>NC_000077.6:47126620-47729120 GCF_000001635.26 Mus musculus | reverse complement strand
GCTTCTCACCATTTACTTTGATATTGGCTACTAGTTTGCTGTAGATTGCTTTTATCATGTTTAGGTATGGACCTTGAATTCCTGATCTTTCCAAGACTTTTATCATGAATGGGTGTTGGATTTTGTCAAATGCTTTCTCCACATCTAAGGAGATGATCATGTGGTTTTTGTCTTTGAGTTTGTTTATATAGTGGATTACGTTGATGAATTTCCATATATTAAACCATCCATCCCTGCATCCCTGGAATGAAACCTACTTGGTCAGGATGGATGATTGTTTTGATGTGTTCTTGGATTTGGTTAGTGAGAACTTAATGGAGGATTTTGGCATCAATATTCATAAGAGAAATTGGTCTGAAGTTCTCTATCTTTGTTGGGTCTTTCTGTGGTTTAGGTATCAGAGTAATTGTGGCTTCATAGAATGAATTGGGTAGAGTACCTTCTGCTTCTATTTTGTGAAATAGTTTGTGAAGAACTGGAATTAGATCTTCTTTGAAGGTCTGATAGAACTCTGCACTAAACCCATCTGATCCTCGGCTTTTTCTGGTTGGGAGACAATTAATGACCGTTTCTATTTCTTTAGGGGATATAGGATTGTTTAGATCATTAACCTGTTCCTGATTTAACTTTTTTACCTGGCATCTGTCTAGAAATTTGTCCATTTCATCCAGGTTTTCCAGTTTTTTTGAGTATAGCCTTTTGTAGAAGGATCTGATGGTGTTTTGTATTTCTTCAGGTTCTGTTGTTATGTCTCCCTTTTCATTTCTGATTTTGTTAATTAGGATGCTGTCCCTGTGCACTCTAGTTAGTCTAGCTAAGGGTTTATCTATCTTGTTGATTTTCTCAAAGAACCAGCTCCTCATTTGGTTGATTCTTTGAATAGTTCTTCTTGTTTCCACTTGGTTGATTTCGCATTTGAGTTTGATTATTTCTTGCCATCTACTCCTCTTGGGTGAATTTGCTTCCTGTTGATCTAGATCTTTTAGGTGTGTTGTGTTGCTGCTAGTGTGTGTTCTCTCTAGTTTCTTTTTGGAGGTACTCAGAGCTATGAGTTTTCCTCTTAGAAATGCTTTCGTTGTGTCCCATAAGTTTGGGTATGTTGTGGCTTCATTTTCATTAAACTCTAAAAAGTCTTTAATTTCTTTCTTTATTCCTTCCTTGACCAAGGAATCATTGAGAAGAATGTTGTTCAGTTTCCACGTGAATGTTGGTTCTCTATTATTTATGTTGTTATTGAAGTTCACCCTTAGTCCATGGTGGTCTGATAGGATGCATGGGACAATTTCAATATTTTTGTATCTGTTGAGGCCTGTTTTGTGACCAATTATATGTCAGTTTTGGAGAAGGTACCGTGAGTTGCTGAGAAGAAGGTATATACTTTTGTTTTAGGATAAAATGTTCTGTAGAGATCTGTTAAATCCATTTGTTTCATAACTTCTGTTAGTTTCACTGTGTCCCTGTACAGTTTCTGTTTCCACGATCTTTCCACTGATAAAAGTGGTATGTTGAAGTCTCCCACTATTATAGTGTGAGGTGCAATGTGTGATTTGAGCTTTACTAAAGTTTCTTTAATGAATGTGGCTGCCCTTGCATTTGGAGCATAGATATTCAGAATTGAGAGTTCCTCTTGGAAGATTTTACCTTTGATGAGTATGAAGTGCCCCTCCTTGTCTTTTTTTTTTTGATAACTTTTGGTTGGAATTTGATTTTTATTACATAGTTGAATGGCTACTTCTATACTACCCTTTTCCCAACAGGACTACTTTTCCTGTAAGTCAAGGTTGGACATAGTTAAGTTCATTGTAATTTGTGGAAATCTTATGGTAGCCCTCAACTGCAGAGAGGTTATTTGTAGGAACTCAGTCTCATTTCTCAATATAAGGTGACATAGTTTAGGACATTAATCAGCTTTATGCAATTACCTGCAGTCTCTGTTTCTCTCTCTCTCTCTCTCTCTCTCTCTCTCTCTCCCTCCCTCCCTCCCTCCCTCCCTCCCTCCCCCCTCCCTTCATCAATTTCATTTGTATTCATGGGGCAAGCATGAGTCAAAGCTCAAGCCAATATTGTCTTTTTTTGTCCCATCTTACTCCACTCTTACTATTTCTCATGTCAAGAGGGACTTCTTACCACACCCCCAATTTCATACAACTTGAATGAAAAGAGTTTCAAGCTAGGTGTGGTGGCGCACGCCTTTAATACCAGCACTTGGGAGGCAGAGGCAGGAGTATTTCTAACTTCGAGGCCAGCCTGGTCTACAAAGTAAGTTCCTGGACAGCCAGGGCTACACAGAGAAGCCTTGTCTCGAAAAACATAAAGACAAGAACAAACAAAAAAAACAAGAAAGAAAGAAAGAAAGAAAGAAAGAAAGAAAGAAAGAAAGAAAGAAGAAAGGAAGGAAGGAAGGAAGGAAGGAACAAAGGAAGGAAGGAAGGAAGGAAGGAAGGAAGGAAGGAAGGAAGGAAGGAAGGAAGGGAGTCTCTGTACTTCATGGTCTGGGAGAAGTTACCCTGATTTACTTTACTCTTGGTCTTTGAGGGAATTTCCTTGAGCTGCCTTTAAAATAAGCCCAGTTTCTAGAATTCCATTAAAAATGAAAACACCTTTTATGTATTCAATTAATGTTTTAGGAGCCATTTTTTAAAATAATATTTGAAATTCTTAATGGTATTCTCATAAATATTTCCAGCATTGTGAATGTTAAGTATACACTGTAGAGCAGGAAGCCTAGGGCTCATGCTTATTCGCTTTCTTAACTCTCAGAGACACTCCAGGAAAGGGGGGCTTCTTATCCTACTGGCTTCTCTTTTTCCATTTAAGGAAACAGAATAAACGCAAAATGATGGTGTCTATGTAATCAGCCAGTCAGTTTTAGAGAATTGTCTTCTGCAGTTTCTGCCTCAGAAAGCACAAGCCCTTATTCTTACCCGGCACTAATGAGTGAGTGAGGGGAGGGAGAGAGAGAGAGAGAGAGAGAGAGAGAGAGAGGCTACTAATCACAGGTTTAAAATCAATGATACTGAGTTTTAGTGCATTTTCCCTTTCATACTGTAGAAGACTACTCCATATTAATCCCACATGCTTCCGTTCCTCTTTCGTCTTCACAACATTCTTCCCTTCCTGTTTCAACCTTTCTCTCTCCTCCCATCCCTTCTTTTGAACTTACACACACACACACACACACACACACACACACACACACACCTCTTCCTAAGGCTCCTTCCTTACTCCAGGTAACTGTAGGAGGCCACTGGTGGCCTGGTTTGTGAAGGCAATGGCAGGGGCTGATGCTATGTGTACTGTATCTGTTTAATTCCCTCGCATCATGGGGGGTTAGAAGACATCAGAAGTCCTGTACAGTCTCAGCACCGCTCTCAGGCAAATCTCTGCTTCCTGACTTTTATCCAGCATGAGGCAAGAGAGTTCAGGGTTCTGCCTCCCTCCTGGGGTTCAGAGCTATGATCTACTCTGAGCCAAATCTTTTAACAGAAATACTCTAAGTCTATGCATGTACTTTACCTCACCTAAAGCAACATCTTTCAAGAGAGTTCAGTTAAAATTCATACTTAAGGAAAAAAAAAACCTCACACCACCTCCACCAAAAATGGTCCTGCTATGGACAGACTTCACTTTATGAAGATGAAAACTTTGTATCTTATAAGCAAGTACATCATGCTGTTCCACAGATTTATGACTTCTGTAAAAATTCAATGTGGGCAATTTTCTGACCTAAAGGAGCCCACATGAGCAATCCTATGCAAGGAGGAACAAGCTTTGTTCTAAGGAAAACCTCCAGGTTCTTCCCACAGGCAGGCAAATCCAAAAAGCCCATAATTCATTAGCAGTATTCTGCATTCATTTCTATGACAAACTACTAGACATAACCAACTTAAAGGGAGGAAGGGTCACAGTTGCTGAGACTCAACCTGTGACTGTCTGACCTCGTTGCTTTCTGGCCAGTTGCAGGGAGGGCAGAGCATCTGGATTCGGAAGTACATGGGAGAGCAAAGTTGCTCATTTCATATTGTCTGGGAGACAAAGAGAGAGGCTGGTATCTCATATGCTTCAAGGGCATGCCCCCAGTGACATGACCTCCTTCTGTTAGGTCCTAGCTCAGAAAGTTTACATACCTCTTCATAGTATCATAGGCTGTTATGTCAACTCTCAACTTAAAAACCTTCTCAAGATGTATAAGAAGCTAACCATAGCACATGATGATTCAACATCCATCCCACAGCTGGATTCTATTTTATAGTTATGCGATAATCTGAAGTTCTGTGTGTGTGTGTATACACGTATGTGTATGTGTGTGTGTGTGTGTGTGTGTGTGTGTGAGAGAGAGAGAGAGAGAGAGAGAGAGAGAGAGACAGTCAGACAGACAGACAGACAGGCAGAGACTTGGACAATTCTGTACACATTCTGGTTTCATTCGTCCCTCTGCTATCTCTTATCCTGTCGATGGCTTCTGCTCCCCACCCTAGAGAAGATCCCATCCTACTTTCTTGTTTACATGGCTTGGTTTGGGTTTTGTTTTATGAACCACTAGGTTTAGCCAGGGTTGTGTGGACAGAGATATGAAGCTCTACATTAGAGGGCAAGTGAGTCCCCAGTGACTACATCACTGAATATAAGCACTTCCTCTTCTCCCAGCCACATTCCACTGTCTTTCTTTCTTTCTCCTCCTTAACAATATTCCCTGAGCCTTGAGGATGTGATGCTAACGTCTTTTAGAAGTAGTTTGGAAGAAAGGATAAGTATAAGTTTCAATAACTAATGCTTTTAGAAACATTTCTATTGTGTTATATCCATTTTATTGATTGAAATTTCTCATGTCCTATCAATGCATTAGGGATATCAACCATCACCTGTACCTCCCTTTTGCTAGCTTTAGACTCCTCCCTCCCGTGTGTTTAACTGTTATATTGAATATTTTGAGAATATTTGTAGTGCTTAAGGGAAACTATAAATATGTTTTTCTTTGTTCATAATTTATCATAGTTTTAATTTTTATTAACCTATATATTTTATTTTAAAATCGGCCAATTACATTTCAATTTGGCCCATTGGTCGTGCAAACTTTATATGCCTCAATACAGGGGAACGCCAGGGCCAAGAAGTGGGAGTGGGTGGGTAGGGGAGTGGGGGTGGGGAGGATGGGGGTACTTTTGGGATATCATTGGAAATGTAAATGAAGAAAATACCTAATAAAAAAAGAAAAAATTGTCTCTAGAAATAATCTAGATGAAGAGTATTTGCATTTCTTATTTTAATTCAACTTCAGGTATAATTTGCATGTTTTAGATGAGAAAATATTTAGTATCTTACATTATAGATGGAGTATGCATCAGTATGAAATATCCAGGTAACCAATTGTATTGTTGGCCTTTAATTGAAAGGCAATTTTAACAATGAAGCCAACAAAAAGACATACTGTGTTGCTATTACTAAGGCCTACTAAAGACAAATAAAACAAATAAACTGTGCTACAGGTTCTTTATATACCACTCCCTAGAAAGGTTCCTTCTTCCCACAACAGATGATAATAATATACAATGTAGGAAAATATAGCATTTATGAAACAAAGTGTAAACACTTGTGCTGTAATTTGTTATTGAGTCATTAGTAAGGTCCTTGCTTAATTCAAAATATTATAACCAATAAACACTATCATTAAAAAGAGTGATGATTTTTGTTTATTTGTTTGTCTTTGACTTAGGATCTCATGAAGTCAAATTAGACTTGAACTTAGCTGAGGATAGCTTTGAACGTCTGCTGCTCCTGCTTCCATTTCTTTAGTGTCACTAAATGTGGTTTATGTGCTTCTCAGGATTGAATCCAAGGCCTCTACATGCTAATCAACCATTCTGTAAGCTTCATCCTTATCCCTAGGAGTACTATGTTTTAAACATAAGAAAATAGAATAGTGTTCTGTATCCTAGAAGCTTTATGCATAGATATGTAGGTAGGTAGATAGATAGATAGATAGATAGATAGATAGATAGATGAAAGAAAATTGATAGACAGACAGATATAGGTAGATAACTGAGTAAGTATACACAAAGAAAAACATGTACAAGATGATAGAAAGACTTAAGCAAATAAATATTTATAGTATGAGGACTTTCCAATAATAAAAATGATTGTTGCAAGTTATTGTCATGTGCCGAGTGTATGGTAAGCACTTCATTACACTTAATCACTCCAGCATCAAATGAACTAAAAACTGTTAGAATTCTATGTTACAAATGAGGAGAGTAACGCTTGCAATGGTCATATGATCTATGGATGGTCACACAGCAATGATGATAGGGTCAGAATTCGAACCTACTCTCTCCTCTTATGAATAACTTATCTCCACAAGCATTTAATTTCCCACATTATAAATTTGTACTACTGACATATCCTAAGTAAATAATTCTATCAGGGGGCTGGGAGATAAAGTGTTTCCTATTGAAATGGTGGAAAGCCATTCTCTCTTACCAGCCCAGAGCAGATATCTGTGCTAGATGACATGTAAACTGCCTGACCTCTCAACAGCTCTGCTAACACAGGTCCCTCCAAAGCCAAAGTCTCAAAGTCTACTCAAGAAGACCCTGTGCAGTGGTTTTAATGCATCACAATGCCTTTCAAGAGCCCCACAACCTTTCATATCATAGAAATCATTCACAAGTCATCAAGAGAACTGCAGATAATAGAAGTTGAACAGAATGGTGGGCTGTGCCTCTGTCAAGTGTGACAAGACTTAAATTGTGGGACATTCCAGAGAAATGAGGTAGGTGTGGCATGGGCCACCACTTGAGGACATCTTTCTCCTTTGTGAAATAGGTACAGGAAATTCTGATATGTGGTACCAGAAGTCATACAGAGAGCAGAAAACAAAGCTTCTCTTTAAGATGAATGTTTCATGGGACAATTTGATAAAATCCAAGAGTCTTGGGTATTAAAATTGAGGTATGGGGTGAAAGTGGAGATGGACCATTTAGAGTTTCTTTTTCTTCAGGTTGAGAGATGAGGATAGAGTTTCATTATTCTGCATGCAAATATATAGTTTCCCACCAATGATTTATTGAAAAGGCTCTTTTCTCCAGTGTGTATTTCTGGTATCTTTGTTAAAAAAAAAATCAGGAGGCTTTAGCCAAATAGGTTTATATTTGGTTCTTCTATTCTAGTCCATGTGTGCCTTTCTGGTAGTGTCTTGCTGATTTTGTTATTATGTCTCTATGCTGTAGCATGGGCTCTGGCATGGTGATACCTCCAGCATCATGCTTTCTTCTCAGGGTTTCCTTGACTAGCTAGAATAATATGAATTTCCCTGAGTTTTAGGGTTGTTCTAGGATTGTTCTTTTTGAATTGTGTGAAGAATGGCATTGGCATTTGGGTGATTATTACATGGAATCTGAAGATTGCTTTGGGCAGGATGACCTGCTTTTTCATAATATTAATTCTTCTGATCCATGAGCATGGGATTGTTTACCATCTCTTCTGACTTAGTTTTAAAGTTTTTATTGCAGTTGCCTTTGACTTTCTAGGATTGACTTCATGGTTTTTTTTTCCTTGAAGCTATTATGATTATGATATTTCTCTGATTTTTTTCCCTCAGTATATTTGTCATTTGTATCTAGGAAAACTACTGATGTTTGCATGTTAAATTTCTATTCTCTTAGTTGAACATGACTGAACAGCAGGTAGAAGAAATTTAAGAGCTTTTGGATATAGAGGAATACAGTAACAGTATGTCTTCTGAGTGTTTAGTGACCATTGCACTCATGAAATCACAACAGCTATGGTAATTTGAAGACATGTAACAAGATTGGTCAGGTCAACATTCCACCATGAATGAGGAAGGACTATGGAGACTCCATTGCCAACTGAGAAGCTTTGGCAGCTAGGAATTGTCAGAGGAGCTTTTGATGTCTTGAGGTAGAGGTAGAGCCACCAAGGTCACCCATTTAGATCAATAGATCACAAAATAAAATAAAATAAAATAAAATAAAATAAAATAAAATAAAATAAAACACGTGGAAGGGCAAGGAGCTTTTTGGGAAGAAAGTGCTGAGTTCATCATGATTAAGAGGCAGATAAGAGAGGATAAGAGGAGTAAGGATGCTGAAAAGAGCATATACAAATGCATGAAATTATCAAATGGTCCTTCTTAGAAGGGGGAACAAATTAGCCATGGAAGGAGATACAGAGACAGAATGTGGATCAGAGACTGAAGGAAGGCCATGCAGAGACTGCCCCACCTGGGGATCCATCCCATATACAGTTATCAATCCCAGAAACTATTGTGGATGCCAACAAGTGCTTGCTAACAGGAGACTAATATAGCTCTCTCTGGAGAGGCTCTGCCAGTGCCTGACAAATACAGAGGTGGATGCTCACAGCCAACCATTGGTCTGAGCACAGGGTTCCCAATGAAGGAGCTAGAGAAAGTACCCAAGGAGCTGAAGGGATTTACAGTGCCATAGGAGGAACAATATGAATCAACCAGTAACCCCAGAGCTCCCAGGGACTAAACCACCAATGAAAGAGTACACATGGAGGGACCCATGGCTACATCCACATATGTAGCAGAGGATGGCCTTGTTGGTCATCAATGGGAGGAGAGGCCCTTGGTCCTGTGATGACTCGATGCCCCAGTGTAGGGGAATGCCAGGATAGGGAAGCAGGAGTGGATGGGTTGGTGAGCAGGGGGAGAGGGGATGGGATAAGGGGTTTTCAGAGAGGAAACCAGGAAAGGGGATAATATTTGAAATGTAAATAAAGAAAATATCTAATTAAAAATGTGAATAAAAGGCGAAAAAGACAGGGAATTATTTTAGACAAACCATATTCATGTTTGGAATATTTTGTTGTTCTAGTTGTTGTTTATTCACAAATCAAGTAAATGACCCTTCAGTGATCATGTAGGATGAGCAGAGGTCACTAAGGATAAACTTGGGAATTGCTTTGCCCATTTGACAGGTACCCATGTCAGCAGGCAAGATGACAGAAAATCCATGTCCCTGGAGGTTTAGCACTGATTATTGGAAATTGTTTAAGTTTATTCTGAGCCAAGTTTCTATGATAAAGCTGGGCAAATAAAAGTGAGGGAACTGGTCTACAGAGTGAGTTCCAGGACAGCCAGAACTATACAGAGAAACCCTGTCTCAAAAAAGAAAAAAAAAAAAATACAAAAAGAAAACAAAACAAAACAAAAAAAAAAAAAAAACCCAAAAAGTGAGGGAAAATAGTCATAATTCCTTGTGTTCCTCAGAAGACTTGTGGAGGAGCACTGCCTTCACTTAGATTTTGCAGGGAGCAGCAATAGCACAGCTGGAATTAGGACTACTTTTCAAGAAGGTGCCAGTTTCCCTTGAGCTGGAGTTATAGAAGGGGTGTGACCTGAAGTGGATGCTGAGTATAATGTCTAGTGTTCTCTAAGAGCAGCAGGCTCTCTTCAGCTGCTGAGCCATTTCTCCAACCTCAACCTCAATGACATTTCCAAGCTCCTATAGAGAGAGAAAAAAAAGTTTTTTCCCAAGTGAAGAAGCAGCCCACAGAACAAAGGAAGTCTTTGACAGCTACAAATCTGGCAGGAAATCAACATCCAGACTATGCAGAAAACTAAGAAAACTAAATAGCAAGAAAACCAACTTCCTTTCTTTCAGTGGATAATTTTTGCAATTTTATAATTGTAATTTTATTATCAATTCTTGGTCATATCCCCAAAGCCCCTACCTAGATGAAATGCAGGACCAGAATAAATCAGGAAGTCATTAGATCCCTGCGATACGCATATCTTGCTGAGTCTGATGTTAAGTTTGGAAGTTCCCTCATTGCTCCATGGTTTGACCTAAACCACTGGTAATGTTTAAGACATCCTTGAGCGATGTCCAAGTGATGCTCTAATCATACTTTATGAGTTGGCTTATTAATCCTCACAGGAACCTCAGGGGGAGGGGAAGCATGCAGCGTTACTATTATCTCATCATTGTAAAGATAAAATGCAGCAGGGGGCATCATGGTTTTCACAAACCTTTTCCACAAATAAATGTGATCCCTTGCTCAGAAAAGGCCTGCCCCTCATCCTTTATCTCTTCCTTCTATCACAGCAATGTATTCAGTTGGCACTTTATTAGAAAACATAAAAAGTTCCTCACTTTTGTTGGTCACAAATAATTCATATATTAAATGAAAGTGAAAGCACTTCTCAAATCAGGAAATTAAACAGTACCTGAAGCTAAACCCCCCTAAGTCAATATTCGGGTGTCATGGTACATGCTCCATCTGTCCCTCATTTCCTTAGAAGCAGTTTGTGACAATGTGGGAGAATGTGAATGCTACAGTCAGAGGAAGCTGCTGGCTCCTGTTTTGGTTTTCTATGAACACACAAAAAGAGGCTTCCCCTTTAAGGCAGTTGGACATGAAGGTGGGAAAGGAAGGCAGGATGAAAAGAAAATCGCTTTCTGGGACATTTATGTTGGGCTGTATTTTATGCTTAAGTATAGACTTGCTAATGTCATCTAATATAGTATTCTCTTCTAATCATATTTTATTTTTTGCTCTACTGTTGTCTGGGTTGCTAATTTATTTATATACATTAAATTCTTTTAAAGATCCTCATTGCATAGATGAGGACACTGGATCCCAAAGCAGGCACTGGGAATTCTGCACAGGTTATGGGTGACAGAAATAAGGCTGGGTGCAAGGGATCTTAGTCTAAACTCTAGGCACAGTCCCAGCATCATCTTTCTAGGATGAATGCTTCTCAGCTCATAGCAAGCTGCTGACATCTTTGTCCTTCTCTGCTAAGAAATGGCCATTCATCCCTGCCTGTGTTCTTGCAATATTCCAGCTGCTCTATAAGGAAATGGCAGATTTACCAGTTACTCTTGGGCTCCTGTGACCTCAATCATGGGACAATGTAACAGCCAGTTATGGCCAGAACAATAGTTTCTGGAATTGCTTGTGACGGTCTATCTGTCAGAGAGTGAAAATTCTAAAGGTGGTGTTCAGAGAATAGGAGGACTCCTTTACCTAACTTATAACAGTGAGGCAGTTGATTTTGTCCATTTAGGTCCTGGACAAGAGAGAAAAGTAGGTTTGTGGTGGTTGTAAACTCCCTGCCTTCAACTCACCTGTGCTTTGAACTTGCTTTTGAGTCCTACATTTTGGCCTAAGAAGACATCCATGATACATCAACCACACATCTCAAAGCTCCCACCACAGATGTACCAGTGTGTTACATCTGCTTCAGAGGTGTTTTGTCCATGATCACATTGGTCTTTTATAAAGTTCCTCATAGCTCACACCCTCATCCATGTCCCTGGAAGCTAAGGCTGTGTATATAGCCACAGTCATTAAAAGAGGCAAGTTCTTTCTTGCGTCTTACTTTCATTCTCTTCTCTTGTCTAATTCATTGAAATGCACAGAAAAACTTGAGGGAAGAAAGTTTTGATGCCTAATTCTTTCTTTGATAGATCCTTCGCTTCTTTGAGTCACACAAGAAATGCTTTTATTGTCTTAAGTATCTCTGGGATTGAAGCAGGACTGTGAACATGCTGACAAGCACTCCACCCTGAACTGTAGCCTCAGCCTATTATCATGAAGTCTTTACAAAGCTACCAAACCTCTGAACTCACTTTAAAAAATGTCCCTCTGTAAATGCCCGAATGTAAAAGAGAAATTTCTAGAAATGTCAAATCCTACATACACTTTCGAAGTCCAACAGAACTACATTTTGAGTGGATACACAACCAGTAAACAAAGTCACTTTACTTCAGTGCCCTGAATGCCAACCTTTATCCAGTCCCGGAGCTTAATGGGAACCAATGCTCAGGCTATTACTATAGGTTAAGGCTCTCTGTCTTCCCTAATCAGTTGTGAGATTGCATAAACACCTGTTTGTATCACCATGTCCTCTATTATGAGGACCGAATATCCCTTTTCATGAACAAATTGACAAGAGAAATTAGTAAGACCATGTGTAAGATAACAGTCCATAAATTCTAGACAAAATTGACCTGGCTTTCCTGGCAGTATTTTGGCAAGATTTCTCCCTAGATGCTTGATTATATTTTGGGAAACAGAGGTACACTCAACCCTAGGGTCACTGAACCAGTGTTTGAATTCCTACCTGCAGACTCTCACCAGCAATGTGATGTTGAATGTTTGATGACAGTAATAACCCTTAAGTCTGACCCTTGTGAAAATCCAATGAATTTTGCAAGGTCTGGGTGCTCACTGATGTTATTATAAACACTATTATTATCAATATTGATTACTATTCATGATGGTTTGTGTCATATATAAGTCACCATTATTAACATTGCAGAGTTTCACTTCACAGATCCAGTTTTAAATGGTCCCTGCTACTGAACACTGTTTTGTTTTCAGTTTGCATACAAAGGTTTGATTTAGGTTTTAATATACACACATATATAGGATAGATGGGTGCACCCTCCTCAGTGCCTTATATATTGTAGATTGTAATAATTGGGTGACAATTTAGTTCTGGAACTGTCTTTTCTCACAGTCACTCATTACTGTTCCTTCCATGTTTCTAGCCTTGATCTTCCCACTCCTTTTAGCATCTAATGGATGTCAGCACAATGGGAAACCAGGCTGATTTAATACCAGCCTGTGGTGAGTGCCTCTGTCCATTGGAACCCACTTATCCTGAGTCACCAGCTTAGGAAGAGTGGAACTGTCACACTCACAGAGACGTTTCCTGTGTTATATGCATGTTGTGAAACTGGCTGCCATGAAATTGAATTACAGGTGTCATATCCTTCCAGCCTTAAATTGCTCCATTATCACACGGGCCTTTCTGTTTGTTTGGAACAAATAACTGTAATTTACTAGGATGCTAAGAGATGAGGGTATAAGCAGTCATGGGTTGTTTAGGGTTTCCATAATGATGGGAAATTACTCCTATCCATTTCAAGTGCAGTTTCTCTCCCAAGCCACCACATTTAAATGTGAGGCAAGGAAATGGCTCACTTTTTTAATACTCCTCACTCAGCACAATGGTCCTTAAAGGCACTCCAGGTTTCTGCAATGTTCTTCACCACACACCCAATCAGTTTTATTTATTATACCATGGGATGTGTTCTGCAATGATTTCCGAGGCAGTCAGGGGTGACAGGACCATTTGCTTTCACTACCTTGAGCTTTGCAACCCATTTCCTCTTAATTTGGTGGACATGGAGCAGAGCCTCTAGAAGTAAGAGCCTGGAGACACTTAGGGAGATGCTCCCAGATAACTCTCATCTCACTCACCCCAGAGCATTGCTGGCACTTGATCCCTTTGTCTAGGCTTACCCCATGGATATACTTTAGCTTTCCATAGGACACTCTTGTTTCTCTGTCATGAGGAAATGGCTATCAACAGAAAGGCTCCTTTCCTACTATCCTGAGGGCAGTTCACACACCAATAGATTGTTCCCGCACTGCAGTGTGGAAGTGAGGCGACAGTCACTCAGCGGGTTGCAAAACGCTTGCGGCTTCTTCAGAGTCAAGCTAAGGCAGTGAAGGAAGTTTATGGGAATTTGTGTTTTCTGTTCTAATTTTAAAAATCAGCTGCGGAGTTGCCAATGTGGCAACTGTCTATCAATAGTAATGGAGACATTGTTCCTGGAAGAAAGTTGCAATTAGATGGGGACTGGGTTAAGTTAAACAAAGCACATGGATGCTTTCAGATGATACTCTTGGCATTGTTATGGTTTTTGCTATGCAAAGCTATTCAAAGATGTCCTATATATAAAATCCACATAATGATAAAAATTAAGGGCCACATGGGGTAGGAAAGCCTATAACGCTAGCAAGTTATTCATAGGAGACTGAACCCGGAGGATCCTGCGTTCCAGGCCAGCCTTTGCTGCACAGTGAGACCTTGTCTTAGGGAAAATAAAATAGAGAGGAAAATAAATTTGCCTTGACACCCCTACAGTCCAACTCATTTCCTGTCAATTAGTTGTGGGCACTTGTCTTCTAGATGTGGTTCCTGGAGCAAAATACAACTCTCACTTATAATTGTTTTAATGGAAACATTTTCTTAATTTTATTTTATACATGAATGTGTGTGTGTGTTATATATGTGTGTTTTGGTGAGTAGCATATGCATATACATGGAGATCAGTTTGGTAGTAATTTGTAGTGTATAATGATCAGCCTTTTTTATTAGATATTTTCTTTATTTACATTTCAAATGCTATCCCAAAAGTTCATTATACCCTCCCCCCCCCCACCCGCCCTGCTCCCCTACCCACCCACTCCCACTTCCTGGCCCTGGCATTCCCTTGTACTGGGGCATAGCTGCCTGACTTTTTACATGGATACTTGGGACTCAAAGTCAGATACTCATGGTTGTGTACCAAGTGTTCTTCCCAACTGAGACATCTTCCAGCTCTATTTTGTTTGCTCATAGCTTTCCTCCTGATGTATATACACATATTATGTTTTTAAAATTTATCTAATATATTTAGATCTAAACTATTCTCTTTAAGGACTGATAATGCTTCTGTGAGTGGCTATTCTGTAATTTTCTTCCTACATTCATAAATGTTTAAGTCATAATGACCTAATTTTATTTTTAAAATCTATTTCTGTGAATTTTCATGCTCACATTTTTTTCATTCATGGTTTCTAGGTCTGTAGGGTACAAATCTAATTTTCATTGTAATGATACACTATTTGAACCTGTGAGTTTTTCGTCCTATTGATGAACTAGAGGTGAGCCTACAGTGTTAACTGATACAAATTTGCAAGAGCTTATAAGGTCTGACCCCAAAGTGTTCTGTTGGGCAATGTATTCCATTAAAATATAATTGTATTTTAAAAGTTTCTTCCCACAGGAGCTCCTTCAAAAGTGAGCATCCCTGTCTCAGGATGTGGGAAAGGGGCTCCCAGGATGGTTGAACAGGGAAAGATACTTGTTACCAACTTGGTAATCCAAGTTCCATCTTCAGAATGTGTATAATAGAAGGGAAGACATGACTCCAACAAGTTTTCCTCTGTCCTTTACACACACAGTACTATAGCATGTATCCCCATGTTGATCATCCCCCCAACACTAAATATGTAAATATTAAGTTAGACAGAGCTATGCAGGGAGGCCCTATCTTAAAAAAAAAAAAAGTGCAAGGAGAATGTTAATTTTAAGTGATTTTTTTTTAGCATATTAGGCATGGATCATACCATATAGAGATAGTACACAGAGTAGCAGGGAATGAGACCTGGCCTGGATTGGCTTCTAAGAATTTTAAGTAAATGCAATCACAACCCATTGATTCTGGGGGCCATGAGAACACTGAGATGAGAATGGAATGATCTATTGGATGGACTGTGCCACACACAACCCCAGTCCTCAGTTCACCCACCACATTACACTCTTAAACATCCTATCATTATAAATAACCATCCAACATCTGTAAGATATTGGCCAGGCCCATTAAATCCCATAATGTCTGGCCCTTGAGCCACAAGGAAAAAAACCACTTGGATGGCCTCTGAGATTCTTTGTATATTTTATTCATTTTGATAAGTTGTTTTTTTTAAGCAACTCATGTTTGTTTGTTGTTTTGTAACCCTGTTAGCAAGTCAGGCATGATGGCACATGCCTTTAATCCCAGTATTCAGGAGGCAGGAATGGATGGATCTCTTAGAGTTCATGGCCAATCTCATCTTCATAGTGAATTCCAGGACAGCCAGGACAACAGGAAAAGACACTGTCTTAAAATAGATAGACACCCCCTCCTCTGTCTCAGTTAGCCTAATGATGCCTGAAAAATTATATTCTTTCCAGTCACAGGATGTAAACAATCAAAGGATGACAAATTTTTTTCTTTCCTTTTTCTTGATATATGTGTGTTTGAAATTAAGATGTGATCGTATGTTTTCCCTTCCCCTTTCTCATTCCAATTTTTCTGGTATAGCATCACTCTTGCTCTCTCTCAAATGCATAGCCTCTATTTCCTTAATCATATATATATATATATATATATATATATATATATATATATATATATATATATCTGTTCCTTAATAAATAAGTACAGTTCTGATCAGTTCTTATAGTACATTTTATTCTTTTTAAAAGAGAGTCTTGTGTACCCATGTTGGCCTCCAACCCACTCCACAGCAGTTAAGGATGACAAACTCCTCATATGTTGCCTCTACCTCCCATATGTTGAGATTGCAGACCTGGAATTGAAGGCATACACCACCATGCCAAGCAAGGAATGTTGGCTGTCATGGATATGGGCAAAGTGGTACACATCTGTGGTTCCAGCTAGTTGAGAAGCAGAGGCAGAGGATCTGTTGATTCCAGGAGTTTGAGAACAGCTGGAGTAATGCAGTGAGACCTTATAAAAAGTATAGAAATCCCTACCTTGAAGAAGCTGGACAGGAAAGATCTTCTAGGAGCACAGATTGCTCATCCTACCTGTACATTATATGTTTATCCACCCTCTGTCAGGATGATCCTAGTGCTTCCTTCCTTTGAGGTTCTCTCTGTCTCATTGGTTTTGCTTGTGCTGTAACCATCATGGTCTGTGAAAACAGCTACAACCACTCTCATTTATTAGCATGTTTATATGCTAAAGAGTTTACATACATTAATTTGTTCTTCCGTTAGCTGATAAATATTTATCAAATGTGAATTATGCACTAAGTACAATTTCAAGAACTGAAATTATAGCAATAAGCACAATGAAGTTTCTGGCCTCATGAAGAGCCCAGACAAGAATTTGATAAATAATTGATGCCATGTTTTATTCTTGATACAAATCAGTGTGGAGAAAATGTAAGTGGCTAGAGTTGATGAGAGAATAGTTATATAGGCTGTCACATGGGCCCTCCTGAAGACTGTCATTTGAGTGGTGATTGTAAAAGTGCCTCATAGGTTTTAATCCATGTCTGTGTACCATATGCATATCTGTGTATACACTGCTGTGAGATAGGCAGTACTGTCTCTACTTCACAGTAACCTAGATACTTAGGTTTATTGTGACATTTTTACAGTAGCAAGGAACAGAAAAATCCATGGAATACTGATCAATCCAAACAAGAGTTTGTTAGAAGAATGAACTTGAAGAGAGACAAGACCTAGCAACGGTTCCAGTTAGACAATTTCCTTTTCCTCATGGCTTCATGGATGCCCCCACAGATCCAGGCAGTGCATGTACAGTCCCTTCAGGGGCAAGCTAAAAGTTTTACCTGCTCTTCTGACACTTATATTAGGAAAGAGAGATTCAACAGTCTTAGATGTAGACATCAATGGCTCCTAACCCCTCCTGGAGGACATTATGCTTAGATCTTTATAATTCTCAGCAGTATAAGTTATGGGGAGGGAAATGTAGAAATTAGCACTGGGTTTGTTTATGTTGGCTGGGCAGAGAAGTCATGCTGAACATCACATTTCTGACTGATTACAAATCTGTCTGATGTCAGTAGTGTACTTATCTCTCTTTAACTGATTCATTAAGAATCAAGATGTCTTACATCTCCTACATCTTTGACACTTCCAGGATGCAGAGGCTGTGAGTAGTATCTATGACAAACTCCTACTAAAATACTAGCACAGACTATAGTATGCAAGGGATTCCAGCAAAGTTTAGTTGCCACATAGCTGATATTGGTCACAACACAGTACTTTCTGAAGTCTAATTTCCAGCTTCTGGAATTTGGTACAAAATTTCCTCACTAGTCTATATCATAACGCCATTTGATGATTGAAATGGTTTGTAGCAAATGCAGTGATCATGAATATGTCTATAGATGCAATTAACATATAAGGTTCTGGGTAAAGTGCTGGAGTCAGTCACTTATCGTTGGTTGATACACTGACACATTGGGAATCTTCCGAAATCATAGAAAATATTACACCATCTGAGGATCTTTCAGTTCACAATAGTTTATTCCTTACTGAATCATTCACTTAACAAAGCTGTCCTGGAAAGTAGGGCAGAGGTCAATGTGGCCATTTACCTTATGGACAAGTTTTATCTGTAAGTGAAGTGATGCTTAGGAAAGTTTTGGATGTGGAGTTACAGGGGGTTGTGAGCCACCATGTGGGTACTGGTGCTGAATCTGTGTGTTCTTCAAGGGTAGCATGTACTCTTAAATACTGAACCATCTCTCCAACCCTGCATTTAATATCTCTGCCTATTTTTCAGGTTGGTTGTTTTGCAATATGATAAAATTTTCCTATCACAGATAGAGGCTCTACATGTGTCACAAATGTGGTAAATTATTTGACTCTGACTTTGCCCTTTATCTTAATTGTGCTTATAAAATCCTGTCATACAAATTTTAAAAATTATTTAGCAAAATGTGGCAGTCATCTTCCGTTTTAATTTTTGTCATTACTGCATCAAATAGTCAACTCCAAAACAGTCTGGTTCTATGATATTTCTGAGCAGAGCCTGGGCAATATGGGAGTTGGTTGAATTTGAATAATTATCATCCTGTGATGATATTTACCCACAGCCATTTGCGGTGTATTCCAAATCAGGATTTAATAACCAGTGGCATATTTGCACAGACTTTCTCATTTTCTAACCACTTAAAATTAGTTCTCAAAGATGAATGACTCATTTTTAATATAGTCCCTTGAATTTGGCTCTATACTGGGAATGTGTTTTAGGGAGAATCAGTGACTCAGCTCCTATAGCAGAGGTGTGAACTGAGGTGTGAACTGAGGGAGTGAAAGAATCTTTCTTTCCAATGATGATGAGTTGTTGTTGTTGTTGTTGTTGTTGTTGTTGTTGTTTCCATAGAGGGGATTGGAATCGAAATGATCAGAAGGATGTATAAATACAAGGCTTTCTGATTGGCCTCTCAGTGGATTCAGCAAGTGGAACAATGTGCTTATAAATGAATCATGCAATATGTCACACATCCAAGTGACCTGTTCATGTCTTCTCTCACTATGACCAATGCTTTGAGTTTTGACTCTTCCACTTCATAATGCCACGTGAATGATTACCCTTTTTCAATGTTCCAGTGTTTTGGTTTTGTTTGTTTGTTTGTTTGTTTTCTAACAAGAGTGGTGCTTCCCACCACCGATCCCTAAGAGTCACTTACTTTGGCATTTCAGATAGACATTACACTGTTGAAGAAGAAGAAAAAAGAAAAAAACCTGGGAGGTCTATTATACCTTCAGTACTCTGTGGCCCCAGGAACAGGCACTATTTGGAAATCATGGCAGAAGAAGGCAAAGGAAGTGAATAAGAACTGGTAAAACTGCCATTAATTTGGGAGTTGACAAGAAGGTTCTCTCTGGCAGTCAGTTCACGCTGCCTGATAAAGTAGCCCAACTTTTCATTTTTATTTTACTTTTTACATCTCAATCTTTCGTGACTTAAAACTGATGACACCCGAATATTTTTCAAGCAGTTGCTACATATTTATGAAGAGCAGTTAATCTGTGGGAAAGAAGAGAGAGGAGGAAGATCATAAAATTTTAAAGTTGAGTGAATCTCGAGCTCACACACAGTGGAAGAAACAAGATCTAGTCAGGTTATATTACTTGCTCAGCATCAAATATTAGTCATTATGGTAAAAAGTAAATACTAAAATAATAATAACAGAGCAGGGAGACTTGGGAGCATTTGTCTAAGTATGAGGAAGGGAGCAAGTTATGGTTTCTTCACACCGTCCCTGTAGCATCTCCATCTCTTATCTTCTTTGACTTCAACATCTGCTTGAGACCAGAGTGGGAATTTTTAAACTTAATCCATTCTCACCTAAATCTATTTATTCTGCCCATGATACATTCCCCACTCGTATTCTCTGGGGCAGGAGTCAGCCTCCTCCTTAGTTCCTGTCATTTTGAACCTGTTTCTTGTGAAGAAATGACTACAGAGACAGAAAGCATCTGTGATGGATGGAAAAGTGCCAAGGGAAATCCCAAGAACACAAACACTTTTTCATGCACATTGGAGCAATATCATGTTGGCCTCATCAACAGGAGTGTCAATATCAAGACCATCTTGCTGTCTAAACCATCACCACCACTCTCAAGCCCGGACACTTATTGAAAGTGTGTTGGAAAACTGCCAAAATGTAGCTTACACTTCTGGCTCCCACTAAAAGAAACCTGCAATAATGCATAGTGAAAAATTACTCTGCTCATATCATCAGTATTACTACAGCTGAGAAGCCCTGGACATTAACAGATTTTAAAAGAAGTTTGTGTTTTAAGTACATATTGAATTTTTCAAATGTGTTTACAATATACAAATAATTATCTAATATATTTTTATTGATGCCATTATGAAGTAGACTCTAACAATAGATTCTCAAGTGTTAAAAAGTTATTCTTTCATTTCTATCTAGGATAAATTCTACTTATACACAGCATGATGCCATCTATATGAAAAGTTTAAACATGTAAGCCTGCATTACATATTACTTTGAATATTTAAAATTATAATGGAAGTGTTAAGACACAAGCTGTAGGAAAGACATGTGCACACTAATTTCGGAAGAAAGATTATCTCTGAGAATGGAAAAGAAGAAATCAATGAGGATGCCTCTTTAGCAGAATCTTACCCTGTTTTCTTTCATTTCAAAATAATTTAGAGTCACAAATGTAAATATTTGTTTAATGCAGGAGACTCTACAGGTTGTGGATTATATTATTTTCCATATCTTTGGAGAATTACATGGCTCATATTCAGAAAGAGAAACAGAAACTCGAAGTAAGGATAAAATTACACAAAATGTAATGTAAATGGCTAAATATTAAATATAAAATGAAAATTAATTCCCACATTTATGATTAAAAATTAAGCATGCGTCTCATCAGAGCCCATGATATTGACCCCCAAAAGAACATTGAATGTTCTTTTTCTTTTAAATACTAATTTAAAACATCCCAATATTTCTGGAAACAGCAAGTAAGTTCTGTTTGGTGTCCAGGAACAGACAAGGAGGGATACTACAAATGTGCAGTCTGCTGAGTAGATCTGAGGTGACAACAAAGATCATGCTACTTCAACCCTAGGGTCTGTTGTGGATCGAAGTCAAAGCAATACAAACACATCATATGCGTGGCTCCCATCTCAGCATCTAGCAGGAATTCACTCATCTTCGGAGTAAACACTCAGGCAGAATGGTTTTGTGTTCTGCATGCTTTAGATGAAGATATGGAGGCACAGTGGGAGAGCACATGTGTTTGGAAACATGTCTGCTTCATGTCATTTGTTCTTCCTCTTCTTCGGCTGACTATTCATGAACTGATGTGACCCTGTCTCTCTCCCTCTTTTTAAAACCTTGTCCTTGCTAATCCTTGGTCTTCCCACTCGGCCCATTTCTCGTGGACTCTGAGATAGAGACTGGGATGGGGGACTTTGACTTAAGGCTCACTGTTAAAACCAGTGTTTGTCAGCTGAACAGGAGAAAAGGTGTGAACTGGGGAAGTGGTTTATAGGAAAGTTTGTGGGGCAATTTTTGATTAATGATTAATGCAGGAGGCCTCAAACTACCGTGGGCACTGCCATCTCTGCCTGGTTAGTTCTGAGGTGTAGAAATAAGCAAACTGAGCAAAGGAGGGAGAACAAGAGAATAAGCAACATTTGCCCCATGGGTTTGCTTTGGTTCCTGCCTCCAGAGTCCTAGCCTGACTGGAAACTGTAAGGGAAAATAATCCCTTTCCTCCCCAGGTTGTTTGCAGTAGAAGAAAATATTTAGGATAGAATCCAACATCCTCTTCTGGATTCCATGGGTACTTGTGCATGCATACGTACATACTTTAATTTTTTCTTTTTTCTTCTATTGATTTTATTTTTTTTTTTATTTACAAGTTAAATGTTGTCACCTTTCCCAGTCTCACCTCTGCAAACCTCCATGCCATCTCCCCTCCGATTTGCATGTAAGAGGGTAATCTCCTACCCACCCACTCCTGCCTCACCCCTCTAGCATCCCCCTTCACAGGGGCAACAAGCCTCCATGGGACCAAACACCTCACCTCCAACTGATGCCAAATAGGTCAATCCTCTGCTACATACGTAGTGGGAGCCATGGGCCCATTCATGTATACTCTTTGGTTGGTGATTTAGTCCCCGGGAGCTCTGAGGGTCCTGTTAGTTAATATTGTTGCTCTTCCTATGGGATTGCAGTCCCCTTCAGCTACTTCAGTTCTTACCTTACTTCCACTGGGGTCCCTGGGTTCATACTTTAAAAATAAAATAATTCCTTTGTTAAAGATGAGAATGTGTTTGCTATTGGATGGATCACAGGGCCCCCAATGGAGGAGCTAGAGAAAATACCCAAGGAGCTAAAGGGATCTGCATCTCTATAGGTGAAACAACATTATGAACTAACCAGTACCCTGGAGCTCTTGACTCTAGCTGCATATGTATCAAAAGATGGCCTAGTCGGCCATCACTGGAAAGAGAGGCCCATTGGACTTGCAAACTTTATATGCCCCAGTACAGGGGAGTGCCAAGGCCAAAAAGTGGGAGTGGGTGGATGGGTAGGAGGGGTGGGGGGGAGGGCATAGGGGACTTTTGGGATAGCATTGGAAATGTAAATGAGGAAAATACCTGATAAAAATAAATAAATAAACATCCAAAAAAAAAAAAAGATGAGAATGTGTTAATTTGCATGCAGGGTTTATGACTATAGTTAAGATTGTTTCTTCCAAAACTTTATTGTAAATACAAGTCATATTGTGCTTGCTAAATTACAGGTCACAGAACATTTCCACAAGTTTTCAGGTCTGTAGGCTTGAGTGAGGCCCCCAAGAATAATAATACATAGTAGTTCGAACTGGGAGTGGTAGAGAATACAGAGGGATTAAACATTTACAAATCCCTGGGTTGCTAGAGCCTTTTATATAAATGAAAGCACAAGTTATATTGAAATCTCAATGACTGTGGTAACTGCGTCACACTATATCCAATGGGATATCTTTAGACAGGAAAGGCTAGACAGTGGGATTACACAAGAAAATGTGTTAACTACTCTGGAGGGCCTGATGGCTGTGGCTTTTAGCTCATTCCTGACACAGATTAATGTTGATTCAGTTTCCTGTGCTCAGATGAGTCCCCAGCAGACGTGAATACCAAATCTGTCCTTCTGTGTGCCAGCTCCTTCTTAATTAAACTCTAAAATAAAGAAAACAATTAGTCCTCAAACCTATAAATGTAGGTATTTTATGCTGTTGTTCCAAAATTAATTTTTAGAAACACAACTGTTTCTTTGGGGAGAATGTAGTTAAGTTTAAAAAAAAAAAGTAAAGAGTAGTAGGCAGGGTTACAAAGCTGTCCTTGTATTTACAGCAAAAATACCTCTGCTTAAAGATGTGGTTAGAGCCCTGGTCCCTCTGATGACCAATTAGATCATAAAGCTGGCCCGGTCCCTATTTCATCAGCATCTAGCAGTGTCTCCTCTGGGACTTGTGTTTTCCGTAGTCATGCAGCGCTTCACAGCTGGGCAGAAAATGCTGCCACATTATGTCTGAATGTGACAAGCTTGTGCTTTTAAGCCCTCCCAGGAATTTCACCCTCCTGCCTGAGCAGACTGACACAAGAACAGATGGTCCACGTTGGATCACTGTAACTGCCTTGGATATTAAGGAGTAAGCTCCTTGGAATAGCAGCTAGTACATTAGGTTTTGTTGATGAATGTTTGGAAGACTCTATGACTCTGGGCTCTACAGCAGATCTCTAAGCTTCTTCGGGGAACACGATGCTTGGCACACAGTGATGCTCAGTTGGTGCCAAGGGATAAAATGAAATCATTGGAAACATCCACACGAGTGCTTCCCCAGTTCTTGGCTTGGCAGTCATCCATTTCTCCTGGACACAGACTCTGAGATGGGAATCAGCATGCAAGACTTAGAATAAGAGCGGCTGATGAAATTAGTGCTTGTAGGGAGGACAGGAAGGAAGTTTTGAACTGGAAAAGTGGTGTAGATTGTAGTGCAGTCCTATAGGCCACTAGATTTGAGTTAATGCCCAGAGCCCCAATGAGTTTAACTTCCTCCTAGTATAGAGCAGGGGTAAGAGTATAGTCCTTTGGCTGTAGCTAGGTAGCTCAAAGTTTGAACCACATATTAGAAACTCCAGTATACCCTGCCAACCCACACTGTTTCTATTTGAGGTGAGAAATCTGGACTGCTCTACATCTTGCTTTTATTAATCATTGGATGTAGTGAGGCCTGCATGGGAAATTCTATAGTACCATCAACAGATTGTGATCTGGAAGGAGGTATGGGCAATTCCCATGTCCTGATATGGTTGTAGGCAGCTCCTGGTTCTGGTACAGACATCAGTGGGTAACAGGATATGTATATAACCCCACCATGCTTATGTTGAAATGCTGATCCTCAAAGTGATGTCCTTAGGCAGTAGGGGTCTTTTGGATGTTATTAGGTGATGCTGTTGGCACACTTATGAATTGGCTCAGGGACTGACACTATTACTGAGGCTATGGAGTGATAATAAGAATGAACCTAGCATGACTGAACTCTGGAAGATGCAATAGGCAGCTGAAAGAGTCAGATGCAGATATTTGCACCCAACCAATGGACAGAAGCAGTTGACCCCTGTAGTGGAATTAGGGAAGGCTGAAAGAAGCTGAGGAAAAAGGTGATCCTATAGGAGGACCAGCAGTCTCAATTAATCTGAACCCCAACTCTCTCAAACATTGTACCATCAAACAGACAATGTACCCCAGCTGATAGGAGGCCCCCAACTCACATATAGTAGAGGACTGCTTGATGTGTGTTCATTCAGAGATGATGCACCTAACCCTCAAGAGACTGGGAGTCCCCAGGGAATTAAGAGGTCAGGTTGGGTGGGGGGTGAGGGCATCCACATGGGGACAGGTGGGTGGGGCAAGGTATGGGATGTGGAACAGTCAGAGAGTGGTTGGGGTCAGAATAAAATATGGAATGTAAAAAAATAAATTAATTAATAAAATTCATTAAAAATTTAATTTATTTGTAATTCATTTTTTTACAATGCATATTCCACCCCCTGCCCCTCCTCATCCACCCTCCGACTACTCCACACCCCACACCTCCTCTCCACCCCACCCTGTCTCCAAGTGGATGCCTCCATCCCCCACCCCACCTGACCTCTAAACTCCCTGGGGTCTCCAGACTCTTGTGGGTTAGGTGCATCATCTCTGAATGAATTCAGACCCGGAAGTCCTCTGCTGTGTGTGTGTTGGGGGCCTCATATCAGCTGGGGTACACTGTCTGTTTGGTGGTCCAGTGTTTGAAAGATCTCGGGGTCCAGATTAATTAAGACTGCTGGTCCTCCTACAGAATCTTTCTTCTCCTCAGCTTCTTTCAGCTTCCCTAATTCAACAACAGAGGTCAGCTGCTTCTGTCCATTGGTTGGGTGCAAATATCTGCATCTGAATCTTTCAGCTGCTTGTTGCCTCTTTCAGGGGGCAATCATGATAGGTCCCTTTTTGTGAGCTCTCTGTAGCCTCAGTAATAGTGTCAGACCTTGGGACCTCCCATTGAACTAGATCCCACTTTGGGCCTGTCACTGGACCTTCTTTTCCTCAGGCTCCTCTCCATTTCCATCCCTGTAATTCTTTCAGATAGAAACAATTATGGGTCAGAGGTGTGATTGTGGGAGGGCAACCCCATCCCTCACCACTCTGGAAATCAATCTGGAAGTTCCTCCGAAAATTGGAAATAGATCTACCTGAAGACACAGCAATACCACTCTTGAGAATATACACAAAAGATGCCCCACCATGCCACAGGGGCATGTGTTCCACTATGTTCATAGCTGCCTTATTTGTGATAGCCAGAAGCAGGAAACAACCTAGAAGTCCCACAACAGAAGAATGGATACACAAAATGAGGCTCATTTACACAATGGAATACTACTCAGCTATTAAGAAAAAGGGCATCCTGACTTTTTCAGGCAAATTTTCAGGAACTAGAAAATATCATCCTGAGTGAGGTAACTCGGACCCCAGAGGACGTGCATGGTATGTACTCACTAATAAGTGGATATTAGCAAACAAAACAAAACAAAGCAAAAACAAACAAAAAACAAACAACAACAAAAAACAAACAAACAACAAAAAAACAAACAAAACAACAACAACAAAAACCCATACAGAATACACAAGATACAGTCCACAGAACTCAAAAGACAACAAGCTAAAGAGCCCAAGTGAGAACACCTCAGTCCCACTTGGAAGAGAGAAGAAAGCAATCACAAGTGGGGAGGGAGGGAGAGACTTGGGAGGGAAAGTGGATGGGGTAGGGGGGAACAGGAAGGTAGCAGGGAATATTATCTGGTATTGGGTGAGGGAAAAGGGCTGAAGCCCTGAGGGCCAGCAGAAAGAATGGAAACAGGCAACCTCAAGAAATAGGAGGCTGGGGGAACCCTCAGAATGCATCAGAGACCTGGGAGGTGAGAGACTCTGAGGACTCATAGGGAAGGACCTTTGATGAAATGCCAAACAGTAGAGAGGGGGAACTTATAGAGCCCACTTGTCTCAGGAAGACAGGCTCAGGGCTTTTTAAAGACTATGGCTCTCTCAGCTACAGGAAAATATATAAAACTAGCCAACTGCAAGCCAGAATGCCTTCATTTGGAGGCAGTCATGCTCTGTGCTTGGCCATACCCTTTATCTTTTATTTAAAAGTCCTACGAAATGTTTGGTGGATGGATGAGAACATGTTTCTTGCTAAGAAAATTTTCTAAAGAAGTTTTTTTTCAGAAGATATTAGTCCCATATGCTAGGTGCATTGGGAATAGATGGCTTCTAAGCTGAAAATGAATTGACAGTTGCATAGGCCCAGGAGTAAAAGACGAGACCATATGAGAAACAGGTAATCATCCAAGTAACAAAATTCAGAGGAGCGTGCAAGCAAGCTCCAGCTGTGCCCGCATCTTTTGTCTATTTCCTTAGGATTCTTTGTGCCTCACAAAAGGGAGAAATCAAAAGGAGGCGATAGGCCTGATGGAGGAGATGTAGTGAAGGAATCCCTGGTGGGAAACTCTGCACTGAGAAAAGGTCTGGAAACGAGGACTTGTATAATAGTAACCAGTCTAAAAAGAGCAATGGAGGGGTCATGGGACCATAGGACCAGGGCTCAGCCAGGGCCATTGTCATCTGGGTCCTGGAACAGAGTCACAGACACATGAATCTGCTGGTGTGTCTGTGTTCAGGCAACCTTTCTTATGTATATAATTAGAGCAAAAGCTGACTTATTTTTTTCAGAATCTATTACATGGTATATCTAAGAAAGAGAAGCACTCATGGGTTGGACTTATGTACATGGGTGGTCCTATTTTCCCCTGGTATTTACGTACATGGATGGATTTTGAAATGACTGTTTATTCCACACATTTTTTTTCTTAATGCTCAGAGGAAACTATCCGTGGCTCCCACATCCATATGTTTACTCTGTGCTCATTCTTTAGTATCCAGCCCACCAGCCTCCACTATCCATGGTCTGCCTCATCTTCCTATGGCTTCATTTACAAGGAATGACAAAATAACCCCAGCTCATTTCTTCCCCCGGCTCTTTCCACACATGGGAAATATGGGAAATAATGCTGGAATAATTGAAAATAAACATTTGACTCTTCCATCCAGGTCCCTCTCTAGTTTGTCTCTGGGTTTTTTTTTTTTTTTTAAATCGTGTCTTGTCTTGACTCTGAATTTTTTTGAAAATTGTATTTGTGATATGTTGTGTAGTCTCTGCCACTATCCACCATTTCTCTCTCACATACATGGATCATGTATTCTTTGACACTGCTTTTCATGTCTTACATGCTGTTCCATAAATCACAAGCACAAAGTTTCAGTTCATTTACAACCTCCTTAGTACCTGGAACAAGGCGTAAGCTACTCTAAATCCATACTGGCTGGCTGGAAAGAAGGAAGGAAGAAGTAATTTTGGTAGTGAATGATGGTTGTTAGTTTGAAAGGGTCTGGAATGACTACTAGTAGATAGTGCAGGAGCTAAAAAATGTGGACCCAAGTGCATCACTTTTGTCAGGTCACTTTCCCTTTGTTCTTCATCTTCAAAATATTGACTTTGAGTTTGAGTCCTTTCTGTTCTTCCCCTTTTGCTTGTTTATTCCCATGGCACATTCTCCAAGGTACCTATCACAGTATGTAATATTTTGGGTGTTGTGTCCTCAATATTGTTTTTATATCCCTGCAATCTCACTATTGTGTTTTTATATTCCTGCAATCTGACAGCTGAGTTTTCTCAGTTTTTCCAGGTTGAACTTTCTACCTCATAGGTATTCATTCTTCCATTCATATTTCAGTGAATGAATGAATGTAATTAAAGTAGAATGCAAATTTTTATTGCATTTTGAAGACATCAAATACTAGAAAGTAGACTGGAGATATGACTAAGTTAGTACAGTGTTTTACCACACACCTGTAAAGTCCTGAACCAACATAAAAGGTGTGCACATTAGTTGGTATCTGTAATACCAGCACTTTCTATTGAAATAGGAAGCGTCCATAG
This sequence comes from Mus musculus, assembly GCF_000001635.26. NCBI lineage: Eukaryota > Metazoa > Chordata > Mammalia > Rodentia > Muridae > Mus > Mus musculus. The sequence goes on along the minus strand of NC_000077.6, from coordinate 47,700,664 downwards.
ACAGGACAGTATAGACATGTACACAGAGCAGATTGTCTAGTACATCTATCTGTAGACCAAAAAGAAAGAGACTTTGTCTCACAGAAAGTGGAAGATTAAGAACTGATGCCTAATGTTCTCTTCTGACTTTCTCCACCAGCTCACACTGATACACACACACACACACACACACACACACACACACACACACACACACACTTAAAACTAACTGGTAACCTCCCAGTAGAATAATGTTACAATTTTGTGTGTGTGTGTGTGTGTGTGTGTGAATGAACTCAATGCAAATCCATTTAGACACCAAGAACACTTTTTCAATCTCCATAGACCATATTATAATGCTGGGTCAGTTGTGTTAGTATTCCTAGTGACCAGATCTGTCTAGTGCCCCTTGCTGCCTCTTCTGTAGCCAGCTCTCTCTCTATCTCTCCAGGTTACAGTTCGGTTCCCAGTGTGCCTGCTCTGTCATTTTACGTGTAATTAATGTTGCCCACGATAAGAATTTCTTTGGCAGGTTTTCTAGTCAGTGGATTTTCTAGTCAGTGGAGAGAGATAATTACCACATGCCAGGACTCTGGTCTTCCCTACAGGCCTCAGCTATGAAACTGTGGAGGAATGGCCGGGTTGGAGTAGATTTCTAGTGTAGTGAAAATTTTGAAATTATAATGGTTCCTATCTTCAATGGGTTTCAAATGCAGCAATTGAAACTGGGCTCTGAAGAGAGGGAATGTGGCAGAGGTTTGCCGTTTCATTTAAGCATTGAACAGTGCAGACAAATAGCTCATCGAGGAATCTCTCTTAGACAGCTGTCGGTCCATTTATTCCCTTCATTTTTTATTAGCACGAGAAAGGAAATTGGCTGATTAAAAATGCTGAGATGCTACCACATCTGTTTAAAGACTTTGTGTGTGTGTGTGTGTGTGTGTGTGTGTGTGTGTGTGTGTTCATGCATGCCTCAGTAACTCAAGCTGTTAGGTTCAAATTGGGATTAAGCTAGCAAGAACATTAGTGTGATAGTGTACTTTCTCCTGGGTAGGTATGGGAAGCTTGTCCCTGGGCTCCTCACAGATACTCAAGGCCTCAAACGCTCTACTCCCTTCTCTACAATATCAGTGTCTATATGTAATGTGTGTACATCTACCCATATAACTGTGGGTTATCTCTAGACAACCCATTACATCTAATCCAATGTTGTTTATGTGAAATAGTTGTTGTGATGCACAGCCTAGAAAATAATAGAGAGAAACAAACCTGTATACATGTTTAGTGCAGACACAGTTTCTAAAAATCTGTGTACATATGTTTTTGAGATCGTTGACAGAATCTACTAATGTGCCATTCATGGGCACTATATTAAGTTACTTTTCAGTTGCTGTGATAAAAAAAAAAAGCTATTAGACTTAACTTAGAGAAGAAAGAGGTTTTGTTTGTTTGTTTGTTTGTTGTTTGGGTTTATGGCTCTGAAAAGATAAGAATCCATCATGATGGAAGGCCTGGAAACACGCGTAGAGATAGGAAACTCAAAGCTCACAGATTCAAGGGCAAGAAAAAGGCCAAGTGAACAGGAAGTGACGCAGGATATAAACAACTAAAGCCTGCTTCTCAGGACATACTTCCTCCCCCAAAGCGACATCTTCTAAACCTCCTCAAGTAGTGTTACCCACCGGGAATCAGTGTTAAAAACGTCTGACACTATGTGGGTCATTTTTCATTCAAACCACCACATGACACAGGGGCAAGATTATTTTCCCACCTGTTTCTGTGTACGACAGTGGTATGTGTCATAGCTGTGTGTGTGCTTACTCTTCCCATCGCACTTAAGGAAGTCTACGTATCAGCAAATAACCAAGTTTCCTACTGGTTGTAAGAGTTGGAGCTAGAAACATAGATCTCTTAAACTCCAAAGCCTGTGCAGGAACAATCTATTTCTGTGTTGTGAGCCTCTCTAGTGGGCCTTCTTCTTGGCTTGAATTAAAATATCAGAGAATCCTCAGGAAAAAAAAATCTTGGCTTTTCAAGAAAATGTCCTGGTAAGCATATTGAACTTATGTACTGTCTTGAAATGTACATTGGTACTGGGTGCACGTTTCTCAAGTATAGCATTAGTGTCTCCTAGAACTGTCTTATTCAGGTTGAAACAAGTTCATGTAGAAAACTAAGGTTCAGATTGTGTCTTGTAACACAGTTCTTAGCCATTGTGCTGGCATCCCTTTATCTGTTCATAGCAGGTAGCTGTTCTGATTGCAAGTGCACCCATGGATAAAAATTACACAAATTCCATCACTAACCAGTTCCATTGCCAGGACTAATTTCTATCCTTAGAAAGATCAACAGTTCCCTTATACGAAGACATCAATTGCTTCATCATAGCAGATATTTGCATTTGGGGAAATTTCTTCTCTTTGCCAAATATATTTATAGTTATCATTTGATCTTCATAGTCAAAAAAATGAATGCATTTATTTCTCCACAGCAGATATTTACTGTCCTCTCTATTTGCATTAATTTATAGTTTCCATGAGCCATGGTTATAGCTCACTTGATACAGTGCTTGCATGATGTGCATGAAAACCTGGGTTTGATCCCTAGTACCTTATAAAGTGGTTGTAGTGATACAAACCTATAATCCTCAGGAAGGGTTCACTCAGGAGGTGAAGGCAGGAGGAACCAACATTCAAAGTCTTCCTCAACTATGTAGTCAGTTGGATGTCACTCTGGGATACTTAAGACCCTATCCCCTGTTTAACACACACATTCTCATTCTCTCTCTCTCTCTCTCTCATATATATATATATATATATATATATATATATATATATATATATATATATATACACACACACACACACACACACACACACAAACACACACAGCACACCACAGACACACATGCACGCACACACATCACACACAAAACAAAATACCCATTTCTCCTTTGTTCATGGCTCAATCTTAAGCATAGAATATCAAATTTGGCCTTTGAACAAATGTGCAGGTGTGATTACAGTTCACCTACATGGAGAGGCAGGCAGACTACTTGCACTTTATTCTACAAAATAGATGCAATCCTAATATTGTCTCAAAACATTTTAAAATTTACTAATCACTTTAATATTTTTTTGCACCGAGTTGGTGATTAGAAGATGTTGTACAAAAGATCAGTTATTTATGTTTATGCAAATATAAATGCTACCCATTTTTATTCTTTTAAAAAAGTCTGTGGGTGATTTGGCATTTGAAGTGCTAGCTCCATTCTCAGTTCCCTTACGGAGTACATGGGAAGAAGGCGAATGGTTCACAGAACAGCTTGGGTAGACTTTCATGTCCATGACAGTTTGTGTGGTTATTCATCAATAGATAATGCCTCTCCTTTTGGAGCATGATGTATGTTTTATTTTCTTTACAGAAAGTCATTATGATAACACACAGAACCTCATAACAGGACCCCTGCCATGCTCCTCAATATTGCAGTCTCTCACATGCCTATGGTTCCAAATCTCTAGTTTGCACTGTCACAGAGCTCTACACCTTCATTTACTCCCCACTAGTACTACATTTCTCAGCTGGAATGCTGGCATGCCTTCATCTTCAGTGACAAACCCCTTCACTAGACTCTCTGCTGAAGGATCGCCTAGTGCCAGCCTTCCACTCCATATGTATATATGTGAATGTTTAATATTTACATCTCCAACTGGGCTGGACACACAGGAGCAGATGCCATTTTGCTCTTTAATGTGAGCTTAGCTCTTGTAAATGTTACCACCGTATGTCTAGCTCAAGTCAATGAGGTGCTTCAATTATGGATATTGGCTGATGAAATAGAGCAAGCCTCACCAGTGTTGGAACTTGGAAATTCTGAAGTGTATAAACAAATCCTGCATAAAATTTCTACCAGTCTAGCAACAAATTATTACATATGTTGTGGTTTAAAACAACATCCATTTACTAACTCAGAATTTAAAATGAAACTAAATTTGGTATTCTATGACTGAGTTATAAACAAAGGAGAAATGGTATTTTGGTGTTTTGTGTGTGTGTGTGTGTGTCTATGTATGTGTATGAGTGAGTGATTTAGATAAGAGACAGGGTCTTCTTAGAGTGACTTCCAACTGACTACATAGTTGAGGAAGACTTTGAACTTTGCCCCCTCCTGCCTTTACCTCCTGAGTGAATCCTACCTGATGATTATAGGTTTGTATCACCACAACTGGGGATTAAACTCAAGTTTTCATGCAGTTGCTTGGGTCACTGATATATTCGATGTTTTTTTTTTCCTTTTAGTTGTTCATTCATTAATTCATTCATTCATGTATTTACTTTTATGGATCTGGGAATCCATTTTAGGGTTACATGTGTGCTCAACAAGAGATCTCCAACTAAACTATATCCCAAGCACTTCTGCAGCCTGGTAGATTTGGCCAGATCTACTTTTAGCTTCTTGCATTCAAATCCTTAGCTCACAGCTATGTACATTTCTTATACAAGTGCTTTCTGTTTCTCTTCTGCCTCAGCTTACTTGTCCATCTCCTGTCTTTCCGGTCATAGCTGCTATATCCTAGAGATTAGAATGTCACCATAGCATGTTTAAAAGTCCCAAACGCCTGTCAGTTTGTCCATCCTCAGCCTGCTGTAGAAGGGTACAATGGCCTCTGTGTGGAGCCCCTCTCCCATTTCTGCAGGTGCCATGGAATTTGGTGGATGGGCAGCTTTGAAAGGGAGCTAATGAAATTGGGGACTGTGTGGCTTCAATCCATTTAAAATAATGGTCCTCTCACTCCATTACTTTGGAGTGGTAGCAGTTTGCATTAGCGTGCCAGTCCCCTGAGGAGCAGGCCTACTGATTGAATGGGGCCCTCAGAATGGATAGAGGAGGGAAGTATGTATCCCAGTGGGCAGCTGCCAACCTCAATGGATGTCTGCCTGTGCTTTTGACCTGCCTCATGCCTGCCTGTCAGTGGTTTCACTCTGTTGTAGGAATGCCTAATCCTGTGTGTTTGCACAAAGCCATCAGATCTCTCTGACAGGGAATCTTTACTCTGGACTAGAAAGTCTCCTGCCACTGTCAGACTTTCGGTGTTCTTCCCACTCCCTCAGTGCAAGCATAGACAGAAGACTAAATATCCAGGTGAATATTTTAGGGGGAAATATAGAGATGATTCTCTCATCTATCCTATTGTTTTGGCGAATACCACGTACATATTATTTTATTAAATCACTCCTTTGTCCAGTGCTTTTATCTTACAATCAAGAAAGAACATTAATGATGGTATCTAGGTCAGTTTCCAACCATGTTAGTCTATTCTGGACATAGTGTACTTACTTAAAATGTATACTTTTGGGTCAGTATGGTAAATATTTTGTAGATTCTTGTCTTAAACCATCTCAGTGGAGCTATATCAAAAGCATCAAATTATAGTTTGTTTGTTAGATGTTGCTGAGGAAACTGTGGAGCAGGAGCTGGCCTTGAACTCAGCAGCCTCCTGCCTCAAGTCTGTTGGTACTGAGATTACATGCAAATACTACCAAGTCTACTAATGTGCTTTTTTTTTTTTACTAAGACCGCACTTCCATAGCCTTTGTTATAACAGATCCCATGTGTGAAATTGAGGCTATGGGGCACCTGGAAAGTGAAGACATGGGACATAAATGTGAGTTGAGGAATGTGCAGAAATAAAAAAAAAATTCCTAGATGCTTGAGATCAGTGTCATTATTGAGCCCTACAGGGTCAAAGGAAATTGCTGGTGACTGGGAAGAAACGACTAAGCAAAAATGGAAAGGTTGTCAGTTGTGAAGAGCATTGGAAGCTATGGTCAGAGATGAAGCACTGATCATCAGTGCAGAGACTGATGGAGGAGTCAGCTTCCTGCTACCAAATATCATACAGTATCTCCACAGAACAGATAAACCACTCAGTCTGGATTCATGGAAATGTCTCCATGCCCTTTCCCTCTGAGACATCATTCCTCAGATATCTCCTCAGGGCTTGGATAGTGATCATTGCTAACTTCAAAACTGACCTTTAAGAAGGGCATGCTGAAGCTGGGGGTGTAGCTCAGCGGTAGAGTGTTTGCCTAGCAAGTTCAAAACTCTGTGTTATTTGATCCCCAGTATCATGCATGTGTGTATGCTCACATGCTCTCCCTCTCCCTCTCCTTCTCTCTCCCTCTCCCTCTCCCTCCCTCTCTCTCTCTCTCTCACTCTCTCTCTCTCCCTCCCTCTCCCTCCCCCCCCCTCTCTCTCTCTCCCTCTCCCCATCAGTACACATATACATACATACACATATATACATGTGCAAGGCATGCAATGTACTAGACTCAGTATGTGCCGCCCTGTAGCAGGCATAGTTTTGTGTGTGTGTGTGTGTGTGTGTGTGTGTGTTTGTGTATGTATATGTATATGTATCTGTTCTGTGCTGGCTAGTTTTTATATTAAATTAACACATACTGTAGTCACTTGGGGAAAGAGGACCTCTGTTGAGGAAAATGCCCACCAGCCTTGCCTGTAGGAAAGCCTCTGATGCATTTTCTTAATTAGTGATTGATTTAGGAGAGCCTGGCTTACCAAGGATGATGCCACCCTTGAATGACAGTCCCGCATGTCATAAAGAAACAGGCTGAACGAGCTAGGAGAGCAAAGCCAGTAAGAAGTACTCCTTCATGGCTTCTGCATCAGCTCCCATCTCCAGGGTTCTACCCTGTTAGAGCTCCTGCCAGCAATTGGCACTTCCTTTGATGATGAACTGCGACATGAAACTTGAAACCCTTCCCTCCTAGTTGCTTTTGGCCACCATGTTTTATTACAGCAGTAGAAACAGTAAATAAGTCACATGTACAAATATGAGCTATGTTCCTGAGTAAAAACTCGATGACAAAGGGCTAGAACCCTGTTTCTTACTGGCATGTACAAATAACCATGTAAAGGCATGTGGTAATTTATTAAAAACATCATGAAGCTAGTCCCTAATTCCTTCCATTACCGCGGGAGAAAATCAGCATGAGTGACACTTGGAACAATTAGATAAGTCCTTGAGAGGACCTGACTCAAATAGCTAACCTCAAATGATTTGAACTTTCATTTGTTAATACACTTCCTGACTGTTCCTATCTCAGGTAATGGTATTTAGCAGACCCTTAACCCAGAAGTCAGAACAATTCAGAGTCATTTTGAAGACTTCAATTTTCTCAACCTTCCAAATTCCATAAGTATTTTCCTTTTGTCTTCCTGTCTCTAAATACATCTAACATCTGCCCTCCTTCACTTTTCCTAATCTCACTGTCCTGGCTGGGTTTCTCATTATGTCTGGCCTGGTTCTTGGGAATAACCCTGTAATGGCTCCTTACAATTGCTACCAACCACAGTCCATCTCTCACCCCACTGCCAATTAACCATCTAAGTCAGAAACCTGGTTATGTCACTTCCTGGTGTACCATCTTGCAGATGCTTCCTCATCTGTGTAGGATAAAGCCCCAAACTCAGTTATCATGATCAGGTCCCTGCTAAGGTTCGATTTTCACTGTCTTCCCATTCTCACAGCCAGAGATCCTCTGCGCTCCACCTGCTGCCTCTGCCATCTCTCCTGTCAGCCTCTGCTCTACTCACTCTGTTCTCCCTTTTATTTTTAGCAAACAGAAGCCCACTCATCCTTCCTGATGCTTTTCTCTGGTTCACATGTATCCTCTCCTTCCCAGTGCTTGGTCCTTTCCTCTTCAACATTCAAATGTGAATTTAAGTCCTTGACAACGTATTAACTGTCCACATGTCTGGCTCTGTGGGCACAATAGTTGCAGTGATTGTGTGGGTTCTCATATCTGTCCATCTATTTCATCAGATAGATGTAAATCGTTACCTCATTACAAGTCTAAGAGTCAGGGAAGCAACTCACCATTAAATTCTTTAGCTACCAGAGTGTGGCACAAGTTCAAACTGAGATTTTTTTATTGTAGACTCAAGGGACGATTTATTGTTAATTTCTGTGACTTTCTAGTGTTTGATAATCTGAAATTTAACTGGTGAATAGCATTCAGGTAAAAATTCTCTCCTATTCTCAATGAAACCTGACTTCTTCCATTCTACCAGCATATAAAACAGCATCTTGCCCATTCACAGAGGTTATTCCATTTTGTATTTATTTTTTCATACAATTAATATATATCTTTGATATATAATGCGGCGTTCCGATTGTATGCACTGTAGATTAGCTACATGTATCTAATGGGAATAACCATTTCCTCAGTGACATAATGCTTGGAAATGAAAACACGCAGGAGGCTATCCTATTCTGTATGGAATAAAGGGAAGAAAATCTTGTCACCTGGAACCACATTGACTCCACAGTACTTACAATTAGCCATACAAAGATCCATGTGGTCTTAATGTAACCCATAGAAAGTCAAGGTTGTAGATATAAGGACAACTGCAACCTATGTATGTATGATATGATATATGATATATAAAAATCATTTTTACAGTCTGGAAGAGAATTTTCCTGTTTAGGAATGGTGGCAACAATTTATTTTCCCTTCAGTGAGAAAAACAAAGAAACAAGTTAACTTTTCATCCTAACAGCTCCAGCTGAACTCCTTCCACCTGCATCTTCTTGAGCAGTGCTATGAATTGAGTTTCTCACTGGGGAGACCTGACAAGAGGATTTCTTTCTTGGGTCTCAGTTGATAAACTGTGTTAGCAGTGATCAGGAAAGGCTAGATGCAGGTAAGTATCGAAGAGTACTCGTCTCAGTAAATGTGTTTTATTTACTTGACTTAGTTTTTGTCAATGAAGACGAATCTATACGTAACTACTAAAAGAATCTTTTAGCTGAGGAAGAGCTTCTATCAGATTATAGGTATATTTGGAGGACATTTTCTTGATTGATGATGAATGAGTGAAGGTCCAACTGATTGTGGACAATGCCAGCCCTAAGCAATTGGACCCAGGCTATATATGGAAGCAAGCCATTTGGACGTGCTTTTCTATGGGGTGCATTAAAATAAGACCACATGGAAGTAAGCAGCATTCCTCCATAGTCTCCACTTCAGTTCCTGCCCTGTGCTCATTCCCTGGCTTCCTTCAGTGGATGGTGATTAGTAAGTGTGAGCCCCTTCCTATCTAACATGCTTTTTGCCATGGTGTTCATAACAACACTAGAGAGAAAACTAGACCACTGGCAATCATAATTCAGTTGCCCATACATTTTATGTCCAACTGTTATTGTCAGACAGCAACAATTGTTAATTGGTATAATCAGAAACAAAACGAGATCTGGGAAATTGACAAATTTGGAGGTGATAATGGAGCTGTGACTGTTAACCACACACGCTATTTAAACTTTTTGGGCTTCAGTTTCCTCCTTTGCAAAATGTCAACACTAATAATGAAATTCAGATTAATGTAAGGGTCTGATGAAAGAGGACAGATCTACCCTGAACACTGGAAGTGTTCCTGAGATGTACCTGCAGCCATTTTGGATCTTTCTAAGGCATGCCTGTCTCTCCACTTGGTAGTGTGTATAGAACGTTAAAAGGTTGAGGCAGTAAACTGATTTCCTCTTTGCTGCTATTAATGATATCAAAATATCAAATGTGTGCACACCAATCATCTGCCAAGGCCTCCATTCCCTTACTCTTGTGTGCCTTGCAACTTCTATTACATTGATTCATTTACCCTAAAGAAAACTACACCTACAGCCTTGCCAGATTAAAAATAATCCATCTGTGTTAGTGGTTACTCCTTTAACTCTGGGTTGGCAAGGTTTTCCTATAATTAGTAATGACCAGAGCATATGAATAGATATTACTTGCTCTGTCAACATAAGGATTGAATTTAACCCCCAGAATCCATGTACATAAAAGCCGTATATGATCCGGCATGCATGTAATCTCTGTAAAACTTAAATTTATTCTCCTGTAGTAATTGTCATCTTTGAGGCTTACTGCCTCAGTTTGCTAAACTTGGTCCGATCCTGGAAGCTTCCAGCCTCCGTTAAATCTTATCTATGTCTATAATGTTTTCAGCCTCTGAAACTTAATCCAGAATAAGCCCACTCTTTCTAGTTCTTTCTGAACTCTGTTGCTTAATTTAACTCAGCTGATATAGTTCAAATTCTTCTCCAAGATGACTGATTCAGTCTGGCTTCTCTCAGCTTTTCCAGAATTTTTCTGGTTGGCCACAAGCTACCTCTGGCAACATGTTCCCACATTCTGTCTCATTCTCTGGCTTGTTCTGTTTTCACTTGCAACTATCTTGTTCTCTCTCTGCAACCTTTTTCTATAATTGCCCCAATAAAACTGCCTTCTCTTCCTTCCTCCCTCTACAGTGTTCTCTCTTAAATTGCCTGTTTTTCTTGTCCTTTCTTGTGAGAGTTGGGCATATCCTATTCTGACAAATTTTTTTCTGATTCATCACTTTGTCTGCCACTCAATTAGAGACATCATGTTCAAAGATAGTACTTCCTTCTACAACTTTATCTTCATTGTTGGGATTAAAGGTGTGTACTAAGAGCCTGTCTGTATTCCTATTAGAAGGATTAAATGTTTGGGTTAAGGCTGAGCCACTCCACAACTGGAAACAGGTATTTTCAGTAAATTACACAATCTTGAGGTTCATGGAATGATCACATATCTTGCAACAACCCCCAGTGTCAGGGAAGCAGGAAAACAGTTTGCAAGGGATCAGTAGCTAGCCTAATCTTCCTGACAAACCCAAGAACAGTGAGAGATATGTCTCAATAAATGACTAACAAAGAAGGAAGGAAGGGTGGATAGTGCCTGGGGAACAACATTTGAGGTCATTTTTTTGGTCTCTAGATTTAAGAACACACACATGCACATAGAATGATAAAATATTTTAGGCTTACCTGGATGTATGTTTTCTGTTGTTATAGCATCAAAACAACCATAAAAATAAGTATCACTGAAATTTGAATTTCATGTACTTTAAAAATGAAAACTAGGCCTAGTGAAGGTCTGAGTACTTGAGAATCCAGAGCAGGAGAGATGATTTAGTCCAGGTGTTGAAGGCCATCCTGAGCAACATAGCCAGCCCATGTTTTACCTTTGCACAAATGGCAAAAGAAAAACAAAACGAAAACCATCACATATAATGTATAAAATAGACAATTATTGACATGTGCTCTCTGGGCCTTTTTCTGCCAACTTCTTTCAATGACACTACAGTCTTTCCCATAATACCTAGTTAAGCTTGTCGTTAATCCCAGGATTCCCAGAATCTGCCCTCTAATCAAAAACTATGCACGTGACTTGGCCAAGTGGAATTTTACTGTGCAAATTAGTAACTCTTATTATGGGGATAATAGCATAGGGGTTGGAGGCAGTGGAATGTATTTTTCATTCTCTAATAGATAGATAATGAGGCTCTGAATAAATGCACTTTGGTGTAACTGGAGTTTGTAAGGAAGCAACACCTTCAACAGGCTGTGACCTAGACTAACATGACTGGTCATCTCTGATAATTTTATCACCATTGGGTTGCCCATATAGGATTAAAATGCCCTTTCCATATGTTCCAGCATGGAGATAGTGATTTGACTGACAGAATTCCATCAGGAGTGCATACATGCTAAGCTGATAGCTTGAGAATTCAAAAAGAAAAAGAAAAATCGGCCACGTTTATTTTGTTTTGTTTTTCTTTTTGTTCAATTTCTCCATTCTTCCACACTAATTATTCAGGCCCCTCCACCACATCTGGGCAGCAGCCTTGAAGCCTTGAAGCTCATTATGTCAGGTTGAAAATGAGAGACCACAGCTGTCAGAGGCAGCATTTGATGGCTTTGAGCTGTTTCCACATAGTGAAAAAGGCATACTGAAAGCTGCACAATTGAAAGAATTTGCTGGGTTTTTCTCTTTAAAATAGTGACTCTGAGTAGCTGTGCGACCACGTTATTCTCCCCTAAGCTAACTTATAATAAAACACACACACATACACACATACATCTGACTTTTCTTTGTTTGGTTTGATTCTTGTTTTGCTTGAAGATGTAGCAGGGTGTCTACTGTCAATAACAAATTCTTCTAAAACAAGACAGGTATAGAATTTCCAAAGATGGTGCATTAAAATATAAAAATAACAAAGCTTTTAAGCAGGTGTGCAGATATCCATATTTGCTTGTTTCTCCTTCATCAGTGGTAGATACGAGAAGCACATGGGTCATCTCCAGTGCAGCCTTTGGGTAGATGACACATTGATGAAGCAGTAGGATTGCCATGAGTTACATAACAAGTTTCAGGTATGGTATAAGAGTTTTTCCTGCGGAAAAATAGAAAACATGGACTGACCACCCCACACAGGACAACAATTAAAGACAGAAGTGATTCTACCAAAGTCGATGAAGTGAATTTATCTGGGTTATTTTTACTGAATTCTGAGTGATTAGTGATTTATCTGGGTTATTTTTACTGAATTCTGAGTGATTAGTGATTTATCTGGGTTATTTTTACTGAATTCTGAGTGAAGTATTACCTACAGAAGCATAGATGACCCAAAGGTAAACACTTCACCAGAAAGTCCATCCTAGCCCGGTTGGTGACTAAATTTGTCACTCTCAAGATCCCTGTGTGAGGACACAATTTAGAGAGCACCCTTCCCTGAAGGCATCACTGCTTGTATGACCTAAGGGAGGAAGGACCTCATGAACTTGACAGTTTCATGGGATTTTGATTATTTATACAGGAGTTCCTGAATCCAGAAGCCTTGATCTAGGGTAGAAATGTTATAATCCTGGACCAAGCATACCTATATAGAAAGATCCTTTGTCACAATAGACAGTATATCAATGAGTATATTCATCATCTTTTAATGCCATTGCTTGTGGCATATATAATGCTGCCATATATGGTACTGTACTTATTTACTTACTTATATCCCAAGATCTCACTTAGGCCTTCCTACTTATTTAAGTTCTTTGGGTCTGTGGGATGTATAATGGGTATTCTGTACTTTATGGCTAATATTCACTTATCACTGAGTACATATCATCCATGTCTTTTTGGGTGTGGGTTACATAACTCAGGATAATATTTTCTAGTTTTATCAACTTACCTGAAATTTTCATGATATCCTTGTTTTTAATAGCTGAATAGTATTTCATTGTGTAAAGGCACCATGTTTCTGTATCTATTCTTATGTTGAGGGACATCTGGGTTGTTTCCAGTTTCTGGAAAACTGCTATTATAAACATAGTGGAGTGCATGTCCTTATGGTATGGTGGAATATCTTTTGGGTATAAGCCTAGGAGTATAGCTTGGTCTTAAGATAGAAATATTTCAAGTTTTCTGGACAAACCACCAGATTGATCTCCAGAGTACCTGTATATGTTTGCAATCCTACCAGCAATGGAGGAGTGTTCTCCTTTTTCCAAATCCCTGCTTGCTTGTGCTGTCCCTTGAGTTTTTGAACTTACCATTCTGATTGGTGTAAAGTGGAATCTCAGGGTCCTTCTGATTTGCATTACCTAATGACTAAGGATGTTGAACATTTCTGTAAGTAGTTCTAGGATATACAAGATTCCTCTGTTGAGAATTCACTGTTTACCTCTGTACCCCATTTTTATTGGGTTGCTTGGTTTGTTAAAGTCTAACTTCTTGATTTCTTTAAATATTGTGAATATTAGCACTCTGACAGGTGTAGAGTTAAGGAAGATCTTTTCCCAATCTGGAAGTGGCTGTTTTGTCCTATTGATAGCATTCTTTGCCTTACAGAAACTTTTCAGTTTCATAAAGTCCCATTTATCAATTGTTGATCTTGGAGCCGGAGCCATTTGCATTCTGTTCAGGAAATTGTCTCCCATACCAATCTTTTCAAGGCTATTTCCCACTTTTTCTTTTATTAGATTTACTGTATATGGTTTTGAGGTCTTTGATCTACTTGGACTTGAGTTTTGTGTAAATTGATAAATATGGATTTATTTGCATTCTTCTACATGCAGACATCCATTTAGGCCAGCACCATTTATTGAAGATAGCTTATTTTTTTCATTGTATGATTTTAGCTTCGTTGTCAAAAATAAAGTATACATGGGTGTGTGGACTTATTTCTGGATCTTTGATTCAATTCCATTGACCAAGTTGTCTGTTTCTGTACCAAAATACAATGCAGTTTTTATTACTATTGCTCTGTAGTACAGCTTGAGATCAGGGATGGTGATTCCTCTACATGGTTATTTTATTATTCGGGATTGTTTTGGTTACCCTGTTTTTTTAATTTTTTTTCTTTTTTGTTTGTTTGGTTTTTTTTTTTTTGGTACTTTCTTCATTCACATCTCCAGTGCTATCCCAAAAGACCCCCCACCCCACCCCCCACTCCTACTTCCTGGCCCTGGCGTTCCCCTGCACTGAGGCATATAAAGTCTGCACGACCAATGGGCCTCTCTTTCCACTGATGGCCTCATACAATGAATTAGGTAGTGTCCTTCTGTTCCTATTTTGTGGAATAGTTTGCTTCCTTTTGTTCTAAAGCTTTTAGGTGTGCTATTGAGTTGCTAGTATGAAATCTCTCCAATTTCTTTATTAAGGCACTTAGTGCTTTGAATTTCTTCTTAGCACTGTTTACATTGTGTCCCATAAGTTTTGGTATGTTGTTCCTTCATTTTCATTGAACCTAAAAAGTCTTTAATTTCTTTCTTTATTTCTTCTCTGATCAAATGATTGTTGAGTAGAGGGTTGTTCAATTTCCATGATTACGTGGGCTTTCTCTTGTTTTTGAAGTCCAGTCTTAATCGGTGGTGGTCTGACAGAATGCAAGGGGTTATTTCAAACTTTATGTCTGATTATATGGCCAGTTTGGAGAGTGTTTTGTGAAGTGCTGAGAAGAAGATATGTTCTTTTGTTTTAAGGTGAAAGGTTCGTAGATATCTGTTAAGTCCATTTGGTTCATAACATCTGTTAGTTTCATTGTTTTTCTGATGAGTTTCTGTTTCAATGACTTTCATTGGTGAGAATGGGGTGTTGACTTCTCACATTATTATTGTGTGGGGTTCAATATGTCCTTTGAGATTTAGTAAAGATGCATAGGTGTTCTTCCATTTTGTGTATTCTGTTGTTGATGCTTGCATGTGTAGATCCTGTTCTGTTTTCTAGGTTTTCAGTTGCTTCCATTTGAGCTTTCATTATTGCTTCTATTTCCATTTTAGGTCTTGGACCTTTTTATTTTTTTCCTTCACCTGTTGATTATATTTTCCTATATTTCTTTAAGGGATTTATTAGTTTCCTCTTTAAGGGTTTTTGATCATGTTTTCCCATATTTCTTTGACAGAATTATTTCTATCCTCTTTAAAGGGCCCTATCATCTTTGAGATTGGATTTAAAGTCCCAGTCTTGTTCTTGAGATGTGTTTGGATATCCAGGGCTTACTGTAGTAGGAGAGATAGGTTCTGATGGTGTTGACTATGTTCTTGTGTTTCCCTTTCATCATCAAGTTGTCTCTGGTGTTGGCTGTCCGGGGTTGAGGCAGGCCTCCTGGCAGGCAGGTAGAACTGTGTATCCTTAGTTAAAGCAGGCCTCCTGGGAGGCAGGCAGGTGGGGCATGTTGTACCAATCTGTGACTGCAAGTGGAGGTGGAAGAAAAGTGGAGTGCGGACAGGGAGGGGCAGAGTCCATAGCTGCAAGGCTTGCTGGGGTCCCAGAAGCTGTGGAGATTGGGACAGTTGCTGGTCTCACTTGTGTGTCCTGAGCTAGAGAAGATCTCCCAGGAGTCAGGTTGATTGGTGGCTCAATATGAGACTTCCTTATTCTTAATCCTTAGGTCACTATTTCCAGTATAGTGTTTGTCCTAGTCAGGGTTTCTATTCCTTCACAAACATGATGACCAGGAAGCAAATTGGGGAGGAAAGAGTTTATTGGGCTTACCCTTCTATACTGCTGTTCATCACCAAAGGAAGTCAGGACTGGAACTCAAGCAGGTTAGAAAGCAGGAGCTGATGCAGAGGCCATGGAGGGATGTTCTTTGCTGGCTTGCATCCCCTGGCTTGCTCAGCCTGCTCTCTTATAGAACCAAGACTACCAGCCCAGAGATGGTCCCACCCACAAGGGACCTTTCCCCCTTGATCACTAATTGAGAAAATGCCTTACAGTTGGATCTCATGGAGGCATTTCCTCAACCGAAGCTCCTTTCTCTGTGATAACTCCAGCCTGTGTCAAGTTGACACAAAACTAGCCAGTACAGCGTTTTAAATGGAATGTCCCCCATGGGTTCAGATGTTTGAACACTTGGACTCCACTTGATGGCATTGTTTGGGTAGGCTTAGGAAATGTGTCTTTGCTGGAGAAAGTATGTCACAGAGAGAAAGAAGGCTCTAAGGTTTCAAAGCTTCGTGTCATTTCCACTGTGTTCTCTGTTTCCTTGTTGTAGCTCAAGATGTGAGCTCTTGGATTCCTGCTGCCATTGCTATGCTTTTACTCCACCATCATGAACTCTAGCCCTCTGGGACCATAAGCCCAAATAAACTCTTTCATCTATAAGTTTGCCTAGTTTTGGTGTTTCTCAGTGCAAAAGAAAAGTAAATAGTACACACAATCAGCTCATATCTCTAGCTGCATTTGTAGCAGAAGATGGCCTAGTTGGCCATCATTGGGAAGAGAGGCTCCTTGGTATTGCAAACTTTATATGCCCAAGTACAGGGGAATGCCAGGGCCAAGAAGTGGGAGTGGGTGTTTAGAGGGGCAGGGTGGAGGGAGAATATAGGGAATTTTCGGGATAGCATTTGAAATGTATATAAAGAAAATATCTAATAAAAAAATAATATACACAAACTCTGGATTTAATCAGCCAGACTAATTTAATAATTCCTGGCATTTATTGAATGCTAACTATACCCAGCACTCCATACATTCAATTACCACGTTATGCAACCCTTGCAACCACCTATTATGTATGGTAACTGTCACTACTTAAGTACTAGTGAATTTTTGATGAAGCTACCAAAAGAGTCAGGTTTCAACCTTGGCTCTGGTGTCATCTTTTATACTCTGGACAACCATCTCTTTTTTTGAACCATTGATTTTTAAACCAAAGTCTATCTCAGAGATACCTGCAAGGTAATAAAACCTGTTCTTTGGGCATATTTTCAGTAGTTCTAAGAAGTGCCTACAGATCTGAATTTCTAACAAGTTCCCAGATAAATGGTGCTGCTGATGGTTCCAGCCCCACATTTTGATATGTCTTGTATGTAAGTGATATTATTGTACCATCTGTTCAAGGGCTTTGAAGATAGCAACTACTACCTAGACATACATAGTAATATCAGCGCTATAGATATGTCTTTTCTTGGGTACATATAAACACACATACACACTAATGAATAGTAAACCACTTCAGCGTTTTCCTTGAGAGGTTTTACCTGCTTTGTAAAGTGTGTTTGTTCCAGAGGAATACGGAACACATTTCTATGATTGCTTTTCTTAAATGGCATCAGGAGGCACATGGTTGTGGGTGTGAATTCACCCCACAGAGACCACACTGCATAGTGTTCACAGCCAGCAAACAGCAGGTGCCTGCCAAAGCAAATTACTGTTTCAGAGGTGCTACCCCACGTTCAGGAAAAGGTAGTAAGCATGATAAAGACATCTGAAAAAGATTACAGGATATACTAACGGGGAAAGGAAGCAATGGATAAAGAGGACCTTTTCTGGAATAAAGATTATTTTTAACAAGTGATGTTTAAAGATAAGGCATATTTGAACTCTCATTTGTAACTATCATATAGCTTCCTTCAAAAACTTTTTTTTTCACTTCTAGTTATAGCATGCTGAAAATACCTCGGATAAAAAGATAATTACATGCTTCATTGTTAGACTTTTTATTGATTCTTGCTATTTGCATTGAAAGTGTTATCAGCTATAGCAAACAAATAGCTTGATTGTATACATTCTCTATGATTATGTTTAAAGAAAAAAAATGTTTCTTTACTGGCTTTGAGTAGGTAATGCTAACCACTCAGCTCTGCTCTCCTACGAAAGAAGAGAGCACTTACTGAAGGGCCTGCATGTGTGCTTGTTTCCTTCACTCCGGTGTCCCAGGCTAGAGGACTTGGGGCCTCATGCAGAATGTTGTTAAGAAAAGCTTTCCTGTACAGAAAATGTGGTACATTTACACAATGGAGTACTACTCAGCTATTAAAAAGAATGAATTCACGAAATTCCTAGGCAAATGGTTGGACCTGGAGGGCATCATCCTGAGTGAGGTAACCCAATCACAAAAGAACTCAAATGAAATGTACTCACTGATAAGTGGATATTAACCCAGAAACTTAGTATAGCTAGATATAAGGTACAATATGTAAAACATATGAAACTGAAGAAGAACGAAGACCAAAGTGTGGACACTTTGCTCATTCTTAGAATTGGAAACAATCACCCATGGAAGGAGTTACAGAGACAAAGTTTGGAGCTGAGACAAAAGGATGGTCCATCTAGAGACTGCCATATCCAGGGATCCATCCCATAATTAGCCTCCAAGCGATGACACCATTGCATACACTAGCAAGCCTTTGTTGCAAGGACAGTGATATAGCTGTCCCTTGTGAGACGAGGCCGGGGCCTAGCAAACACAGAAATGGATGCTCACAGTCAACTATTGGATGGATCACAGGGCCCCCAATGGAGGAGCTAGAGAAAGTATCCAAGGAGCTAAAGAGATCTGCAACCCTATCGGAGGAACAACATTATGAACTAACCAGTACCCCAGAGCTCTTGACTCTAGCTGCATATGTATCAAAAGATGACCTAGTCGGCCATCACTAGGAAGAGAGGCCCATTGGTCAGGCAAACGTTATATGCCCAAGTACAGGGGAATGCCAGGGCCAAAAAATGGGAATGGGTGGGTAGGGGAGTCGGGGGGGGGGGGACTTTTGGGATAGCATTGGAAATGTAATTGAAGAAAATACGTAATTAAAAAAAAAAAAAAAAGAAAGAAAAGAAAAGCTTTCCTGGCCTGGGGAGATGTCTTGGTTGATGAAGTGTTTGCTTTGCAGGTATGAGTGCCTGGGTTTAATCCGCAGAATCTATGTTAAAATGCTGGCCATGGTGATATGCACTAGTCATCCCAGAGCAGGGGATAACAGTGATGTGAGACTGTCTGGGGCTTGTGAGCTCCCTAATTTGTGAGCTCCAAACTAATGAGAGACTCTGTCTTAAAGTAGATACATGGCCTTCGTGAGATGAGTCCTCTCTGTCTCATGCTCTGCATGCACAGATGCATATGTGAATACATGAACATGTATGTATACATAAGTGCACAGGCATTTAACGGAAAAAAAGAAATGTTTTCTAAGAAGGCAGAAGTTGAACAGACTTTTATGTGAATCAAGCAGAAAGCAATGCATATCAAGAGAGAGAACATTTGTGTTTCTTATCCATCCACTCGACATGTCTGCTGCAGCTTGTGGAACGTTAGCCAGCATTGTTTCAGGTTCTGGGTGAGTGGTAGACACATTGGTGTCTAACGTTTAGAGATCGGAGTGTATTGAGGAAGACAAACAACACACAAGCAATTCCACAAACAATTGCTTCATTCCTATCATGACTGGAGGTGGATGAGAAGGAAGTTTAAAAGTCCTTAGGGCAACGTGGCACAAGGAAAGGCTGACCATGACTTTGGAATAAGAGAAAGGTCACCTCAAGCCAAGTTTCAAAAAAAGGAGGGTAACAATTGGACCATGGAGGAAAGAAGTTTTTTTCAGGATACATAATCCTTTGACTTGAAAGAACTCAGTGAATTAGGGGAAGTAGAAGCATACACTTATTGCTAGGGCATTGGATGTGTTATCAGCTAAGACAAATATTTTTGTCAAGATTCTTTGTTGTATTAAAATGTATCCCCCTGTCTCCTGGCAGACAGTACCAGCTATGTAAGTACCATGCCCGTGAGCTACAACTTTGACTGCTGTCCCTTATGTTGAAGGTACCTTTAACTCTTATTTTATTTTATTTATTCACTTACCTACTTACTTACTTACTTGTTTGGTTCTACATTTGTGCTTTATTGTACAGCTTCCATCACTCTCTACCTAAAGCCTTGGTCACCTGTCTCTTTTGCATAAATTCCACAAGTACATTTTTTGCAGGCATGTAAAATTGTTTCCTCAAAATGGGGATTGTATCCTAAGTTCTCCGGAGCTGGCAGTTTTTGATAATGTTCAAGGATAAGAATTCAGCTTTCTTTCCTAATTATTTTTCTGCCTTTCCTCATTTCTCTCTATATATCATCCTACAAATTGGAGTGTCACTTTTCTACTTCCCTTGTGGCTGAATCTTCAAAGTTTTTCGAGCTTCTCTTTAAACTAGTATATGCCTTTGAATTTTAATGTTCACCATCCGCCCACAAAATACATAGTTTTCTCTGTCTAGTTAGGATATGACTTTCCAATTAAGACCAGAATTTTCTCATCATGAAAAGAAAATGGGATCAGATAGAAATAGATCCTTAAAACTGGCACGCCTTCTTTCTTGGTCTTTTACACCCACTTTGGAGAATCCGTATCTCTGGTTTGGTTTGGTCTGGGAGATACAAATGATTGTTGCTATTATATTTGCTGTTGGGAGGTCAAGATACATGTTTTGTTCAAGGCTGCCTTGGGTAGTACAGCTTTAGGAACTGTGGTTAGTACCCTCTCATGTTAATAAGAAATTCAGTGAGAATATTGAAAAATAAAGATCACCGATCTCTGAGAATGCTTCTTTTAGATTGATGACAAATAACTTAAATAACTTTTCATATCCTAAGTACTAATTGGTAAACATGCAATGCCAGAGGAAACATGCAGAGTCAGGAATATACTTCCCTCTTCAGCAAGGTCAAATGAATTAGGGCTGATTGGCATTACCATTGCTCACAAGCTAAAGCTTCGCATCAGTTATTTGCTGGTGCAAAACAAACAGCTCCTAAAATTAGTGAGATTAAGTATCTACTAAGTATGTTCTTGATCTTGTGGGTCAAGAAGAGCAGGACAAAGATGGATTGTCTCTGCTGTACCATGTCTGAGGCCTCAGCTGGACAATAGAATCTTGAGGATACTCCATGATTCAAATCACACTCTCTGAACTTAACTTATCATGCCTTCATGCTTTATGTTTCTGATGATTGTTCTGTGCCCTTGTTAATGCTCTAGGAACTGTATCTCTCGTGGATAACTAATTCTTAGTCAACATCCATTCATATGAAAAGGAAACAGACCTTCTACTTCACCCACATCCATTTTCCAACTCCTATTCCCTAGACTACTGAGATCTTGCCCAAATTATTCCTGGGCCAGGTACCAAACACCTAGATATATCCTCTAAGGCCCAGACCACATGAGTTATTCAAACTACTCTATTATCTTTCCTTCTGACTCTTGCCCCAGTCTGTTGCTTTCCTATGTAGTAGGATATGCCTCCTAAGTACAGGAATTTCAGTATGAAAACTGTTGCTTTGGTTTCATGCTGGATCAAAATGAATCCTGGGTACATTTTGAATGGATAATGAGAGTGTGTATCCATTTACATATCTATATGTCAATCCTTCTTATTGCTCTAAATATTTCCTCATGAATTCTCTACATGGTTTCTAAGTATGAGAAAGTTTGAGCTTCCCCATGGGATAGTGGTTGGTTTTCCCAGAGAGTTTTTCTTCAGAGATTAAGATAGATGTATATAAAATTTTAATGATCTGGTTATGGTATAAAAAATGTGACACATGTCAAACTCTATTGATGGAGCCAGGCACAAAGAAGAACCCATGTTCAAAAGAAGAAAGAGATTATACCACAAGATTGGAAAAGTACCAAAGTCAAGTAGAAAATACAGCATAGGAGGACAGGTATTATAGACACTGGGTTTGGAAAGTGCCATTTATCCTAAGGTATCCACTGAGTATCTCTCAAGTATTAATAGAAATCATTCCAGGGGAAGGAAAACAGAAAAGGCCACCACATCCTGAAGTGCTTCAGATCTAATGCTTTTGTTGTTGTTGTTTGTTTTGTTTTTGTTTTGTTTTTAATGAACTCTGGAAGACTTGCTTCTAGCTATGTGACAATAAGGATATATAAATTTCCCTCTGGGTGTTTCTCCTTTAGAAACAGATCTTTAGTGGTCTACCTCCTTGGGATCTTGTGAAGATTACACAGGGCTATCCAGGTGAAGAACTTAACTTGATATCTGTGCAATGCAGGCTACTCTGTCAAACTGTGCAAGTCGGTGTAGCCTCTGTTTTCACCATTTCTAGGACTTGACCTTTGAAAGATGAGTAGACTGACTCTTGCTACTAATTTAAGGGGCAATGCCATAGCTGCCAAAGCTATGATAACTTAAATTTATGTGAAAGTTATTCTAATTGGAAAAGTTTCAATCACAATATTTGGAATTAAGTTCTAGTTTTTCTATTATTTATTGAAACTTGCATTATGTGGGTGCTAGGGCTCAAACTCAGTCCTAATATTTGTATGGCAAAGACTTTACTAACAACCACCTTTGTAGTCACTGAATATTCTCTACCTGAATTTCTACCCCATCCTATTCCTTAAGTGAACTGTGGTATAGAAACAATGTGTAAGCTAACTCTAGAATGCCAGGAGTATATTGCTATATCAGGAATAACAAAGTTTAAACCATGCATGGAGCATGAAAGCACATTAAATCTAGCTCAGTTCTAGATGCTGAGTAAAGGTTTAGATTTAGATGGATTCCTCATGCTATTCTTACCTTAATGTTTCTATTCCTGCACAAAACATCATGACTAAGAAGCAAGTTGGGGAGGAAAGGACTTACTCAGTTTACACTTCCACATTACTGTTCATCACCAAAGGAAGTCAGGTCTAGAACTCAAGCAGGTCAGGAAGCAGGAGCTGATGCAGAGCCATAGAGGGTTGTGTTTTACATGTTTGCTTCCCTTGGCTTTCTCAACTTGCTTTCATATAGAACCCAAGCCTACCAACCCAGGGGTGGCACCACCCACAATCCACCCTCCCACCTTCGATCACTAATTGAGAAAAAATGCCTTACATCTGGATCTAATGGAGACATTTCCTCAAGGGGGGCTTCTTTCTCTGTGATAACTCCAGCTTGTGTCAAGTTGACACACAAAACCAGCTAATACAAGTCCCATGGCCTTGTTCTTATCCAGAAAGAGGGAGGCACATCGAGCAAGTGGTTGGGAAAGCCTGAAATTGGACTCAACTCTCTGAGCCCCAGAGATTTATCCTCTGTACCACAACTTTTGGCTCCCCAAATCCACACTGGCTCTTGGTTCATGGCAGCATCTATAGATACACATTTGACCAGAGTTTTACTGAGTCCCCCTTGTCCATCCCTATTAACTAAATGCAAACAGAAGAGACTAACTATTCCCTTTTAAATAAAAGACCTTTAAATATTTCCTCCTCTCTGATGGAGGAAACAAACAGCCCAGACTTTCTTAAGAGGTCTATAATGCACTATAGCTGATGATTTCTTACTGGGTTTTATTTCTGTTAATGTTTTCTTTCACCAATCAATGATCAAACAGATTCAAAGTGACTTAGAGCCAATCTTCTGTCTCCTGTGTGTGTTTGTGTCCTAGGTTGGTTGGTTTTAAATTTTCTTGTTTTTAATTTGAAAATCAAAGCTCAAATGTACAAAATTTTTATCCCAATCGGGGGTTTCTACCCTGCTTTTGAGCATTTAGCTCTCAGATGAAACACACACACACCATTTGTATTTACAATAAGCCTTAATTAAACTATCTGGGCCACATTTCACTTACCTAACCCATGGTTTCTACTTTCTCCTCACCTTATTTTCCCTCCTGTGGTTCTCTTCCAAACTCCTTCACCCAGGAACCCTAAACTTTGCCTATGTTTCCTCTTCCCAGCTATTGGTTGTTGGCATCTTTATTTACTAATCAGAAATAATTTGGGGACAACTCACATATAGTCATTTGGGTCTATATGCCTCTCTGGGGTAACCAGGTCTTGCTGGCCCAATATTAATATTAGAATGCAAGCAGCATCAGGCCAACCCACTACACTCAGTGGTAAATCTGATAAACATGCAAACACACACACACACACACACACACACACACACACACACACACACACACACACATATACAACTGCGCACATAGGGTTCATCTTATCTGAAGTATGTGTATAGACAATAATGTTTCAGATTTCTTTTCTTTTTTTTTTTTTAGATTTTGGACTTTGAGATATGTTCATAATGCTGATGATCTCTTTTAATGATAGAGCCAAAGTCTAAGAATAAATTTAAGTAAATTTCATGAACATTTTACACCCGTGGCCTGATATTAATTTAATACAATATTTCTAATATGCTTATGTTTTGACTGTGATTGACATTAGAGATTTTCTACTCATGACTTCAAAAAGTTTTGTATATTTTAGTGTTTTAGACTTCATCTTTTAAGATTTGGAATGTTTTATTAAAATAAAATATAATTCATGTATTACTTGTGTTGGTGTTCCATAGTGTGCCTGTGGAGGTCAGAGAGCAGCTGTTTGAGGAAATTCTCTCCTTCTATCACATTGGTTCCAGACAGTCTTCTCGGGGTGTCAGGATTAGCAGCAAGTGCCCTACCCACTGAGCAATTTTGCCAGACACTGGAAAGCAGATACATACATTTTGTCAAAGTTACATTCATGTGAGAGGTTGAGTTAAACATTTGTGCCATAGCAAGTAAATTCCCTAAACTGTATGTTGATATAGTTATATTTGTAGTTTGCTTCACTTTCTCACTGACTGTGTGAGGGCACTGAGAAAGTAGTCCTACTAAACATAACAATGATTGATCATTATTTTGTATTGACTCAATGTGTGATAAAATGTTATGCAGAACATGGGCAGTGGTTGATTCTCTAAAGTCATGATGCTAAACACAACTAGTATGCCATGTCACATAAAAGTCTGAAACATACCCAGGGTCCTTTGTGCCTTTCAATTATGCTATTATCAATTTCATGTTCATAATATCAACTTCACTTTTAGCCCAAGAAACAAATCTGTCAGATTCCCGAGAATTGTGAATATTCTGTATCTGGGTCTTAAGCTTGGAATACTTGTATAAATCATTATGGTACCTGAAGGCCTCTCTCTCTCTCTCTCTCTCTCTCTCTCTCTCTCTCCCTCTCCCTCTCTCTCTCTCTCTCTCTCTCTCCCTCTCTCTCTCTCTCTTATTAGCTATTTCTTTATATACATTTCAAAAATGCTATCCCGGAAGTTTCCTATACCTTCCCCCTGCCCTGCTCCCCTACCCACCCACTCCTGCTTCTTGGCCCTGGCATTCTCCTAATTCCAACTCTTCTCAAAATATTCCACAAAATAGAAACCGAAGCTACTCTACCCAATTCATTCTGTGAAGCCACAATTACTCTGAAGGCTTCTCTTATAAGGTGTTTTGGGGTCAGGGAACTTAGAATGCTGACTCTAGAGGTTTATCTTTCATGGTGGAGCACAGCCTTAAGCATGGGGTGCACTTCATCAACGGTCAGGTCCTGATGAGGGGTGGTGTGCAATAGGCTTCGCACCTCTTTGTCTAAATGAGCCTGAGCGTTTATCCTTCTTGCCATGAAGGCAATCATCTGTACTTCATAAGAAGACAGAATGTTACTTGAACTTACCTTCAATCTATATATACACTGTTTTCAAAAGAAATAAGTCATTTGTTTGTATCTCAGAATACAATTTTATATATTTATATTTATTGTAATATATGTTATATATTAAATAATTTTATATATTTAAAATTATAGATATCAAGAGTGTATCTTTGTCCCCACATCCTCACATGGGATCTGGCCAAACATAAGAGTTTTTAAAAACTATCAGCCTAGCTAGGTGCAATGGCACAAACCTGTCATTGTAATGCATGGGAAGATGAATCAGGAGGTTTTTCAAAGCCAACCTGAGCTACATAGTGAAACCTAAGTTCAAAACAAAGACGGCAAAAATAGAAACCTGTCATATTTTATGACTGTTTGAGGTTCTATGGGGCAGTGGGCTTTTTCAGGTCAGTCATCCCTCAGCATCTTACCTCAGATGTGAATTCCTCATTGCTTCTTCACTGAGGGTTATGTAACACTACAGATATTTAGGTTAGGCTATAGGAAAGACATATGTAAGTGTTTGTGTCTGAGTGGGACACATTTGCTTATCTATTACAATGACAGGCACTGCCTTGGGCATCAGAGATGCTACAAGGTTTTAATAAGATCCGCAAAGCACAGTAATTCTAAAAAGCAATGAAGACTGCAGTTTCACTTGGAAACTGACATTCATGAAAAAATAATAATAATAACAGGACTTCGCCAAATGCAGCAGTTGGCCAGTCAGCTCTGTGTTCTGCTTTAACACACTAGGCAGTGTTACCTACTGAGTATGCTATCAAAAGTGATGGCAAAATGACCTTTGATTTTTATAAGGGATGACTTAGAAAGGTAATTTTTAATTCACATAAGAGCTTATTTAAAGTGTTGCATTGGTGTCTCCTGAGGAAATTGATGACTAGTTTTAGTTACTATATCTCTCTTGCTGGGTCTTATTAGCTTACATTGTCATCAGAAAAATATATGAGATACCATTATTGATGACATTGTCATCCCCTGTGGTCTAGTTATGAGGTTATCCAGTCATGTCACATCTCCATTTATATGTGGGTCTGTCTGTTCAGCCTCAAGTTACTTAAATAACTTCAGAGTTCCACGAAAGGAAATAACTATGTGGTATAAACTGGAGAATATAACATATCTTTCTACTTTAGATAGCCCAGTAAGTCCTGAAATTTTATAGAGAGCTTATTTAACTAACGTACTGTTTACAGTGTTTATGACTATTTATGAGCCAACAGGATTTATAAAACAATAAGGCATGCAGAAGATAACTATAAAATGGGCAAAGTGCTGGAAGTTGTTGTTAGTATACATGTGCTACTGCTACTATTGTTTTAAAAGTGTGTCCAAGATGTGATCTTGTCTTATTTACAGCTGTGAGATTTTACTTCTAAAAGTACTAAATAGCTCTACAGAAGGTAGAATAATTCATACACACAAATTCCTACAAACACTCCCACCCTTTTTGTGGTGACTAAAAAGGGGGCTCGGTGTAGAGGGGGGAGGGAGGACCCATGTCCCACCAGATGCTTTCCACTCAGCCCTGGGTAGCTATCCAAGCCTCTGACCCACTCGACAGGGGGTAGAAAAGGGGCGGCCCAACCTGGGGGCCCCAGGGTTATGGAAGAGAGGAAAGAGGGAAGAGAGGTTCCCACACTTGCAGCCTTGATGAGCAGAGACTGTCTATGGTTTTAGAGCTTTATTGTAGAAAGGCAGGGAGGAAAAGGGAAGGTAAGGGGGGAAGGCTAGAGAGAGTAAGAGGGAGAGAGGAATAGGAGAGGTGAGGAGAGGAGAGGAGAGGAGAGGAGAGGAGAGGAGAGGAGAGGAGAGGAGAGGAGAGGAGAGGAGAGGAAGAGCAAAAGAACAAAGGAGTGAGAGAGCAAGGAGGGGCCTAAAAGCCCCTTTTAAAGTGAGCTGCTGCTGGGTGGTGGTTGTGCATGCCTTTAATCCCAGCACTTGGGAGGCAGAGGCAGGCAGATTTCTGAGTTCAAGGCCAGCCTGGTCTACAGAGTGAGTTCCAGGACAGCCAGGGCTACACAGAGTAACCCTGTCTTGAAAAAACAAAAACAAAAACAAACAAACAAAAAGTGAGCTGCTATCTTTTCTGTTGCTAGGAAACTGGGGAAGAGTTTAGCCTGAAAGTCAGAAGCTTGGGACATTGCCTATATGACTTCTAGCCATGCTTCTCTTGTGGGGGCTGTGGAGTTCCAGGAGCATGAGGGAACACGTACCATGTCATGTAGGTGAATTATCACCCTTCCGAGGTTCAGATCTCAGCTCGACTGGAGACCAGCCTGTCTGTACATAGCCCAATACCCCACACCTTTTGATACTTGCATGTTCATGTGTTAAAATTCAAGTCCCATATTTCCTGTTTCCAACATCCCCACAACTATTTCCTAGTACCTCTGACACTAGGTTACTCTTTGAGCCAAGGAGTACACAGAGATACCACATGATGATAGGCATGAAGCCTGGGGCACGTGTGGGGATACAGGACTTGAGGCTATGTTAGCAAGATACCCTGTGAATACAAATCGAGAGAATATTTTAGAAGGGCCCAGTCTTTTTCATTCTTATGGATCAGTAGGAAAGGATGGAGTCAGAAGAAGATGGGAGGGAAGACCTCTTTAGCCTGAAGCATCATCCTGTTTTCTCTTTTAAAGAAAACTGTTAGCCTAGGGTTGAGTTTAAATACTTAAAAATAAACTCCCAAAAAGGTAATTTTCACAAATAAATCTAAAATAGTTCATGTGAATTGTCAGCTTGATTAGATTAAAAAAGACCTAGGATGGGAATGAGGCTCGCCAATGGGTTTGTCCATGAAGGCTTTTCCAGAGCAGATTAACTGGTATAAAATGATGCTCCATGAATAGGAATCACTATTGTGAAAGCTAGAGATCCAGATTCGGTCAAAGGAATGAAGGAGGAGACCAACCAAGCCTCAGTGTTAGCTTTTCTCTCACTTCTGACCCACTCAGGTTTAAGCAAGCAGGCTGAAACTTCTCCCATGGACACAGTCGTGCACTCTTCCCACACTCACAGCATCCTCACCATGATGGACCCTTTCCCTTCAAAGTCTGAGCAGCACAGCCCCCTACCACATAAAAGTAAAACCAATCAGTACACAGAGAAACCTACAGCTTGCCCTCCTTGGTTTCTTTCCTGGTCCCACATCCTGCCTGTCACTCTCTTTTTGCTCCTTTCTTTCTATATCTTACTGCCTAACTTTTTTTTTTTTGAAGGCCACATGTATCTTGAAGATCCCTGCAGTTTGGCTGATTTTGAATGATGCAAGATTGTCCTAAAAATTAAAATCAAATCTTGAAGACTTAATAGAATAGATTGCTGTCTTCACATATTTAGCACTTTTCCTCTAGGACATCTAGGATACAGCTGAGTCTGTCTTTCTGATAATTTTGAAGTATTTCTGCTACCTCAGCTTCAGGGACTATGTGTTGAGGCCTACTGGTTGATGATCCAGAATCTAGTGACTTATGATCCCTGGGAGCATGCTGTTTTGAATGAACCTATCATAACTTGTCTCTCAGCTATCATTTAGATGGCATGCAATAAAGACAGAAATAGCCAAGGGCTTTGTCCAGCAAACCATGACATCTCAAAGCTAAACTGGTGTTTCATGCCACGCCCTATCATCCTCATGTGTCTGGGCTCTGGAAATTTTTTACATATGACAGCTAGAAAAGGCTATTACACCTCCCCACAATTTGTATTTAGTTTGGAAACTGCTGCTTCTACAAATCATTTTTTTAAGTTAAAACATAACCATCAAAACAAAATGCGTTGAGTGGGTGGGAAAGTTTCTGTCATTGTGTTTTAACTTGAAAATGGAGACTAATTGGTTTCCTGTGAAACTGGTTGAATTTCAAAATTGTGTCAGTGACAAATTAGAATTTCATTTGTAGTTAGAAAAAAAGTGGTTGTATTCCAATGATCCATTCAACATGACATCATGGTTTTTTGTTCTTATGTTGTACAGAACAGCTTTGGGACAGAATAGTGTGTTTCTACTCTATCATCTTAATTTTGAACTGTTAATTTTTTCCATTTAAATACTTTACTTGGTAATTAACAATCCAATTTCCAAATACTTATGTTCTGGAAGATGTATAACTGGGAGATCTAATTTGCTCAATTTGAGTATTATTTTGTCCTCTTACATAAATATCATTTGGCCAGTAACTACTGATGTTCTCTTCTGGTTCTGATAATACTGCATATGTGCCAGGAAACATGTAAGTAAGATACTCATGAAAAAATAAGTTCTTAAAATACTAATAAAATATCAGATTAAAACATAACAAAATATCCCTTAGAGCAGTGAACAGAGTATTTTCTACAGATTTCCCAGTAGGTTGGGGATTGCTTTTTTGACAATACTTTATGTTATTCTTATATCTATCACCCTTCTTTACCCTTATGCTGCCCAAATCCCTTCCAACCCCACCCCCACCCCAACACTAGGTAGGAGAGAAAGAGGTTAGAGGAGAAAGGGAGGATACAGCTCTTTAGACTACTTCCTGCTGATTTGGGGTTTCATTTTCCTTGGGGCAAGTCCAATCTTTGTCATCATAATATCTCCTATTACTTCTCATCTCTTTGCTCCTGGCCACCTGAAAACTCACAGCAAAAGGAACCAGCAGCAGCAGAGGAGCAGCAGTCTCCTCAGAGCTCAGAAGAACGACTTATCCCTTCTCAGAAGTTCCTAGAATTCCAAATGTAAACTTTCTGTATTTGGATAAAAATCATGCCCCTCCTAGTGCATGAGACAAATCATGCTCACCTTCTATGAAGCAACCTCATATCCCACACCTGGAATAAAACAAAAACATATTCACATAATTGGCTTTTAAAAGAAAACAGATTCTCACAGAGATTGGATACTTTTGTACCTTTCTACTCAGTTCCTATCTTCTGCTTATCTGTGTTTAAAAAAATCACTCTTATTACACTTCATTATTTATTTATTTTAACATTTATTTATTTTGTGTGCAGATGTGGGTGTGCAGGCCACAGTAGAAATTTGGAAATCATGAGGCAACTTATAGGAGTTAATTCTTTTCTTCTCTCATGCCCTAAGGATCAAGTTCATGTCTTCAAGCCTAGTAGGAGGACCTTAGCCAGTAAAGTCAACTCACTGGCCTACTTACTGCACTTGAAATTCCAAACTCTCTACCATGTGTAGGAATCTCTGTCAAAGTGTGTCTACTAAATATTCTATTTATAATTGTGGGGCCCGTGACAGGCAGCCGATTTTGGTTGAATGGGTCTTGCTCCAGCAACCCAGTAGAGAACCCTACAAGAGACAGAAAAGTGAGCCACGTTTCCAAATAGGTGCCTGACATCATGCAGAGAATCTCCCAAGCTTCTGGCATTCTGGCTAGACTCCACCCCCACAGTTACCTGATAACATACAGCCAGGTACGCTCCTCCCCACAGTTACCTGGCAACAGCAAGATAGCCCAGCCTACTATAAAAGGAGCTGCTTGGCCCCTCCTCACTCTCTTTAAGCTCTCACCTTTTTTACTCTCTAGCCCTTCTCTTTCTCCCTTCTCCCCTCTCTCCACATGGCTATGGCCAGCCTCTCTCTCTCTCTACCTTCTCTTCTTCTCCCTGCCTTTCTACAATAAGGTTCTAAAACCTTAGACTGTCTCTGCTCATCAAGGCCCGCTGTGCTTGAATGAGTCATGTCTAATCTCCTGTCAGAAGGCTTTCCCGTGCTCCAGCCACAAACTGGACCAAGAACTCTCACCCGTGTGGGAATCATTAAGTGCCCTCTCCCCTTGGCCTCTCCTCCCTTCAACCCACGGGCTGATGAGCCACCCCTGGGCAACTCATTCTGTTCTCAGCTCTTCCCCAGTATCCATCATTGTATGGGATGCCCAAGGCTGGGAACCTGGTGCCTAGAACTGCCCCTTGTCTACCACCTGCCAACTGGGGTCCATGGTTTCCCATAGCCAGACACCAACCCAGGGCAGGGTGGAAAGCATGCTGCAGCCTTCTGGGTCTGCCTGCCCAGAGCACCGGAACTCTGGCAGGATGCGAGTTTTCTCCCACTCCCCTTTATCTCCCGTCCCCACCCCCCCCCCTCACTTCATGGGCCCACACATAATGGGTACAGTACTCTCCTTGAGAAATTACTCTTTTGACTCCCCAACATTCTTACCATTGCAGGTCTCTTCTACTCCAAATGCCTTCCACTTGGCCAAATTTTACTTATCTTATCATTCAGCTTTCAAATGTCATTTCCCTTGAGAAATTTATCTCCTCCTCCAGTTTCACTTTTTTTCCCCTCTCTCATGGTTCTGTATTATATTCCTCCACACAAGGGCCCATTACTTTTTGTTTCTTAGAATGTTGTTTGATTTTTCATTCTGGGAAATGATCTATGCTTGTAGCTATAGCTGTGATTGAACTAGAAATCCTCCTGCCTCGGCCTCCTGAGTTGGTATTCTAATTGTTTGCCACTAGAGTCAGTAAATGACATAACATCATTAATTGTTTGCTCTCTGTTTTCCCTAGCATTTTAAGAGTCTTTTTCAAAATAATTCCTCATTGTAAATCCAACACCCAAGAGTAGTCTTAGCATGTGATCTAAGTCAGAATAGTAACTAGTCAATAAATAAAGGAAGGAATTTATGTTAATACAACCTATGTGTGAGCAAAGTTCCAGCTCAGAATTCTTCAGATCTCTTGGAGAAAGTATATTCTTTCTCTCACCCGTGCTTCTCAACTTTCAACATCCTTAATATTAGTTCTCTTGGCTTTTATTTTGAAATGACTTTTCTTGGGATTATGTGAAATAGGATGGGGCTGGCAAAAGGCATTATGGGTAGTCCCTTAGCTCATGGAAATGAAAACTAAATGTTGCCTTCTTTGGTGGTTGATCCATTTGGGCATATTGACAAGATGCTTGACTAGATAAATGACTTCTTGTCTTCAGTCAACCCACATTACAACCTAGGAGGTTGAGAGGGTTTTGAACTAAAATTGATCCTGTTTAATATTTTAATTTTAGTTTAAAATGTAAGGATAATTTGGCAATTTTTTGGTTTGTTTGTTCATAGGGGAATTATTTTTAAAATAGTGACCACTGGGGGTCCCAGAAATTTCCAATAAAGCATTGTTATAAAACAAACAAACCTTCAGAAGACCTTACATTATCCTTCCTTGATTTGTATATTATAGATGTTTTGATGTTCTTCAAGTGGAAGATCACCGCATTGGCGATCCATTAGATACTGTATTAGGAACAAAGGTAAGACACTGATTCTGCTTTTACTTGAAAAACAAGTTGTTTTACCATTTTTTTAATCACTATCTTTGAGAAGTCCATCTGTTTTTCATGCTTAATGGATTAAGAAGGGGGAAAATATAAACAGATCTCTAGAATTAGTGTCTTCAAGGAATAAATACATAAAAAATATCTTAATTATTTGTGTGAGCCTTTCAGTGTAATATGCTATTTGATATTCATAGCTAAAAGCAAAGCATATTAAAAATAAACAAATATATGTATTTCCTAAACTTAATATTTGTACTTAGGATTTAACTAGTCCTTAAAATGTGCCTAATATTTGTAATTTATTTTTGTCTATAAAAGGACCATTGCTCCTACTACCAACAGCACCACCAATACACTAATATTATATGTACCCACTACTGTGACTTGTTGTAAGGGTAGTTGACCACTCTACTTGAGAAACTGAACTGTTCCTTGTATCTTCCAAAGTGCTTCTCACATATGGCCTCAGGGAATACTTGTAACAACCCATGAGCTAAGTCAAGTGATTGTCTCTATCACAGACTAGCAAACCTTCAAGAAGAGGCCAGTGACTTTCTACATGGCTCCCAGCCTGTTAGAGGAAATCTACTCTCAGGTCAGGGGTGCCTTACTCTAAAGCCCAAGCAGCTTTTCACTATTCTACATCTAAAATAAGAAGTTAACAACAAAATTTTGACACAGGAAATGTGGTGATCTTTTGTACTGTCCTGTTACACTACCTTTTAAAAGAATGTAAACTATTTCTATATTATGGGCATGTTCTGTCTGTGAGGTGATTGAATGTAACTTTATAACATATTTATGTGTGTAGCATGAAATATTTAAAAAGCAATCCACACTACATTGACAGGGCAATAGCAGGCAGGCCAGACTATTCTCATCTTTGTAGTCTCTCTGACCCCAAGCTCCAAAGTTTGTCCACCTGACTCACTAAGTTAACATGGTGGGTCGTTGCCACGCCAGCTGCACACTTCCAAATTTCTATATCCTTTTGGGGTGCACATCTTATAAATTCACACTTTGCTTCTGTAGCTTTCTCTCTGGAACCCAGTTGTTTCACTGCCTGAAGGAAAACACCACACAAACTTAGTTCAGAATTAACAGGTAACACAATCGCTGGGTGCAACAACTAACATCCTAATTTGTAAGCCATTCTAAGTTAAATCCTTTGGTGACTGATCCCAATGGATATGCCATCTGAACCAGGGGCCTAGCTACCTACTTTTTCCCTCCATGCTCCTATCTATCAGCCAAATCCTTTCTTCTCTTCCACCTTCCCTACATTCAACCCAGAAGTCCCGCCTACTATCCCTTGGTTGGTTCCTTGAAATCTTTATTCATTAGGGAAAGTCCCCCCCCCCCCCAGAAGTCACCTGAGTACATGATTCACTCCTGGTTCCAGGCAGCCCCTCCTGGGGAAGCAGAATTAGCATCAAAATACAAACAGCACCAGGACTATCCACAACACATGTGCATTCATGGCTCTGGTTAGGTGGAAGTAATTTTTGTTCTGAGTTTGTATCTATCTCTGTCTGTGGTTGTGGGAGAAAATAAGGTTAAGAGGGTAGATGTGGCTCACACCTAAATATAGATGAAAGAATAGAAAGAATTATCAGGCTGAGGAGACGACTGAAGAGGTTAAGTACTTGCCTTGCAAGCATGAGGACCTGAGTTTAACCTTTAGACCCAATGCAAAAATGCTGGACATGGTGTAATGCTTCTATAATTCTATCCCTGAGATGTGGAGGAGTCAGGAAGCCATCTGGAGCTTGCGGGCCAGCCAGCCTAGCCTACTTGCTTAGTCTAGACCAATGATAGATAAATTCTGTCTCAGAAACAAAACCAGGCAGATAGTAATGGGAGTCTTCCTTTACTCTCTACATGCATATACATGTGTATGTGTACCTGGTCAAACCAATGTGTGCACATTTGAACATACACACCCATATAAAATTACCTTTCCTGTGTATTGTAAGGGGGACTCTCAGCATGCTCAAGTGGAACTACACCTTGCATATTTGGTATTTAATGGCAAGCATCAGTCAGCAGAAAAGAAGACCAAGGCTAGAGCAGACCAGAGAGCCAGTAGGGTCAAAAATCTTAAAAAATTCTTAAAAAAAAAAAAGGCTTCAAGATGAATTCAAAGAGTGAGAAATTCTCAAGTGAATGGGGAAAATGACTGGGACTAACTTCTCAGGAAGCAACTGACTTGGAAGATATCTGATGCAACAGAAAAAGATCCTTTCCACTCCACTTGACTGGCTTACTGAGCTCAGCCACTTCCTCTCCATACTGATTCTAATGGGTTTCCCATTGATCCAGCTCCCCCGCCTGCCTTTGGACAGCCTTGGCCAAGTCTGTCTCACTGAAGGCCTTCTAACAAAATTAAGATCTCAGTGAAGGAAATCAATTGCATGGGAACGAAAATCAGGGAGCTTCAAGCCTCACGTTAAGGGGACCTCTGTTGTTAAGCTCAGAGGGTATTTTAAGCATGGATAGACTCTCTAGCTCACCGAGTCTTTCCACTGTGCAGTTATATGTGCATCATTAGATAGTGTTGAAAGACACAGGATGACAAAATTGTTCCTAAAACTCATGGACTCTGTGGGCAGATGGGCCTCTATTTCAATTCCTATTTCTCCATTGCTGAGCAAATTGCATAGCTGCTCTCACAATGCCACACTCATCTTCATAACCCAAGTAAGAAGGGTCTGAACTTCAAATGCCTGTTGGGAAAAGATTAAGCTAGAAAATGAGGCCTTCGTTAGCACCGTCTGAGAGGGAGTAAACCATCAATATGGGTAGATGCAGGTGTTAGCCTTGTTTGGGGATGATGCAGAGAGGAAAGAGGCCTGTTAATCATGGAGGAGACCCAAATCTATGCAACGAGTGATAACATATCACCTCATTTTCGAATAAAAAAAAAAAAGGTCAATGACAATGTTTGTATGTACTATGGTATTTTCTTTCTTGGCACTAATATTTTTTTAATTCAGTACCACAGTAAGAAAAGAAAAAGTGACATATTCTTTCCATTCTTGTCTTCTTCATTAGTGACCAGAGGAGGCAGAGGCTTGCTTTTCTTTACTTTATTCTTCAAGCAGGGTGCACAGTTGCAGCATTTCCTCAAGCACAAATGCTTTGTCTGGTGGATTTAAACCTCTTTTCCTCCCAGGAAATGAAAGTTTGCCATTCTTCCGAGCTATACCATGCATCTAGTCATTTGCCACAGCTGAGAGCCGGGGACATTTGGGTCTGTTCATTTTATGCCAGACAGGAGAAATCCTTCTCTCTGGCAGGCACTGTGTATGATATAATATATGGACAGTCTCTCAGATGGCTATTCTTCAATTTGTTCTGCATTGCCTCGCTAGGAAGTAGGGGATAAGTAAACTGATTATGTTTTACTCTTAGCTTTAAAATGGAAATGCACATATTGAGTGTTGCTCCAGCTGCTGGCTCTGTTCTTTAGTCCAGTTATCAGAAACTCTTGCGTTCATGGGGAATTTTACATACCCTCCACAGCGTTTGAGGTGTCATACCTTTTGTTTTAAACCTTTTCCTGCTTGGGATTGAACTTACAGTATCATGCATGCTGGGTACATGATCTATCAGTAAACTACACCCCACCCTCGGCCCCTTGCAGTTCACTTTCACAAGGCTGACACCTCGCAGGCGCATGTTGTTCCGTCGGCAAACCTGGATACCTTATTGAAGTATTGATATGTTGACAGTCAGTAGCTTCTATTCCAAGAGTCTGTCTTCAAGTAACCCTTGCATATCTTGCTTTCTTCCCTACAACACTCTGGGCCCCTCCAGACCTTTTGCTAAAATGTTCATCACAGCAGGCAGGACTGCCCTTTGGGAATCCACTTCTAATTTTAGCAGGTATTCTTGACTCATAGGTGATACCTATGCTGACCTGTCTATCCAAATTCATTCTTAAATCTGAGTTCAACTTTTTAGGAAAGAAGAATCTGCCTCTGTTGTAGGAAGTCAGGATAAATTTAATCTTTACACCCTCCTGGCAGATGAAAGAACATATTTTACTCCATCTTTCTAGGCTTTCCAGGAAAAACAAAGTGGCTAAGTTTTCATATTACAGTCTACATTTCCTTCCAGATTCTGTCACAGGGTCCTGTTGTTTGTTTGTTTTTCTCTAAAACGTGCTGCATCTCGCTAAGCCTCCAGGCTGGCTGAGTAGCAGAAGAGAATTGTGGAAATGCTGCTCATCCTAAAACGCACGGAGCTCAGTAATGATCAGGATCAAGACCAGCCCTCGTGGTACTGGGCCAGCCTACAAGCTTCCTATGGGAATAGTGGGCAAGTAGGCAGGACAGGAGCTAACTTAGAAGGTGAGCAGCAAGATCAGCCATCTAGTAAATCCTGAGTTCAAGAGGGGTAGGCACATAGTTTGAAAGGGAGCTGAGGAGATGGCTCAATCACAAGAGAACTTGATGTACAAGCATAAGGACTTGAATGTGAATTTCTAGAATTCATGGAAAACCAAGCATGCTCGTGTCCACCTGCAACATCCTTACTATGGCAAACAAAGACAGGACAATCACTGGGGCTTGCTCACTGCCAGCCTAGCTCCAGGTTTAGTGAGAATCCCCATGTCAAGAGCATAAAGCAAAGGAATGGAATAGGTCATAAACGTCCTTCTTTGGCATCTCTAAGAGCATACAGGTGCATACTCCACACAGACATCCAGACACACCAGGACATGCACACAGACACATGCAGACACACACACACACACACATGAGCATACATGGGCATATACTACTACACACATACACACACATTCATGGCCATATACCACATATCACATATACTCACATAGATAGACACAATCAAATGCATACATGTGCACACACACACACACACACACACATAATATACATATACATTTACATATACATATACATATACATATACATATACATATACATATACATATACATATACATATACATATACATATACATGTACATGTACATGTACACACACATATCCAGGTGCTAAAAATAAAGCAAATGAACTAAGGACAATAATGAAATAAATTATGTCATCATGGCCCATTTTGAGTTATTTACTCATTTTAAGAAAATGTAGTTTTGTGTGATTTTTTTTCTGCCCCATTAACTGAAAACATAGGCTTTGTGAAGCCATGTGTTAACTTTATCCAGGACCAAGAGTTTCTCTCCCTCAAGATAATGGATTTCCTCCCAGTAGGACACAATCCAGTCTTCTATGTCTAATATATATTAATCCAAGATTCTTTTATTTCTTCCCAATATTATGGTAAATATTAGATCACCAATGCTGTGACATGGTGTTACAAAACTGCTCTGACCTATTATTACTAAATCATGTGGCATAAAAATGCCAACATATTTTTTGAACCTCAGTTTTCATAATCCTCAACATATTTGATGGTTCTCACTCCTTCTATAGCAGTAGACTGCTAGTCTCTCAGTTTCTTATTGTTTTCAGAAATTTCCTAGAACCACTTAACTGAAATTAGTAGTTTTTTCTCATTTTTTATTAGGTAATTAGCTCATTTACATTTCCAATGCTATACCAAAAGTCCCCCATACCCACCCACCCCCACTCCCCTACCCACCCACTCCCCCTTTTTGGCCCTGGCGTCCCCCTGTACTGGGGCATATAAAGTTTGCGTGTCCAATGGGCCTCTCTTTCCAGTGATGGCCGACTAGGCCATCTTTTGATACATATGCAGCTAGAGTCAAGAGCTCCAGGTTACTGGTTAGTTCATAATGTTGTTCCACCTATAGGGTTGCAGATCCCTTTAGCTCCTTGGGTACTTTCTCTAGCTCCTCCATTGGGAGCCCTGTGATCCATCCATTAGCTGACTGTGAGCATGCACTTCTGTGAAATTAGTAGTTTTATACTCTGTGCCTTCATTTTGCTCTTCTTGTTTTTATTTCTTCCTCCTCCTCATCCATCCCCCTGCCACATTTCTGTTTGGTGTTTGGAGATGTGGCATGATCAATTAGCCCACCTCAACCTTGACCGCAACCCCCAACTTTTGTCTCGGCATTCTAAGTGATAGCATTACTGTCCTGTGCTACCATGCCTGAGTCACTCTGTCTTCTCTAAGGACACCATGACAAAGGCCATGTCTTATCTGCTGTTTGCCTCTCCACTTACCAGTCTTTAAAATTGGAGATGCTGCTCTGTTTTTTCTTGGCTTCCTATGTACTTCTGCTTATTGAGGACCTTGGCCAGATGGCTCCAATCATCAGTCACACAACTGAATGTATTCCCTGTGCTCTGCTCTTGGGTTTTAGTGGGCATTAACAATTGTGGTCTTTGAATAATGCTCCTATGGTTCAGACCATGGAGTCCTTTCTATGGGACATATTGGATATTAACTGCTAATGTAATATTCATTACACATCAGGAGCCAAATAAATATCAGAGTAAAGAAGCCCACAGCTTCTAAGTGGCCCAGAAACCACAAGTGATGAGCCTGTTTCTGTCATTTATAGTGACTCTTAAGAACTGCTAGCTTTTGCGTGGCAAACTTGGACTGCTGTCCTCACCTGAATCTGCCTGAGTTATGGCTCCCTCACACATCACTGACCGTCTATATACTATCCTACCTATAGACTGATATTCTATCTCATTCTTCTTCTTTCTATGAAGTGACAGCATCTCTAAGTAAAACAGTTTGTTTCTGGAAATCTAAGAATCAGCTTAGACTGAAGTAGTCTAATTTCCTTTCTAAAATTAAATAAATGTTACCAAATGTTACTCCTTAATGACCTTGCTTTGCTCAAGTTCAAATATTTTACTCTGTGGTCCACTTACAAGTTTGATGAGTCAGTTAATTAGATCCATGTGTATTATTATAGACTCCGCGAGATTTAATTAAAATGTGCTAAAGTGTAAAACCACATGTGAGTCATTGTTCCCTTTACTTTCCCCAAGCTTAGATAAAGCGAATGGAAGGTACATGCTGTAGGTCTGGACTCGGGGAATTCTATACAAAGCTGCAATGGGATTCTCTGTTTATGAAACATTGTCATGATCCTCACATTCAGGTTTTATAGGCAGAAGTTCAATGCACTAGTTATTGTATGGCTTTTGACAAATTAAATACTGACAAAATTATAATTTAGTATGAAAATACATTCACTAGCTGTTAAGATGTCAAAACATGTTAGGCAGTACTTACATCCCATTTGTGAGTGTTAAAATCCAATTAATGTATCAATTAACTTCATAAATATGTTGTTAAGGGGTACATAATCAAATGTAGGATGGAAATAATGTCTCAAGCATTTTAAGTCAGTGAATTGCATAACATGGTCATTATAGAACCTACACAATTGTAACCTGAGTATGTGATAACAGGTTCATTTATTAAATTATCACTATTACCCCATGCTAATTTGATAACTATTGTGCTCAGTACTCTGTACACATCACCTCATTGATCTTTGGCACAAACTTAGAATGTAAGTATACGTTTAGTGTCTATTCTATAGATTAGAAAGCTTGGGCAGGGAGAGAGAGCTCAGCGGTTAAGAACATCTATTGCTCTTGTGCAGGAATCAGCCATCAGGATGCAGAAGATGGAATTTATCATTTTTTTTTTTTTAGTGCCCACTCTTGGTTATAGGGCAGGATGTAGAGCCTTATGCCAGCTCTAGTTAGAGCAAGGTATTAACAGCAGAAGGGATCTTGCGTCCCTCCTTCCTGTCCTGTTAGGAACCTACACTTCTGGCGATGTGCCTGGATGTGCTTTGGTTGATGGGGCTCAAGTCCTCAGGGAGCACAAAGGATAATGGGCATCCAAAGACCAAGTATTAACTTGGCCTCACAGCTCTTCAAAGACCCTTGTCTTTCCTGGTTGAAACTCTCAGTTATTTCAACTGCTCTTTTCCCCATTTCTATTCCTAAGATGATTTCTAGATGCAGAAGCTGTGGTTTGGGTCCTCTGATATTGTTTCTGAAACATCAGGACCTGGCAATCTTATTTAAAGGACAAAATAAGTCAGAAGGTATGGATCAGGACTGGTAGGTTAACATTTTCACAAACCTCCCTGGAAAGTTCACATTTATCTGTTAATCCATCACTCCAGCCCCACATTTGCCATTTTAAAATCTAGTGACTTTTTGGAGATTAGATCAACTTTGGTGTGGGGTAATTCCAGGCTGGTCTCCAGTTGAGCTGAGGTCTGAACCCCGATGGTCATAATTCACCTACATGACAGGGTAGGTGTTCCCTCATGCTCCTGGAACTCAGGCCCCTGCCTAAGGTACCACCTCCCACAGCCCCCACAAGAGAAGCATGGTCAGTAGTCATGTAAGCAGTGGCCCAGGCTAAACTCCTCCCCAGTTACCTAGCAACAGTGAGGCCATAAAAAGGAGTGCTCAGTCCCCACCTCGCTCTCTTATTCTTTTGTCCTCTCACCTCTCTCTTCTCTCACTTCTCTCTCCTCTTCCCTTTCTCTTTGTCTTTTTCCTCTCTCTCTCTCTCTCTCTCTCTCTCTCTCTCTCTCTCTCTCTCTCTCTCTCTCTCTCTCTCTCCTCTCTCTCCTCTCTCTCCCTTCTCTCTTTCCCCTGCATTTCTATAATAAAGCTCTAAAACCATAGAGTCTCTGCTTTGCTCCTTCAAGTTCCGCTGCGCACTCTGGTCAGTGTTGGGAACTTCTTCCCTCTTCCCTCTTTCCCACAACCCTGGTGGCTTTAGCAAAGTAGCTCGGGGGGGGGGGGGGTCCACAGGCAGGGCTGCCCCTTGTCCACCCTCTGAAGAGTGTGACAGAGGAATGCCCACCCAGGGATGAGTGGATAGGGTAGGTAGCAGCCCTCCCACACCTGACTGACCAGAATAGGGAAACTCTGGCGGGGTGTGGGCACCTTTTTCTTTCCATTCTTCCCCAGGGCCCCAAGGCCCCCCATTTTTTATTTTGTTCCCAACACATTGGGTCCCCTAGTCCATCTGCATAGAGAGAAGAAGTGTTCCTCATGGCCATGGATTAGTCACCTGCCTGGTTTTGGTGTCTGGGGGTGTACGAAGTTCTGATGTCTCTGGTTTCATGAATCTTTGAGTGTTTATTGTTTCCTACATTGGGAGTGTAAGGGAGAAGAGAGGTATCACTGTCCTTTGCAAGTTATGCACTTGTTCAATACTTCCTTACATGCTTCTCTCCACTTTATATTTGCTCCTATTACAACCCATCTTTAAACTGCCTTTGTAGACAGTCCATTTTTAGTCAGGTAAGAAATGGAAAGATGAAATAAACATTCAATCCTACAAAACAATACTTGTTTCATATTTGTCTTTATATCCTATCCTGTATGCTTATGTATCACTGTGGAATAGTATTACTATTGTGTTTTATTTATGTTTATGCCTATGTGCCTGTACAGCTGTGTACCAGATAAATGTAGTGCCCAAAGCGGCCAGTAGAGGGCATCAGATGCTCTGGAATCAGAGTTTCAGGTGCTTGTAAGCCACCTGGTGAGGGTGCTGGAAAACAAAGCCAGCTCTTCTTCAAGAGCAGCAAGTCCTCTTCACCAGAGAGTCATCTCTCCAGTTCCACACATGCCTTTTGAAAAGCTTAAAAGTTACTTAAAAGTTACTGTACTTAAAAGTTAGTCATAATTTTTTCTAATGTTTTATTCTAATTGATATTTTAGCGTGCCTAATTTGGAAGAACTAAAATTGAACAGAGAAGTAATTGAGTCATAATCCTGCCATCTATCCAGTGAATTGAAAATGGCATTTCAGTTATTGTTCTAATGGATCTTTCAGGACAAATGTGTATCTATCTCTTTCTGTAGAGTTATAGTTCATTAAAAGATGATTTTTATGTGTGTATATTTGTGTGTGTGTGTACACACATGTCTCTGTGTGTGTGCATGTGTATATGAGAGAAAGACAGAAAGAGACAGACAGAGAGAGAAGAAAATCACATACATAGCTTGATTGCCTGTATATTGTCAGTACTTTTCACAGTGGTCCATATACAGCAAAGCTTTAACGGTTTCATAGCATCCCTTCTACCATACTATGTGTTTCCAGTACCATATAACTGGATATTTTGGTGTTTTTCAAGTGATAAGTTTTTTTTTGCTTTTCATGTCTGATGAAAATTTAACTCAAAGAATGAAAATATGAGCAAACTCTCAAGTACCTCATGTTATTATTCTTTTGACTTCCATTAGACACTGCACAGTCATGGCACACAGACAGAAATGTGGGGCAAATTAACACATACTAACTAAAAAAATAATTTTAAATCAGATTAAAATCATCTCCAGGTATACATAAATTTGAAGACAGCTGGATTATCTGAGAAACTATCTTTAAAAAATTAATCAAATTCCCTATAATTACTGGGAAGCAGGTACATTGCATTAATTATATTGTTAATTTTTTATTTATGACTTCCATGTATTTTTGTGATTTATGACACTAGCAGCCTTATAATGACATTTGTTATATTGTTGAAAACAAAATAATTATGCACAATTCTTGAGTTCAGAGCAACATTTAGATATATCTTAAGTGTGCTGGTAGAAAATTCTCCTGTCATTTATAAAGTGAATGTCCTGAGAGTCTTTTGTCACTATAGATACCAACATCCACACCTCATGTCTGCTAAAATGAAACATAAGATTCATTCCATCTTCCCATAGTTTGACTTACAATTAGCATTTATATAATTTTGTTTAAGACTCTGTTTTACTCTATATCCTTGACATCCTGGAACTCACTCTGTAGACCTGGCTGGCCTTTAACTCACAGAGATCCGCCTGCCTCTGACTTCTGAGTTCTGGAGGTAAAGGCAAATGCTACTACACCTAGCTAAAAAAAACCTTTAGGATACATCTGTTTGTTGTTAGTTAGTTAGTTTGTTTGTTTTGAGACAGGGTTTCTCTGTGTAGTC
Source organism: Mus musculus (assembly GCF_000001635.26). NCBI lineage: Eukaryota > Metazoa > Chordata > Mammalia > Rodentia > Muridae > Mus > Mus musculus. The sequence continues at coordinate 47,656,841 of NC_000077.6, read as the reverse complement.
CTAGCTGTCCTGGAACTCACTCTGTAGACCAGGCTGACCTTGAACTCAGAAATCCCCCTGCCTCTACCTCCCAAGTGCTGGGATCAAAGGTGTGTGCCACACCTTTTGTTTTCTTCTGCTTAAACTCTAGCCTTTATTATTTTTTTTTTATTTTTTGCGTGGGGGGGGGGTCGTGGTTGTATGAGAAGAGAGGGGAGGGAGAGAGCCCATGTCCAGCCAGAGTTCCTGTGTGGCAGGCAGATTCAGGAGAACTGCAGGACAATTTCCTTGCGGCCCCAGGAGGGCAGCTAGCTGTGTGAAGTCACTGACCCCACATGACAGGGAGTGGACAAGGGACAGCCCCTTGTAGCAGGTTCTCAGTCTCAGGCATCCCACACTGGATACGGAGGAGGAGCTGAGAACAGAATAGGGGTCCTGGGGCAACACTTGGCCCTGGAGGGGAAAGGGAGAGAGGTCAGGGGGAGAGGAGCTGCTGGGTTCCCACGAAGGCCGGGCAGTGATGAACAGAGTTAGTCTATGGTTTTAGAGCTTTATTGTAGAAAGGCAAGGGGAAAGAGAGAGGATAAAAGGAGAAAGAGACTGGCCATGACCAAGAGGAGAGAAGGGGGAAGGGAAGGAGAGAAAGAGAGTTAGTTAGTGAGTAAGAAATGTGAAGGCTTAGAGAGAGAGGTAAAAGCTTAGAGAGAGAGTAAGGAAAGTAAAAGCTTAAGAGAGCAAGGAGGGGCCAAACAGCCCCTCTTATAGTGGGCTGTGTTATCTTGCTGTTGCTAGGTAACTGTGAGGAAGAGTCTAGCCAGAAGGCCAGAAGCCTGGGACATTGTGTATGTGACTGTTAGCCACACACTTTTCCTGTGGGGGCTGTGGGGGATGTGGGGGCTGTGGGGGCTGTGGGGGCTGTGGGGGCTGTGGGAGCGATAACTTTGACAGGAGCTAGGGGTCCAGGAGACATGAGGGAACACCTTCTGTCCCATGTAGGTGAAAATTATCACCATCGGGTCTTACCGGCGTTCAAGACCTCAACTCGACTGGAGACCAGCCTGTCTGTACATAGCCCATTGCCCACATTTTTTTTTATTTCATTAATTATTTTATATATTTACTTTATATCCAAATTGCAGCCTCCTCTCTTCTCAGCCCCAACCCCCTTTACATAGCCTGTCCGTATTCCCCTTCCCTTCACCTCTGAGAAGGGGAAGGCTCCTTTGGCTATCACCCTGCCCTGGCACATCAAATCACTGCAGAACTAGGCACATCACCTCCCACTGAAGACAAACAATGTGGTCCAGTTATAAAAACAGGATCCACAGGCAGGCAACAGATTCTGAGAAATCCCCAATTCCAGTTGTTGAGGGACAGGCATGAAGACCAAACAGCTCATCTTTTACATATATGCAGGGGGTCTAAGTCCAGCCCATGTTTGCTCTATGGTGGGCAGTTCTGTCTCTGGGAGCCACTATGGGTCCAGGTTAATTGATTCTATTTGTGTTCTGGTAGAGTCCCTTTCCCATTTGGGTCCCTTATTCCTTCTCCCAACTCTTCCACAAGACTCCCTGAGCTCTGTTCTAATCAGCTGGTGGGTGGAGTTCTCAGAGGACAGTTATGCTAGGCTCCTGTCTGCAAACATAACAGAGTATCAACAGTGTCAAGGGTTGGTTTTGCTCATGGGATGGGTCTCAATTCGGACCCGTGATTAGTTGGCCATTCCCTCAGTCTCTGCTTTATCTTTGTCCCTGCACATCTTGTAGGCAGGACACAGTTTTGAGTCTAAGGTTTTGTGGGTGGGTCAGTGTTATTATTCTTCCACTGGGTGTCCTGCCTGGCTACAGGAGGTGGCCACTAAATGATAGACTTTTTATCTAGAACAGCTGGGATATATGACAAACTTCCTCTCCTGTTATCAACCTCTTACTCCAGTATTCCAACACTCTGCCTTCTATCATAGCATCAATGGCAATCTCTCAGCTATTAACAACTAAACAAGAACCTTAAATCAGCAGAGAATGCTACACATATTTTCAAGTCAAGTCCCATTGACTTTTAGCCATGTCATTTCACTTACCTGTAATTCAAAAGCTTCATTGTCTTGTTTATGGGAAAACAATCTGTCAGGCAGGGAAACACATATTGTCCTCAGAGAGACTTTAAATTTACCACTATAAAGGCAAATTACATGTTAAACCATCATCTGTCTCCATATTTCCCATTTGATACAATTAATAAAAATTGCACTGGCTTCTAGTACGATAAACTGATCTTTAAGACAAAATAGCATTTCACATTGAAAGAGAGATGGAAACTTAACTTGAGACATTTTCTTCCAACTATATTTTTATAAAAACTTTTCATACAATACATTCTGATCATGAATTCCCTTTCCCCAACTCCTCCCTGATCCTCTCTACCTTCCTCAACCATCCAACTTCACACCCCTTCTTTCTCTCTTTAGGAAAGGGGCAAACAAAAACAGACCAAGAAACCAAAACCAAAACAAAACAAAAACAAAAAAGAAGAGAGAAAAACCCACACAAAACAAATAAACCAGCAAACAACAACAGCATAACAATAAAAACACAAAATCAGAAACCATCGTATATAATCAAAATAACAGTAAAACAAACAAATAAACAAAAAGAAAGAAAATAAATAAATAAATAATCCCAAATAAACTAATATGCAGCAAAAAGTCACAAAAGTAGATAACGGGACCTACACTAAGCGTATTTTTCATTTTGTGATTTCAAAAACCATGTTGTTAAAAATTATAGCTCAGAACTTTTGAGTCTTCACAGTTTAAGAGCTGAGACCCAGACCCACAATGTTGATAGAAACCATGTTTTGATTTGACCTTTCTCTTCATGTTTCATTATAAACTTGTGAATTTACCCTCAGAAGTTGAAGAAATCTTTTCCTTTTAAATGAGGTACTTGGAAACTATGTTAGTGGTCTAGCTTTCTTTCACTTAATAGACCAAATAACATTCCTTCAAAAACAGTATCTTCCTCGTATTTGATTATTGAATGGTGACTAGCCATTTAAGAGTGGGTGGAAAGTCCCTCTCCCACTCCATTTGTGTGACTGAGCTCTTACAAAAAGGAACTGCCTTCTGTCAGGAAGGACCTAAGTCTGCATCCAATGGGCAGCTGTGGAATGCAAAGAGAACTACTTAGGCTTGCTGGTACTCTCATACCTGTCACTCTGGTGCCTGCTCCCTCCACCCCTGTGACACATCCCTCCTTGACCATCCATAGCGTGTGCTGGAAATAATTCCATCCTCTCTTCTGATCTCCCTCAACTCTGTGGGCTCTATTTAAATGTAAAATATGACTTTTAAAGTCTTGCTCTCTGCCCTTGGTTCATGGCTCACATTTCTAACTTCAACACCTTCTTGTGTTCTCTGCTGTTGGCAGCTGCAAACCCTTAGACCTCCCTCCATGGACTCACTGCCTCCGAGCCTCCAAGTTTTTGCTTCCTTTGCCAAGAATTTCACTTCAAGGTTTTCCACCTCTAGTTGTCCAAATATGCCATGAAAGTTACTCTGATATATGCATGTTTTCATGTATGTTCAGAAATATAAGAGAACACATGTTATACACTATTTTTCCCAACTTTTTTTATTCTTTCCATTTGTAAGATATCTGAAAGATGTAACATACCTGAGAACATATACCTGTTTTTTTTTTTTACTTCTGTGTATAAATACCTGAATTGAGTGGTTGTAAGGAAGACACAAAAGCCACTGTTTCATTCTCTTTAGGTAAACATAAAAGTCCGCAGGTTTTTGAGAAAATTGAGAGGGAGAATAGGGTCATTCTGACTCTGTCATTCTGCTCTTTGTTTGTAACAAGACATTTCTGCTACATTTTATGGATACAGCCCACCCTCGGATTGAGCTTGTCCCGGTGAATTTTTGCTGATGATAATTGCTTGTCTTAAAGTATTCTGCAAACAGTATTGTTTATGACTCTCAAATGGACATGCTGGAAGACTTTCTCAAGGTCATCCTCAGCTGGCCACATCCTAGCAATGGGTTTCTTGTGCCCTGAGTTGTTATTAGAGTGATGGCTTTGTACTACCTCCCCCGGGTACCACAATCTAACTCTTCAAGAAAGACTCCTTTATGATGCCTGGCCCCATCACTCACTTGTATTTATAGGACTTTAGGCTCAAGGTCTGGCAGGTGTTTTATCACTGAGCCTTCAGTGGCTTTCTATGGAGCACAGGTTCTGGTTTTATTTGCCCAGATAAAGAAGTGGAGGCTTAAAGGAATCAAGTAGCTGCAAAGGAAGGATGCAATGTTTGAAAACAGCTTGATAGGTTGCCATTAGATTCTTTTCCAACCAGTGATCTCTTCTTTTCGTACCTGCACATAGCTGGCCTGCTAGAAATATTTGCTGAATACTCGTGCTTGGAACAAGACCCAGGGGAAACCTGAAGAGAAAGCAAAGCAAACATTGTGCATGGAAAGAAAAGTTTTTTCTTTCTTCTTTTTTTTTTTTGTTTTTTTTGTTTTTTTTTATTTTCAGCCACAAACCATCTTTGCAGTTCTGTTGGTTATTGTTCTTGAAGGCCTTTGACTTCTGGAGGAACCCACTCAGCAGGAAGGGACTGGTCTGTCTATCACTAATTCTCATGCTTCTATAAATGTCCTTCTGAATAGTATACAGGCATATGTTTTTAAAAGAAATTCTAACTAAATTTATTTTATAGAAGCAGAGAGTAAGAAGATATGGAGGCTTTTCTTGGTTAAAATAAAATATTTTGCTAAACAAATTTTAATTTGGTAAAAGTACTGACATATCTACTGAGCATGAATTCAATGTTTTGTGCTGTGTTAACAGCTGGGGAAAATAATAAGCAAGAGCAGACACATGTTTAAAAAAACAATGGATAAATAAACACATCAATGTCCAAGAGGCATGAAAGTGCTTTGCAGATTCTTTTTTTTTTTTTCAGGAAATATTTTTTATTAGATATTTTCTTCATTTACATTTCAAATGCTATCCCCAAAGCCCTCTATATTCTCTCCCCATCCTGTTCCCCAGACCATCCACTCCCACTTCCTAGCCCTAGCATTCTCCTGTACTGGGGCATATGATCTTCACAAGACCAAGGGCCTCTCCTCCCATTGATGGCCAACTAGGCCATCCTCTGCTACATATGCAACTAGAGACACAACTCTGGGGGTACTGGTTAGTTCATATTGTTGTTCCTCCTATAGAGTTGCAGAACCTTTTAGCTCCTTGGATACTTTCTCTAGATTCTTAAAGAGAGTCTGGCAAGGCTGCCTTGGCCATGTAAGAGTTGCAGTCTGGTGTGTAGAGATATAACTTTAATTAAGACCTGGGTAGTATGTTGTGGCAGAGACAATGGCAGTGATGGGGAAAAGAGGGTGTGAAGAGAATAGTGGGGACCAGGTGCAGGTTCTCCTGTGGATGAGATTCTCACTCTTGGAAGCTAGAGGAAGGAAATCTTTGGGAAGGAGGAGAATTTATACTTAACGAGAAGCTGATGTTGCACTCTGTAGGTAATTGCTCTTTCATAAATAGCCTTATTGGGATGTAAGTCATGTTCTATACATTTAAGTGTATAGTTCATTGGTTTGTATTTTATTCAGAGATGTAGAGCCATCATCTTGATGCAGAGTATTTCCATCATCTACAAAATAAACCTAGTAACCCCTGTCCTGCCAATCACAATTATCCCTATTCGTTCCAACCAGGCCTTTCATATTATAAAATATCATATTTCTTCCTATCTCTATAGACATGTCCATCTGATTATATGGCATATGTTCATTAAAATGAGATCAAACAGAATGCTGCCATTGTGAGTGGCTTCTTTCACTTAGCAGGATGCTCAGATCTTGTCATGAAATAGCATGCATCAGTACAATGTTCTATTTTACTTCTAAGTAATTATTAATTTTTATGACTGAATAATGTAGATTGTACTATATGGTTGTATCTATTATGCTTGTTTCAGCAGCTTCTAAAAGTAACTTGTGGCCTTTTAAATGTCTCTAAATACGCTCAAATGCACAAAGTAGAAACATAAAACTCTAACTTCGTTTCTCATTGTTATCCTTTTCACATTTATGTAACATGGAGTAGAATTATTTTAAATGTTCAAATCTGATAGCATACATTTTTATTCTTTAAAACTAATAACTGAACATTTATTTTAGTGTTTAATATTTGGACCATTACTAAGAATGCAAACATGACACATTTTATAATTTCAATTATAAAATAAAACAGATTGACGGATTTATTATACTTCCTCAATAATAGAAAGAAATGTGTTTTATTGATGGCACATAGGGTATTTTTTTTCCTGGCTAGTACTTGTACTTATTTCTATTGAAAAGAACTCATAAGACAGACTTACCTTTCACTAAGTATTTCTAATTATTTAAAGAATAATGTTCAAGCGCTAGAGAGAAGTTTCATTCAGTGGTTAATGACATGTACTGCTCTTACAGAGGGCTGAAGTTCAGTTCCCCGTATCCTTGTCAGACCACTTACTGCTGCCTGTAACTCTAGCTTCTGAAGGATCTGAAACCCTCTTCTGGATTCCATGGGTACCTACACTCACATACACATATCCACACTAAGAAACACATATACACACATAAAGTAAAAAATACAATAAATCTTTAAAAATACTAGCAATATTTAATGAATTGTATTGTATTTAATTTCTTTTATATTGTCTCTTGGGTTCTGCATGTCCCACATTTCCCCCATGCGAGAGGAGAAGCAAGGAGGATGCCTGAAAAAGCAGTAGACTCCAAGAGTAACTACTTTTCTTTCTTTGCTTTATGAAAACCTCACTCTGGAACTCTGGGAAATGATCTTTGACTGTCAGATGACTGACTTTCACAGACTGAAGCTACATAGCAATAGTACTTTTCCACACTGGTTGTCACTCCTTGGTTCCATTGCTAAAGAGCTCATTTTTTTTCCAACCTAAGTGTATCTCAGTAGGAAGAAACACACACAGAATTACAAAGAGCAAGCATAAATAGAATTTGAATTATGACTTGGAGATTCACACTGTCACTCTTCAGGGAATTGCTTAAGTTCTGCAAACTCCCATTAAGAAATGTGAAGACACCTCTAAAATAGGAGTGATGACATCCTTGTCTTGAGAGGACTAAACTAGTGAATGTGTGTAAACATTCCATAATTTGTTTTGTACCCAGTAGGAACTCAGTAAAGAGCAGCTATTAAAGATGGAGACCTTTGGATACAGATCTTACAAAACGGTTATTTAGACACTGTGTGTTTTATCTCCTAAGTTAAAATTGGATCTTTATATGGCTAAGAACTATGCTTAATGTTCTTATACCACTTCCTAATAATTGCCGCTAACTAGAATGAGAGAGTATTAGCTTCAAGAATCAAGGACCTTGTCTGCTTTGTTAAAGATCATGAAGCTGAGATTTACCACATATCTAAGAGCATATTTCCCAAATCAATTAGTTGTGTATCTGCTGTGTACAAGGCTCTACAGGTAGCACACTGTCAGGATGTAGAAAATAACATAGAGCTATGGAGACCAGTAACAATACTCAACATGGACAATAACTTGTTTTTGGTTTAGGACATCTTTAATGGTCTAACAATCAGGAATTTTCAGGAGACTTTATTAAACTCGTAACTATAGTCATGATCTATCAGTTTCCACTCAATAACCTACCAGCATGGACCCTTATGGAGAAAGATGGAGAGAGTATATCATAACATATAGCACCCTTAGGATGCCTTTAGAAAGTACCACTATATTCATTATTGGAATAAAATAAATATCATTTAGAACATCAGTAGCAGAAGCAGAAAAGGCTGGTTTTTAGATTTCCTATCTAATTTTTTTCTAGTATCTTGATTCTTCTATCATATCGGTTCTTTGAATTATCCCCGTTTCCTACAGGTTGAACAATATTTCCTTGTTAAAGGAATTTCTGTGACTGAGGCTTTAAATTCCTGCCACTTAGGTTCCTGTGAGATCTATTTTAGGTGGCAGAGTGATTCCAAAGTGTTTCCACCTTATTTTCTGTATGATTTATAAGAATAAATTGTTATGAAGTCAAATGAATTCAGGAAAGCCTTGATAGATTGGAATAGGCTATGCATGTTTTTCTCCATCATCTCCTTACCACATGAAAGATTTGTTTCTTGCTCGTTCAAAGACCCTTGGCAGCATGAGGGGGGCTTCCACCTGGGACATATGAAGCTTCACTGCTTCCATGAGGTGGCTATAGAAACAGCATGGTGCTCAGCTCTTTATCATCCATCCACAGGAGATGTGAGGGTTGCAAGTTTCCACACGGTCAGGTCTCTGGAAGGAATATGTTCTATGTCCACTCAGTACTCCATTGTTGGAGGTAGCCATGGGGTCATGCCTAGTCACAAGAACAGGGAAATAATCTTTCTCCCCAGGGAAAGTAGAAAACCCCAAATCTCACTGAATAGTGACAACCTCTTCCACTATGTACTATATGTTTATAATGGCATCATTTTCTGACACCTTAGGCATCATGACATACTTTGTCTGCAAGAGGGATCATGCTCTATTATGTCTTATACATTTACTTTCTTACAGAACTCTTATTTCACTGGTCATCTATTAGGCCTACTGTGCCCCGATTCCACAAGAAAGATCATTCTGTATTGCTTGCATCACTGTCTGCAAGCCTCAGTTCTCCTATTGTCCCTTGAGGTGATTAGGCTTGGCAAACCTTTGTTGTAGAAAATTAATTATGTTGTTTACCACTAGAAGCTTTAGTCACTAATCCCAGTGACTAAGTGCTCATTCCTGAAGACAAAGCTAACAGGTTGTAGCAATAGGGTAGAAGCTACTGGCCAGGGCCACAGAAAGATGCAAAGACTAGTTGTGGAATGGTCTATGCCAGTCTAATAGTTTCCATGCCCTTTCTTTTGACTGAATTGTTTATTGAAGGACAGTCAGTTGCTGAATTTCTGTAAGGACAGAGCCCATGCCTAGATTCTTAGGAAAAACTGGAAGTTCATCACTGAGCCTGGTGAACAAAGACTTTGTGGTAGATAGATTAACAATATATCCAACAAATATTCATTAAAGAACTCTTTGTAGCCCCAATGTATTGAGAAGAAGAAACTGAGTTTGGCGATAATCATTATAGATTTTAGAGAGCATTGAGAACAAATATGCATTAAGTAGCTGTGAATATGAATACATGAAAGTGATCTGAGAAATTGCTCTAAGTAAAAAGGAGTGTGTGAGATCTCATAGTGGGGAGCCTCATGGAGACTCATCTCACATTTGAGATGTGAGTCTATAGAACGTGAGATGCTGCAGGTGAGCCTCCTCAACAGGGAGCAAAGGCAGACTTTAAACTGATTCAGGAACATCATAGGACTAGAGCCCCCTTTGTATTCCACATTGGCCTCAAAGCCCCAGGTTGTCTGCCTTTGAGACCTAACTGATGATTTATGGATGCCCAAGTACTCAATGCACTTTCAGTTTTATAAATAGTGATCTCTCTTTGTAAATTAAAGAGTTCTATGGGTCTAAACTATTTGAGGGTTTTATCCTTAGTATAGCCTACATGAAGAGTGTCAGGTTGTCTCTCCAACTTCCTGATGGCAGCATGGGACATCTCAGAAGAGGCTCATATGTGGTGGGGCATGGCCCATGGTGGAGAACCTGCCTGATGTTTCAGAATAGGAGATGGCCAACTCTGAGTTGTTTTAAAACCAGATATTTTAGAGACTATTTAGTCTTTGCCGCTTCTCAGCTCTGCCACTGTAGCCTCAAGCAGCAAAATACAACAAATAAAGTCAATGCTGTTGCTCTGTTTCAATAATTTTATTTACAAAATCAAGTACCAAGCAGGGCTCAGCCAATGAAGAGTGTCTAGTTAATCCATAATCCGTAAGTGATTTATTTTACCTGCTGTGAGGAAGTGGGATTCAATTCTTCATCTTTTCTCAACGGGTGCTACCTCTTTAGATTTTGAGCCATCTCATGAAAAGCAGTACAATTTTAGTAACCCCAAAAAAACCTTTTGGAAACTCTCCCTAAAAATAATCTCTTTTCATCCCAAGTTGATGTTTTAAGCTCTATTTTTGGTGCCTCATCTATTTTAGGTATTTAAATCCAAGTTGGACATCAAACTTCTAGAAACAGAGGCTCTTGAAGTTATTTCAGTTTTACAAGCTTGAAATGAAGAGAAAGCTTTATAGGTGAGCTCTGTACAGCTGAAAAGGTTCCCTGAGGACATGCCCACCTGGGCCAACATGTACTATGTCCAACAGACACATCTCCTGTTTCACAACTCTTAAGGGATATGGCACTGATTCTACTTTTCATAGACTATCGTATTTGAGCATCAAAACGGCAATAATCATTAGTTCCGTTTCTCTTTCTTTGGTGGAGTTTCTGTATTTTAAAATTGTATATATTCTTTCTGTAATTTCACACACATGAAAGAAGAATCAGAGAAAGAAAAGATTGAAGAAAGGATGGATGAGAATCCTGCTGCATCTTCTATTTACCAGATTAGTCAATATTCAAAATTCAGATAAAGAGAAATACATCATTGATTTATATTAAACTATTTATTTAGCAGTGAACAAATAGAGCTGGCTGTCTTAGTCTGTTCCTGCTGCTATGCCAATCTGTTACTGAGTAAGTAGATTACAAATGTCAGAAATTAATTTCTTGGAGGGTGAGATGTCCAAGGGCAAGATGCCAGCAATTTGTGTCTCTAGTGGACTTGATCTCTGCTTCCAGGATGGTAGCTTGTACATTGTGTCCTTCCATGACAGAAAGCCTAGAGAAAGCAAAGTGTATACACCAAGTGAAGCTGCTTGTAGACAGGCAAGTTATCTGTGAATATGTTTTGAGTCTGAGTCTTCTTTCTGGGAGCACAGGGCTGGGAGGAAGATCCAAACCAAACTTCTACATCACATGCTTTGAAGGACGTATTTGACAAATAATACTGTGACTAGAGTATTTTCATTTCAAGGTTGCCTATACCTTTTGGGGTTTCTAGTCTTGGTCGTTATTGCTAATCATGACAGAAGTATTAAACCAGAGTGGAATGAGCACCAGGCCATAAGTATTTCTTGAACATTGCTTCATTATATTTATTAAAATCGGCTGGCTTTCTTGCATCTTAGTACCGTTAAATAAAATGAATAAAGAATGATTTAGCAGATGTTACATAGGTCTTAAACCGAATACAGCAGAGTTAAAACCCAATGACTGTGTACTCTTGGGTTTGTGATTTGGCCTCTACTAGAAAAACTATTTTCCTGAGTAAAATGATAATAAATGTAATCTTGAGCTCAATGTTTGTTATGGTGATTAAATTTGAGAAGTAAATATTTTTCTTTAATGGGAACTGAAAAGTCAGTCCCATGTGGAGAAATCATCCAGTAAATATTTGCTATAATCATAATGATAATAATCAGATTATTACACTTGAAGCTTCGACATATAATGAAGGGACTGATATTAGTCATTAACATGCATACACTATGTTGTGTGAAATACAAAAAAAAAGGTATGGAGGTTTTTCTCTGTGAAAGTGACTTAATATTTCACCTAAATCATAATAAAAATTAACAATATTCCTTCACTAGGTAGGGAAAAAATTAGGATGCCACCTTAAACCTACTTTTGCTTTTCAAAAAATATTGTTAATGTAGTTACTACCAAGAAGTATACACCAGTTGGCACAAACTCACAATTTGTATATAGTTTCTAATGGAGTATAAATCTGTGCATATAAAGAGAAACCTGAGGATAACTGTGGGAAATTACCATAGCATTCTAATTCAGCTATTAGATACCTTTCATCATTTAAGCCATCAAAGTGAATCTTCTTGTCCTTAACATATGTATTGAATATGGTTATGAGCAGGTTTTGATTTCATATCATGTTGTATATTCAATGTCAATTAAGGATGAGATGTGTTCAGTTGAGTGTGAAGCATGTCTAATGATGGAATAATATAAACCAAGATGGGGACTATGGAGCAATCAACTCGAACAAGCACATACTCTTGTTTTGGAATATGTGATGAGAGAGATTTATGGCATTATTTTAGTGGTAAATGGAGTCAAAAGACAATTGATATATGCGTGGACCCACAGATGCACACATACATAATTAATTGGCTTTTTATCAACCACTTACCCATTTTTTTTTCTTTCAGGATATGACTATTGACACTCTACCGTGTCTCAAGTAGGACTACCACATACCCAAAACAGACATGCTTTTATTCTCACTCTTTACCACACCCTAATGCACAGGAAGATGATGTTTAGACAGCAGAGTCTGTGGTTCTACAGGCACATTTGGCTGCCAACTCAATTATCTTCTTTCAGAAACAGAATTTAGAAGGCAGCCAGGGAGTAATAAACTAACAGGAGAAACAGAGAGGAGATCGAACAATGATCACTGAACTAACAAGAACAAGCAATGTCTAGTCTTTTCCTAGTCCTGCCCAATATCCACATTTTGCTCCAGATCTGTTCTCCAGGGCTTTGGCTCTGTGAAGACAATTTTAAAAAGAATTATTCATTTTCCACAAATAGTTTTTTCAGAGTGCTTTATTTTACAGTTACACTCATTTTCTCTGTAGCCACACAGCTGCTTCCTTCTCTATGCTGTGCTTGGAGTGCACCCCTGACCACACCAGACTCAATGTGCCTGATCTCTGAACTCCACACAGCTGAAGAGACGTTATAGAGTACTGACACAATATACTATTTCATGTGCTTAGTTCCATTCTTCCTTAGGTCTTTCATACTATACTAATGCAATAATGATATGTTCGCAGAGTCCTTTTTGAAGCTAGGGCCTAGAACACGGTGGGTTGCTTAGGGCAGTAATAGGAAATAAAAACCGTAAATGACTCATAATAGTTGCTCTCAACTAGGTTGTCATTGTGTATGTGTACATTTATCACACTTTAACACTTCTTTTGTTTTATAACTATTTTTCAAAATGTGTATTATGTTTATTATATTATTGTAAATACTTTGCCTGTGTGTATTCTATGCATGCTGTGCTTGCCTGGTGCCCATGGAGGCAGATGGGGCATATGACCCAGTACCGGAGTTACTGATGGTTGTGAACTTCCATGTCATTACTCCCAATTGAACCTATGTCCTCTAGAAGAGCAATCAGTGCTCCTAACTTCCCTGCCATATCTTCAGCTTAAAGATTCATTTTTAGTTTTAATTGTGTGTGTGTGTTTGTGTGTGAGTGTATGTACACGTACACACATTTGTATGACTTTTCAGTTACCCTCATAGTTCATAAGAGGGTGTTGGATTCGCTGGAACTTTAATCACAGGCACTTATGACCTGACCCACATGATCTAGATGCCCATGACTGACCTGGGGTCCTCTGTAAGAACAGTAACCAATCTTAACCTCTGGGTCAACTGTCCAGAAATTTTTAAATTTCATGATATCATGAACAATTTTGTCATCAGTAAGTATATTTTCTCAACTTGCCTCAGACCCAGAGAATTGGAGCCAACCAACCATGGACAAACTTCTACAGCCCTCAGCCAAGTGTTTCCCCTTTTAAAGTTGCCTTTAGCAGGGATTTTAAACGTGACTAATACAAGAAAGCCAAAGCGTGCAAAAGTAGGGAAAGCTTGCCCACATTCATAGGTGAGAAACAAAAACTGTTCCCTGCTTATCATCAATCCATTCAGCAGATATAAGCACCTGCCTCCCATACAGAATTTCAAGGTATTTTTTGTGTACATGAAACAAGACCAAACAGAACATGCTACAGACATCAGAGCCGACATATGATGGTATAGGTGGGTTGGTTATCCTCTTTCTCTACTCCCTATATCAATTGTCAGAGACCCTGGTTTCTTGTTTCTTATCAAAGATGCCAGTCATATCATATTGCTCAGCTATCCTTTCCTTTCTTAGTTCCAACCTGGGGAAATTATGTCTTGTTAATCAAAAGGATCCGGTGCATTCTGCAGAGATACCCTAAAGGGCCAATCCTTATTCACGGTTTAGAGATACTTAGATATGCCCTGACAATCTTTACAATCCCTCCCTCCTAGCCCACTCCTCACACTTGAAGAAACACTATTTGTCTCCCACAAAGGGTTCCAGTCATCCTGACAGGAGTGCTTGCTGCTGTTTCTCTGTGAGCTACCCATTGGTGGTAAATGGGGATGACAGGACTTGCAGGTGTTTGAGCAAGCATAAGTGGCACACAGGATGCAAGCCCTAGGGACTGGCCCTGAAGCTCTCTGTTCTTTATTCTCATGAATATCCTTCCACTATGTATTTGAAAGCCTTTGCACTGTTTGTGCACTTGGTACTTGGCCCACCTTTGGGTTGGGAAGGATAGCATGCCAGAAGATATTTCAAGTTGTATGTGGTGCTGGATCATATAGCTGGGAGTCAGGAGAATAGACTCCACAGCCTCATTGATTTAAGGATTTAAGGACATTATGTTTTCTAAAGCTCGATTTATTCATCAATGAAAGAGGATTCATCACACACAGTTTATGTAATTCTTGGTTCTTTGTAGACAATAATTATTCCTGGTGTGATTTCTTTTCAGTATCCAACTGTCCCCCATTGTCTGGGATTGTAGATTTATTGCCCCAATGTGAAATTTGCAGTGCTAAACACCAGGAAAGGCCCATGTATATCAGATCCGTCTTCTACTCTTTGTTATGCACTAAACATAAGCGTTTCCTTGCCAGAGTACAAGCTTCAGGCAGACAGGGATAGTGTGGGCCTTGCTCTGCACACAGTAGTGATGTATGGTAGCTACTTGGTTAAGTATTTAATGAAAACATCAATCACCAGGTCAAATGGAAATTAAATTAGGTTACATGTGTAGTCCACAGGATGCCATGTTTTAAATGCTTAGGAAATGTGAGAAAATTTTGTTATGTCCTTTATTTGAGTATCCTCTAATCTCCTAGACTTTACTTTCAGACTTTAAACTCTAAGCCTGCATTCAACAAGTTCCCATTGTAACTTGTACAGGGTAATTAATGAGACACAGTGGGTGTGGTTAGATGATGACCAGGCTGTCTTTTGGGGACTGAACATTGAGACACTTCAAAGAAGTTTATTCTAAATTGTTACTGTAAGTTTTCTTTGGTTGTGCTTACTGTTTGTCTTCCTGCTTAGAAATGCTAATGACATGTTCTCTTTTTGTCCCATTCATCTTTTAATAAAAAAACTTTGCCAGCCATGGACCTTTGGCTTTAATGAACACATTCACTGAGCCCAGTTTGTGAGCCTGGAAAGTGCAGCAGGGCAGGCAGCAAGTGCACACAGCTCTATAGCAGCTGGAAAGTGCAGCAGGGCAGGCAGCAAGTGCACACAGCTCTATAGCAGCTGGAAAGTGCA
This sequence comes from Mus musculus, assembly GCF_000001635.26. Classification (NCBI taxonomy): domain Eukaryota; kingdom Metazoa; phylum Chordata; class Mammalia; order Rodentia; family Muridae; genus Mus; species Mus musculus. The sequence goes on along the minus strand of NC_000077.6, from coordinate 47,641,435 downwards.
GCAGGGCAGGCAGCAAGTGCACACAGCTCTATAGCAGCTGGAAAGTGCAGCAGGGCAGGCAGCAAGTGCACACAGCTCTATAGCAGCTGGAAAGTGCAGCAGGGCAGGCAGCAAGTGCACACAGCTCTATAGCAGCTGGAAAGTGCAGCAGGGCAGGCAGCAAGTGCACACAGCTCTATAGCAGCTGGAAAGTGCAGCAGGGCAGGCAGCAAGTGCACACAGCTCTATAGCAGCTGGAAAGTGCAGCAGGGCAGGCAGCAAGTGCACACAGCTCTATAGCAGCTGGAAAGTGCAGCAGGGCAGGCAGCAAGTGCACACAGCTCTATAGCAGCTGGAAAGTGCAGCAGGGCAGGCAGCAAGTGCACACAGCTCTATAGCAGCTGGAAAGTGCAGCAGGGCAGGCAGCAAGTGCACACAGCTCTATAGCAGCTGGAAAGTGCAGCAGGGCAGGCAGCAAGTGCACACAGCTCTATAGCAGCTGGAAAGTGCAGCAGGGCAGGCAGCAAGTGCACACAGCTCTATAGCAGCTGAGCAGAATTCCATCTGCCTCTTAGCCATCCCAGAGAATGGGTCCTGAAATGGCACATTTCTTTTCTTTCACCCAACATGGGTTACAATGAAGACAAAAGAGCCCATTCTCATTCTTGAAATGCTGTCATTGCAGGAGGCCAAGGCCATTGTCTTGCAACCCAGACTTTAGGTTGTAAATGTAAAGACAGTGGCTGTACTGACATTGTGTTTTGGGAAATGCACAGCTCTTTGACCCCTAATAAACAGTCTGAAAAGAGTAAGGAAGGCGCTGGACAGATGGTTCAGCAGTTAAAAGCCCTTACTGCTCCCATAGAAGACACAATTCCAATTCCTAGACCACAGGAGGCAGCTCACAATCATCTGTAACTCTACATCCAGAAGATCAGATGCCCTCTACTGTCTCTTTTGGCCTCCATAGGAACCTAAATCCACTTGCATGTATTTGTGTATGCATACACACATACACACACACTCATAATTTAATTAAAAATAAATATTTAAGAAGAATAGGGAAGCTACAATTTGAACTTGTGGCATGACACTTAATTATCTTAATGATTTCTAGTTATATTATTTAGACTTTCTTTTTTGAGGTAGGATCTTATAAATGGCCTTTGATCCTTCTTTCTCCACTACCAAGTAGTGGGGCTAACAAGCATGAACCAATGAACACAGCCACTATCCACCAGTTTGACTTCTTGAGATAAGGTTTGGCTGTATAGCTCAGGCTGGTCTAGAATTTGTGATTTTCCATCCTCAGCTTCCCAAGTACCAAATTTCCACTGTGGACCACCACACTGAGGTCTTCATTTCCCTCTTTATCTTGTGAGGACTTGTCATTGTCTTCCACAAATGAGGATAGACTAACACCCCGGAAGCCAAATTAACATCCCCAGTTTACAATCAGAGAATTGAAATTTGAGTCCAGATGGGCTTGGGTCTAGAGAGCAAGTTTTTTGTGTTTAATAAATGATATGCCAAGTGCCTTTTCCCTGCCAGAGGCTTTGCTTGAGAGTAGTGATCAGGGAGGAGTGAAGCAGGTAAAGAACTCATGCTCAGGTTGCCTGCCGTTTACTAGAGGACTGGATCATACCGCCAGTTCCCAAGGTTTTCTTCTGAAAACGTGAAGAGCAATGTGGTCCTTGACATGCGCAGTGCTCAGTGATTGCTACTTTGTTTTCCGGTTACCACGTTACAGCACAGATGCGTGGTGAGCACACATTATTTTATGCTGTAGAGGAAATGCACATGAAGTTGGAGAAGGCCATGGACAAGGGACGAGGCTGGTGGTAGGTAAACACTTTACTGAAGAAGAAAGAGACAGAAGTGGGAGAAATCTAGACAGAAGTAATTGTGTAAAGGCCCGAAGGCAGTAGCAAACCCAGCGTTGTCAAGTAGTGAAAGGAATGTTGTTACGCTGAGCACAAGAAGCCATTTCCCCTCAACATTCATGATAGTTACTGTGGCATAGGGCATTTGCTTACATCTTTGTCTTCCCCTTTTAGAGTCAGTGGATTTATGGTCTCAGAGTTCTGCTCAGTTTTCAGACCTTGATTCTTTAATTGTTTTTCAAGACAGCTCATCCAGCCCAGTTTTCATCAAGTGACTTACAGACTTACCCTAGATTACAAAGGAAGTTTCCAGAATGTTCTATCTTTACTGATTTCAACTATAGATTAGGACCTTTGATTGTGGGTAGAATTTAGATTGAAAAAGATAGCTCTGCCTTTCCAGAAACATGATAATTGGGAATGAGTCATTATCTTTTAAAGGAACAAAAACCCAGGTTAGAAAACACAGGTGCGGGTCTCCCCAGGGTCTGGCACATGTAAGTTTCCTACCAATGTAGGTAGAGGAGGCTCTGGAGGAAGAGGTTCCCTAGGCCATTGAATACCAAAAATAATCCAGGTAAATGAGTGTCTTCTAAGAAAAGTGGTATTTCCCTTTTCGTTATAGACATGGTCATATATAGTGGCTTCAGGATGTGGGGAGAAACGGGAATGAAATGAACAGGACAAGTGAAATTTGAGATAAGTCAGAGGTTAATGAATATCTCTACAGAAAACTAGAAAGACAGGATGTCTTGGAGCTGTCATTTCAGAAATGTCTCTGAGTTTAGTGTGTAGGTTATATTAGCCCTAATAGAATGGAGGGTCAGAGAGAGACTAGGGAAATGGATTTCCTTAGGCTATTTCATGTGGTGGAGGAACTGAGGTCACCCAGTCCATGAGAAGAGAAGCTCAGGAATGGCAGCTACTCAATGCAACCTTGAGAAAGCAACAAGCAGCAAGACAGACACCCTGCAAGGCACTCACCATCACAGGTCAGGGTCATGGAGAAGGAAAGCATAAAGAGACTGCTAGAGATGAATCAAGACTCAAGACTAAAGCAATGAATGGGGCAGTTAACATGGAGGGCTCTCCTTAACTGGATCCAGGAATGGAAAATGGATGTTAGTATTGAGACAAACATCAACAAACACACAAAGAAAATAAAAACAAACAAACAAACAAACAAACCCAGCTAACCAAACACAGAACACCTCTAAATAAAGTCTGCAGGTAAATACCCTTGTACCCAGGTCACTTTTTTTGTAACTGTACTTTGTTTACATCTGATGTTGCAATTAGAGCGACATCTTAGAGTGAGGTACATGAGTACATGGAAAACTCATATTGTATTTATATTTGCTCTCTCTATATAACATTATCTCAAAATTTATTAAAAAAAAACCAAGTAAGACAAAAGATGGGCCACACACATAAAAGTTGTGTGACCCACTCTCTTCACAGCTATGGTGTACCTCTATCTACAACCTCCATTTATTGCTTATTTTATGAGGCTGGGGGAATCTAGAAACAAAGAACATTTCTGTTACTCTGAGATCCTACATGAGTCTCAGGAGATCTTTACAAAATCTGCTTGCTGTTACACACCTGGAGGCTACTCTCCTCATTCTCTATCTAAAAGGGTTTTCACATATGTACACAGTGGTGCTTATTAGATAAAAAGTCAAACCTTTATCATGATCTAAAGAACAGTATGATTCACCTTCTGCCCCCCTTCCTTTCCTACCGTCCCTTCCTGTCTCTCTCTTCCCTTCTCTTACCCTTCTCTCATTTTCCTTCATTTCCTCCCTGTCTTCCTCTCTTCAGTTGTGCACTTTTCAGCTTTGAACCCATTTCTCACCAGAAGGCTAGACCTCCATCTAAGCTCACATTTCACATCTTTCTTTGAGCTTTGAATTGTCTTTAGGGTTGGTCTTTCCTCCTCATTAAGAAATTAAACTAGGTACCTCTCTACTGAAACTTCAGTGTGCTTACTACAATATGTCAGTCAAATGTCTTATGCAGTACACCAGTAAATGCAGTTATAATGGACATATAGATTCCCAATTTAAGAGAACATCTGAGATATTCTTTCCTATTTTCAGTGTTGATGTCCTCTCGCCTATGACCCCTAAGCATCCCAAACCAGAAGTGTCTGCAGCCCAGCTACAAGAAGGAGGTAGGTGATTATCTTTTGGGGCAAGTTTTGTTTTATTTTGTTTTGCTTTGCTTTGCTTTGCTTTGCTTTGCTTTGCTTTGCTTTGCTTTGCTTTGCTTTGGTTTGCTTTGCTTTGCTTTGTTTTGTTTTGTTTTGTTTTGTTTTGTTTTGTTTTGTTTAGTTTTGTGAGATGGTATGAGCCCTGGGTTGTTGTTCTCAAATGCAGGGTTAGATTCCTCAGGACTAAGTGAGTCCGAGCATGGGGAGATATGTAATCTATCTGTTAAATGAATAAACCAAGGGTTGACAGCTAGACCATGGAAACATTTGCCTGAAAACCAGTATGGTAGTTAAGGAAAGGTGAGAGTTGGGCACCAGACAGGGGGATATTTCATGCATTTACATTTCAATATTTATATCTTGCTAGGCCTTGGTTGCTCCTTTCACTAGAGAAGGTGTGGCCTCCTTCATCTGTTTTGGATCACAAAAGGGAAAGTGCTGTACCTTGTCTCAGATAATCCATTTTCAAAAAGGCTTCCTCTGGATCCAGCCTTGATTTCTATACAACAGGGGAGAAATCCTCCAAACTGCTCTACAAGTGAGAGGTCAATGTGTCAGCCCTTCAAATTCTAAATGGTTCACTGTGAAGATAAGTGTCAGTGCTTTTCAGGCCATTTGAGAAAGCAAGGTGTTCCAGAAGGGGTTGTACGTAGGAGATAGTAATGCATTGGTGAGCTCCTAGACAGGGGAGTCCAGACAGGGCTGTCATATTCATCTCGCTTCCAAGTTCAGCTTGTATCTGCCAGTGGCAGGAGCACACTATGTGAGCGTTAAGCTCATGTGTGGGCAGCACTTGCAGTTTCCATCTGTAAGCACCTATCACACCATTTCCTAGAGAAGGACTGCACCGAAGTTTCTAGAGCCCTGCTGCGCGGTCCCCAGAGGGGGAGAATGCAGCTCAAGCACTTTGCCATGTGACAGCCCCTTCTGAGGATGGCTGCTTGTTTTCTGCTAATAGTTTTATACTCCCATTCCTAATAAGCAGCCCCACTAATTGTGTGAACTACAAGCTCCACGAGTTCTGGATCTTCCCCTGATTGTACTCTTCCAGCAGAGGAAGAATTCAAACAAAATGTCCTGGTTTTGAGCTCACAATGTCCTAGATGACTGGAGCTTTGTGTCTTGGGATGGGAGTTCTGTGCCAGGAATAGACTGCATACCAAATAGAAATTCATTTGATACTTGTTGAATTGAAATCGCTGGCTGTGAAAACTGCCACTGTACCCATCCATGGCTGAATTTGCCATTGGGTGGAGTTCTGGGTTCTTCTGCCCCTCCCACAAGGCAAGGTAGATGCATGCCTTCATTTCCATTTAGATGACATTTTTTAATCTCTTATAGTGGGGCATCTACTATTAAGTCTTACATCAAATTATTTTAGGACTTTTACCATCCTCTACTGAATCTAATGCCATGCTGATGGAACCGGTTCCAGAGATGTGTAAGCCTCTGATTTAGGAATGTACTTGCTGGAGGCCCATTCTGGTTTTTATAGAAGCCGACTAATAAAGCATCATCAGATTTGGAATCTTAATGTAAGGAAGGTAAATCTTTGGGAGCATTCTTTTTCTTGTTGCTGTGATGCAGTCTACAGTGTTCTGTGTGTATCTTTTTGAACTACGGTATTCAAACACTTGTGTTCTGTTCCCCTTCCCAGCATTGCCTCACTGTGAGGGCTTGTGAGATTGCCATCAGATGGTGTACTGGCTAGTTTTGTGTCAACTTGACACAGGCTGGGGTTATCACAGAGAAAGGAGCTTCAGTTGAGGAAATGCCTCTATGAGATCCAACTGTAAGGTATTTTCTCAATTAGTGATCAAGGGGGGAGGTCCCCTTGTGGGTGGGGCCATCTCTGGGATGGTAGTCTTGGTTCTAGAAAGAAAGCAGGCTGAGCAAGCCAGGAGAAGCAAGCCAGTAAGTAATATCCTTCCATGGCCTCTGCATCAGCTCCTGCTTCCTGACCTATTTGAGTTCCAGTCCTGACTTTAACAGCAGTATGGAAGTGTAAGCGAAATACACCCTTTCCTCCCCAACTGCTTCTTGGTCATGATGTTTGTGCAGGAATAGAAACCCTGACTAAGACAAATTGGTACCAGCATAGTAGGGTATTCCTGTGACAACCTGACCATGTTTTGGGGAGAACTGGGGAAGGACTTTGGAACTTTGGACCAGAAGATCCATTCGTTGTTAAGAGCTCTGTCAAATGTTGTGTAGGAGCTTGGAAGATAATGTTGAGAATAGTGCAGAAGATGGAGGCCTGCCTTGTGAAATTTCAGAGGGAAAATTAAAGACTCTTTTCAGGGCCATTGCTATTTTGGATGGTGAAGATTCTGTTGTTCTGGTTAGCTGGGGCTGAAGAATCAGCTGTGATTAACAAGATACCAGAACTACTAAAGTGAAACCTTTGTATTACTGGGACTATTGATGCTGGTTAGCTGGAGCTAAGAAATTAGCGGTGATTAAGAGGAGACCAGCATCATTGAGCTGACATCTTCTGGGAAGTGTTTTCTGAGAGCACAGAGGCTGTGTTCCAGAGATAGCCAAGGTTGTACCTTGTGCTATGGCTGGACTTAGTAATGCGTAAGAGTTACCCAGGTGGTACTGGTTTTGAAGGCATGAAGAGTTCACACAGAGTAGCTAAGGCTCTGCATTGTGAGCGGCCATGGAAGGCCATTGGTGAAGGTGCAGCCTCAGTTGTAATTGATGGCCCAGGACTAAAGGGGTTGAGGCTTGGCACCATGAAGAGAGCCTATGAGAGGCTATTGTTGAAGCCAAGTTACAGTGGAAGACAGCAACATTTTGCAGATGCCAGTACCATGAGATGACTACCAAGAACAGCAGCAGCAGTGGAGTACAGGCGGCTGGAGCCTTAGAGGACAACGTGTGTGCTACAAAGGGCATGGCTGGAGAAGTGACCCAAGCCCTTGGAGGAGCCCAGAAGATCGTGAGTTGGATCCCAGACATTGGACGGTTGGAGATTGATTTTTGCTTTTGATTGTGATTGTGCCCTGATACTTTTCCCTCTTGAAGGAAGATTTTTAGTGAAGCCCACAGTTAAAAGACTTTAAATTTTAAAGTACTTTGAATTTTAAAAGATACTGGATATTTTTAAAGGATTTAACTTTTAATATGTAAAGACTGTGGGACTTTTAAAGTTGTTTAGATCTTGGGGATGAATAAGAAACTAAGGGTTGAGGCTTACTAGTGATGTGTTTGTGTGTCAAGTTGACAAGGGGTCAATTGTACTGGCTAGCTTTGTGTCAACTTGACACAGGCTGGAGTTATCACAGAGAAAGGAGCTTCAGTTGGGGAAATGCCTCTACGAGATCCAACTGTAAGGTATTTTCTCAATTAGTGATCAAGGGGGGAGGTCCCCTTGTGGGTGGTGCCATTTCTGGGATGGTCGTCTTGGTTCTATAAAAAAGCAGGCTGAGCAAGCCAGGAGAAGCAAGCCAGTAAGTAACATCCCTCCATGGCCTCTGCATCAGCTCCTGCTTCCTGACCTGTTTGAGTTCCAGTCCCGACTTCCTTGGTGATGAACAGCAGTATGGAAGTGTAAGCTGAATAAACCCGTAATAGAAAAAACTTCTATTAGGAGAGATGACTTTATGGCCAAGGGGTATGTGTGTGTGACATAATTGGTCTTGACCTGGGAGAGCCTGAGACAAGACAAAGTGTCACAACACAGGCGCATGATAGAACTCTGGGGGAAGGGGAGGAGAGAGAGAAGAGAGATATATGCCATGGGTACCATAAATAATGCCCTGAAGGAAAAAACCTAAAAAACTCCAGAACAAAGACAGCCTTTTACTCTTATAGGCTGTCAAAAGATGGCATGGAGTTCCACACCAGTGACGTCTTCTACCTTCCAGGATAGGACTCAGGTACTATGTGTGGCCTAAGTTCAAAGTTGCTTTCATTCTTGGGGTGATTGGAAGGAAAACATAGGCTTGTTTTTCACACCTAGGCATGAGTCAAAGCCATTGCCTGTTTGCCCTTTGTCCTAAGGGATAGGCTGGGGAAGAGGACTTGATGTGATTTCTGTAAGAATGGGTGGGTGGAGTGGTATCTAAAGAGTGAGGATGAACAAGATATGCTTTGAATCAGTTGATAAATCAACCTTAAAAATATGACTTGGACAAATGGAACCCCGAAATTCTGGCTTGTTTTATTCTCAGAATGTCACTGGGAGCCGTAAAAGGATTTCTATCTCCATCCAACAAAACCAGAGAGATATACAATGCATAGTATATAAGACCTATTACTACAGAGTGAGGTGGGGTAACCTCTACTATTATGAGTAGACCATGGTCTAAGGGTCATTGTGCTGTCCTACATTTTTAGACTGGCTATATGTTATTTCTTAAAGTTTCTACAACAGGCAGCTTGCTTTGGGTCTTATTCCTGCCCATGTGATTGACAGAACCATTTGGATTAACTCTGAAGCTAAGCAGAAAAGTATATCTTTGTTCTTTACTAGAAAAGCTCCAACTAGATAGTAATCTTATGATTTGGGGGACAGTTGAGAACGCCATCTGTCTACCTGGGTCCAGAAAACTCATTCTTTTACAGGTAATCAAAGTTCTGCCATTTGAACCTCTGGTTTTACAAGTTGTTTGCTATGAGAAAAATATCAACCCCAGTGACCTTCAAGCTTGCTAATATTTGAGTTGCCATCTAGCAATGGAAGATATCAACAATAGGATATCTGTATTTAATTTTTTAAGTTAACATACAAAGGAACCAGTTTCATTGTAATGTTCTCAGACATATTTTGAAGTAGCAATTTGAGGGTATTAAAGTGTTACAATTCCCTATCCAATAAGAATAATATATTTTTTAAAAAAAATTTATTCACGTGTTTGCCCCAGTGTATACATTCTTACCATGTGTGGTGTGTGTAATACATGTGGAGAACAGAGTAGGGCATTGGATCCCCTGGAGCTGGAGTTAGAGGCAGTTATGAGTCACTACGTAGGTGAACCTAACTCAGCTCCTCTAGAAGAGCAGCCAGTGTACGTAACTACTTAATTTCAACTTTTAGCTCGTCAGTATGGCATTTGCATGGAAAGAACTGTTGTGGAACTTTACATAGCTGAAAAAAATAAAGAAAGAAGAGAATCTACTCAGTTGCTCAAGGAAAACCAGTAATGAAGGGCAGATGCTGGCAGTTAACATAAATGTGTATGACTCCAGTACATTCCTCACTGTGATGAGTTTTTGCTGCTCAATAGAGTAGGTCAAAAGCTAAAGTATTCTAAACGTCTTTTGGGAAGAACAGGAGTCAAGACGTGAACCTTTCTGCATTTCTAATTGCATCCTCAGACTATGGCACCAAGCCATCTTGTTGCTAAGATCCATTGCCTTAAGAAAATGGGATTGGATGGCACCTGTCTGCTGCTCAGTGACACATATCAAAGCCCAACTGTTTCACCTTGATTCTTTTCGCCTCCACCAGATGGAAAATGGGGCAATTCCTCAATTAAATGTCACCAACCCTCAGGCCCCCCTAGCAGCAAATGCCTCATTTCTCAGGAGTTTGGCAAAATTTCACCTCTCTGCTCTCTCATTTTCTCTGGCTCAGCACTGGAAAAGTGGGGGCAAAGATGCAACTTTTAGCCTGGCTGCTTCTTGCTTTTAAGACACTTGCTCAGCAGAGAAAGCAGTTTTGTTGCTTGGAACAGGCCCATTTCTTTTCACCTGGTGTGCGACTGTGGAACACTCCAATTCTCATTCATAATTTTCACCCAACTGGAGCAGACTGGAAGGAAGAGATTTCTCCTTTGAATTGTAAATCGGCTAGCCAGCCCAGCCCTTTTTACAGGCAGTTAATATGCTATGGTGTGATGACTGGAGAGGGTTGGTGGGTGGGTAGGGGAGCACCCTCATAGAGGCATGGGGAGAGGGCATTGGAAAGGGGGTTTCCAAAGGGGAGACCTGAAAAGGGGAAAACATTTAAAATGTAAATAAAGAAAATATTAATCAATCAATCAATCAATCAATCAATATTGTGTTTCATTAAAAAAACAAAAACAAAACAAAACAAAAAAAAAAACAAAAAAAAACCCTCAAAACCCCAGGCTTTTTAGTAAAGGGTCCTTACTATATTTGGAAACCAAAATCAGCCTCTGCTTCAAATAAATGTTAACATTTCTCTTGCAATTTTTTACTATAGTTAGTCAACAAATATTTACCAGTGTCTACCAAGATCATGAGACTATAGAGGAGACTGGAGATATGCAAAGGAATTTTATTTCATGGGAACTATCAGTGACCAACCAAAAGGGGAGTTAGACTTGTTTAAAGAGCTGAGGGCTGGCTGAGGCTTGCAAGAGTTTAAGAAACACAAGCAGTATTGGGTTTCTCAAGGAGCAGTTGTTTGTTGTTAAGGCACATGGGACTTTTTGTTGAAATTAGGATTAAACCAAGGTCTTTAAGAAACTGTGAATTTTTCCCCACTGAGGAAGCTAATGGTTGCTAAGAGAGGGGTCATATTTTTCACTGGTTCAGCCACACTCCAGAGAATAATCCTCCCACCTATATTCCTCCAGGTAACCATCACCATTGTACATTTTGGTTCACACAGACATATACACTGACACACAAACACACACACACATACACATAGATATATATGCATTAACACCCAGACACACAAAGACATGAAAATAGGTGAGTGCTTGTTGGGGGCAAGGAGAGAGAGCGTGGGAATGGAAGAAGGGGGTGGGGCGGAGGATGAGGATGATCAAAATACATGTATCAAATTCCCAGGGAATAAGTGGAAAACATGCTTTAAATGGAGACAATTGGTTGAGAAAGAATAGATACTTTTGTGGAGGCATTTCAGGAACAAAAATAACTCAGTGTCACAAGCAGGAGCACAGCAAACTTAGCTCAGCAAACCAATTAAGAAGCATTTGTCAAAACCGAAACTGGGCTAGCAAGAACAATTACCCAAGATGGCTTTCTACATAAGTGGTGACTCTGTCTCCTCCTGTTGTAGGAGCTTGAATTCACAATGCGGCATCACTGGCTAATTGGAATATCAGGTCTTTTTGTTAGACCTCATTAAATGCCAGGTCCCTGTCAGGCATCTAATATAGTCACCAACCATCATTTAGAAATGTATATCCAGAGGATTCAGAAGTTCTGAAGACATTGAAACATTCAGGATTATAATTTTATATGACTTAGTATTCTCAGAAAAAGTTAAGTAAAACAAAAGCTACAAAAATATTCTATATTAATACATTCTATATTAATACATTAATATGAACTCTGTGTTTGGTTATATTAAACCTTTCTCTCTTTTTTATTTTTGAACTTCAGTGTCTATGTTACTACAACACTATTCTATTTTCAAAGATCTTTTTCATCATTTTTAAAAAGATTTATTTATTTTTTATTAGATATTTTCTTTATTTACATTTCAAATGCTATCCCCTTTCCTAGTTTCCCATCCAAAAATCCCCTCCCCCCTCATCCCTCTCCCCGCTCCCCAACCCACCCACATTCCTGGCCCTGGCATTCCCCTATAATGGGCATAGAACCTTCACAGGACCTAGGGCCTCTTGTCCCACTGATGAACAGCTAGGCCATCCTCTGCTAAATATAAAGCTAGAGCCACAAATTCCACCATGTGTTTTCTTTGATTGGTGGTTTCGTTCCAAGGAACTCTGGGGATACTGGTTAGTTCATATTGATGTTCCTCCAATGGGGCTTCAGATGCCTTCATGTCCTTGGTTACTTTCTCTAGCTCCATCATTGGGGACCTTGTGATCCATCCAATGGATGATTGTGAGCATCCACGTATGTATTTGCCAACCACTGGCAGAGCCCTTCAGGAGACAACTATATCAGGCTCCTGTCATCAGGCTCTTGTTGATATCTGCCACAGTGTCTGGTTTTGGTGGTTGTTTATGGGATGGATCTCCAAGTAGGGCAGTCTCTGGATGGTCGTTCCTTTAGTCTCTGCCCCGAATTTTGTCTCTGTAACTCCTTTCATGGATATTTTGTACCCGCTTCTAAGAAGGATTCTGAGTTTCTGGGATAATATCCACTTATTAATGAGTGCATATCATGTGTGTTCTTTTGTGATTGGGTTACCTCACTTAGGATGATATCCTCCACATCCATCCATTTTTCTAAGAATTTCATAAATTTATTGTTTTTAATAGCTGTGTAGTACTCTATCATGTAAATGTACCACATTTCCTGTAGCCATTCCTCTTTTGAGGGACATCTGGGTTCTTTTCAGATTCTGGCTGTTATAAATACGGCTGCTATAAACATAGTGGAGCATATGTCTTTATTACATGTTGGAGCATCTTCTGGGTATATGCCCAGGAGTGGTATTGCTGGATCTTCTTGTAGAACTATGTCCATTTTTTTAAAGGAACCCCCAAACTGATTTCCAGAGTGATTGTACCAGCTTGCAGTCCCACCAACAATGGAGGAGTGTTCCTCTTTCACCACATCCTCGCCAGCATCTGCTGTCACCTGAGTTTTTTTATCTTAGTCATTCTGACTGGTGTGAGATGGAATCTTGGGGTTGTTTTGATTTTCATTTCCCTGCTGATTAAGGATGTTGAACATTTTTTAGATGCTTCTCAGCTATTTGGTATTCCTCAGTTGAGCAATCTTTATTTAGCTCTGTATACCTTTTTTTTTTTTTTTTTTTAATATGGTTGTTTGGTTTTCTGGAGTCCAACTTCTTGAGTTCTTTGTATATATTGGGTATTAATCCCCTTTCAGATTTAGGATTGGTAAAGATCCCTTTCCAATCTGTTGATGGGCTTTTTGGCTTATTGACGATGTCTTTTGCCTTACAGAAGCTTTGCAGTTTCATGAGGTCCCATTTGTCGATTCTTGATCTTACAGCACAAGCCATTGCTGTTCTGTTCAGGAATTTTTCCCCTGTGCCCATATCTTTGAGGCGTTCTCCCACTTTCTCCTCTATAAGTTTCAGTGTCTCTGGTTTTATGTGGAGTTCCTTGATCCACTTAGACCTGAGCTTTGTACAAGAAGATAAGAATGGATCAACTTGCATTCTTCTACATGATAACCGCTAGTTGAGCCAGCACAATTTGTTGAAGATACTGTCTTCTTTCCACTATTTGGTTTTAGCTCCTTTGTCAAAGATCAAGTGACCATAAGTGGGTGGGTTTACTTCTGGGTCTTCATTTCTGTTCCATTGATCTATCTGTCACTGTACCAGTAAGATGAAGTTTTTATCACAATTGATCTGTAATACAGCTTGAGGTCAGGCATGGTGATTCCACCAGAGGTTCTTTTATTGTTGAGAATAGTTTTTTTTATTAATATTTTTATTACATATTTTCCTCAATTACATTTCCAATGCTATCCCAAAAGTCCCCCACTTCCCTACCCACTCATTCCCATTTTTTTTTGGCCCTGGCGTTCCCCTGTACTGGGGCATATACAGTTTGCATGTCCAATGGGCCTCTCTTTCCAGTGATGGCCAACTAGGCCATCTTTTGATACATATGCAGCTAGAGTCAAGAGCTCCGGGGTACTGGTTAGTTCATAATGATGTTCCACCTATAGGGTTGCAGATCCCTTTAGCTCCTTGGGTACTTTCTCTAGCTCCTCCATTGGGAGCCCTGTGATCCATCCAATAGCTGACTGTGAACATCCACTTCTGTGTTTGCTAGGCCCCAGCATAGTCTCAAAAGAGACAGCTACATCTGGGTCCTTTCGATAAAATCTTGCTAGTGTATGCAATGGTGTCAGTGTTTGGAAGCTGATTATGGGGTGGATCCCTGGATATGGCAGTCTCTAGATGGTCCATCCTTTCGTCTCAGCTCCAAACTTTGTCTCTGTAACTCCTTCCATGGGTGTTTTGTTCCCAATTCTAAGGAGGGGCATAGTGTCCACACTTCAGTCTTCATTCTTCTTGAGTTTCATGTGTTTAGCAAATTATATCTTATATCTTGGGTATCCTAGGTTTTGGGCTAATATCCACTTATCAGTGAGTAAATATTGTGTGAGTTCCTTCGTGAATGTATTACCTCACTCAGGATGATGCCCTCCAGGTCCATCCATTTGGCTAGAGAATAGTTTTTGCTATCCTAGAATTTTTATTTTTCGAGATGAATTTGCAAATTGCCCTTTCTAACTCTGTGAAGAATTGAGTTGGAATTTTGATGGGGATTGCATTGAATCTGGAGCTTGCTTTCAGCAAGATAGCCATTTTTACTATATTAATCTTGCCAATCCGTGAGCATGGGAGATCTTTCCATCTTCTGATTCTTTGATATATTTCTTCACATACTTGAAGTTCTTATCATACAGATCTTTCACTTGCTTAGGTAGAGTCACACTAAGGTATTTTATATTATTTGTGACTGTTTTGAAGGGTGTTGTTTCCCTAATTTCTTGCTCAGTCAGTTTATTCTTTGTGTAGAGAAAGGCCACTGATTTGTTTGAGTTAATTTTATATCCAACTACTTCACTGAAGTTGTTTATCAGGTTTAAGAGTTCTCTGGTGGAATTTTGGGGTCACTTATATATACTATCATATCATCTGCAAAAGGTGATATTTTGACTCTTCCTTTCCAATTTGTATCCCTTTGATATCCTTTTGTTGTCTAATTGCTCTGGCTAGGATTTCAAGTACTATATTGAATAGGTACAGAGAAAGTGGGCAGCCTTGTCTAGTCCCTGATTTTAGTGGGATTGCTTCCAGTTTCTCACTATTTTGTTTGATGTTGGCTACTGGTTTGCTGTATATTGCTTTTATTATGTTTAGGTATAGGCCTTGATATCCTGATCTTTCCAAGACTTTTTTTAAAATTTTTTTTTAAGATTTATTTTTTATTATATGTAAGTACACTGTAGCAGTCTTCAGACACCCCAGAAGAGGGCATCAGATCTCACTGCAGATGGTTGTGAGCCACAATGTGGTTTCTGGGATTTGAACTCAGGACATTCAGAAGAGCAGTCAGTGCTCTTAACCACTGAGCCATCTCTCCAGCCCTTTCCAAGACTTTTATCATGAAGGAGTGTTGGATTTTGTAAAATGCTTTCCCAGCATCTAACGAGATGATCATATCGTTTTGTCTTTGAGTTTGTTTATATAATGGATTACATTGATGGATTTCTGTATATTGAACCATCCTTGCATCCCTGGGATAAAGCCTACTTGATCATGGGGGATGATGGTTTTGATGTGTTTTTAGATTCAGTTAGCGAGAATTTTATTGATTATTTTTGCATTGATATTCATAAGGGAAATTGGTCTGAAGTTCTCTTTCCTTGTTGGGTCTTTGTATGGTTTAGGTATCAGAGTAATTGTGGCTTCATAGAATGAATTAAGTAGAGTACCTTCTGTTTCTATTTTGTGGGATAGTTTGAGAAAACTTGGAATTAGGTCTTCTTTGAAGGTCTGATAGAACTCTGCACTAAACCATCTGGTCCTGGGCTTTATTTGGTTGGATGACTATTAATAACTGTTTCTATTACTTTAGGGGTTATGGGATTGTATAGATCATTAATCTGATCCTGATTTAACTTTGGTACCTGGTATTTGTCTAGAAATTTTTCCATTTCATCCAGGTTTTCCAATTTTGTTGAGAAAGTCCTTTGTTTTGGCATCTTGTGATTTTTTGGATTTCCTTGGATTCTGCTGTTATATCTCCCTTTTCATTTCTGATTTTATTAATTAGGATACTGTCCCTGTGCCCTCTAGTGAGTCTGGCTAAGAGTTTATCTATCTTGTTGATTTTCTCAAAGAACCAGCTCCTGGTATGGTTGATTCTTTGAATAGTTCTTCTTGTTTCCACTTGGTTGACTTCAGCCCTGAGTTTGATTATCTTCTGCTGTCTACTCTTCCTTGGTGAATTTGCTTCCTTTTGTTCTAGAGCTTTTATGTGTTCTGTCACTAGTGTACGCTTGCTCCAACTTCTTTTTGGAGGCATTCAGAACTATGAGTTTTCCACTTAGGACTGCTTTCATTGCGTACCATAAGTTTTGGTATGTTGTGGCTTCATTTTCATTAAACTCTAAAAAGTCTTTAATTTCATTCTTTATTTCTTCCTTGATCAAGTTATCATTAAGTAGATTGTTGTTCATCTACCACGTCTATGTGGGCTTTCTATTATTTATGTTGTTATTAAAGATCAGCCTTAGTTCGTGGTGATATGATAGGGTGCATGGGATTATTTAAATATTTTTGTATTTGCTGAGGCCTGTTTGGTGACTGATTGTATGGTCAATTTTGGAAAAGGTACCATGAGGTGCTGAGAAAAAGATATATCCTTTTGTTTTAGGATGAAATATTCTATAGATATCTGTTAACTACATTTGTTTCATAACTTCTGTTAGTTTCTCTGTGTCTCTGTTTAGTTTCTGTTTCCAGGATCTGTCCATTGATGAGTGTGGGGTGTTAAAGTCTCCCACTATTACTGTGTGAAGTGTAATGTATGCTTTGAGTTTTAGCAAAGTTTCTTTAATGAATGTGGATGCCCTTGAATTTGGAGCATAGATGTTCAGAATTGAGAGTTCATATAGGTAAATTTTACCTTTGATGTATAAGAAGTGTCCCTCCTTGCCTCTTTTGAGAACTTTAGGTTGAAAGTCGATTTTATTCGACATTAGAATGGCTACTCCATGTGGTTTTTTGGGACCATTTGCTTGGAAAATTGTTTTCCATCCTTTTACTCTAAGGTAGTATCTGTCTTTTTCCCTGAGGTGGGTTTCCTGTATGCAAAAAAAGTTGGGTCCTGTTTATGTAACCAGTCTGCTAGTCTATATCTTTTTATTGGGGAGTCCATTGATATTAAGAGATATTAAGGAAAAGTAATTATTGCTTCCTGTTATTTTTGCTGTTGGAATTGGAATTCTGTTCATGTGGCTATCTTCTTTAGGTTTATTGAAAGATTACTTTCTTGCTTTTTCTCCAGCTTAGTTTCCCTCATTGTGTTGATGTTTTCCCTTCATTATCTTTTGAAGGGCTGGACTTATGGAAAGATATTGTGTAAATTTGGTTTTGTCATGGAATACTTTGGTTTCTCTATCTATGGTAATTGAGAATTTTTCTGGGTATAGTAGCCTGGGTTGGTATTTGTGTTTTCTTAGGGTCTCCCAGGATCTTCTGGCTTTCATAGTCTCTGGGGAGAAGTCAGGTGTAATTCTGATAGGTCTGCCTTTATATGTTACTTGACCTTTTTCCCTTACTGTTTTTAATATTCTTTCTTTGTTTTGCACATTTGGTGTTTTGATTATTATGTGACTGGAGAAATTTCTTTTCTGGTCCAAACTATTTGGTGTTCTGTAGACTTTTTGTATGTTCATGGGCATTTTTTTCTTAGGCTGTGGAAGTTTTCTTTTATAATTTTGTTGAAGATATTTGCTGGCCCTTTAAGTTGGAAATCTTCCTTCTCATCTATACCTATTATTCTTAGGTTTGGTCTTCTAATTGTGTCCTTTATTTCCTATATGTTTGGGTTAGAATCTTTTTGCATTTATTTTCTGCACCTGAGATTTTCTTTTCTATCTCTTGTATTCTGTTGGTTATGCTTGCATCAATGTTTCCTGACTTCTTTTCTAGGTCTTCTATTTCCAGAGTGGTCTCCCTTTTTGATTTCTTTATTGTTTCTACTTCCATTTTTAGATCCTGGATGGTTTTCTTCAATTCTTTTACCTGTTTGGATGTGTTCTCCTGTATTTCTTTAAGGGATATATTTATTTCCTTTTTATAGTCCTCCATTATCATCATGAGAAGTGACTTTAGATCCATATCTTGCTTTTCTGGTGTGATGGTGTATCCAGGACTTGCTGTGGTGGGAGAGTTTGGTTCTGATGATGCCAAGTAACCTTGGTTTCTGTTGCTTCTGTTCTTATACTTGCCTCCTGCCATCTGATTATCTCAAGTGCTCGATGTCCTAAATATATCTGATTTGAACCTGTCCTTCCTGTAATCCCAGTTGATTCAGAACTCCTCAAAGTCTGGCTTTCTCTGTGATCCTGTGATTCTGGGATCCTGTAAACCTGAGATTCTGGGTGTGTCAGAGTTCTTGTCAGTCAAGCTTCCTATGAAACCCTGAGATTCTGGTTTGACCAAGCTTCTGGGATCCTGGGGTCCTGGGCATGTTACAGCACCTGGAAGCAGTACCTTCACTCTCCAGTAATCCTAAGATCCTGGGTGTGCTAGGGCTCCTGGGGCATAGAGAATCCTCTGGGGACAGTGGGACTGTCTGCTAAGTTTGCACCCAAGGTGGCCCGGGGCTGGCCGATTTATTTATTTTTAAGTATATATCTGGGTTTGTATGGGTATGAACACAGATTTGTATATGTATGTAGAGGCCAGAGGAGGGTATCAGATGCCCTGGAACTGGAGGTACCATTGGTTATGAACCAACTTATATGGGTTCTACAAACCAAGCTTGGCTCTTCTGCAAGAGCACGCTTAACCACTGAGCCCTGTCTTTAGTCCTTATTTATCTTATCTATATTCATTATTCCATTTCTTGTAGATTTTAAAATTTTCCAAATAGTATTCTTGTCAGGCATTTAATTATTGAATCATTGTAATTTATATCATACATAAGTTTTGTGGTATTTTAAATTACGGAAAAGCGAGTGCTTAACCCTTTTCTTAGAATAGACTCAAATAGACTCAAAATACTAAAATGGGGTTTATTTTTCTTGCCTTAACTTTAGTTTAAAATAGGAAGTGACCAAAGCCTCACTTTTGCATATTCTTGTTTTATAGGTATGGGTTAAAATGAACCTGTCTTAAAACTCTTTTCAGAGTACCCTATTGTATATAGGGAAAAATAGTAATAATTAAAAACAAGAGTGAATAAAGCAATTACAAGAGACATATGGGGAAAAACGTTTTCCACTTCTTCACTTATATATATATTAGCTTGCCAATTCCATTTATCTGTTGTTTCCATATAAAATTCTCTCTCTCTCTCTCTCTCTCTCTCTCTCTCTCTCTCTCTCTCTCTCTCTCTCTCTCTCTCTCCCTCCCTCTCTCCCTCCTTCCCTTCCTCCTCCCCTCTCTCCCTTCTTTCATTTCCTCTCACTATAGATGGTTGAATTTCATTTCTTAGACCATGTCAAACAAATATGCTACCACTGAGCTGGCTTTCTCTTTATATTTGTGTGGACAGTTCAACTTTGTATTTTGAGGCAGAATCTCACAATGTTGCTCATATACACCCTGAATTTCCGGTCCTCTTGCCTTAGCCTCCCTGGAATTGCAGGTCTAATTCAAAATATACAATTCCCTTTGTTTTTTCTTTATCTTATTTTTTCAATTGGCATGCAATATATTCCTATCATTATGGCATGTTTTAACCATGTACTTTAGTGCTCTCTTCCCACTTCATCTCCCCTATACATTGCTCCCACACTCCTGATTCATAAGCTTCCACCCACAGCCTTCTTTCTATTTTTGTGTTGAATCTAGTACTGTTGACCCCACCAGCCCCCTCTTAGCACCTCCCCATTTGCTGTTTCACACTACTTGTTTTAGGCTTTTCAAGGATGTATGCTCATTTACATACATATGTGCTTAAAGTACGGAAGCTTCTGATAGACTATATGAAGATATCACAGTAGCATGACATTCACGTGTGACTGTGATGTAACTAACATATGTGCAAGTCAGTTCTAAGTGTGAACCACTAAAGTAGCCAGTTTCTCCTAGGCATCATTGGAGAGAACCAGAAATGGATTTATTTTCACCTCTTGTTGATTATTGGGTCTCCTCTTCCTGTTAATGCCATGGGGGGAGATCAACCTACTTAGAATAAGAACTTGCTGGCAGTTATGTTGGCAGAGAATCTCTTTTTCCCCATGGTTGTATGGGGATTATTACTCTTTTTCAGCAAGTTGTGGTGATGTGCATTCATTTCTCTCTTGAACATGTACTACTATTGCATGGCCAAGAAAAGATGTTTCAGGAGAGAATCTTTGACTATCTATTTTAATGGAAAGATATTCTTCTAGGGGAAAAAAAAAAACACCCGAATTTATCTGAAAACTTCAACCTGAGGTAGCACAATGCCTTATAGACCTAAGAAGTTGATAAGTATTGATAAGACTGAAATTGGACATGAATTTCTTTCATATTCAGAGTCATTCAACCTAGATCAGCAGCCAGGGGGCGAGTCTGAGAATTTAATTCAGTAGGTAGGTAGTAAAACCAGCCATGAGGAAACTATGCTTTCTCATGCTTAGTGGAATAAAAACAGAATAAATGGGTAAAATAACATTGACTTCTGGGAAGTTAGTGTGCCCTAAGGCATACAAAATTCACTTGAATTTTATTCTTTCTTAAAGCTGGGGGGTAAAATGTCAAAAGCACCTGCTATATCCCTTTCATTTTACAAGGACGGCACTATGGCCTAGACTTAATATTCAAAGTTAGTGAGTATCTCCCTGCAGGCTCCCTTCCACCTATAACTGTTGGGCTCCTTTTGAAGGTAGCTTTGACTCCTTTCAGTAATGTATCCATCAAATACGACAACTGTTACTCAGTATAAGAGACTGTGAAAAGCAATTTTATAAAGCTGGAGTGGAAATTAGGCCATTACTAAATAAGTTTGGACCGGTCTGTGCAAATGGTACATCTACATAGGGCCATCAAAGTATTCGACACTGTGAGTCATGGAAAATAGCTTTGGTTGCCAGCAATAAGGCAGTGATTAAATCAGCTCTCCTCTAGCCATCAAAATAAAACTATAGAATATTTAGTGATATAGAAAAATATGTATAGTGTAATATACAACAGCATGTACTACATTATAATGCAATCTCATGACTATATGCATTGTCTATTGCTAGATAGAGCAGCCACCTTTTCCAACTCTTTTCCAAGATAACTTCCTAAGGGGTCAAAGTGCTTGATGCCTAGGGATGAATCCTAGAGATCCCAGAAACCAAGTAGATGCCATGTATGTGATTTAATTCCAGCGCACTGAGGGTGGATATAGGGGATCCACAGAACAAGCTGATTAGCCAGACTGGTTTTTATCTGCCTGCTCTTTGTTCAATAGAGTAATCCTGCCTCAAAAGTAAGGCAAAGTGTAACCAGTAAGACTTCCTAGACAGATATGTAGATCCACATAAGCAAATTGAAGTGTGCCCATTCACATGCAAGTACACATATATGAGAGAGAGAACTATTATTCTGTGCAAACACCATAATCAGGGAAAATTTGTAAATATTAAATAATTGGAAATAACCTAAAAGTCTAAGCCATTGGGCCACTGGAGCTCTCTAGAAATCTAGCAGAAAAGACAAATGGGAAACTCTGTCTGTTTAACTAAGATGCAGATGTTTTGTATAAGAGGAATGATAAATGAAAGTTAGATAAGCAGGCTTAAATAAAATCATATAGGATTTGATTTTTAGAATTACGTTGAAATTATAGTGACTTTATCTGTAAATGAAGTTCTAGGTCTAATCTGTGGAAAAAACTAAAGAACAGAGACCATCACTGAGTCTTAGAAATATTACTAATGTAGGTCTGAAGTAAAAAATGTGGGAACTGGGTGGAGGCTATCATGCAAGGCCTGAAAATCATAGAATATCAATGGCTGCTGAGAATATATCTCAAAAAATTAGGAACTAGCTTATTGGGGATTCTGGTAGAGAGTAATAGAAAAAGGCTTTACTACTATCATTGTAATAGCTATAATATTGCAAATATCAGATACTTTTAAATTCATGTATTTATAAGACTTGAAAGGGGCAGAAGTTGAGAGACCTTTTTGCTCTTTCAGGGGGTGTAAATTTATTACCAAGCATCCAAGTAAGGTGGCTTACGATTGCCTATAACTGCAACCCCATAAGATGTGACATCCTCTTCTTTGCTCTTTTAGTATCTGTATTTATGTTCTATGTACTTACCAAGAAACACATATGCACCCACACAAAAGAGGATGGTTTCAAAAAATCAGTGATTACCTAAGGAATGTCTAGAAACTAATTTTAAATTTACTAAATAAAAACAAATTTGAAGAGAAAATAAATAAAGAGAAGGATAGAGTTAAACTTTCACCTTGTCTTCCTTGTAGAGACATAACTCAGGGAAATCATGTAGAGAGTGAGACAAAGATATGCTTTTTGGAACTATCAAAGCAACCAAAGGGGGAGGTAATGGGACACTCTGCAGTGTCAAATGAAATCATCCATCCACAAGGATTCTTCAAGTTGCAAGCATCAAAAATGAGTTCCCTCAGATCATATGTGCTTCTTCACAGTACAACGCACCACGACTTCCAATTTATTCACTGTCCCGAAAATTGAAACAGGCTTTGCTCAGACTGCAGCTATGTTAAACACAGATGACAGAGGAGCATGGAAAGTAATCCTTTACTAATAATATTCACGCTGTGGGATGCTCCAGAACACACACAGCCTAGTTTCATCTAAAAATATTTAAGAAAGAAGCTGAGGCAAGAGGCATTTGGAAATTGTAGTTTAGAAGTGAACATAAGCCAGTCACCCTTTAATCATAGTTAATATGCATGGCAATCACCTGGGATCGTGTGCAACAGATAGGCTGCTTCAGTCGCTCGTGGGAGACGGAGGATGGTATTCTGCACTTCTGATCACCTACCAGGTGATGCTGATTCATCTATTCATCAATCATACTTTGAGACTTTAGGATTTAAGGCATGCACTGACTTAGCACTCCATTGAACTCAGTGATTTCAAGCCTTCTCCTGAAATACTTATGAAATGATGGCGATATATATGAAATACTTTTTGATACTAGTTCTTAACTATTGAGTTTGTAGATGGCACACTGGTGCTAGGTTATCAATGCTTACTTAGCTCATTTTGATAAGGATAAAGGGATTGACATCTACCACTGAGATGAGATGCTGTTTGGGATGACTTCAAATACCCTAGAGCAAGGAGGAAACTGCAGGACTGTGGATGAAAAATGATTGGCCATGAATTAATTGTGCTGAGTGATGGACTCATTAGAGCTCCTTACCCTAGGCTGACTAGCACATATTTGAAAATTTTTATGAGCAAAGCTATCTTTAAATGATCAGATATGCATATAACAAAAATATTAGATGAATGAGCTCTTTGCCTGTTCTATGTTCCAAAAAACGTAAAATGTTTCAAAATGCAAAACTTTTGGAGTGTCCACACTTTACCACAATTGGAAATTTTCTACCTGATGTGTTAATAGCAAAATGCAGATACACAAAATCTTTGAATAAGGCCTTCTGATCCACTTCACTTTTGCATACAAATTCTATATCATGTACACAATAAGGAAACATATTTGCATAAAATTACCCAAGGCAATATATATATATGTATGTGTGTGTGTGTATAATATATATATATAGTGTGTGTGTATACATTTCTAACCTTAAGATATTACATTATGTATGTGTAACTATTTCAAACTCTGAAACAATTTACAAGCCAGAACAGTTCAGATAAGAGATAGTCAAAGTGTATTACTAAATATAACAGGAATATAAGGCTTTGTTGTGGTTCATTTCTAGTTTTACAAATCTGCTGCGTGTGTGTGTGTGTGTGTGTGTGTGTGTGTGTGTTGCTCTTTGTTTCTGAGTGCAGCCCCATTGATTTAACTATTCTAGCTGGTAAATAACAAGGCTCGCAGCAAAGCTAAGCACTGGCTAGGAAGACAAAGTATTTTCCTAGTAAGACTGGGTACAGAAGGAAGGTGAGTTGATTGAGTGCCTACTCTCAAGGAAGCTTGTGTTAAGAGGAAGCATTTCAGTCCTTTCTGAGAACACAACCTCCTAAAGAGTAAGGGTTTGAGAAGTGGAAGACAAAGTGTAGGGGAACCTGAAATAAGTATTTGAGGCTTCTTGCAGAGGGACATTAAACACCACCAAATTCCAGCACGCATTGATATTTCTTTTTGGAATAGCATATGAATTTAACTTTGTTCATAGCATGCATTAGTAGGGGTCCCAGTAACACATACTGTGTAAGGAATGTGCCATATTTCATCCACACTTTCTCTGGGAAGGACAATGAATCCTAGCTCCTTGACTTCTTTTCTGCATTTGTAAGGCAGCAAAGCAGGGAGGCCTTTCATCAAGCCGAGCCGTGAGGTGACTGGAAAGCACCGTCTTCATGCTTGAGATGATGCCTATACACGCAATAAATGCACACACCATTTCTGTGTGATCACTGCCAGTAGGAAGTAGAATCTCTATGTTTGCCCTGTAAAACCAATCTACAGACCACTTCTCATTTCCCTGGTAATTTCTCTTCCTACTTCTCTTCCTTTCTCCTCTGTAGTTGTTAACAGCCCTCAGAGTTTGACTCTCTAACTCTGTTCCTCAAGCTTCTATTTAAATGTTAGAACTGTGCCCAGGAAGTAGATCACTTGTAACCTTAGTTTCTGCATTAAAGAATGGGAGAATCAAAAAAAAAAATGAAATTACTGCACAATGTTAATAAATTAGAACTTTTCCTAGAAATCATGTAAATTTCAGGATGTAGTTTTAGTGTAAACAAACTGAAGTGCAAATTTCAGCTCTGCCAGGAAAACAACAGAAACAATGTGCATAACTGTTCATTAAGAGGGAACAGGAAGAAAGAAGGCAAAGACATGTCTTTTTAATAGCAAGGAAAAAATAAGGAACATATGTAAGAAATGTGTAACATGTTATTTGGATCCTTCCAGAGACCATTCGACAGCTGTAGGGACATATGTTAAGGTGGTCTGTCAACATCTGCTAAAATAGGTATTTAACTAATTGTGGCATGGAAACCTGCAGGTGAAATGTCTTTGATGATGATGTATCTATTAATTCCTAATTTCATGTCCTGGGATGAAGAGAGGGCTCATAAGCATGAGGACCTGAGTTTAATTCTCTAATACAGAGATTTAAAGCTCAGTGTAGCTATGTGCATGCCTGAAACATTACTGTAGGGAGCAGACACACGAAGGCTGTGGGGTTTGCTGGCTGGCCACCATACTAGATGTAGGTTTAGGGAGAGAAGGTCTATAAAAGAATAATTTGAGGGGGAGAGTGGGCAGACCCCTTCTTTGGTCTCCCAATCCATGTATAGAGGTGTATGTGCCAGCAGCTGTACATGTGCCTAGACCATAGTTGCACATACATGTACACATATACTTAGACACACACACAAAGAAAAGGGGGGGGGAGAAGGTTGCTGAGGGAGTTATATGCAGTTACAGCAGGCTGCGTCGTCCTCTTTATCATCTGCCTGACTTGTCCTCATGCTATCCCACAAAGCACTGATTTTTTTAAAAGGATATGTAGTGGTCACTGTACTATTTCTGTGAAGAGACATCTTGACCAAGGCAATTCTTATAGAAGAAATATTTAATTGGAGGCTTCCATACAATTTAATCCATTACTATCCTGGTATGGAGCATGGCTTGCAGGCATTCTAGGCATGATGCTGGAGAAGTCTTGGGGAACTACTTCCTTTTCCTTGCGCCAAAAGAAGGAGAGAAACACTAGGTGGGCTTTGAAAGTCTCCAATCCCACCCCTGGTGACACACTTCTTCCAACAAGAGCACTTCTCCTAATCCTTCTTATCCTATTAAAGAGTTGCACCCTCTGGTGAATAAGTATTCAAATGTATGAGCCTATGAGGGCCATTTTTATTCAATCCACTAAAAGGTAACTAAGTGGAATATTTAGAGATCCAGGTTTTATTGTAAGAAATTCAAGAGGAAATTAGATGGAACTCAGGTGGGATGTTTGCTGTCATTGGTCATTGATGAGCCTACCAAGCACATCTGCAGACAAGATACCTTACAGAATTACACAGCAAAGCATCTATTTTATCTATAACTCTAGTTGAGGCTCCTCACAGCATCTGTACTCTGTTAACCTTTTGTGTTGACAGTTTCTTAGGAGCTCAACATCACTTGAAGAGTCTAATAAAGATTTATAAAAGACTACAACATAGAGCAGAGAAGCTGTAAGGAACATCTCACGAAAGAATGAGTGTATGGTTGAGCCTTATGGATGAGTAGGATTCATTTCGATGGGCAGAGGGAGCCTGGGTTTGGAGTGAGAAAGAGGAATAATGAAGGTACTTTGTTTTATTGTGGCCTCCAATTCAGTGGTTTATGCATTTGTTTGCTGTGCACTGTCTGTTACAGCTTGAGTATGAAATGTCCCCTACAGGTCATGTGTTAAATCTCAACTGATGGTAGTGCTTTGGTAGATAGTCTAAAGTATAGAAACTTTACTAGGAGAAGAAAATAGGTCCCAAGAGATATGCCTGTGAAGGCTATACCTGATCCCCTTTCCCTTCCCTTCTTTGCTTTCTATGTGCCCCATAATGAGCAATTTCCTGTAGCCTCTCAGATATCACCTACCATGTGAGGTCATTTAATTACATCAGAGTATCATTTCTCACTTTCCTCCGATGATTCTGAGTTTGAAGAGAAGAGGGAATGGAGAAAGGTTAACAGAAGGTATTCACAGTAGAGACAAGTAGGAATTTCTGAGGTAGTATTGTGTAGTATGATGATTATAGATAAAATTATAATGTGTTTACCATAAAGCTGAAAGAGAAAACACTGGATGTTTTCATAGATACAAATGATGTTTAGGGAAAAATATTAACTATATTAACCAAAAACAACTTATGAAAGAAATAGTTTATTTGGGTTTATAGTTCCAGAGGGAGAGTTCCTAATGGTAAGAAGACATGGCTAAAGGTAGTTGGATCTGGGAAGTTGCTGATCATATGTCATTCCACAGAAGCAGGAAGAACAAACTGAAAATGGAGTTTATAACTTTAAAAATTCTTCGACCCTACCATCAGCAACATCTTCCTCCAGCAACAAACAGTGCCACCAACTGAAGACATAAGCTCAGGCGGGCATTTTCCACTGAAGATCCATAATGAGTTACCAGACAAAATAAAAATATAAGAGAAACAATAGAAACAATAACCAATTACAGCAGCAAAGTCTTTATCATTCTTCCCAAGGCCCGTGCCAAACTCTATAGAGTGGGTGAAAAGAGGCTTTTGTGGCTGCGATGCTTTGGAGTTCTCTGTTACCCAACGTAGTTCATTTGTTTGTGTGGCATAGGAGGCAAGTGCTCTACCAATAAGGTGTATCCCTATTCCTGCATATTAGTATTCATTAGTAATTTCATTAAAAACTACGAGCTCATTGATATCACTAAAATAATTTTAGAAGGTTCCAGGGACTATATACACTACTTTTCCCAAGAGTGATAGTTTGCAAAGTTATAATCTACAAGCAGAATCTTGATTATATATATATATATATATAATCAAGATTATATATATATATATATATATTATTGTTTACTATATATATATATATATAGTAAACAATAATATATTGTTTACTATATATATATATATATATATATATATATATATATATATATATATAGTAAACAAATCATTAGGCTTTCTGTGGTTTTACTTGAATGAATGCATTAAATACTACACATTTTTTTTTTTGTCACCTGCTTAGGTTCAGTGCAGGGAATTCTAATTTCTTAAAATTAAAAGATCTAGGGTTTTTTCTTTTGAAATGAGATTTATTTTTCTTTATTTTTATGTATATGAGTGTTTGACTGCTTGTATGTATTTGGACCATATATGTGCCCAATGCCTATGGAGGCCAGAACAGGCATAAGATCTGGAGCTAGAGCTACAGTTGGGAGCCACCATGTGAATACTGGAAGTCAAGCCTGGCTTGTCTGGAAAAGTTGCATGTGCTCTTCACCATGAGCCATTTCTCTAGCTACACATGATGCCCTTTTATAATCACACTTGGCTCTTTTCTCTGTGACCTCTGGATCCCTGTACTTAAACATTGGCCCAGAAGATTCATCCAAATCTGTATAGGCAGACATAGTCCTTCCTTTGTATTAATGATTAGTAAACTATGGCTTGTATGTGATATCATTGTGTATTCATTTCTCTTTCAAATCATATATAAGCTAGTACAAATTTTCAATTGCAAATAAAACTACAACCCACATTCCTGTACCTGTTTTTTGTGTGAACATTGTTTTTGATAAGTCATAAATGGGACAGATGCCAAGGACTTTTGAATCTAAGTTCATGAGAAATAGAGGTTTTCAGCCGTTTTTTTTTTTTTTTTATCTTTCTGTTTTCTATATTGGTACTATTGAGATTTTAAGTCCAACTGATAATTATCCTGTCATCTGTTTTGTGGGTGATATTATATAAAATTGATGTTCATTAAATATATGTTATGGTTTTCCAGTATCTTTGGGCCTAAGGGTTTCTTTTTTCATTTTCACTCAATGATGTATTATTTTTATTCACTTTACATCCCAATGACAGCATCCCCCACCTCTCTTCCCAGTCCCACCTTATAAATCCCTCTCCCTATTGTCTCTCCCCTTCTCCTCAGAGAAGGTAGAATCTACTTTGGGTACTACCCCACCATGACACAACTAGTTCCAGTAGGGCTAGGCCCATCCTCTCCCACTGAGGCCTGACCATGCAGTCCAGATAGAGGAAAAGGCATTCAATGTCAGGAAACAGAGACTGAGATAGCCCCCACTCCACTTGTTAGGGGACCCACATGAAGACCAAGCTACATATTTGCTACAAATGTGTAGGGGGACTCAGTCCAGTCCCTGCATGCTCCCTGGTTGGGGGCACAGGCTCTGTGAGTCTCCCTGGGTCCAGGTTAGTTGACTCTGTAGCTCTTCTTATGGTGTCCTTGACCCCTCCAGCTTGCTCAAATCTGTCCCTCATTCTTTATGAAGATTCCCAGTGCTGGGCTGTTGTTTGGCTGTAGGCTTCTGCATCTACCTCCATTCATTGCTCGGCGAAACCTCTCAGGAGACAGTTATGCTAGGTTGCTGTTGGTTTTCACAGTCTTTTAATTACATATTTTATCTGTTTAATATTTTAGGCCAGTCAGATTGTCTGTTTCATTTTGATTAAGCATTAATAGTTCTTAGTCTATTGTAATGAACTGCCACAGACTAAGTGATAGCAGACAGCACTATCTCACAATTCTGTAGGTTAAAATAGATGTGTATCTCCTGAGCTAAGATCGAGGTTTTGGCAAATCTGCATTCCTTCCTGGAAGATAGGAATAGTGTTTCCTATTATTTTCAATTTCTGGAGAACGTTGTTTTGTTTGGCTCATTGACTACCTCATACTGAACTCTCCAGTGCTCTGAAGCCTCACGCAATGCTATCTTGCTGTCCTTCATCCTTTTCTTTACCTCTTGTCATCAATATAGAGACCCACTTGTCTTAGAGGGTAGCATGATCTTCCAGTAGTAGGATGCCAGTATCCCAAGAACTGGCAATATTTTGATGACTGTTTGTAGTTGAAGGTGTTGTGTAGTTTTTGAGGAATTGGTCCCTTTGTACTGGGATGTCAAATTGATGAGTGAAAAGTTGCTAGTAGAACTGGTTTTTTAAATTATCATAGAGTATGTAATGATTCCTTTTTGTGTGCCTGATTATGATGCTTTACATCATCCCTCTTGCTAGACAGTTATCAGTTTTACTGATTTGGTTTTGAAGATGTAGTTCTTGGTTTCAATGCTGTTTCTTGATTTTTTTTTCCAATTTCAATTCCCATTAATTTCTGACTTTTTAAATTTACTCTTCCATTTTGCTGACAGCTTATTTTACTAGAAAACCATGTCATTTCCATGTTATTACCTCACATTTCTAGGGCTAGCATCCAATGCTGGATATTTCTTAGTATTACCTTGACTCCATTCTCACATTCTAATATACTGTGTTCACATTCATTAATCTCTGTGTGCCTTTAAAACTCTCTGTAAATCCTTGACCAGAGGCTTGTTTATAAGGGCACACTTAATTTTCACGTGTTTATGTTTTTGAAGTTCCTTTATGGTCAGAGAAAGTAATAAGCACATGATTGATTATTTGAAATTGATTGAAGTTTTTATGACTGCTCACTATGCTACACACTTTGATGAATGATCCAAAAACAGGAAAGTGTATTGAAAAAGGAAGTATATTCTGGTATGGAGTGGAGTATTCTATATATGCTATTACATTCTATTGATCATGTTGTTTCCATACTCTATAGTGTGGATTTCTCTGTAAAGTGAATCTACCCACTCTTTAGAAAGATAGGATGAGTACTAGACTTCCACCCTCACTTTTCTTTCTTTCAAACAAATCACTTTTGTTTTATGTATTTTGTTTGTATGAATGTAACTGCTTGCAATACACACAGTTAAAATCATTGTATCTTTTAGAGAGAGAGGAATAAATATGTCCCTCTTATCCTCTATTATTGGTGATGTCTCTGTATAATATTAATGTTACTACTCCATTAACTGTGGGACTGTGAAAGACAGCCTGTTTTCTAGTTGAGCTAGGTTTAAACCCTGTGTTTCTGCAAGGGATGGAAGGTTGAGACCCAGCAGGTGTTCCTGCAAGGGACAGAAGGTGTTTACCATGACTGCAGACACCAGGCTCCTGACATGAAGCCTCAGCTCTCCATAATTCTGTGGCGATCAGTCACATAGAGCAAGACTCAAGCCCCTGGTATTCAGTTTGGACTTCACCTCCACAGTTACCTGGCATCAGCCAGGTAGGCCTGGCTCACTCTAAAAGAGGCTGCTTGCCCCCTCCTCCCTCTCTTACTCCTGCCTCTCTTACTCTTGCCTCTCTCTCTTGCCCTCTTGCTCCCCCTCTCTCCACATTCCCTTCCCCCATCTCTCCATTTGCCAATGGCCAGCCTCTACTTCTCTACTTTCTCTCTTTCTCTGCCTTTCTCTGCTTCTACTACCCTCTTAGCTCCCCTTTTTTGGACACTCCTCCCTGCAAAAGGTATTTAATCTCAGGTGCACCCTGAGAAAGCGGGGTACAGTTTCACTCATCACAACTCTCTGCCATAACAATAAATGCCTTAAAACCACGGACGGTCTCTTCTCATTGGGATCCACTGTGGGGAACAATGGAGCAGGTCTTCCACTAAAGAGCTGCCTCTAATCTCCCAAAGGAGGCTTCCTTACATTCTCAGCCATGGTCTCCATCAAGCCAAACCAATGCCAAACAAGCCAAAGACATGCTCCCCTCCAGGGGACCCAGCTGGAATGCTCTCCTTTCTGGGCTAGAGCCTGCCAGCAGGCCC
Source organism: Mus musculus (assembly GCF_000001635.26). Classification (NCBI taxonomy): domain Eukaryota; kingdom Metazoa; phylum Chordata; class Mammalia; order Rodentia; family Muridae; genus Mus; species Mus musculus. The sequence continues at coordinate 47,610,233 of NC_000077.6, read as the reverse complement.
ACACTCTGTTCTTAGCTCTTCCATGGCATCCCGCAGCATCTGCGGTATCAAAGAGCAAAAACCTGCTGTCCTGGCCTCTGTGCTGGCCAGGACGCCCCCCTCTGCACCCCCCTGCCAGCTGGGAACCCTGAGCCATCTCCAGCAGTCTGCGGGGAGCACAGACTTTGGTTCCCCACCCCTGAGCAGGGCCCCACCTCTATGAACAGCCCTAGCCCTGTGATGGATATTAACAATTCATTGCCATGAATTCACTGTTGACCCATCTATGGATTTAATCCAAGGTGATTACTTATAACTGTCATACAGTAACATTGTGTGTGTGTTTAATCCAGTCCACTAAGTTCTGCTTTCAAATTGGAGTATCTAGACCATTCAAAAGGAATATGCACATATAACAATTCATTATTGTACCTTAATGAAGAAGAAAGTTGGAAATTTCATATTGATTTCAAAATTGTACTAAGATAGTGTGGTGGATGCATAGTATAAGATGGATCAATGGCAAAATCTGAATTGGGAAATAAAATTCATGTTCGTGGTAAATTGATTCTTGCTAAAAGTATTAAAGAAATTCAATGGGGAAAGCAGTTATTTCAACAAATTGTGCTGGGATAAACAGATACTAACAAGTGAAAAAACTCAAAACAAGAGTGTAGGTTAAGAATAAGAACTAAAAACTAAAACTATACAATTTGGGGGAATAACACACAAAAATAAAAACAAAAACAAAAATAAAAATAAAAAAAACAAGCAAATAAAAACCTTTGTGCACATGGCGTAGGCAACCATTACTACTCTATTCCACTAAAAACAGGGCAGCCATTTTGTTATGTAAATGACAATTAATGAAAGAAAACAAATCCATACAATAGTTAAATCTTAGTCCATATGAGAAAGATGTAGCTCGGTGTTGCAAATTTAAAATGATGGAGCTGCTCTGCAAAATAATGTGGCAATTCTAGAAATGGTTAAATGTAAACACACGAACCAGCAGCTGTACTCTTAGACAAATATTAGGAAAGATAGCATTAATTCAATGTTGTGTAGCCAATAACCTATACCTAAGAACCCACAGTAACCTTATTCATAGTAACTCAAAGGAGAAGCATGGCAGGCATTCTTCACTGATAAATTAATAACAGAAATATGGGATGGCTATGACTTGGAATGCTATTTGTTCAGAAAGAGAAATAAAAGAGTATCATATTCTACAATCTGGGTGAATCTTACAAACATAAGTCAGTAGTGTAAGTGGCCAGGTGTGTACTGTTTGACTTACAAGGCATGGCCAGAATAGATCTTTAGTCAGATGCAGAGGGTGGGAAGATGGGGACTCACTGAGAAATTGTAGGCTCATCAAACACTACACTTCAAAGGGGCAAATTTAGTGGTATAGTAATCCCATCCTGAAAGTCTTGGAAAACTCAATATTTTCAAAACTGTAATTAATACTTATGTCCTTTAATTATGTCTTTTAAATTTGCTTCCTATATTTCACTCTAATTCTTTTCACATTCTTTTTTGTCTCACAGTTGTGGTATGTCTTGTCGTCTATCTTTTGAAGTGATTGTTCTGAGTATTACAATATTTAAAAAATTAGACTTGCAATAAGTTACTACTATCAACATTTCATGTCTTCAAATGAACTATGGAAACCTCTATTTTAGAGCCTTACTTTCCCATCATAAAGAGCATTGGCTTACATGGCAGATTTTTAGTGTTGGTCTGAGTCATCATGGGTGCTCTGATCTGCACGATGCCTGATGGGCAGTATACATTTATCCCTTCCTCGGTTTTCCTTTATATCTGGTACATACTCTTGTTCTTTCCTTGCATAACTGCCTGTGGTTGATCATTTGGGGCTGATATATATATGACAGAGTTTCACTGTGTAGCTTTAGCAGGTTTTGAATTCACAGAAATCTACCAGCCCCTGCTTTCAAGTATTGAGATGAATGATAGCTATCACCACCCTGGCTATTTTTTTCTTTTATTGCTTAACAATAAGTTACCTATCTTAAAGGGACATCATTATTTCAAGTGAAATCTAATATTTTGGTTATAATTTCCTAAAGTGCAATATTGTTATTTCTCTCTGTTTTTAAGATTATTTTTTACTTTCATTTTCACACATTTAATTATGCTGTGTTTTGTTGATGCCCCTGGGTACATACCATTTAGAGTTCACTGATTTTCACAAATGTGTAACTTTATGTCTTGCACAAAATGCAAGAGTTTTCAGCTAATAATTTTTTCTTTCTTTTTTCTTGTTTTGTTTTAAGGGTCCAGTGATAGATGCAGTTTTTCTTAGTCATTTATCCACTTTTTAAAAAGGCATTCTATATGGTAAACACTAGATAAATTCTGCTAGCTGTCCTATAATGTCATACATTCTATTTCTTGTCATGTCTATTCAACAACTGAGTCCATGAATAAAGGTTTCCTATTTCTGTTTCACCTGCATTTCCGACTCTACAATTTCTACTTTGTTATGTTTCTGATTGAACAAGCAGTTTATTGTCTTGGTAGTTGTGGTTGGGTTATTAGACATGCCCAAATATTTTCTATCCAGTTCTAGGAAGGGGTATCTATCCTAGAGATGCCCACACACCTAGGTTGGTTGTTGTTGGAATATACCAGATCTGACTGCATGTCTTATTTATGTAGTAGGGGACAACACTCCTGGCCACTATTCCATTTCTTCCTGGGCTGGATCCCTATGCCAGTCAGCTAACCTCTCCCTTATCACCAACCAGGTTTCACCTTTGTTCATCTATCACACAATTTCTAGGACTAATATTTGTTCTGAGCATAGGCAGAAAGCAGATAAGTGGATGGAAGCCATCTTGTTCTAAAAATTGTAAATGTGTGCTGTGCATTTGAAATATTCCTTTGTTTACTTGTCAGATTCCCTGATCTAAATGTATTTCTCCATATCTCACAAGCAAATATTTGTTTACTATTACAACACATTGTTTGATCGAATTACTGTTGACACCTAATATATGCTAGACTCACAGTAGATTCCCAGTGGATATATGAAGAAGAGTTTAAAGGAACATGCATAATGTTGTGTTTTTTTAAAATAAAGAGATAGGGGTATGTTTGATGGATATACAGTCAGGTGTGGGAGAAGGGGGTGCCTCCATGGACCCAGGCTGAGGCATCCCTTACCTCTGAAGGACCACCCACATGATGGTATAGTATAGAACAGAGTTTATTCAGGTCATGGAGAGGGGGGTTGAGAGGGTAGTAGAGACACAGAGAGAGAGAGAGAGAGAGAGAGAGAGAGAGAGAGAGAGAGAGAGAGAGAGAGAGAGAGAGAGAGAGAGGGAGAGAGGGAGAGAGGGAGAGAGAGAGAGACAGAGAGACAGAGAGAGACAGAGAGAGAGACAGAGAGAGAACAGAAGTAGAGGAGTAGAGGCAAGCCATGAGACCTTGGAGAGAGAGGGGGAAGGGATGATAGGACAGAGTGAAAGCATGGAGGCAAGAGAGAGAGGAGGGAGCAAGCAGCCCCTTTTATAGTGAGTCAGGCAGGCAACTGTGGGGCATAGCCTAGACAAAATGTTAACACATACTGTCTTCTATGTCTGGTGATGGTAAATTTTATCTTTTTACTTTCTGATTTTATCAGGTGAACCACTATTCTCATGACTTAGGTAGAACACTGTCTTCATTTCTGTGTTAGATAAGCTCTAAAATTCTTGAAGTGAGACTAGTATTCTTTATCTTAATATCTTGATCCATTGTCTATAAAAAAGATATGAGATTGGATCACTTGAACAACAGAAATTTTCATCCCACAGCTCTGGGATGAAAGCTTAAGACCAAGATGTTGGTAATGATATTCTCATGGTTTCACTGTAGATGGACAGTATTCCAGTCATGATGGTTCTAACCTTTTAACTGCATCTGAGCCTCTGCCTCCACAGGTTTCATTTTGAACAGCACAGTTCAGTACATTGAAAAATTTCTAAGAGAAATAAGCCAATTTATCCTTATGTTTTCTATGGCCTTCATATTTATGCTAGAATTATGAGAGTGCTTGATCTCAATCTTTTTTAAGACTATGTGTATGGTTCCTCTGGGACTCTCTGGGAGGTTAAATGTAGAAGTTTACGTGTTGCAATGCTGTTGGGATCAATCCCATGTGCTTCCTGTGTATGCTGAGTGAGTTAAAGTAACACTAACCCAGTTACCTGAAAGTTGTAACTTGATCATCACTTTCTTGGTGTGCAGATGAGAATCTGGTGAGGGTTATAGAGTTTTGGGGGGAAAAAGCACTTCATAGAAAATAAATTAAGTACATAAAGCAATCACTGTGTAGTTACTTAAATGAATCTGTTTGTTCTGGACTGCTCTGGACATAAGAAGCATAAAAGTCACACTTCCCAAAGAACTGTTAGAAAATGGCCTCCTGTATTTGTTTATGTCTAGTATGCATGAAGACTGCTAAGATATCCTCTAGTGGTTCTCAAATCCTGGTATCTACATCATGTGTAGTATTTCCTCTTGAAATAGGCTGGTCCTAATTATCATCTCATATCTAGGATTATGAAATGCACAGTAGTGATTAAAATACAGGAGATTATAACCTCTGACCATGCTAACAGACATCCTCTTGCTGGATGATGAAGTATACTTCCATACACAGAGGCACCTACATGTTAAGAAAACTCAGCACCCTGTTGGAAGTGGATTCTATCCTAATTAAGCCCCATATGTGACCTTCAACAAGCCTGGTTGATATATCAATTGTATCTTGCAAGAGATGTCAGAGAAGAGGACTAAAATAAACTTTGTCCACATTTCTAAATGACTGATGAGAAATTAAATGTGTAGTTTACAGTGACTCATTTTATATTAATTAATTGATAGTATATAACAGGATTATATACCCTTTTATAACTTAGTGCATCCACTTAGCAATAAGTAGATATTTCCATAAGAGGAATCACCTTTTTCCACAAATAATTGCTATATAGACATATGTATATATAATACGTTACATGTATGTTTTGACTTCTGACTTCGGACTTATTTTCGCATTCTTCAAGCAAGGTATTAGCTTACAACTGCAGAATAATGGTAAACAAATTAGAAGCAAAAATTGAAAGCAACTGTTTTTGCAGAGTTGTTTACAGCAGCTTGCTAAGTAATTGAAGAACTTAGCATGCTGATCAATTTCCATCCAAAGAAAACATTCATTGTGTCTTAATGTCTTCAGGAAGCCTTTAGCTTCCTGAATAAGAATAAGATTAGCTGAAAACAGAAAGAACATGAAAACTAATGTGGTTTTTATGCTTTATCAGACTACTGTCTCGTAGCAATATCAAACTGTAATCATTAGGAGATGAGAGCTATCTTCAGGGTATAAGCAGGTATCCTTAGAACATTGTATGCATGTGACTATGCATGTTTTATGGCTTGGTTTATCTGCTCAGGTTCTTTCTGTTTTCTTATTCTTTAATGATGTCTCACATTGAAATTTCTAGTTTAAAAAAAAATCAGGAAACTGTGAATCTTATTTCATTAGAACAAGATGGTAAAGTGGAGTTGCCAGGCCAGCTCCCTTTTTTATGGCAATTGTCAAAGCAAAACAAAACAAAAGCACAAAAAAAGTTTTTTGTTACTCAAAGGTCAATGCATCTTAGTAGATAACATGAGGGCTAGTAAGCAATACTTTTATTTTTAGAAACTTCAACCTGTGAGTCATGACCCCTAAGGGGATCAAACCTACCCTTTCATAGAGGTCATCTAAGACCATTGGAAAACATAGATATGTATATCACAATTCATAGCAATAGCAAAATTACAGTTATGAAGTAGCAATAAAAATAATTGTATGGGTGGGGTCACCACAACAAGAGGAACTGTAGCAAATAGTCGCAGCATTACGAATGTTAAAAACCACCCTCCTAAATACTGATGGTCTCTCAGCCTTGAAATTCTTATGTTGCCTCCTAAAGCTGTGGTATGATGGGATTTGTAGATGAGAGTTGTTTGTTTTGACAGGCATAATTGTCATGAGGGTAAAGACATCCCCAGTGACATTAACGCTCACCTAAGAACAGAGACTCTGTCTCTCCATCATCAAAACTGTCCTGTCTCCAAACTAGGACGATCCCTTTTTAGAGTCCAGCCATGCCTTCTGTTTGTGATCTGCTGGCCATCAGCACTAGAAGAAAATAGTTCTGTTGCCAAAGCCAGTTAGTCTATGGTGTTCAGTTGCAGCATCATGAAGACCTAAGCTAGTACATTAAAAATCTGTTTTCCAAAGAATGAAGCAGATGGCAGTTCTACCTGATGAGCACTCAATGTGACATTTTCCTATGCTTCTGCCATGCATCAACTTCAGCTATCAAGTATGAGCACACAAGATGAAAGCTCAGATTTTGATCACTGGTGTCTGGGAGTCAACTGGGTAAAATGAAAGAGGCCACAAGGGAAAGCTGTGTGTGATGAAAGGAAATGCTATACTTTATAACAAGTAACTTCTAAAGTATAAAAGTGTATCTATTTGCCTTAGCATGAGAAGTTCCTTCAGCTATCCAGAGGTACATGCACCTTTCATGTTTGATGAGGTCAGATGCATTCAAGGTAGTATATTGTGATAGGCAGCCATTGAACCATTTCTATAGAGGTACTCTTACAGTTCAGATTGCTCACCATCAATCATGGGTCCTTCATCATATTGGAGTCTTTAGTAGAAGGCATTGATGTTTCTTATTGTAACTCAAACTGTAGAGAAGTCTTGTATTATACATACTTTTTAAAAAGTCAAATAACATAATGGATAAAAAGAGATCTAAAGAAAATTCCAGAGTAGAACCATAATTTGTGGATTAAGTTAGTGTGTGTGTGTGTGTGTGTGTGTGTGTGTGTATTTACTATAATATATGTAGTAACTTAATCCATATTAATATATATAGTAACTTAATCCATACTAATATATATGTGTGTGTGTGTGTATATATCTTTGTCCTTCAACCCCTGAGTGAGTTGTCATCTGACTAAAGTGTAGTAAAATGGAATGAGCATCGTCAACCTGCTGGAATTCCTGTTTCTTCATTGTACTTTGAGCCTATCACTTGTCAAATGTTCAATGGCCCTAGTCTCTAGTCAAAAAATATTTGTGACATAATTATTATGAAATGGATTTTGCTGTCCTTCATGCCAGATGATACAGGGGAAAATAGGGTCTCCTCTTGAGGTTCTTAGCTTGTATAATAAAATATTTAAGAAATATTTCAGAAGGATGCTCAAAAGGACAATTTTATTAGTGTTCAGAAGAAAAACAAAGAAAAACTCGGGCAAATAGGATGTACATCTTAGCAGCTGCCCAGAGAAGAATGGAGAAGAAAAGAAAAATTAGTTATGCTATTTAAGCTCGCTTGGAGGTCAGACACATGGTGGGCCTGCAGCTGCCTGGTAGAAAGGCAAGCATTAGAGAGTGAGTGAAAACATCCAAAATTTTGGGACTGCACATTAACAAAAGCATGTTTATCTAATGGATAGAAAGAAGGAAGTGAAAAGCTATTTTTTTTTCTGTATAATTTAGAAGCATAGGTAGAGCTACAAAACTGCACAACTGTGGTCTGGTGAGTTAGGGTTAGGGTTCTCGGGAAGACGTGTAGGATATTTCATTAAAAGTCTATTTGTTCTACCTATCTCTTTAGCATGGCTTAAGGTGAGCCCGACTTCCAGTGCAAACCCTTGTCTAGATGCTCCAGCTGGCCCAACTGCAATGTCAACACTCCACCTGTAATGGCTACTCTTAAGTCAACTTGACAGAAACTAAAGTGGAGACGAGAAAATGTATCCATGAGATTAGGCTGCAGGCACGCTTATAGGGAATTTTCTATTTAGTGGTTGATGTAGGAGGCTTGTCCATGGTGGGTGGGTCTACTTCCAGGATGAAGGTCCTCAGTTCTCTAAGAAAGCAAGATGAGCCATCTGTGGGGAGCAAACCAGTAAGCCAGCAAGCAGTGCCCCTCCATCGCCTCTGCATCAGTTCCTGCCATTAATAATGCAAAGGTATAGAAAAACATGGCATTTTCAGTGTACCGTGCCACAGCCACACACCTCAATATTACTTAGGTTTTAAATATAAGAGGGTCAGAGTGTAATATGAACCTACCATCTCAGCTTCAGCCCCCAGGTCCCAGCACAACTTTATTACAGTGATTGATACATAAAATGTTCTGAGGGAACCTGGAAAGATAATTCATTACAGTACTAAACTTAGAGCTACTGAAGAAAATCTCCAAATTATCTTCACATTTGGTAACATTTCTGGCTATCTCCTAAGGTAGAATAGTATCTTATTTCCCAGTAGACTTGTAGACATTCGAATTATAATTTAAATTTTAGAAAACGTACAAATCTGCCTTTCATTACATATTAATATGGTCCTAATTGCTCTATAACCATTAGCAATTTAGCTGTATTATTTAAAGTGTGCATGCATAAATACATGTTTAATATTTTGGCTTTTCCTGTGTATAAAAATAAACCTGTTTGAAATATTAATGCATACAGTGACCCAAGACCTTTGGAAGGCATTCTGCTTTCAGAACATTTTATTGAGTATTAATTAAAGACTTCTTGATAATTGGCTCTGTGAAGGTTACATGTTATTTTTTTTCCTTTGAACCAGATAATGACTAAAATTACATACACTGCAAAAAACTTTGTAACCTTTAAAATTACATGAAAATATACCTAAACTGTTGTTTCCATATTAAGTTGGCATAAATCCCATGGAGATTATTCAGGTACCAAAGAGAATAATTCCTGTTGCATGACCTGACATTTAATTAGTGATTGAGGATTTTCATAGCCCTTCCTTACTCCTGTTACATTTGTTCTTCACAATAAGCCCAAGAGTATAGTCATATGGACATTATAGTCTTTAATATCTGAGCTCATTTGTTCAATAACAAGTAAGAGATCGCTGACCAGCATTAAGTAAATCATTTTGGAGAACACCTTCCAGGGTACGTATTCATCATGGGGTATATGTACATGGGTACACAGTGGGGGCCCATGCTCATAATAATTTCTGTGTTTTGGGATATATTCTGTGATTTTATGTCCTGCTGCTTTCTAACTTGGGCTAGGAATAAAACTAATTTGGTGTTGGTATTTAAGCAAGATCTTCTGGAAAATTCTAGGGAGGGACCCATCTTCTCCAAAGAGTCCATATTCAAACAGTGTAATAGAAATGGCCAGTTTTCAATTCCCAGAACATGCACTGAAAGCAACTGTTTTAAAACTTGCTGTGAGGGAAAGTCTCTGGGAAGATACTATCCATGCACAGGCTGCTTGCCTGGGTAGAAGGAACTTCAGTGATGTGGGACGTTGGAATGTCAAGCCCAGAGCCAAATTACCTTGGGTCATTTTTAATCCCCTGTTATAGCAGTCCATTGCCTACCTCTGTATTTGGCCTAATATCTAACTGACTAATAAATTAATCCTTTGGAATTTGTGAACAGGCCCTGGGTCTTCCCATCTCAGAAGCTAAGAATGTCTGTCATAAGTCGGCAGTAGAGGCCTCGAACAGAGGTATTGCTGGTTTTCCTCCTTATCTGATTTTATTATTTATTATATTATATTATTTATTTTTTGAGGCATGGTCTCATTATGTAGCATGGCCTTACTATATAGCTTTTCCTAGCTGAAACTTGCTGTAGAGGCCGAGCTTTGCCCCAAACTCACAGAATTATGCCTGCCTCTGCATCCTGAGTGCTGGGATTAAAGGCACCACTACCACACCTAGTAACAGGGCTGCTTTTCTGTAATTTGTGTATCTGCTATACTCACCATGGTAAGTGGGAAGTATTTCTTTATTTCTGGTTTTCTTTTTCTCTGTCACTATGAAAGTTCCTTGTAATAGTTACCATGTTGGAAAATGAAATGTACATTAAGCTAGGTCTATGTTAAGATATGTGGATGATTAAATAGATAAGGAAAGAGCTGGACCCATGTTATCTTGTGGTGTGGATAAAGAAAATGGTCTAGGTGCCCTCCCCATGTCCATCAGTGAGCCACTTGTTTTCTTTTTTTTTTTTTTTTTTTGGCAGAGTTATAGAGCCAATTAGCCTGGTAATATATATTCAACTTTAATGGGCAAGTAAATAATTAATGTTATTGCCTTTGTAGATTTAGCTTTTGAGATATAAATTAACATAATTAAAAGAGTAATGTTTCAGTATGCATTCTACCAGCCAAGTTTAAATCAAGCAATTAAACTGTAGGTTTTCTGCACCAAATGAGCTCAGCTTACAATGACACAGATGAGAGAGACGTAAATTTGTTTTTGTTTTGTTTGTTTGGGTTTTTTTTTGTCTTCATAGGCTGATTGCAAAAATGTGGAGGAAAATGTTTCTTGTGTACATAGTCAGTAAATTATCCCAAGCATCACTTACATGTTTTAAATCAGTTTTCTGGTCCTTTAATCTTCAACTCAGGACTAAAATGTGGTCCTGTTTACCACTCTTCTGAGAAATGAACTTTTCTGGCAAAAAAAAAAAAAAGGAGACATTATTAGTAACTGAATCTATTGATTCAAAACTTTGCAGATTATATAATTACATGTGGAGACGAGGGTTGAGGTGATTGACATGGAATATTTAGCCCCTTTGGATGTCTTGGATTAGCAAGGCCAGCTATGTGAAGACTGGCGTCATTTTGTCTAAGTGGAATGAAGAGGCTGAGAGAGGTCTGCTAGGCTATGCTATATACTGGGATGTAAAGGGGCATAAAACAAGAGTTTGCGTTCTTTGTTAGATAGGAAATGTGTGAACAGGTGTATTTTATCTTGCCACTGAAATCTGCTCTCCAGAATACTGTCCAACAGATCTTAGGCTAGAGCCATCTATTTTGTGAATACATTGTTCTTGGATAAATGGGCAGAAAACAGGGCTGTCTATGTAGGGATAATTGAATGACAGACATTTCTTTTTTAGTCTTCAAGCAATACTGATATGTAGTTAAACATGCAGTGGCTAGTGGTCTGTATTTAACTGCTAACCACACTGAGGCTCACTAATAAAAGTAGCATTTTGACTCAGAATGGGTGTGTGTGTTACCTGAATATCTTAGAGAGATGAGAACAACTGCTTCTCTTTCTTGTCCACTGAACTGCCCATATATTAATCTCTCTTCTAGTGATGTTAAGAAAATGCAAGAGTGACATTTATTTTTAATTTTCTGACTCACAAGTGATTTGGCATTTTAGTATATCTAATCTCTTAAGGGTGTAAGACTTATCTTCTTTACCATGGAGAGAATTGTTAGCAGTTATTAGGAAATGTGTATTCTATTGCTTGCAGTTTTTGATGATAGGACATATTTTAACCCTCTGGTGTTAGCTCTCCATTTTAAGAAGTCTTTGTCAACAAGCCAGAATCTAATTAAAAGTTTGTTCAGATGTAATAAACCCTCTTTCTACCTTTCTTTTGGCCCAGTTTTATTTTTCTCCCTTCCAAATCAACATCTATTACTTCTGATATGTATTATCAGTATTTTAAAACAAGTAAACATTTTTTGATTTTTTACTAGCTTCTAGTGCTCCTAATCTTAAAGCACAAGTAGTAGCCACCTGATGGGCTCATTCATTGATTGGAATGATTCTAATAGTCAGTGGTTCTAGATGTGTTTTTGTTCAAAGCTATTGCCTCCTCCCTAAGGGAAAGTATGATAACAACTAGAACTCAATTAACCTAAATTATAAAGGACACATGCATCCCCTTGGCAGCTATCCATGGATTGATTTAAAAATAATCTTCAGTATAATAAGGCTCATCAAGAATGAGCCCCCTTTATGTTTCTATTACAGTGCAGTAGTAACTTATAGATACAATCTTATTCTATTTTAAATGTCATATTAGTGATCCACATTTGGCCCTGTTTACTTAAATTTATATCATTTCTAGTTTCTTCTTAGTGGATTCAAATGTCATATGTGAATCTGTCTTTCCATATGCCCTTCAAATCAACAGGATGTTTTGGGCCTTTATGTTTCTGCCACTCTCATCCTGGCCTCTGCTTGGGGGATGTGTATTTTATACCACTGAGAATGATACTTTTCTTTCTCCTAACCATACATTTCTGAAAAAGGCTGATGTTATAAAACAAGTTGAATTTTTATAAGATGACATCTGGTATAGATTATGGTCATTAAATAAATATCTGTTTCACATAGTAAAGAAATATAATGGATTTTTTTCAAATACTATGTAGAATAAATATTCATTTGAATTCTTTTTGTCATTTCTTGAGATAGAACTGTGGCAGGTATTCTACCATGGAGCTACATCCAGAGCCATGTCATGTTTTTAATTTTATTTGAAACAAGCATGTAAGAGGTCTTTTTAAATTTTGTTTTAGGATGCTCTGAGCACTGATACTGTCTAAGACAGTTAAGATCCATGTATGAAATTTCTACCAAATTTTACTGCTTTTTCTAAGCAAACATTACTCTTGTTTTATAAACTTTCTGGAGGTAAACATCCAGAAAGATGAAAACAAACTTAAGAGTTGGTCAAGTTTACTATCTACCTCCAAAATGCATTAAGCCAACACAGGGGTTCCAGCTAATAAACATTAGTGTGTTCCTTAAGATTCCTGTTAGAAGTTGTAATGCAAAGAGTCTATAGGGAATGGGATATCAAAAATGGCACCTTTGTGTTATTCAAAAATAACAGAAACCAAAGGAGTATAGGCAGAGGAGTGGTGGCAAGATGAAATCTACTTAAGAGAAAATCTATTTAATTCTAAATCATGCCTAAACGCTCATATAGAACTGGCTGGCCCAGTGTGAATGTTTCAAGTGACAGCAGTTTAAGGGCCAGGTCACAGAAGTCCCAAAGTTGAACAAATGCTTCTTAGTGGTCAGAACCAAGAGCATCATGGATTCTTTGATCACACATTTCTGAACTGCCCTGGAAGAACTTGCCTTCTTGTGAACTAAGACTCCTCATGAACAAGTCTTTTCTTCTTTTATTTTACTTCTTGATTTTGTGGCTTCATCCTCTTTCACTCAGCTCCAGGGTACACTGCTATTTTGTTTTGTGCAGTGCAAAAGAATAGTGGAATGGGGAGATTCCTTATCATATCTTAGTCTTCTCACTCTTAACATCATCTTAAGATGTTGAAACTCTTTACTACAGGCTGAGAAGTCTGGAGGACCTTATCCCAATATTCCATTCTGCTTCATTAGAACATGCCACCCTTAAAAAGACATAACTCGGACTTTCATGCAGGGCTTCTTTAAGTTCTTTGAGCAGATGGCAATGCCCTGCCCTGGATTTCTATGTATAATATCTTCTACCTGAAGACATACTGTTCTTTTCACATTGGGTTTTATTCAGCCAACACTCTATGGACCTTGGTCTCATGGAGGCTGCTTCACTCTCATGCCAGGTGTGTGTAACCTTTTGATATGTAATTTTTACAGGGTTCCCCTCCATCCAAAGCATTTGTTATCCAATATGTGAGTTACCATCACATGGCCAGTATTTCAAAGAAAGTCATGTATATTTGTCTAATTAGAGTTCATGGGTTTCTAAAGCTATTTTGAATTAGGGATCAGAGGTCTTCCTTTATTTAAGGCAAATAATGAGACCTAAAGTACTTAGGTTTCTGCAGTCATAGAAGACCAATATTTTATTTCAACTCCTGAATTAGCAGGAAGTATGTTTCAGTTCTACTGTACTGTAATACTGAACGTATCCCTCCTCCCTCTGACTTCCTTTACGACAAGCTGTGCCGCATAGTTTGAGTGTGGACTCTGGAGTTTTCCACCTTGTCATGCCTCAGTCTCAGTCCTGCTAAGGTGGGCATGTGCTAGGTTTTGTCATGTGTGAAAAATATATTATACTTTTGATTATTTGTTATAGAAACAAATGACTTGAAATTTATTTATAAAGCTTAGGTTTAATTAATTTTGCTGATACCTGCTATTTCTTTTCACTGACCTCTGTATGACTTTTGTGTATTTCTTCTCCAGAATTATGACACCCATCTTTCTCCTTTAACTTATTTGTATTGAGTTCTCAAAGAATCCCAAATGTATTTTCTTAAAATGAATATGGTACTTTTCACTCACTTATAATGTCTGACCCTCCTTCCCCTTACAGTAGGCTTTCTAAAATTCTCTCTGCAGGCATTATGAGACTACATAGCACTGGATCAGTTATTAACATCAGAAAAATGAATTTCAGAAAGCAAGGACCAATTTTTTGTTCTTATATTTCCTCTTAGAAATTAGCTTTTTCATGTACATTGGCTTTTTTTTTCCAAGTAAGTACTCTCTCCCCCATAGCCAAGATAACTTTTCAAATTAATATAATGATTTGTTCCATTCTAGGGGGTAATTATCTATAATGTTTTATTTTTAGAGTAATATCCAGTAATTTTCAGAAGCTGGAGCTTGTCATAAAATCATTGAAAGATAAGTAATGTTCTTCTGACTACTCTGGGAGACTGGCTCAGTGGATTCCATTTCTACTTAAGAAGGGAATTTAGCATCCAGGTTTCCAGCTTATCTAAGCTACAGGGAGTTATGGATGTGGGCAGATAGGGATGGTTGAGAAAGAAAATACAGTTGAATGGAGAAAAAGTTAGGAAATACATCTACAAATTGGATATATGTATTCTATTTAAGAAGAAAAATGGAAGGTTGTAACTCTAGAATGTTGCTGGTCATAGGTGAGAAGAAATAAAAGGGTTGAATCATTCAGAAATCACCCTGTCTTAGCTACCATGACCAAGGCAATTTATAAAAGCAACAGTCTACCGGGGACTTACAATTTCAGAGGCTGAGTTCATTACCATCATGGTGGGGAGCATGGCCACAGCTGGTCAGGCATGGCACTAGAGCATTGGCTGAGAGTTTATACTTAGATCCACATGCACGAGGATTAATGGAGAGAGAACAAACTTGGAATGGCATGGGCTTCTGAAACCTCCAAACCTGTCACCAGTGACACATCTTTTCCAGCAATGGTCCACCTCCTAGTCCTCCCTAAACAATTCCGCTGATTGGGGACAAGGTATTTAAACCCATGAGACTAGAGGGGTCATTCCAGTTTAAACCACCACACTCCCCAATCTGCTTTTTCTTTCTAATGGGAGGACATATCCCATTTTTAATTTCTAATGAACTCTAAATATTAAGTCCATTTAGATCCTGGGAGTTACCAATGACAGAAATGGCATCCAGTATTGCTAGTTTTGGCATAGTGTGATTCAAAATGAGACCAATGAGGTCATAAGAGACCATGTCACAGAGGCTCATCTAAGACAGGTTAAGAATTTGGTATTGTATGTAAAGGAAGGGAGTCTATCACAGCTTTGGACATAGATGTGGAAACATTATTTTTATAGGCTTTTCCAAATATGGAGTAGAAAGCATGTTGGGATGGAGGATATGATAGTAACCCAGGTGAGCAGAAATCTTCTTTTGATAGCCCAGACTGGAGTTTGGGAGAGAGATGCATGGCAGTTCTGGGAATCATCTTTCTGTGAGAGTCAGTGATTCAGCCATCCAAAAAGACTTGATTAGGCAGCTATATTGCTGATGCATCATGGAAGATGATCCTGACTCTTCTAGGAGATATAATCTCATAGCAGCATTCCTTGTCCCAAGGTTCTTAAAATAATTTCTGCCCCATTTCACTGATGTCCCCTGAGCCTTAGGTATAGGAGTGGGTTTGTAGATGCATCCATTGAGGCCAGGCATACTCACAGGCATTTGTTGTCTGTGTTTTAACTGTTTGTGATTTTTCTATAATGATTTCTTTTTCTTGCAAAGACAAGTTTCTTTAATGAGAAATGAGAGCTATATTTACATGTAAGTAGAACAGTAGATATTTAGAATGCAGTCAGGTATTATGCTGGTCTTATATATGGATGGTGGTAGTAGGACCTTTAAGATCCATGGTCTCACTAGCCCTGGGTAGTTGGCTAGGTTCCCATGGCTAAGGCATTATTTATCTCCTGTTCAGTGACCTTAAGTCTAGTTACAGAGCTGTTGGTAATCACCAAGATAGTAATCTGCCTAAATAAAACTGAAGAAGGGCATTGCCAATAGGAACAATAACATAGAAGGGAGAATCTCATGGGGCCCACCTGTAGACAAAGAAGTACCCAGGCAATGAATGAATGCTGAGAGTTGAAAAATTGTCTTTTCCAGGGATAAGACTCTTAATTTGTTATCTAAAACCAGTGGTCAGTCCAGAACTCATAGACACATAAATTATGCTTGATAGACTGGGTTGTATTTATATATTTATCCTTATATATTTAGAAATAAAAACTGAAAGGTAAGAGGTCGTAATTTCAAGAGGGAGCCTTGAAAGTTCTGAAAAGAAGAAAGAGAAAAATATTAAAGAATAAAAACTTTAAGAAGGACTTCAAAAAGCAACTATCATTCACCATTATCTCAGCGGTGGGCCATGTGTATGTATTCACGTGCATGTGTGTTTGGGAAGTGTTACCTGAGACTAGTCAGTTAAACCTGGCTGCAGGTGAAGGGTTTTATAAGTTTTCCTATGAAATGTAAACGAGTTGGGGGATCTTATCATTTGCTTTCTTTTTGTAAAACATTTTCTCGTGTTACAAATTTTTCCAGCTTGGAACTTTCAGTAAGTGAGATGTCAAATTAAGATAGACGTTTTTGGAATTTTACCAAATGGTTCATGCGAGTTCATGAGCATCACTTGGTGCCAGATGGCTAAGAACAATTATCAAGCATTTCTTTAGACTTGCATGTGTTTGGGAAACTTTATGATAAGTGACCAATTTCACTCTGCATTTGCCTGGGAAGAGGATCGAAGGGGAAATAATAGCTAGGTCATGTAATTATGTAATTCACAGGATTCTGAGGATTCCTAATAAATATTAAAAAGGAACTTCTCAGGCATTAAGACCGGGAAGCATGAGATTCTTCAAAGTCTTCTGGTCAGAAAACCTGCAACAAGTTTGAGATAACTCCTCAATCCTCCATTTTGAGGTACAGAAAAATTCTGTTATGGTTTTATAGGTAAATTGAAAATTGGGGATCCAGAGAGGTATGTATGCTACCAGGATTTAAACCAATATGTCTGGAGGGTATTTTCATTCCCTTAGTATAGTTGAGGTACCTGAAGCCAGATTAATGAGGGCAACCACCTCTTTTCTCAGCTACTGAAGTTCTATGAGCAAGAGTTTGAGTGTTCAGGTGACTCCCAGTCCATCATTGTGTTGCTCATTGGTGTGATGTATTGCTTTCATTCCCTGGCCAGACTTTATGTGGCTGGTTTTGTATGTCTGTGTTGTTTTATAAACTTTCTCTAATCTACCTCTTGATAGGGCTAAATATGTTTCTAAATCAAATTTAATCTTTTTGGTTTCTAATGTGATTTCAATGAAGGCTTATTTCCAGTGCAATGGTTTTTGCAATTATAGTGGAGGCTCAGCTTATGTGCATCTAATTTATGCAAATTCAACTGTACGTGCATAGCAAATAAAGACAGAACTATTTAAATGGTGCAGAGAATTCTGTCCTCTTTTTCCACGCCATGAGCATGTGCCTCAGAGTACAAGCAAAGATTTTATTTTGTTTTACCCTCTCCCCCTCCTTCCCTCTTTCTCTTACATTTTTTAGGGCAAAGACTTTGAATGTAATTTTATTATTTACAAATACTTACTTTTCACACATCACAGTCCCTAAGCATCAGTCTTTACTTCACTTGTTCAAATAAATAGAATTCTCTGCTATAATATTAGAGGGCGTGAAATGTTTTGCTTGGGTTAATAGATTCATTTAATGAACATGTAATAATAACAGATTATGTCTAGGCACTATTATGGACATAGGGAATACAATAGCAATAGAAAAAGTCTTTGATGTTGACTACTTTACATCACGGAGACTTGTGACATAGGCAATATCAGCTTCAGCATACTGTGTCCAAAGATATTTCTAGATTGATATGCAGTTGTCCCTTAAGTGATAGCTCTTGATAGCAAACCTCATTTATAGCTGTAATTGACCTGGCATATATAAAAACATTCTAAAGAAATACTTGTATCTCTGAATCTAACTATCAAATTACTGAAGTAACAGACCCTTGCCCCCCAAATGGGAATTTTCCTCAGATTCTCATACTACAAGAAAGAAGTCCCAGCCAGCATGTGAGCTTGTCTCCTATAATGAGATTTCCCATAGTTCTAAAAGTATGTGATGTCATCTCATATGCTGAGACCAAAGCTACAGGATGATGGTTCAGTGGCTGTAAGCAGGATTGCTTAGATGTGCATATCTAAATCCAGCCCTGTTTGTAAATTTTAACCCTTCTTTAGTACTTGAAAGACAGACATGCAGTATAGTAATTAGACTTCTTTGCCCCACTACATTTAATCAATCTCCATTTTCTGCTTTTCACTATTACTTTGCCTCCTTAATTGGCTTATTAAGGATGGGTAACCAAACCTGGATGGGGCCACAGGCAGTGACCATCAAAGTTGATAACATAAACACTTTGAGATGCTAGAAATGCCTGCCAAAAGGAATCATTCTCTTGCTATATGATACAGCACTCTATTCCTTTGTGCTTTTCTAAGTAAATGGGAAATTTGTGTTCACACACCAATCTACTTGTGCATATTTATAACAGCAGATCTCATAATTGCCCCACACTTGAAATCAACTGATATGTACTTCATGAAGCAAATAGATAAATAAGCTGTCATACATCTATGTAATGGAGCATCATTCAGTGCTAAAAGCAAATGTACTATTGAAATACTTATGAAGGAAACTTAAATGCATCTTACTAAATCAAAAATAAAATAGTAAAATAGGCCACTCTGTAACAGATGTTTATTATGAAATTACTGAGACATGATGTAACTGTCCTGGCAGAGATGAAGACATTCTAAAGAGATACTTTTGTCTCTCACTTTGACTATCAAACTATTGAAAAGATGGACACCAAAAATCTAGACTTCCTCAGGGAATTTCATGTTAGTCAGCTTATCAAGAGCCAGTGACCAAACTTGACTTGTTGAAGCACAGATAGTGAACCTAAATCAAGTAGAAATAACATTATGAAAAAGAAAAAAATATGATAGAGACAGTGAATAGTATAGTAGAATATAGTAGTCATGCTATAGGGACAGTGAAATGATCAGTAGTGATGAGAGATCTGGAGCGGGGAAGGGGTAGATAAATTGTCCAAGAATTTTTATGACAGATAACTATTGGGTATGACACTCTAGTGATGGAAATAGGTTACTGTGGACGGTTCAGCGCTCTAGTGCGTAATGCACACTATAAACTATGAACTCTGGATGATCGTGTGGCTTTTAATGATTCATTGACTATAGCACAGTTACCTTTTTGGCTTCGGTGCTGTTGGTGGGACATGCTGTGCATTTAGGACTGCAAGGAAAGCACAGTGGCTGACGGAAACTCTACATGCAAAGGTCAATTACTGTGAACCTAAAGCTCTGTGTATGTATACCCATATACAGCTAGCTATAACTAACCCTAACTCCCACCATTAGCAATTAATCTTCCCGAGCCACCACCTATTTTCTCATCTGAATTTACTGTATATACTTTCTCACTTAAGGGATGGTACAGTCTTAATAGGATCACAGAAACTTTTTTTTTTTTTTGATTCAGTGTTGTATGTGAAGCATGGTTATGGAGGACTGTACCTAAGCCTTTGTGGTGCATCTGACCCCAACCAGCCTGGTGACCTTAGATAAACCATTCTATTTCCATCTTTCAAATATATGATTCAACTGGCTGATCCCCATGGCTTTCTTCCATTTTGTTTCTTAAAATACTTTAGCTGAATGATTAAGAATTTTTCCTAATCATTGGACCATATTAGAATACAATTCCTCCACTGTAATGAATTTCAAGTTATTTTTTGTTCCTTGAGTAATAAAAAGGTTTTAAAATGTATAGTCAGTCCAGTATTCTTGTGGGCTTCCCTGTGGAGTATATTCTGAGACTCCCTTATCAAGCTCCTTGTAAATGCTTGCAGAACGATTTCTTACACTTATGACTAGAATGATATATGGGAATTCGGGGTTCCCTCTTGGGGTTCTCAGTCTCATTAATACAATAATTTAAGAATGGATTCAAACAGAAACTCAAGGGCAATTTTATTAGGGTTTAAAAGAAAAATCCCCAGGGTAGGCAGGCTGTAAATCTCAGCAGCTACAAGGATGAGGAGAATGGAGTAGAAAAGAGGGGAAAAAAAATCATTCCAATTTAGACTGCATGAAATGGATGAGAGCATGCTCCACTAGTGGCAATACGGTGGAGAAGGCAGGCTGGAGAAAGAGTAGGGAGGCTCACAGTGTTGGTGAGACCCCATGTGTTAAGGAAAGCATGCTTACAAAAGAGACAGAAAGAAGATGAAGAGAACTAAAGACTTTTGAAGCTTTAAAGCTTTCATCCCGTAAGGTATTGCACTAGGAGCAGGGATTCTGGGAAGGAAAAATATAGTATCTTATTAAAACACCAATTTCTTCCACCCATCTCTTTATCAGGAATCACAGATTCTGCCTGGCTAGGGGTGATCCTTTGGCTAAGGAATTGACCTGGCCCAAATGAAAGTCAGACCTCTATCCAGGCCTAGTATTTTTTTTTTCTTGACAATCAAGAGTTTTTCTTAATGGCCCTTTATTGCTACTGTAACAAAATTAAAGTTCATTTACAAACCTGTGGCATTTTGCTTCCTGGATTATGTTGGAGAAAATGTTCAATGGAACCTATTGGATATAGATGAGGACAGTCATTTCACTTTCAACCTGGTGCCCTTTTTATTTGTTTAATTTTAAATTTCTGTCTTGATGCATATGCTTACGCAGAGGTGTACATGCATGAGCACATAAACACACATTTATGCCTGTGTGTATGTGTGCAACGCATGTAGCAATTAGAGGCCAGCATCAGGCATTTTTCTTTCTTGTTTTCAACATTTGCTTTAGAGACTCAGCCTCTCAGTGTATTTGGAGCACACTGATTTTTCTGGTATGGATGACCAGTAAACTCCAGTGTTTCCTCTCTCTCCATCCCACTCCCCACTGCCAGCATGGGTGTTACATACGGTGACTTCACACTCAGCATTTTACATGAGTGCTAGTGATTTCAACTTGGGTCCTCATGCTTGTAGGACAGGCATTTTACAGATAAACCATTGTGACAGCCCATAATGGCATCTATTTACTCATATTTTTAAATACCATAAAATAGCATAGAAATTTGAGTCTTATTGTGGGGTTTTCATACATTATACCATGTTATCTTGTTCTGATTCACCCCGCACTGTACTACTCCTTCATTCTTCTTCTCCCTTGTCAACTCCTCTATTCATTCCATTGTCCTCTCTTCTGTCTCCATGTCACATGACACTATTTTTTTTTCAAAATACTGAGTTTAAAATTAGAGCCCAACCTATGGTACATTCTTGTAATCCCAGCACAAAGGAGACAGAGACAGGTTTTTGGTAAGTTCAGGGACAGCCAGATGCACATAATAGATTCCTGTATACTTAATCAAAGCTATAAAGCAAAAGCCTGTTTATTTTTTTAAAGGAAAGGGAAAGAAAGGGAGAAAAAAAGGAAAATGATATATAGCAATAGATTTCTGCTTGCCACCCAGCTTTTGGCTATCCTATGACTTTGTGGTATTTATCTCAACAATTTAAGGGGTAAAACATCACAAATTTTATAGCTTCATGTAGAAATAATTTTAAAAATAATATTTGTCTATCTCCATTGTAAATATGTCAAGCAGTTATTAGGAGAAGAATACCTTGCACATTTAAAAGGAATAAAATTATCTACAGCACTGCAGTTAGAGAAACTCCATTGTTTCTATAAGCTTCCTGCATTCTACAGGTGCTAAATGCATGTCTACCTAGCAAATGCTACTTTCCATAGAGGACGTGCAATAGTGGAGTCTTCAATAGGCAGAAACCTGGTGCAAAATATCAGCTATGTATGACTAGTCTGTGTTCATCTGCTGGCCCTCCAGGGGCCAAATTCCCACTCATAGCATCTCTTTCTCCTTAATTATTTAATTGTTTACCTTTAATATAGCATTTTTATTACAACATATTGGTAATGATATGATACTTAGTAGTAAGTATCTATTCACTTTTCAAATTATGGACCAATTTTTTCTTATATGTTGTTTATACATCAAGATCCAGGTAAGGTGTGTCCATTAACATAGGCTCTGGGGGCTCGGTGGGTAAAAGTATGTGCTGTGCAAGCAGGACCATCTGAGATCGTCAGAACCCATGTCAAAGATGGATCTAGTAGCACTCTGGACTTCTATGGGAAATGGGAAGATGAAACAGAAGAAATCTAGAAGCTTATAGGCTATCCAGTCTGCCTATGCAGCAGAGGAACCAGAGGGAGTAGTCTCCAACAAGGTAGAAGGTGAGAATGGTCCCAGAGATGGTCTTCTGAATTGTTCAGTATGTACCTGCATTTACATGCAAGAATGTTTATACATGTAACCTACTACCCCATGCCTACCATGCTCACACATGCATACACACATGCACAAAGACACACACATGCACACACACTCACATATGTGCACACACTCACTAATTGACTACAGGGTCTAGTAAACCTTTTATGCCACAGGTTCCTTACCTGTTCATTATATTCCATAGAACTTCTCTATAAGAGTGAGAGAGCTTGTTTGTGCTACAGAAAGTCTTGTGGTCTGATATAACTTATTTCATCTCTATGGCTTCATACATAGTGTGATCCCTGTGACCAGGACTCTTAGGAAACAGAGATTTATAGCTGACAGCTTGAATTGATTCAGCTTGTTTGTCTTCCTCTAGGGAATGGTATGGAAGCTTTTCCTTGCAAGCCATGAAACCTTTCTTGCCTATTGTTGTGTTGACCTCATGGAGCTAGGGTCCTGAAAATTTATGGCCACCAAAACCACCTTAAGCCCAAGTGCCTTTGGGGTTCTTATAACTTCAAGGAATAAAATTTGCAGACAACACAAAAATGATTTTTAGAAAAAGTATTTTATTATAGGGTGTTTACAAGAAAGAAAAGGTAGAACCTCTGTACAGCAGCAGGAGTCCTTGGGAATGGGATACCACTGAACCCCAATGCTGGGAAGCTAGGGACTCTAGTGGATGCAAGAAGGGAGGGAGTGTGTGTGTATGTGTGGAGGGAGGGTCTAATTCTCATTTCCAGGTGCTCCTGAGTTTCAGCATGCCCTCAAAATGGCCTCCTGAAATGAGGTAGTCCTTTAGGAGAAAAGTGATATGGGGAAGCCAGACCCCGCCCCTCTTTCTGGCATCTCTAGCCTCTTGACATGGTGGAAGCCATGACACTTTTAGTTTGGACAATTTGGGTGTTTCTGGCCTCAAACAGGGTCATTTCCTGATTTTAGCAAAGTGGAGATTGGTCACTTTTCTTTGGGATTATTTTTCCTATCCCACCTCGCCGATTTCTACTTCCTGGTTTCATCACCAGCTTCATAGGTGAAGTATCACTTTCATCAGAAGGACTCAGTAATTTATCTCTGTTTAGTAATGTTAGCACACATTGTTAATTATCATGGAGGTCTATTTTACTAGTGATTGCAAAGTATTGGAACTCAAATTTTATTTACACGATTCCTATGATGAGCCCTGCTGAATTCATAGGCTACTTTCATTTTTTCTTTCTTCTGGAAGCTTCCTGTGCATATGCCCCTGCTCATGTTTCTAGACACTTGGGAGAGATTATCTTTTCCACCTTTAAGAGACCTGTAGTGTTAGGAATATTAACACTTTGCTGTTATGAAATGAAAAGACTAGGTTTCAAGCAAACCCTGTGAGTAATATAGTGTGGTACATAACAAATCTGGGAGATATGTTTCCAACTTTTATCAGCAATAATTTCTGACCTGAACAGGGAAGCATGTGTCACGGGGACTGAAGTGCAGTCTGGTATTAAGAGTCCCGAGTTCAGATTCATTCTCCACTCTGCCATAAACATTACTTTAACACTGATTCCTGATCTCTCTGCACAAAGATATACACACACACAACCAAAACCCAAAAGAGTACTGTAGTTGGTGTGATATGTATTTGTTATTGAACTACCAAATACCTTAGCACTTGAGAGCATGCATTCTGGTTTGTGATTTTCTTCTTGAGTGATCAAAGTGAGCGTGTGCTCCCATCTATTATGACAATTCATCTTTGCATACAGACATAAGATAATGACTACAGCACACAGACTTCACTGACTGATGTCTGAACAAAGCCACTCCATTTCCTTGTTGAGTGGAAAGCAAACAGGAAGGCAGCCCTGCAGGAGATAAACTGCCACATTGACGAAGGATGGAGTTACCATCTAACCCCAAGCCATTATACAAAGCATGGTGGTTCCTTGTGACTAAACAGTGTCAGAAGCTACACATTGTTGAACTTGCATTTTCTCATACAATTTGTCTAAAACAGGAGGGTAATGCAGAGAATAAGAGGTAAGAAAATTCAGTTTCAGACATGGTAGCTACCTGTTTATTCAAAGCCTCAGAAAGATTCTCTTTAGTTTTAATAAACTTCTATCTAACTCTTGAGAGTTTACATAACGTGTTATACCTCTGTGTTCTCTGTTGGTAGGATCTTCTTTTCTTCCCTTGGGTAGAAAATAAACTGGCTTCACTTTTTAAGAGCTTTATGAAAATACAATCAATCCTGACCATCACTGAACAACATTAGCAGCAAACACTTACATCTGTCATTCCTTACTGGATGTGGTTTTCCTTGTCTCTCATTTGAGAAAGTATCTTACTATGTATTTCAGCCTATCCTGGGGTTTGAACCTGAGTTGCTCCCTCCTCAGCCTCCTCTAAAGTGCTAGGACTAGAGGTTAGGGCTAATACATTTGATTCCACTGTTGTCTTTTGAAGTTGATTTTACAAAGAGCCATTTGAGATGTTTTTTTCTAGGTTTTGTATGTTGCAGACGAGTCCTGAAAGTAAATAACCTGACCAATGATATAGCCAGAGAACAACTGAGCTCAAACTCATACTCCAGCAGAGCTTTAATACTTAGCCAAAGGCACCTTTGAATTTTATGCCACCAAGGGAAAACCATAGCCCTAGTCAACAGCTTCTTAGAATGAGGATCTTCTAAGTGTTCTCAGCAGTAACATTGAAGCTCTGACTTACCTATACCATCAAGGGCAGAAGATCAGAAGCCAATGTTCTTGGAATGAGAGGATACCAAGCTATTATCGCTGATGTAAATTACCCTGATTAGGATCTCTGTTGCATTGAATGTATAGAGATACATGGAAATCTACTGCTCATTACCTAGTCCCTTAAACATTGTATTCCTAAACATGTCATTGACTGTTTTTCTTTGCTGACAAGTAAGGAGAGGATGACAGAGTCAACCCTCTGGGTTTGAGGCTCAACAGAAATATCACTGTCTGATTTTCAGGCCAGGAACAGTAACATTACTACCACTACAAATATTGCTGATATCTAACTCATGTTCTGTTGTCCAGGCACATGTGAATTTTTTGAGTTTCTGTTGGACTTCGTGAGAAAATACTGAAATTCAACTGTGTTGATACTTTCAACGATTGTGTGACTCATTCCATGAATATTGCAAACAGGATTTTATTTAGGTAACTTATTTATCCTGTAACTTAGAATAGAAATGCTAACTACATCTATGTCAACAACCAGTTAGAATAAAAGAGACTCATATCTCTAGATAACTGTCTTAGTTAGGGTTTTATTGCTGTGAAAAGACACCATGACTACAGAAACTCTTATAAAGGACAACATTTAATTGGGGCTGGCTTACAGTTTCAGAGGTTTAGTCCATTATTGTCATAGCAGAAAGCAAGGGAACATGTAGTCAGACATGTGCTAGAGAAGGAGTTTAGAGTTCTACAGCTTGATCCACAGGTAGCAGGGAGAGAAAACTTAAATTTCTGAGACCTCACAGCACAGCCCTCTAGTGACACAATTTCTCTAACAAAGCCACGCCCCCTAATAGTGCCACTCCTTATGGGACAAACATTCAAACACATGAGTCTATGGAGGGCATTCCTATTAAAACCACAACAACAATGAGCATAGTTTATGTGATAATGGTGCTGGGTGGATATTTCTTTGCATGCTTAGTTTTAAGAGCTGTTCTTCCAGGCTATTGTGATTATTGACCAAAGATTATCAGTATCGGATCCACTTTATAAAATAGATGTGATAAACATATTTCATCATCAAAAAAGACTGTATAGACCAGTGCCTATTTAGCTCAGGTACCAGGAAATTTCCTGGAATCTCACTATAACATTCAGTAACTTTTCTTCCAGAGTCCTTTTAATTTCACCACCTAATTTAAAAGGCTAACCAGGTAAGAAATAAGGTCTTACTATATTGGCAAGATATCAAGCACCCTAGAGTCACTCTTGCTTTTAATGCTTAAAGTACATCAACTATGTTGTTTTGCTATGTCCTAGTTGTCCAATACATATCTAACTAGGAAGCAAGGTCTTTCATATTCCACACTCCCCAAATTACCACTCCAGCTGTATAGCTGAGCAATTAGATTCCTAGAATGTTTTCTGTCTGTTAAGCCCAGCATTGTTTCAGTAATCGCATCTGGTGCAAGATATAATCAATATAGCTATAGATGTAGTCATACTACCCATAGAGATATGGTGCAGGGTTTGTTGTCATTGCTACTTGGGGTGGCACCAATTCTGAGACACATCTAGAACTCTGGAAAAAAAAATATACCCTGTCTTTCCTGGATGCCTTTTCTCCTATCCATAAGGATCAAGCAGGTCAGCTTTCAGTTGTGTTTCTGAGCACTGTTTCTTTTCATTGGAGTTGTGACATTTTGGAGTGTCAGACCTAGAGTTAATGAGAAATGAAATGGTGGAGGCAGTCTCCTGATTCTAAGAGTACTTGGTGAATAATTATTTGGGGCCATTTCTGAATTTGAATCCTGACACTTTCATGGCTTATTTATTTGATTATATTAAGAACCATTTAAGTTCCCAAACTCAAGGGTTCATCTATGTAGATGGTAGTAATTCTGTCAAACATATACAAATACTGGCAACATAGAGGTGGGTATGAGAGAGACAATCTTGTATACCCATAGGGCACACCTGAGACCATAATTTTGGGAAGATGAGTATTTAGAGCAGTAGTCCCATTAGCACTGTTTCAAACTAAAATCTGTAAATTGACATTTGTATTTTACCATTTACCCTAATTCATTTCCATTCTATACTCTTGATCATTATACAGTCTGAGCTCCTAACACCTCTGTGGACCACTTTACCTGACCTTACTTCTCTGGACACTTGACGCTTTGGCAAGTGGGTCTGGGTGCATTTGGATCTGTAGCTTGGTGCTTATACATGTGTTATCTTCACAGGGGATGATTTTTAAGGCAACCCAGACATTAAAGAGGTATGGTTCACATGGCTCTCAGAGCACCCACTAATTGATGCCTCTTGAGGAGTGGCATGTTCTCTGGGGCATGTGAGGCTGCCCAAGGGGCAATGCCACTTTCCTCTATGAGTAGGTTTCTACCCTGGGAAACACTAGCAATTGAAAGGCTTTTTTTTTTCTCTTGACATTAATAATCTTATCAATACCCCCAGTATGTGCTTTGTAGTTTATTTTTCATGGGACAAAATTAATGCTTTTCCATGGATTTCAGCGATGCTGATTTCTGAAACAGACTGGAACTTTTTACTGTACTTTGGGGTATCTTAGTAGAGTGTTTCATAACAAAAACTCAGAAGTGTGTAATAGATTATGTCTGGTGAGCAAGCTCATGAAATAAACATGTTTCTAAGGAAATCAATAATTAGCATGGTCTGGTTACATAGCCCTCTTATCCTATAATTTAGTTATTTGGAGACAGAGGCAGGAAGTTCACAAGTTCAACATATTTGTGGGCTACAGAGTAAATTCAAAGCTAGCCTGAACAACTTAGAATCTATCTTCAAAGGTTAAGGAGACAGGACATAGAGACTGATGGGAGAAGAAGAACAAGGAAAAGAGGTAGAGAAGAAAAAGAAACAAGCAAAGACATCCACAAAAGGGAAAGGGAATATAGAATTGCCTCTCTTCAAGTATTTAATATGTTTGTCAAATGAGATTTGAGATATTTAAGTCCATACATCCTTCATTACCACATAAGACAACTGAGAATCTGTGGAAGGTACAATTGGTCACACTTTGCACATCTGGGCAGAAATTAGGAGATTTCAAAGTCTGAAGAATAGTATTAGGAGTGAAGGCTTCACAAAGTCACAGTGAGCCCATGGTGGTTCCCAGCCCTTAATAACATGCACACCAAACAGTACGTTCCCAGTGAACATGTGTTGAGTTAATGCACCTCTGACCATGTCCTTACCTGATCTAGGATGGATTTCCATTTATTTTTCCTCTGAAGAACCTTAACTATTGCTTAGGTCAGTTGTAATTAAGATAGTAAAGGAGATTTTTTTCAATGTTATATTTTTATATTTTTTTCCACCCTACCATAGACTATCCCTAACAGAAGTTGGGTACAAGGTAACAAAGATGCATTTAGATGGAATTGAGACGGGGCTCCTCAAGGCAGCCTGTGTATCATCATTCTGAAGTACAGCATTGTTTGCTTTTAGAAGTTGTGTCCCTTGACTTTGGAAATGCAGGAATAATTGAAGCTGTGACAAGTTGATTATGAGCATTCTACAAAAACCATGTCCAAGAACCCCTAAATTACATGGTATCAGCAAGAAGGAATGAAGTAAACTAGGAAAGTTGACTCCTATTATGTAGTTCTTCAGCTGCCCCAATATGAGGGCAGGCAGGGTAACATCACACATCTGTTGATGGTGCAGACAAAGTTACCTAGAGTAATTGTAAGCCAGAAGTAGTTCCATTCCACAGGAGATGTAAAAGATCTAGACAATGGAGGGAAATGAAATGATGGCACATGAGGTCATGAGATCACGCATAGAGTATATGATTACAATGGGCAAAAGAAAAAATCAGTTGAAGAATCTATCATCACATTAGAGAATGATATATGCCTGTGGCCACCTCTTCACCATAAACATCTTAATGGATACATTTATAGAAAAAGATATCTTAGAAAAATCTGAATGTCTTGATATTTACAGACAATAAAGAATTTCATGGTAGCAGATGATGCTATAATACCTATAATCCTCTAAAAGTCTGTCTGAGGTATCTAGCCTTTTGACACTGGAATATGATGTAATTTACCAATGTGTCAGGCTACATTCATAGCTATTTTGTTAAAGCACTGTACTCAATTTCTTATCTAATCATAGACAACAACAAAATCCTATTAGTAAAGCAGGATGGAAACCATTTTATTTTTGTAGTTTAAAATGGTTGATGACCTGTGGTTTAGCCCAGTGAGAAAAGAGTCCCAAGGAGAAGGCACCATACTAAACACATAAAACAAACTAATGAGAAAACAACTTCAGATCCAAAGTTTTTTTCAACTCTGGTCCTATACTTTCCAACCCTAAGCACATCTCCTCCCTTTTTTTGTTCACATAACCCTGAATTCATTCTGTCTCATACTTTCTCCCTCAAGAAAGTATAGACTGAGATTACAGAAAATGATAAAAATGATGGCATGGGAGAAAAGGCAGAGAAAATAAAAAGGGCAAAGTGGTGTTCACAGCAGGAGCAGGGGCATCTAGGTATTTGCAACATATAATCTTTCATTTCTAAGAAGTAGGTACTTAGAATTTTCATTTATATCATATCGCTAGATATGTGTAATAAATATTTGTGCCACATGCCAGGTCACTTACAGCCATTTTTTAAGCTAACACTGAAAGTCATTCACTTTCTCGTTGTCATATCATTTTCAGGATTAATGGCGATGGTATGCTTTGTGTTCAGTTATGCCCAGATACTCATTGAATGGTCCTTGGAAAGACTTAATTCACTTACTCAAAGAGTTTGCTCCACACATGTGCACTAGCTATGCTGTAGTATATACATGCTAGGGTGGAGTATATGTATTTATAATACAAGGAACAGTGATCCTTATACATATAGGACCTATGTTTTAGTATGGAAAACAAAGTAGTAAATGAGAAAATGTTTAATATATCAGAAAGACTTCCCTGAGTTTAAACAGAAAGATGAATGAGAGATATGGTAAGGTTTATGATTTTATATAGGTGTTTATAAGAGCCACACAGGAGAGGTAGGCATCAAGCAAAGATGAAAATTCTTGAATTTAAAAAGACTGCACCTAGTTAAAAGCAATACCAGCGTTAAGTTGAAAAGGTTCAGAAGTATTTAGAGGTAGGCTGGTGGACTGCAGGTCAGCATGAAGCAATTATGAGGGACAGAGTAGGCTGACAGGGAAGGGCTAACTGCTGCCTCATTCCTGATGATCTTGGACCATTTAAAGACTTGGAGAAATGTGAATTTGAACTTGAGAAGCCTATCTAGGGCTGAAGACAAATCTCAAATTTGAGAATGTGACAACTCAAGTCAAAGAACTGGAAGTTCAAGAGTATATAGAAAAGAAGCTCAGAACTGGGTAGCAAGGTGTCCTTACATTAGAAACAAGGAAGTTACAATGATTTCCTGGAGGTACCCATGATGGAGTGGCCAGCGCTAACAGATGCTTGTGCTATCTTATGTGCAAATGAGTAGAATGTATAGAGATGGAGTTATATTCCTCTATCCTTTGGTGTCACTTGGTCATAGAACAGAGATAAGCACATACTCTTTACTAAAGAGATATTCATACCAAAGCAACGTCATCATGGGAAAATAACTTCTCTCTACTACATGATTTCCATTTAAAACAGATGGGCAAATGAATATTGTTGTGGACTAGAAAGATCTTTGCAAGTGTAATACTATAATTACTTGGTGGTAGGGGTGACATCAGTGACAACTGTTGGTGCTGGCCCTTGTCCTGCTTGTAGTTGTGCTGGTGGGAGTAGTTATGATGGCAAAGCTAGTCATGGTGCTTGTGGAGGCGACAATGGTTATAGTAATGGTGCTGTTGATGGTGCTAATTGTGTGGTATGTATGCATGCTCAGGTTTGAGATATTTTTTAAATCACTCAATGCTCAATTCTTCATTGTCGTTTAAGAGACCTAATTTTGTTTCTAGAGGAAGTGGTCATTGATTTGGTATTTCCTCGCTGATCTCTGTTTTGAATATGCAAATATTTCTTTTGTCATTTTGTAGACATAGAAGAGCCCTCTATCCTTGGAACTTGGAAACAGCTACACTGGATTCTGTGTGGAAATTAAGGAGACTGTTGCTGTGGTGGGGGCCTGAGAACATTATTTCATCCCAATGTTGCTCTGACATTTGTGTCTAAGATTCAAGAAGAGTAAGAATAAAAGGTATGGATGTGCACTTTTAACTTCTTAATTTTTAAGGCAAATATGGTACATTTTAAAGATTGATTTTATTGATTTATCCCCTACTGCCTTTGCTTTTCTGTGTGTCCTTTTCCCTTTTAAGGAATAGCTTTATCTTTATGTAATGTGTTGGGTAGACCAAGGTACTATGAGGGAAACTGGGTGGGAGCTGCATTGTTCCAACGTGAATCACATAGGCACAAGGCAGTATGACAAAGTGGACAGAGAAGTGGGCAGGTGTGAAATAGAAAAGTGAAATTGTTGTAGATGTCTATGCCCTACAAGACATAAGTAAATATATTTTCTGTGTCATAAATAATGTTATTACTATTTATTACTGTTTATTTCCATGTCTATGGGAAGCTGCTGATAAAGTTCTCTTTCTTAAATTCCTTGGAAAGAGCCAGCATTTACAGGATATATTGGGGCATTGAATAAAAAGACTCCCATAGTTTTTAAAACCATAAATACCATAATTATAGTAATTAAAGGGTAATCAGTGGAGAATGTATGTTTATAGGCTTTTATGTAAACTTATTTACAATATAAGTGTTTTGGGATGTATCTAATTGCTTGTCAGTGTGTATATATCACTCTGTGTATACAAATCCTTATGTTTGTACATATGGAGGGTGCCAAGGAAGAACAGAGAAAGAAAGAATAACTGGAACATAATTTTTAAGTATGGTAAATCAGCTATGACCTTCTGATATTTGCAAAAATGTCTGTAAATTTCATGACAACCATGAGGGATAGGATTTCTGTTCCAGGAAGCCAGAGAGGAGAAAAATAGAAAGTTTCCTGAGGCTTTTGAATTCAAAGGCCAGAATCTGTTCAGCCTTATTAAAATTGCAGTTTATAGATTCATTTGTACAGAAGAGTGGGGTCACATTTGTCTCTGGGGATAATGGTTTAACTTGTGCCTATGGCATAATCAGGGGATACTGTAAGGTGTCTCAGAAAAGTCTACTGATACCTTATTCCCTATTTTTTGAGATTCTCTCTCTCTCTCTCTCTCTCTCTCTCTCTCTTTCTCTCTCTCTCTCTCTCTCTCTCTCTCTCTCTCAAAAGAATCAGGGAAAACAAATCAAAACAAAACAGCAACTCTTTCCTGTGATATGGTTTATGGGAACTAGGAAGGCAAGTTGCCTAGTTGTAGGGTTGGGCTCCCTCTGTGGCACCATAAAACTCCCTTAGGCCAGGCACTCAGGAGAGATGGAGGTATTGGCCTGGTAAAGAGCAAGTTAGGGATAAGCACAGCCATGCTGTCACCTGTGTTTCTCCCTGCTGGAGTAATTGTGGTGCTTCCTTTCAGTTTGTGAGTGAATGCTTTGTTGATGGTGAAGCATATATACTTACTATCTGCTATTTCCAAATGTCGGCAAAGATATGTTAGGACTCTGATAGTCACATGACTCATATACTTCTAAAAAACAAAATACCTCTGAGAGATGAAGGACTGTGTGAAGTAAGAAATCATGCCTTCATTCTCAGCAGCATCTTCTTTGTTCATAAGAATGTATAGTTCTTTTTCTTTTCTATCACAGGGTGTGTTTAAAACAATTCAACATTAAATATAAATTAGGAACTCATTTCTCATTAACATGACTATAAAGACCAAATTAATAATTTAATGATCGAAAAGGACTCATGTGTAAACACAGTCTTCCATTTTGGAGTCCTTACATGAGCAGAAATATGCTGTGCAATAGATGTGTGTCTGTGGTTGCAGGTGTCTTTGCTCACAAGTGGTCTAACAGAAAGGAAAGCTAAAACATTCATTATTGCTTCTCTAAAAGTCCCAGAGAAGTCTATACATGGGGTTGGGATTTTGACTGAGCTCCTTATTTTGAGTGTGTGTTGATCTTTAATTCAGAATGTCTATGCTCCATTTGCCAGTCACTTAAAACATAAATTCAGCAAAGTTTTAGAGATCTTGGATATAAAAATATTCTCTGTTTAGATAACAATGGTAAAGGGAAAATAAACTCTCTTTGTTCACAAAGATGTGAGGAAATTTCTGCTTAGTGATAAATGAATATTGTGGGGATCTATTAAGTTGATCACACATACACATATATACATGTATACACACATACATATACACATATATATGCACACAGGTGTGTGTGTGTATATGTGTGTGTGTGTGTGTGTACATACCCTAAACCAAAATGGCTTTTCCAGGGTGGTAGGATAACCTGAGATGGTGTGGGCACCATCCATTTAGCAGTGCTCCCAGGATCCCATGGTTTGGCACACTGGAAAGATTCTCAAACTTACCTTCTTGTGAAGACAGGAAGTATAAAAGAGAGGCTCTAGGAGCAAAATAATAAAAGGCAAATCATAATCTGTGTTTGAACATTAGACAGGCCATTGAATTCTCCAGAATCAGTATTTTCTAAAATGGGTTCCATAAGTTTGTAGCTTCAATGTCATCTCAGCTTGGAACACATATAAATTCTGAAGCCATTCTGGGCTGCAGAATGACACTCTGTAACTTGTATCCCTCTGCAAAGGAGGGAATGAGAAACTGCCCTTTGAGATAGGTGTTGCCACCCCTGTTTTACTTATACACAAAGTGACTCCTACAAAAGTAATGTTCCTGTCTAAAGGAAATGCAGGTCAAAGTGGAACAAAAACTGAAGGAAAGGCCATCCAGAGACTGCCCCACCTAGGGATCCATCTCACCTGCAGACACCAAATCCATATACTATTGTTGATGCCAAGAAATGCTTGCTGTCAGGAGCCTGGTATAGCTGTCCCCTGCGAGGCTCTACCAGTGCCTAACCATTACAGATTCGGATGTTTGCAGTCAACCATTGGGCTGAACACGGAGACACCAATAGAAGAGTTAGCGGAAGGAATTAAGGAGCTGAAGTGGATGCAACGCCATAAGAAGAAGAATATCAACTTACCAGACACCCCAGAGCTCCCAGGGACTGAACCATCAACCTAAGAGTACACATGGGGAGAACCATGGCTCC
Source organism: Mus musculus (assembly GCF_000001635.26). Lineage (NCBI taxonomy): Eukaryota > Metazoa > Chordata > Mammalia > Rodentia > Muridae > Mus > Mus musculus. The sequence goes on along the minus strand of NC_000077.6, from coordinate 47,575,799 downwards.
AGCTGCATATGTAGCAGAGGATTGCCTTAGCTGGCATCAATTGGAGTGGAGGCCAATGGGCCTGTGTAGACTTGATGCCCCAACATAGGGGGATGCTAGGGTGGTGAGGTAGAAATGGGGCATCACTCTCAGAGAGACAGGGGAGGGAGGATGGGATAGGGGGTTTGCAGAGGGGAAACCAGGGAAGGGGACAACATTTGAAATGTACATAAATAAAATAAGGAATAAAAAGTTAAAAAAGAAAAGTAATGTAACAAGTCCCATGTCCACACTGCTTTTCCACACACTAAATTGTAAGGTCATTTCATATGATTTCATCATGGACTAGCTGTCTTCATTCCATGTGAGATGTACACAAGTGATCCTCTAGAAGAGCCTTCCCTAGTCCCCAGTTAGGAATAGTGGCCATTAAATGAATTAATTATGTATTATATTAGTAGCCTAGGGAAAGTAAAATGTTGGTGGTAAATATCACTCCTGCCCTTGAGGCTCATTGCTTGAGACAACATGGCTCTCAGGACAATCTTTTATGATCTAGGCCATTGTACAAATACTGTTTCCAGGAACTGTAGCAGAATGAGGGCCGGTATATGGAGAGCCTTGGAGTGAGGCTGCACTGGCTTCATCCCAAGCCACCCATCTTCCTCCACATAGAGTAAGCAGTAACACTCCTAGAGAAAAGAACACCATGATTCCTTGATGTAAGTATGGGGCCCCTCTGGATCTCTGTTTATAGGTGTGCCATTCATTCCATTTCAGCTGATTACAAAACATTATGGTATCAATTTCATTGTAAGAATTTGGAAGCTCTGAATGGAGTCGACACATTTGGCAAAGAAAAGACAGGGGCATTTAATTAATACATAGGAAATGATCTTGAGGGGGAAAAAAATCCTGTCATTAAATGTGAATGTTACACTTTATCTATCCAGAGGGACCCAAGGGAGCCTGGAACTGTTTAGCATGTTTAACACATACCAGCAAGGTTAATTGTCTCAGGATGTTGAAGAGCTCAGCTCCTTTGTAAACCTCCATCGTTTGCCTTGCTGTCATAACCGTTTTTCATGTGACTTCGGAATCCTTCATTATTTTAGCTGGGCTTTTCAAAGTTTTGATTCCCAGGGTATAATTTAAAAGCCAGAAAAACTGCAAATGTGTGCAAGCTAACGGAGCACGATATTGACAAATTAATTAGTCTATTCCCAACCTGCTCCCTTGGTACAAAGGCTCCATGTACCTCCAAGAGTATCAAAGGCAAAAGGAAAAGCTGACTTTGGGGATAGGTTTTATTATTGTTTCTGCCAGTCATCATTTGGAGAGAGACTATGGTTGACTCAGAAGAGAGCTCTCTCTTTCTCTCTCTCTCTCTCTCTCTCTCTCTCTCTCTCTCTCTCTCTCTCTCTCTCTCTCCCTCCCTCTCTTTCTCTCTCTCTCTCTACCTCTCTCTCTCTCTCTCTCTCTCTCTCTCTCTCTCTCTCTCTCTCTCTGTGTGTGTGTGTGTGTGTGTATGTGAGCATACACACTCCCATTTTATGATGGCTCATGTTGGGGTTATCCATCCTAGTTTGGCATATGTCTCTGCCTTCATGCATATCACTTGGACAGCTGTCTGTTTCCCCACCATGTAGAACTGGTGGTTTTTACAGTTTCTGTTCCCCACAGCAGAACTGGGGCTAATTTACCAAGTTCTGTGGTTACCTTCCACTCATGGTTTCTATGGGTTTCACTGAGTCTCTCCTGAACTTTATCATGCATTGAAGTTTCACCCTATTATTTAATAAATAGCTTAGCATCAAATATGAGAGAATGAATAAAACAAAAGAACCAGGATGGAAACCCCAAATGCTACTTTCTGTAGCTATGTGCCTGCCTCTGTGTCTAGGTGACATATACAGAATACCTACTAGGAGCCAGTAGTTGTGCTGAGGTATATCATATCATATCATATCATATCATATCATATCATATCATATCTATATGACATGTATACTTTTTTGGGTTCTGTAGTTTCCTTGTCTATAAAATAATTTTTTAAATCAGATAAAACTGAGGATGCCCTGAGGCTTGTCGCATCCAAGGACTACTAGGTAGATGTAGCAGATGATATAGCTCTAACTATGGCCCAGCACAATTATAACTTAAAATATTATTAGATGTGTGTGTGTGTGTAAGTGTGTGTGTGTGTGATTTTTTTTGTAAGTTGATTATGTAGCTTTTGTGTGTATAATTTGTAAATGGCATCATGTTGCAATATCAAACAACTGGATGTGTCTGTTACTTTCCTTTTATTTCAAGTGAATTGGTACTTAATGATGATATATGAACATACTCTGAGTACATATAATAACCATATAAAAGCCAATTCAAACATGTCATATGAAATTCTAAACAGATGACGCTAAAGAACTTTACATGGAGTGTAGAGTAATGATCAGCAATTAAGATTATTTATTGACCATCTAGAGAACCCAAGTTTGGTTCTCAGAACCTATATCATGTGGCTCTCAACTACCTGTAACTCTAGCTCCACAGTATCTGTCACCTGTCTTCTGCTACAAGCACACCTGTATTTATGTACAAACATGCACACACACAATCAAACACAAAAATAAAATCTTAAAGAACAGGGACCTGGCAGACCAAACTATCTCTGGGTGTGTTCAGGAGGCCCTGAAATCTGTTCAGAACCTGTGTAAATATTCTCTAATCCTGTTTCTCAGTGGGCAGAACCATTTTTGCCTTTGCTTTTTTTCCTATTTATTTATTCATTTTTTGGATAATGTAAGCAGCTACCATGCTAGGAGGAGTCGTGTCCTTTTGACAGTTAGTGGAGGAAAGATTTGTAGTTTTCCCCTTGAGCCTCTGCTTTGCTGCCTGTCTGTTTACTCCTGCTGAATTTTACTCCAGGCCTTTGAAACTTAACAAAATGTGTGCTCGTGCACATTCAGAATCTTGCACAGATTTAGATCTTATTTACAAGTTAAATCTCTCTCTCTCCTTGAAACAGCCATCTTAAGTTTCCAGTGCAATTCTACAAAGAGTTGTTTTGTGCCTAAGGAAATACAGACTGAAAATTTCAACTCAGTAAAAGTGTATCTTATTAATTATGTTAACCAATACTTGTTTATTTCTGGGAAGATGTGAACAAACATATATTCATTTCAAACAGAGAACTGATGACAGACCAAAGTAATAATATCACCAAAGTCCAACATAGATGAGCCAGTGTTTTTATGGTTCCTTATAGGAGTATGGGTGAAAGGTTACACATAAGAATATAAATGACTCAAAGATAGTTTGATCATTGAAAGTTCACCTAGCATGTGTGAGGACTCACTAAACTGGAAATCTTGAGGATTCCACATAGATTACAGGCAGCTGGACAGGTAATTTGTTTAACTTCAGAGAAGGGTCTGTGAATCTGCTAAGTCTCTGGGACTTCCTGAGACTTATGAGTTTTTTGTTCCTGACTGGAGCCCCCTTCTAGAACTTCCTGAGCTTTAATGAGCCTGCTTGGAGAATTTCTTGAGCCTCCTTCTAGGATGGAACATTAAAACTAGTTAAAACTTGGAGGAAATTGCTCCACAATACATGATTTCAGGAAGACTTCAAACTTGACTTACAACACTTCTGTTGAGGATGATTTGTTATAATCATGCTGATCAGTCAGCTTTTTATCACAAATGAATGCCAGACACCTCCCTGGTGGGCTTGTACCTCTGATCTCCAGATATCCACTTGCAGATGCTGAGCCAAGTATAGGAGTGGCCTCTGTCCTTTGTCATCTAAGAAAGGCTTGGCTCTCTTGACTCTGACATTTTTAATGCCTTTAAATCTACAATTCTCTAGTCTTTTAAGAGTTAGTCTATTTCTTGTGGGGTTTTTAATTTATTTTTTAATTAGATATTTTCTTCATTTGCATTTCAAATGTTATCCCCTTTCCTAGTTCCCTCTTCGAAAATCCCCTATCCCCCTCCCCTCTCCCTGCTCCCCAATCTACGCACTCCTACTTCCTGGCCCTGGCATTCTCCTATACTGGGGCATAGAACCTTCATAGGACCAAGGACCTCTTCTCCCATTGATGGCCAACTAGGCCATTCTCTGCTACATATGTAACTAGAGACACTAGTCCTACCATGTGTTTTCTTTGATTGGTGGTCTAGTCCCAGGGAGCTCTGGAGGTACCAGTTAGTTCATATTGTTGGTCCTCCTATAGGGCTGCAAACCCTTTTAGCTTCTTGGGTACTTTCTGTAGCTCCTTCATTGGGAACCCTGTGCTCTATCTAATGGATAACTGTGCACATCAACTTCTATATTTGCCAGGCACTGGCAGAGCCTCTTAGGAGACAGCTATGTTAGACTCCTGCCAGCAAAATCTTGTTGGTATCTTCAATAGTTTCTGGGTTTGGTGGTTGTTTATGGAATGGATCCCCAGGTGGGGCAGTCTCTGGATGGTCATTCCTTCAGTCGCTGCTCGCTGCTCTGAACTTTGTCTCTGTAACTCCTTCCATGGGGATTATTCTCCCCCTTCTAAGAAGGATCAAAATATCCACACTTTAGTCTTCCTTCTTCTTGAGTTTCATGTGTTTTGCAAATTGTATCTTGGGTATTCTGAGTTTCTGGGCTAATATCCACTTATCAGTGAGTGCATATCATGTGTGTTCTTTTGACATTGGGTTACCTCACTCAGGATGATATCCTCCAGATCCATCCATTTGCCTAAGAATTTCATAAGTTCATTGTTTTTAATAGCTGAAATGTACAACCTTTTCTGTATCCATTCTTCTGTTGAAGGACATCTGGGTTCTTTCCCGCTTCTGGCTATTATAAATAAGGCTGCTATGAAAATAGTGGAGCATGTGTCCTTATTACAAGTTGGAGTTTTTAAGGAAGGAGTTTGTGTTCCTATGTCTTATCATGATAGAAATTTCACTTCTCCATTGTTGAGAAGAGAAAGGAAAAGACAGCTAGCCATGTGCAGCTTGAATGTTATTTGCAGTGGTTCCTCCATTGGCTCACACATTTAATCACTCAGTCCCTAATTGCTGGTGCTCTTTGGGAAGGTGGAAGAAGAAGACATAGAGCCTTGTATTAGGAACTAAGTCATTGGGGCAGACGTTGATGTTTTATAGTCTTGCCCCACTTCTCGTACATCCTTTGCTTATTTGTTTGTTTTTTGTTGTTTTGTGTTGTTGTTTTGCATTTGTGTTTTGTGTTTTGAGTTGGATGTAATCTCTCAGCTTCCTGATGAGGCATACTGCTGTCATATGTCCCCTGTCATTAGTCTAAACCAAAATGAACTTTTCCTACTGTAAATTACTTTTGGTTGTATTGTTTTATCCCAGAAAAACAAATGTATCTAGTATAATAATATTTCCTCACAATTCTTGTTGGAACACTTCTCAGTACAGCTGAGTAAGGAATGTGTGCTTTGAACAATGCTTATTTCCACAGTACCAAGCAGTTCTCAATAGAATGGATCCACTTATTAGAAGATTCAGAGTTTAAAAGGACCACTCTGATGATCTCTTCTTTTATCTCAGAGGACACGGGATGTGTTCCCACCAGAGGATGCAGCAATGAGGGACCCTCTAGGAAGCAGGAGAACAGCCTTCACCAGACACCAAAGTTGCTGGCATGGTGGTCTACTCTGTTATAAATTACCTACTGTTGGTGTTTTCTAATTAGCTGAACAAACAGGGTAAGAGAATAGTCACAGAGATTATATAATTCATACAAACCCTACATATAAATATTATGTGATTGCTACAAAGATAGATAATCTGGGTGCTGGAGAGATATCCCAGTGGTTAGGAGCACTTGCTGCTCATTTACAGGACCTGGGTTTGACTCCCCCAACTACATGGCTTGCCAGTTCATAACAATCTCCAACTCCAATATCAGGGTAATCAGATACCCTCTTCTGGTCTTCACAGGCACCAGACATGTAAGTGGTATGTAGAAATACCTACAAACAAAACACTGAAATATAAAATAAGAAATAAAATTTTAAAAGTAGCTACTATGAAGAATTCAATAGTGTCCATCTTATCACAGTCCTTGATGATAGTAAAAAAGACAATTTATTCCAAAACATTAAGACACAGCCTTAGAGGGTGATGTGTGAGAGAATAATAGGCTCTATTATTAATGAAATGTTTCTCTAATGGAAGGCTTACAAATTGAATTTGTAATTTCCTGAAATACAGGAAAAAGAAAAGAAAATATTTTAGTAAGAATAAAAAAAGGCAGGTTAGCAGCTACATGCAGTAGAACTTTCCTTTTCCTCTCGGGACCTCTGATAGTCCTAGACAGATTGGGACAAGAGCTGGGGCTCTTAAAGAAGCTTTAGCTTCATGTTGAGATTATACATCCAGAGCTACAGCATTTAAATGAAAAATCAATGTGCCTCTTGTACCCTGTTTAGTTTCAAAACTTCTAGGGAAAGGCATTGAAAGGCTTTCTCAGATGAGGAGAGGATGTCTCACATGTACAGACATGGTCTCATAACTGGTCTCACCTTTCCATCAGCAACACAACAGCAATCATAGGAAAGCAAGGTCCAAATTTTCTGAGGGAAAACTTGGATTTAAGAAGTTGATTTTAAGTCATACTCCAAGTAAGGACAACATAAAGACATATTGCTGCATCAAGATTCTGTAGCCCAGGCTGGCCTCAAACTCAGAAATCTACCTGCCTCTGCCTCCCAAGTGCTGGGATGAAAGGCGTGTTGCCACCACGCCTGGAAACAAACAACTCTTAAAGGAACTGTAAAATCATTCTCCCCATGAAAAAACCTTTCTTAAATATTTGAGAAGATGTTTCAGATAATGTTATAGAACACAGGGGTCACATCTGTGTCCCAAGCAAGGACCAATTACCCATCTTAATAAGTCAATTAAAATAATCAAATTAAAAGGAGAAAGCAGAAAAAGGTTTTATACACTGTAGTCATGTTAGAAAGACAAAGAGATCTAATGAAATGTCTCCATTGTCTATCCTCCAAGTACTGCAGTAAGACTGAAGTTTAACTAGGAGGCCAATGATTTACACATCTAACCTAGTCAAGGCCTGGTCTTGTCCACCATAAACCCATCATTGTCTGGACTTTAGTCTCACCCTATACAGGTGGATTGACAAGTTGCTTAGACCGTGAAATCTCTTTCTGAGAAACAAGCTGCTCTTTGGGCTAGTGCCTTTTCCTTCATGCAGCAGGAAGTTCCAGGGGGAATTTCTATTTCTTTGGAATCAACAGTCAGATACAACTGAGAGACACAAATATTTCTTTGGAGCACCTTCATTTCTGCTAAGCCAACCACATCTCAGCAGGAGGTCTGGAAACTATGTGGCTAAAATGAGTTCCCAAACTCTAAGAATCTTATATTCTAGGGAAAACTGGAAAAGGTCTCTCAGTCTGGGTACTGTATTAGTATACCTGTGCATTATCTCTAATCTATAGACAAGTATGAATATGTCTGAAGAGCAAAATCTGTATTAAAAAATCATAATACAAATAAAAGCCAAATAAAATGTACTCTGATTATCTCGGCAACATATGTATCTTATTTGGAAAAATAAATCCATTTGACTCATGATTTTGATATTCTGAAGTTGTGGCAAATAGTAATAATAAAAATAATAATAATTTTCCTCCTAGTATATTACCTGGCTCTCCAATAAACAATTTATATCACCATAATAAACTCTCTTTTCTACCTTTAAAATCAACCTATAAAACTAACACAAGGAAATTAACCAAATGTCATAAACCTTGACAATGAAGACAAGGAAACAGCACACGACTGCAGAATGGGAAGGAGGGGAAAGATAAGGAGCGTTTGAGGCTTAGATAACTTTGAAAGGGACATGTGGTGGCGCACGCCTTTAATCCCAGCACTTGGGGGGCAGAGGCAAGCAAATTTCTGAGTTCGAGGCCAGCCTGGTCTACAGAATGAGTTCCAAGACAGTCAGGACTACACAGAGAAACCCTGACTCAAAAATACAAAAACAAAAAACAAAAAACAAAAGAAAGGGAGATGTTAACATTTCTCTTTCAAGTGATTGATGTAGGACAAAGAATTCTCTCTCTCTCTCTCTCTCTCTCTCTCTCTCTCTCTCTCTCTCTCTCTTTCTCTCTCTCTCTCTCATGCACACACACACATACCCCACAACTTAAGATGATACCTGTATTTGCAGAACAAAGTAAAGTTTAAAGATGAACCAAATTATGCAAATAAACTAAGATCTACCATTTAATTGTCACAGATAATGTATTCTAGTTAAAAACATAAACTCTGAGAGTCCTTCAGCAAACAGAGGAGAGCCACTCTGTTACTCACCAGAGTGAGAGTTACAGAATCAGTTAGCTGTACTTAATAACTGAAGACTCTCAGACAGAAAGCTGTCGGAAACTTACTATTTTACTTTGGCTGAATAAATAAATCTATTCTCCTAGGGAAAGCATGTAAAAAGAATTCCACCCTGATTTCTTGCTAAACTCATTGTTATAATATTACATTGTGAAAGTTTAATGTTCAAAGTACAATCAAGAATATCATACAAACAAGATGAAAAGTCTATGTCAAAGCATTGATGCAACTCATTGTTAAATGAGAAAAGTTAGGAAGGCACATACTCCGAGAGAAGAGTGTTTAAAGGAAAAGGTTGTTCAATGAAGGATTTTTAATAAAGTTCAATAAGAGACAAAAATAACAAAACAAAACCAAATGACAACGTTGCAGTCCTGTAGAGTAATAAAACTGCAGCCTTGGAATTACATATTCTGCACTTTCTGCCTTCAGGTTTACAAGTAACTTTTCCAGGTCCGAGCTCCAGTGAACTAGTAAATACAAAGTGAAAGACTGACTTTCACATAGCCCAACAATCCTTGCCTGACTTCATTGAGCAATGTCCAGACTTAATGCAGGGAGGACAGATTTTATTCTTTTGGTTGCCAGTTTGGGATGTACTTTGCCTCTAAAAGAATTCAAATATATCATGAAGTTTTTCTTGATGCTTGATGCTCTCAGCTTCTGTTTTGCTCCCACCTCTGTTTCCATGGCAATCATCAATAACAACAATAAACACATTAAACAACTAGTATTCATAGTCTCTTTGCTGCTTCTGAGAACAAGTAGAAAGGAAGCTGTCTGTACATGAGTCTGCTACCTACCAACTCCTCACGACGTTTTATCAAATGAATAGTTTAACTTTCAGATGTCATTGGCTGCTTTTGATGCAGAGACAGAAAATTAGAGATGAGAAGGGAAGAGGAGACACATCAGCAAATGAATAGCTGGAAGGGAAAAATCTGAAATCGCCTACAAAATTTGTTGATGTGGCAATTTGCAAGTTGTCTGATAAATAGCTAAAAGAAAGTCTTCCTTCTTTGAATGCAGCTACAGTCAGATAGTAAAGAATTCATGGGCAAGGACTGCCGGCTTGAATGACTCACCGAAGCTGCTGCCTTAAATCTTTTCACAAGCCTTTTGTCTTAATGCCAAACCTACTTTTGAATAAAATAAAAAAGGAAGGTTTCCAGAAGAATGTATCCTTCTACCTCTTCCAAATGTGTGGCCAGGAAACCAAGGCAATAGTGATTCTCATATTGATCCAAGTTCATGATCTTTGATTTCTGTTACTAGAAAGGCCCTATCTTGCAGAGGCTGGAAAATGCAGCATACCCTACCTGGGAACTGAGATACATTTTGGCTTACCTTGGTTTTGAGACAGATTGGAGGTTCTGTCTGTGGAAATGAGTTTCAAAATGCCTGCCCAAGCTCGATGTGGTGGTGTGCATCTTTAATCCCAGTACCTGGGAGGTAAAGGCCAGTGGATTCCTACAAGTTTGAAGCCAGCTTCATCTACATGGTGAGTTCTAGGCCAGCCAAGGCTACCTAGTAGGAACTTATTTCAAACAACAACAAATAACAAAATGTCTGTCCAATCAAAAGAAGTTGAATGTCAACTACCTGTCACCTGTATGTGTGTGTGTGTGTGTGTGTGTGTGTGTTTTGAAAGAATCAATCTTGCATGTGGAAGCTCCCATTTAACCTACCCAACACAAAGATCTTCATTCAAAGCTGCTTATAATGAAAGTGTGGAGAGAATTCATTTATACTCTTTCATAGTAGATTTAGATAAACAGTCTGAATCACTCTGGCCTATCACCAGCACTGGTAAAACATTCATTCCCTCCATAAATAATATAGTAGAACTTCATGAATATTCATTTCTTGATGTTGAATTGCCACTTGCTGTTTTCAGAAATTGCAGTGTTATCAAGACATGGGATTTCATGGCAGTAAGACTATGACTTCTTTGTGGTGACTAGTGTTTTCTTTAAGATATAAACCCCAGCTTTTTGAGGGGGAGATTGTACCATGAGCTTCCAGCTGTTGTAATGAACTTCTTTTCCTTACTTAAAGGTAAAAGATTAATTATTTACTAGTTTTCCTGAAAGATATGAGTTTTGGGTTTGTTTTGTGTGTGTGTGTGTGTGTGTGTGTGTGTGTGTGTGTGTGTGTGTATGTGTGTGTGTGTGTAAAACAAAAAGGGACATGCTCAAAAGTCATATTTGTAGTCCAAATTCAGTTAGCCTACAGGTTGACAAATTTTGTACTTCAAGCGCTCTTACTAAAAATCAGAGGAAAAACCGGCATCAGTAAAAGAATGAATGTGGCTCCCACTCACATTCTTCTAAAATAGGGGCTCTGCTCTCTTCTTTGCAATATTCAACAAAATGCAAATCCTGTCTACTTATTTCTGTCCTTACTACATTTTCTTTTGGTCTGCCAAAGAAGGTTCTAGACTTGCTTATATCCCTCTTCCTTCAGTCTCTAAGAAAGACCTACAGTCTTCCATATCCATTTAGTTTGGGCTTTAAGATTCATGAGCAGAAAAAGTAGAGGAGAATGGGAGAAAAATCTGCTGTTCATGGCCCAAGAGCAAAGGAAATGCTTCTCTTGACTTTACTGGTGTAAATTGAAGTATTAATTTATCAATGGCAACTATATAGGGGAGAAATTGAAAGAACACTACCCCAAATGGAACTGAGGTTATTAATTTATACCCTTTATAATGCCGAGTAATTGTGTGTAGAAACAAAACAAAACAGAAGAAAACAAAACCGAACAAAACAAAGGGAGTTTATTTGAAATCACATTTTAACATGTTTCTCTAATTAAACTCTTTTAGGATACTGACTTTGTCTTTATTGATGGAAAATGTGGACCATGAAAGAAGGGCTAAAACCCTGAAATTTTCAAGTGTTGTTCATTGAGGACAATGTGGGCTAAAGGAAAAGAAAAGAGAAAAACGCATAGTTTGCCCACAACATCTCAGGGCTCACAATCCTATACACTGACATTTAAATTAGGTAAGGCACTGGCCACATGTGGCTATTGGACACTCACTTGGAACATTTGTGAGCTTCCCAAATGAAGATGAAATGTAATCTTACAGTTATCTTAGGGTTTTTAGGATGGCAAAAATAACATGAAGCATTGCCACTAATTTTGACATATAATTTATATACTTGTTTTAAATATTCATATGTTGAATTGCTGGTGATTTGGTATCTTATGTTAACATACTTTGAAAATGTACCCTTTGATTTTATATTTTAATGTGACTTCTAGAATATTAATATGTGATTGCATTACATTACATTTCCATTGGGTAGAACTCCTTTGGAAAACAACTAACGGTTATATGACTTGATTAAAAGCGTGTTTACTCACGTTTTTAAACAAGTCATATAACCGTTAGTTGTTTTATCTAGTCTGTAGATATCCTTGACAAAGTTAGAGAGTCATTGGGTCAGCTTCTTCTCTTCATTTTTCCACCAAAACTACATCACAATGTGTCTCCCTCCCATCCTGAATGAACTCCTTAATGCAGTGACTCTCAACCTTCCTGATGCTGCAAGCCTTTCATACAGTAGCTCCTATGTGGTGACCCCCAACCTTAAAAGTATTGTGTTGCTACTTCATAACTGTGATTTTGCTACTGTTATGGATAATAATGTAAATATCTCTGTTTTCCAAAAGTCTTAGGTGACCCCTGTGAAGGGGTCATTCCATCCTCAAAGGGGTTGCAACCCTAAAGCTGAGAACTTGCTAAAACTTAGCAAGGGATCTTGGTGGGTTTTTATTATAGAATTAGAAGGAAAATGCAATAGTTCCCATTTTCCAAATACACTAAATGTAATTTGGCACAAAGCCCATGGCAATCTGTATTCATGCCATTTCACTACACCAAGGTTAGTTGTTCAAGGGTCTTGTTCAAATATTTCAGACTAGAGCTCATTAGCCCAGCTTGGAAAGTCTTTTCCATTCACTTTATGAAATAGAATGGCTCAAACCCATCACAATGTCATACATAAATAACAACATACGGACACTGTTGTTGTAAACTGATTAAATATTAATTTCTAGCAAAAGAGAAAATTCTATTCCCTTTTTTGAGTGTGTGTGAGAATCCCGGTTGTGATTTTTTTTTTAAATGTAGACCTTGGTTTTATATTGCTCTTTAAAAACTGCATTTACATTCTCTTCTGCTATCTCTATGGGGGAAAGTAATTAGAAATCAAGTCTTCAAGAAAATAAGTAAACATTACTCGCATCCTTTAGTGATTGGAACTCTCCTAAACTCCCTCTCTTAAAGGATTGAATGTTTTATTTCCTTATGCTTCCTGCGATTTCTGTATCATGGAGATGGAGGGAAGGTTGGTAGGTGACCTTGAACTTGTTTTGTCATACTTGAAATTTTCATTAAAAGTAAGTCAAAGCATATGTCAAGCACTTGACTATTCTTTCATTAATGCACTCTCCTTTGGTAGCTTTATAGCCATTTATTCAGAAACAGTGGCCATTAGATTTGGGAAACTTTAAAGAAAGTGGTCCTCCATACCAGATGCACAGAGAAACCAAAGGAGTCTTTCCACATCTGGCTGTCCAGGCCAGATTTATGAAATCAGCGTATGCAATATGTTCAAAATGATCCAATAGCAGCTGCCTCCCACAAACAAAGCATGACAGATGTATGTGCTGCTCCTTTCCATATCTGTGGAGAAACAGTGATTAATCAAGAATTAATCAGTATCAGTCTGAATATGTATACAGAATGTGTGCATCTTAGCCAGACAATGATAAAAATATTAATAACCCATCCTTGATTTTGATTACAGGACAAATGCTATACCTACTGTTATGTGTATCTTAAGAACTCAGGAAAACAGAGACTGTTCCCTGTTTTCACATGAAAACCCATCAAGCTGAAGTTAAATAACTTGAGATTTTGTATGCCTGAAGCTACTTCATGCCTGATTATTCACTCTTCCTGCCTCCCAATGGTTAACTGATACTATGTTTTCAACAAATCATAATTTATTATTAAGTTATACCTGGATTTTAGAGATACGGTCTAACATCCCTGTTAAGAAGTATGCTGCCCCTTGTCCGATGTCTTCAGAATGTGCACTGGACAAAGAACTAGATGCTTTAGCTTCATTTCCAATTTGACTGGGTGTAATATTTGAATACTGCCGACTCCTAATTTCAATTTGACAGTCAGATTAGTTACAACTAAGCTGTAGTGCAGACATTCCTTTTTGTTGCTTTGTTTGTTTGGTTGTTTGGTTGGTTGGTTGGTTTTTCTTTTTGTGTTTTTTATTGGTTTCTTTTGTTTTTGCCACCCCATTTCTCTACTGGGTAGCCCAAGATGGATACAAGCATTGGCTCCTTACACATTTAACATTTTTAGTAATGGCAATATCGGTGCATGCCACCGCTCCTAGAGAACATAAACATGCTTAGTAGAACTCTTGATTTCCATACTGGCCAATAGTACTTGGTTCTCATACAGGAAAGATTATGTTCACCTTTAGATACAAATCCATAAAGTAGAAGTCATTACTCATATTATAGAGGGGGGATTCTTGCCAAGGAGTCTAAATGCTTGACAAGTTTTACCCAAAGCATGCCCAAAGATTTGCTACATCTAAGATCATATGCTTACCTGAGCAAAAGTTTCAGGATTTCACTGTACAACAAAATGAATGAGATATATCAAAGTTGTTCAACATGCTGGTTTGGCAAAAGTTTTTTTTGAGACAGGGCTTCTCTGTGTAGCCCTGGCTGTCCTGGAACTCACTCTGTAGACCAGGCTGGCCTTGAACTCAGAAATCCACCTGACTCTGCCTCCCAGGCACTGGGATTAAAGGTGTGTACTACCACTGCCTGGCTATTTTTTTTCTTTTTTAAAGATTTATTTATTTTATTTATGTGAGTACACTGTAGCTGTCTTCAGACACATCAGAAGAGGGCATCAGATCTTATTACAGATGGTTGTGAGCCACCATGTGGTTGCTGAGAATTGAACTCAGGACCTCTGGAAGAGCAGTCAGTGCTTTTAACCACTGAGCCATCTCTCCAGCCAGCTAAAGAAGTTTAACCTCAACAACTGATATCTCTGTTTTCTCTAGAGAAACAACTTGGGTCACCATAGTAATGATGTCTAGACGAGTGGGTACAACTTGTTAACTCTTAAGTAGATGCTAACATTAGACTGCTTTTACATACATACATACATACATACAGACAGACATACAGACAGACAGACAGACATGAACATGCACACACATACCCAGGTATTTTCATATATGAAATAAATTATGTAAACACTATAAAATACATTTCTTTTTGCTATTTATCCAAATAAGAAAAATATGCCTCAGGTTATAAACCTTGTTCTAGGAAATGCTGTTGAAAATACCCAGAAGAGTGGTGAGTCCTAAGCTGTTCCCACTTTTCCTTAGGGCTAGTAAATGGTAGTCCATGTAAACCGGCCCCTGTCCCAGTAGCTTACAATACTCACCCTATTTCATTTTGATGTATTTCCAACACCTCATGCATTTCACAAAGATTGTGATATAGATTAAGCCAAGGGAAACACAAACTTTTCTACTTAATAAATAGGTCTATAAATCAAATCTGTAGCACACAAAACAATAATCATTCCTCAGTTTGCCTGCCTTTATTGTTAGGGACATGTTTTGCCTGGTCCTTACCTCAACTAAGACATTCAGATCTTTCCTAAATCATGCTACAGTACAGTGGATTTGGAAAATGGAAATGTTTTTATTAAAAATCTATTAAAATTAACTATAATTAGTCTAGCAGTTAAATCTTTTAATGGCTTTCTTTGGCTGTTTAACTTGTCACATTTGATAAGACATACAGATTAATCCCAATTTTTTAGTATCTGAATCTTGTCATTTCGAAATATTGTGACACTAAAATGTTCTCTTCTTGATTTATGCCCAAATTTTGAAATTAGGTGGTTTGAAAATGTTATCTTTTAACTTTATGTTCACAGAGCTTAAAGTAATGTGAGTCACCTAAATGAATATTCTTCAAGGAGTATATGATATCAAATTTGCATGTCTAACCAATACCCTCCCAACAATATATATCTGCTGTTTCTATTTCAGCAGGCCCATTGTTTAGTTGAGTCGGGATTCTTTGAAGGCTACAGGTAGGCATATCTTTGTATATACTTGGCTTTTTACAGAACTTATCAGACTGCTCAAGTTTGGCTTATGAGTCTACACACTGGGAAAAAGACTGGGGGTGAGGGTGGGATGTTCAGATGCTAAATCTCATTAATGGAGTCATGCTGAGTCCACCACTGCCTTGTTGTTTAACAGTGTAATGCATTTCTCTCTTTGATTTCTGAAGTTCCTCCTTTCTCTTAACTTATGTGAATCCATAGTAGTCCTAGATACCCTTTGGCTTCTCACTTTAGAGGAAAACTTACTTTTTATGGAGTCTAATTGGACAGAGAACGAGGCTTCACTGGCTTATCTTTCCATCTCACCAGTGAAGAAATAGATGTCATGGCCATAGTGAGGTTGTAACCACTTAGAAAAAATCTGAATGGCACTGTATCAGGGGCTGGATGATGTGTCATTGGGCTGCAAAGGGCAGTGAGCTGTAACTATGTATAGTTTTAATGGAGTGATGAGAAAGAGCCAGAAGGAAAAGAGGTATGGTTTTACTCCAAGTTCCAGCTTACACAGCACACTGAGTCAAGCCAACTAGAAATGACAAACACAGGACATCCAAAACATACAAGGAGTCAATAGGAGAGTAATAAAAGATACTCAGATCTATTTGCTAGTTATGAATTTATTTAGCAGACACTTGTGGGGCCAGAAAGCATTTTTGTAAAGCATTCTGAGAAGCTCACACATCAGCATGTTGGAAAGGACTCCCCAGAGACCTAAGATCTGACTGCAGATCGTAATCTGTAGCCATTCTGGAACTAACAAAATCCATAGACAGGAGCTACACACTTTTCTACTTTCACTGTTTTGCAATGTAGACTACTTCTCATTGTGCCTCTGAGAAGCAGTGTGCTGTTATTGAGAAATAGTCTCTGTTGTATTGTCTAAGTTTTCATCAGCTCATGTGACCAGCACCAGGCAGAAGACCTCTCTTCTACCATCACAGGAATGATGGTTTCTGTTCAGCCAGTTTTTCAGTGTTCTGTTTTGTTAAAATTATTTATTTATTGTGCTTTGTACACCACACATACACACACACAGACTCCACACACATGTGAATGCCAGAGAATAACTTGAAGGAGTCATTTTTCTCTTTCTACAATGTAGGTCCTGGGGGATCAAGCCCGGACCATTATGCTTGCTGGTGAGCAGTTTTACCCTCTAATCTGTTGCTCTGGACTACAGTACCCCTTATATGAGCAAACCCAATGATCTAAGAGCCTTTTGAAAATGCTACATGCTATCTGTATAAAAATTTATGGTTGTTATTCATCAGAATACAGTCACAAGTAAAAGTTATGAATCTGTCTGAAAGAACAAAAATATGTGGGCGTCAGAGTGTTTTGATACTTTGAATATCTACTGAAGAGTTGAAATGATTTAAACTTTAAGTAGATGGTGATTAATTTTTAATTACCAATTCTTTGAAATTAAACTCAGGCAAATGAAAAAAAAATGCCTGAAAAATTTCAACTGCTGTATATATTATGTATTAATTACCCATAATATCTCTTAGTTACCCATTTCTTAAAAGCTATCATGTCTCTGGCTTCAGAAGAGGTTATTGTGAAGTTTTCTAAACTGTAATACTGAATTGCTGTGCATGTTTAAGTACCATATAGAATATGCTTTGTAGAATTTATTATGTCTGGTAACTACAGAAAGAATATACATAATATGCAAAATTCAGAAAGCACAGAAAGTATATTGTAGAAAGTCTATAATAATTTCATTATTTCAGGGGAGTCACTATATGTTTATAAGTAGAAAATCATATTTTTCACATGTAAAATTAGAATGTGTTGTTGTAATGCTTTCACTTAAACAGTTATTTTTCCATTATTTCAATGATTGCATAAGAATACTTTAATTTGCTTTAACAAATCTTCTCTTCTTAAATATGTAGCTCTTTAGAAAGTGTCTTTGATTATCAAGAAATATGACAATTTTCCTAAGTATTCGTGGAAATATGAGAGAATAAGAAATTGTATTTTTCCCAAAGAAATTAGTTCCTCAACAAATCAGTTCAAGTGCATAATCTCATTGATTTGAATCACTACCTCAGAGATGTCTAAAGCAGAGCAGACATATTTTTAAATCTTTAACTCAGATTTCCACAAGTGCTTCATATTAAGATACAATAATTATACAATAAATAAGATTATCTCAGAGATAAATGCATTGTCAACTGGAGCTAATTTTTTAGAAGATTCTAATATGGAGCTAAGTGGAAGATAAATCTATTTTTTAACAGGGATATATGGGCACACAGATAAAGATCCATTCCAGAGTCAATCTTGTATATACTAATTTGAAATTCTTAAATAATTAATCTCTCTGATTTTCCTATTAAAAAGCCTCTAGTTCTTATTCTTTATTCCCTCTATTCATTTATTAAAGTAATAAAGTGAAAATGTCACAGAATCACATTTATGTGAAAATATTTTTATAGCCTCAAAGATGTTTCTTCAATAAGCATCTAAATCAACAGCCATAACAAATTAAATCCAATTACTTTTCTGTTCAGTTACTAACAGAGCTTTGTTCTGTGTACTTTCTTTAGCTTTATTTCTCAAGACAAAATATTCTTTAAGATTTATGGAAAATGTTGACCATTATTCTTGGTTGTAGCATTTATTCTTAAGCAGCAATCATGCCCTTGGCTCTTGATTAGTGTTATGCTTGATTTAATGGTTTTTCCTTCATCTCTTTGTATATGTCCAGTGACATGTATGTCATTAGCTTATCATTTGGAGCCATCTCACCTGGTGATGCCCAATTCTTTCCTTCCAGTTCTTCTTTCCTATACCTGCTATTTACCTCAATTCCATCCCTTGGGCCAGAGCCCAAATAGCCAAGTAGTAAATATTTTAGGATTTATAAGTCACAAACTACCACTTTCCTCTTGTATGTAAAAGTAACTGTAAACTCTACATAAACCATTGGTTGTAGCTGTGTCTCCATGAAACTTTATTTAGAGAAACCTAAAGTAGATTGGATTACCTACAAGCTCTTTCTCAACTTTTGACATGATCTATTTCATTATTATGTGTCTTTTTACATTTATTTATGAATCTATCTCTCTATCTGGGGTATCTATGGAGAATGTTTGAATCTGATGGGAATCAAATTCACAATTATGTCCATTTCATCCTAAAGTTCTGTCTGCCTTGTCAGAGAATAGAGGTAGTAACTTGAAGATGAATGCAAAGTAACCAGTATTTACTTTTGTAACACAGAAGGTTGTTTTCCAACTAAGTGAATCCAGTTTGCACTCAATCAAGCATTCATAACATAGACAATGACAAGACAGGGTGAGGGTACTTAAGACCTAAGAAGAGAGGTACTCACAAATCCTAATGGTATCCTTCCTAAGGCTTCTACCACATGAGCCCTTGTAGGAAAAACACTATTTAAACCACCCCAGACTCTAATTTTGGACCATAATTGTGTTTCAATCCTATGGACAAATAATTGGCATCCTGTTTGAATGTCTTAGTTTTTTTTTGACTGTGCCATCCATCCTATCCCTAAATTGCACAGTGAGATTATGAAAATGTCATTTTCCCTTTTTCTGTATGAGTTTGATTCCATTGTCTACATTGCAGTCTAATCTTTATGACCACATTTGGCCAGGTGCAGCCAATTAGTATGCATTTTGGGTCATTCACTACTACATTCCATTCTGGAATATATTTAAGTTCAAATTCGCTTCATCACTGCTTCCCTAGCAAACAACACACTACAAAACATACACACTAACAATGAGTGATTGACTGAGAAGGGTTAGAGGAATGCAGCTAAGAGAATCAAGCCAAGGAAGGAAGGGTGCAAAGCAGAAAAGGTGCAAGAGCTGATATAGCATCAGGAGTGGATGATGGATGGCTCCCTCACTTGCCTGGTATGTCTGGACCTCTTCAGAGTTTTCTGCTTTTTTTTTCTCTCTCTCTCTTCAGCTTGGCTTATCTTAGAATCTTCTTAGCAGCTCAGCTCCACTAAGAGTGCCTGCCTCTCAGCAGCTTGGCTTGGCTAATCTTGAAGGAGGGTCCTAGTGAATCTGGTCAGATTTAGGAACTTCCTGAAGCTATTTTGAGTGGTTTGTATTTCTACCCTCAGATCTTTCCTGCAGGATGGCATGTTTCAACCTCTGAGGAAAGTGTATGCAAGGTCACCTGTTAATGGCAGTTGAGTTTGTGGGTTATAGAATATATAATCATGGTGGTGGCTGCACCTTGGCACTGAGCAAGTGGCTAGTGAGGCAGGTGGAGCTGAGACCATCTGAGGCAGAATATAAACTATTTCCAATAAACCAGAGGGGCTCCAGAATATTTCAGTATTGCACCAATCACCACAGTTTGTTAGATCTGACTTCCTTTCTCCTTGGTTTCAGAAGAGTACAATCATCTTTTCAAGTCCTACCAGAGTCCCAAAGGGGCAGTGGGAAATCCTTGTCCTTGAAGATTATCCAGATATTGAGTTTATTCTCTGAATTGATGCCCCCTCCCACCTTAATAGATAGAATAGCTTTACTATCTCCCCCATGGTTCTGTACCTGTAGGACATAATTTATTCCTATATCTAAACACTAGCTCAAGGCATATTGAAAACACTCTGCCTCCCTGATTCCAGGCAGGCTATCAGCAGTAGTAATTCCCCTCTAAAATCTTTAAAACTGATCAGGATCTGTGGTCTGGACAAGCAGCAACCCTGAGAGAGACTGGGGGCAGTGTTTTATCATTATATCAGCATCCAATTGTCTTACTTTTAAGTTAAAATCTTTCCTTCTCCTCCAGCTCAGAAGCTCCCTTTTCTGAGCATTTCCAGTTAGGGATTGGGATGGGAACTCAACCAAGTTTTTATAAACCCTTCCTGTCTTAAAGTAGTAGTTGGCTGAGAATTTTCAAATTAGAAGCCAAATGTTTTGTCCTCACTGCCCCTGCTCCATTCTCCCTCTCTCCCTTCTTCCTTCTTTCCCCTCCCCTCCAAGCCTTCCTTGCTTCCTTCCTCTCTCATAAGGCTGAGGTTAGACATCACTCTACAAGCTCTCAGAAAATATGAATGTATTTCTGGGTTTTCAATCTACCAATCCTATTAAGGAAAGAAATAACGCACAGGCAACCATGGCAGGAAGAACAGCTGATGGAATGGCTGATAGACAGCTTTCTTCCTCTCTTTCTTCCTTCCCCTACCTTACCACCATTTTTTACCTTGCAGATTCATGGTATGAATTCGGCTTTCTAATGGATACTGAGTTCTTCCTGCTGGAGGAGGGATCCTGAGGAAGTTAAGGGCAGTAATTGCTAGGGTTTTGCAACAGCAGGGTACCTTGGAAGATTGAGGGGGCTAAGGAATGTAGCAGAGATCACATAACACAAGAGATTTATTGGTGGGAGGGCTGCAAAAATAGTGTTGAAAAAGCAGGTCAGGGCTGTGGCTCTGTAGAATCCCCTTTTAAGTATCCAGTACTTTGACAATGAACTGATCAAGAGCTAATCTGTTCTGAAGGTACAAGCAGAAACCACACATGACTTCTTGTTTGAGACAAGCAGCGTCAGTCTCCATTGTGATAAGTGTCTTTTCTCCACCTAGATCTTGTTTAGTTTGAGGTGTAGCATTGCAAAAAAAAAAAAAATACGTTTGTACTCTTTGGCTGAAATTTACTCTCTCTGCATGAGACTATGTGGTCAGACTTATTTCTGGAATTTGAATCTACCCATGCTATTATAGAAGAAATAATACCCATATGCTGCATTGGTGAACTTTGTGTGTCTTGAACAGCAGGAAAACAGAGCAGATACAGTCTAGAACAACGACTGAAGCAATTGCTTGCAGTCTGTTGCAGCTTAGAATTTAAGTAGTCATGTAGTCACTAGCAAATGTAAATATGTGCACTTGGGACTCAGAATGGGAGCTAAGGGTCACTTGGGGACTTGAGGCTCCATTTTTCTCTTGGGATAAATATTGTCATTCACATTGGCAGAACTGAAAATTCTATCAGTGTTTGGACTGGATACTCAGTCTCCATTCCATAGACAGTGAGTACCTGCTCTTCCTCTTATTTTCTAGGTACCTTTTCAGCCTTGCTCCTCACACCCACCCTTGTAGCTCCCTTCAGAACCTTGTGTCAGCATCACCTTTTTAAAAATAAAGAAATAAATAACTGAGGGACCCAAGATTTCTCCTCCCTGCTCCTCCTGCCTATGCAGGAAATACTCAAAGAAGCCAGACATGGAAATTCATTCCATTTATATGCATTTGGTATTTGGGCCTAGTATAGAATATGAATGGGATTTTTTCCCCCCAAGTCAATGTTGAATTCAAATGTCAGTCATTTGTAAAGGGTACATTTTTAACGCATTCCATTTTCTGCTCTTTTCAATGTCAAATCAAATACACTGGCTTCTGGGAAAATGTACCATGAATAAGACACTATGCATGCATTTCTTGGGACACAAAGACAAATAACGTGGCTACTGGGTTCGAAATTATTGAAATTGCATGTGTAGGGATTTATAAGCAAATGAGAAAGATTTTAATGCTTACTGAAGAAGTCATCTTACTTGGTTGCCTAATTTGGAAAATTTACTTCCTACTGGCTGCTTTTCTTTTTAGGGGGGAGTTGTGCTAACTAATGAAATATTCTACCCCTCCCTCTCTCCCTCCGTTCCTCCATGTCCTTCTCTGTTTCTGTCTCCTTCTCTGTCTTTCTTTCCTTTCCTCTCCTTTTCTATCTATCTTTTGTGGGAGTATCTGTACCATGTGTGCATATGCACCAGTACATGTGTGGATGTGTGTGCAGAAACTAGAGGACAACCTCAGGTGTCACTTCTCAAGAGGGACACCCATCTTCTTCTTCATTTTTTACTTATTTACTTATTTTAAAACTATCGTTTGTGACTGAAGGCTTACCAAGCCATCCCATCAAGCCACTCACTTTATTCTCTTATTGCTTTTGGTCCCAAGTATGTCTTGCAAAAATTTAGTACCAGGTGTTTTCAGCAGAAGGAAAAATCATACTTGTATGTACAGAGAAAGGTTTTCAGAGTTTGTAGGCAATAACAAAAGAGTTGGGAGTGTATATATGACAAGACAGGGTTTCGGTTGCTCCCTTACTCACCTTCTTTGTGAAAATGGTTTCATAATCTGTTAAAAATCTGGCTTCTCCTCCTCCATTTTTACACATTTCCTTTTGTAGGATCATTGGCTCTATAATTTCGTTGGCCTTATATATTAGTATATATACCTCTTTTGTATTAAGTCTTCAGTGAAAGTGCAAGTGCCCTGGGGTATCTTTTAAGATCTAATTGAATGTCTGGAGAGATGTCTTAGTGGATAAAGGCACTTGTTGCCAAGCCTGACAGCCTGGGTTAGATCCCCTGAATCTACATAGTAGAAAGAAAAAACCTAGTCCTGTGGATTCTCCCCTGACATCCATACATGCACTGTGGTATGCATATACATGTACATAAATCCTCTGACACACAAATCAGTAAGTAGATGCAAAGTTTTTAATTGCTAGTTATAGCTTTGGAGCTATTAAAAGAAACTATTTGTGGCAGATTTCAGTGCCTACATATAACATGTATTGGTGAGGCATAGTTAACCTCCAGACAGCTTTGAGCATGGGTCTGTCATTTCAATCTTCCTGAGGTGAACAAATCTTATGACATGTATGTCTCCTGATTTGTGGAATAAAGCCTGTGTATTGTTTGGGGAAAGGAGTTTTAGACAGTGTTGGACTATCTCTGCACTTACATACATTATTCAAGCCCTTTCTACTGAAAAATGAATTCAATCCCTCCTGCAAAAGAGCTGTTCTTCAATGCCATTGTGCACTTCTCCCTCACTTATAAACCCATATAGGGAAGACAATTACACCCCAGTGAGCCAGCAGTTTTAAAGCTTTCTCAAGTAGGCTACGCTCTCTGACTCTACGTTCTGACTTTTCTATTTCACGATTTTTCCACTTTCTGATTTCTTCTCTTTAATGCTGAGGCTTGGCCTCTTCTCCAGCTGAGCATCCCCAAAGACACTTGGTTCTGGGAGAGCAGGCTCCTGCTTGCTGGCCTTCTTTCTCCAGGCACCTCTTGACTTTATCCTCAAGTTTCTTTTTGGAAGAATGTTCCATGGCTTCTCTTTGTCAGCTGATAATACCTCTGTGCCCTGCTGGTGCTGTCTCTGGCATTACCCAGCATTCTCAGCCATTCTTTTAATCTTTGCTTCAAAGTGCCGGTGATTTGCAGTTCTGTATTTATGTGGTTACTTCTTCAGAGATTTTATTCTGCACTGTATAAAAAAACCTCCATGGAGACAAGGCTGTGACTTTTTAAATTGAATTTCCAAGCCTCAGCTCCAGAGTTTTATACATGGTATTTCTCAGCTCTGTGGCATGGGTGGGTAGATGGTCCAACTCTTCTTTGCACCCAGGGATGCTATATAGTGCTACATTTATTCCAAAGCATGGATTTGAGAAAGTCCACTATTCATGAATTTGAGTGGGTAGCTTAAGGTGGCTGTGTCTCAAAGACATGTAAAGCATTCACCATCAGACCATTTTGTGATAGGGATATGGAAATCTGATTAAAACATGTAATGGAATACCTAGCACATAGAGGTTAGCAGGTAAATGGTAGAAAAAAAAATAGTAGCATCACTTTTCACTGACTAACATAGTATACAGAAACACAGTATTTAACTTATAACATATTTCGTTTTCCTGTGATCAGATTGAACAAATAAGAATGTTTCCTAACCCCTATGTGGATGTTGAATTTAATTGTCTTGGTCTGTGACATAAATCATGACTTTAATATTGAAGAATAAATATAGGAACTTATTTCTGTCCAACATAGCAATTTAAGCTTACTGAAGTAGTGCCGTGTCACCTAAAAGGCACACAAGATGTGTTTTATGATTTAAAGTTAAGGAGAGTTAGTTTGTCCCCTGTGAGCTATTAGGAAGAAACAATGCTATTTGACTTCACATGCTTCCTCATAATCCTTGAGCAAACTTCACTCTCCCCATTCAACAGATAAGAAAAGCAGGCTGGGCCTGATTAAGTGAGCTGCCAATTCAGTTAAGCAGAGATTTATTGAGCAGCTTCTCTATGCCAGGTGCTCAGAGAGATAGAGAACGGTTCAGGCTCTCCAGAAAGCAGGGTCAGCAAGGAAGGCTGCGGTCCTGCAATCACCCCCACTAAAGTGATCTGGGGTCTTTTCCATCCCATTTGCAAGCCCTGGGGGGTGGGGGGAGGAAGTATGTTTGCCAAGGAAGGGAGATCAGGGCATTGGGCCCTGAAATAGGAATCAAAACAGCCTGACAAGAAACATCTGATCTCCCAGCCTATGAAAGAAACTCAAGAGCATGAAAAGGTGCCTGAAACCCGAGGCCTCCCCACTTTCTCACTGTCACAGCATTAACTAATTGCCCCCAGGATCCTCGATTATCTGTGACCCAGCTGCTGCTGCGAACATTTGACAAATGAATAGGATTCTCTAAGGGGGGGGGTGTTTACAGAAAACGGCATAAGCATCACAGAGTCATCCCTGGCCTACTTACTACTTACTACTCCAGCAGCTCCTTATGACCCCTGCTACTCCCTGTTCCTGGTGAGTGGCTTAGATATTCCCTTGCATTTCTTTCTTTGCATAGCACAAGTTTCCTAAAAGTTACTTCCTTCAGGTAAAAGGAGGACAGTGTTCTTTGTTTGCACTTGTGCAAATCACTTAAAGTCATTATATGATTTGGGTGTGCTGCTTACAAGTTCTCATTTGGGGAAATCACTGAATTCTCATGTTAGTTACAGTTTTAGAAGAAAACTTTGGGTGGCAAATGGGATGAGGTAAGGTTATGGTGTTGGGGCACCCATACTAGCTTTACTGGTAGTAATGGTTGCTTTTAATTGTCAACTTGACAAAATATAGACTCACCTGGCAAGGGAGACTTAATGAGGGATTATCTATATCAGACTGACCTTTGGGAATATCTGTGGGAGATTTTTTTGATTATGTTATTTGAAGTGGAAGTCAGATACTCAGCACCCACGTAAATTATAATCCCAGAAGTGGGGTTGGGGGTGGGAGGTGGAATCAGGCAAGAGTCTTACTACTCATATGATAGCCAGTCTTGCTGAATCAGTAAGTTAAAATCAGTGTCCAAAGACATAAGATAGAGAGCAATAGAGGAAGACACCTGACATTCGCCTATTGTTTCTTCAAGCACACATACTTATACATGCATACTTCCTTAAACTTACATACACATGAAGATGTACATGAATATATACTATAAATATGCCAGTAAGAAGAGGAGGTGGCAGTAGAGGTAGAGGTTTGGTGTAATATATTTTCCTTCTATATGATATTTACTATAGATTGGAGTTCAAGTAAAATAAAGTGTGGTAGAGAGCTTTGGGTGATGATACAATATAATTTGACTGATTCTAAATATTTCACAAATCTAAAGCTGGACCTAAGTGCTATTACTGTGGAATTTGGGGTTTCCTCTCTTGAGTTCTTGGTCTCTTTGATTGATTGATTTAACTTTATATCCCACTCACTGCCCCCCCTCCACCTCACTCTTCCCACAATGCTTCTTCCATCCCCCTCCCCTTCTCCTCTGAAAGGATAGGATTTCCCTGGTTATCCCCCTACCCTGGCACATCAAGTCTCTGCAGGGCTAGGCACATCCTCTCCTACTGAAGCCAGTCAAGTTAGCCCAGTTAGAATAACATATTCTACAGAGAGGCAACAGCTTTTGGGATAGTCTCTTCCAGTTGTATGGGACCCACATGAAGACCAAGCTACACATGTGATACACATGTGCATGGAAACCTAAGTCCAGCCTGTGTATGCTCTCTTTGATGGTTCAGTCTCTGGGAGTCTCAAAAGTATCAGTTAGTTGATTCTGTTGGTCTTCCTGTGGAGTTCTGATTCCCTTCGGGGCTTTGTAATCCTTTTCCCAACTTCTCCATAAGATTCCCCAAGTTCCATCCATTGTTTGGCTGTGAATGTTCCACTGAGTCAACTGCTGGGTGGAACCTCTCAGAAGACAGCCACGCTTATTATTAATAGTGTCAGGGATTGGTAATTGCCCATAGGATGGGTCTCAAGTTGGGCCTGTTATTGGTTAGCCATCCCAGACCCTGCATTTTTCCTACACATATACCCAAAAGATACTCCGCCATACCACAAGGACACTTGCTCATCCAAGTTCATAGCAGCTTTATTCATAATAGCCAGAAACTGAAAACAACCCAGATGTCTTTCAACCCAAGAACAGATAAAGAAAATCTGGTACCTCTACACAATTGAATACTATGCAGTTATTAAAAACAAAGGCATCATGAGTTTTGCAAGCAAGTGGAGTTCTTAGTCTCTTTAATAAAATACTTTTAAAAATAGGTAGTATGAAGCTTGTGCCAGTTATTTTTTCTTTTACTCAACTTGACACAGCTAGAGTCCATTCAGGAAGCACGAACTTTAATTGAGGAATAGTCTCTATCACAGATTGTCTTATAAGCAAGTCTGTGAGGGCTTTCTCACAAATAATGATTGATTGGAGAGGGATAGATTGAGGCAGGAAGTGCCACCTTGAGCAGGTGCTCCTGGGTTGTACAAGAAGGCAAACTGAGCAAACCACAATAAGCAAGCCAATTAGCAGCATCCATGCACATAAGCACCCTGCACATAAGCAGCATCCCTGCACGGTTCTTCATCTGTCCCTGCCTCTAGTTTATGTGGTAGCTTTCCTCAGTGATGGACAGTGAACAGTACATGTAAGCCAAAGAAACCTTTCCTTCCCAAGTAGCCTTTACTTATTGTTTTTATCACAACAGTAAAAAGCAATCTAGGGCAAAAACTTAAGGAGATTTTTAATAGTTTGAGTAAAAACTACCAGAGCAGGCAAGCTGTAAGTGTCAGAAGTTGCTGAGAAGAAAGAGATGAAGAAGAGAAACAGAGGAAGTCATTATTTTTAGCCTAGGGCCCAAGAAAGCAATGGAGGTTGGCAAGTAACTGTAGGGTAGACAGTTAACTGCATGGCAGAAGGAAGTGTGGGGAGCTTCAAAGATGACAGGACAAAACTAAAGCACCAGGGAATGAATGTCCAGTCTTTGCCCCGTATCTGCAAAAAAAAAAAAAAAAAAAAAAAAAGAGAGAGGTAGAAGGAAAGGCTGGCTGGCCACTGCATGTGTTCAAAAAATATTACCGTATAGACTCAGGAACAAGTGGTGGAAGTGTTTCCCAGGGGGTAACTGCTTTTGAGAGCCTCTAGTACCAAGTCTCATTCACACCCTCTTCTTTAACTTCAACGAATCAGGTGACCTAGCAGTGACTGCTTGTCATTCCTTTCCTCTGTTGTGCCAACATAGAACCAGGTAAAACAAATTAGAGGGTGAGGTACAGAAGTGGCCATTAAATCAGGAAAGAAGGTCATTAACACAGGGCAAGCCCCTCCCCTCACCCTCTTGCCCTAGCTGAAATCCAGGTTATAGCATGCCATCACCCACACATCCTCATGTGTCTTTTTCAAGAAAAGGAATGGCTGCTTTTCCATGGTTCTTCACACATGCCCTCCCTTTGTAAAGTCTGTATTTAGTCATTGAAAGTGAATGAGAATTTTACATTGCTGCTGGATACCACTTCCAAACTCTATTGGGTCATTGTCCTGGTTAAGTGCCTTGTCAGCTTGATGCAAGTTAGTTATCCAGGTAAAGGAACCTCAGGTCAGAAAATGCCTCCATCAGAATGGCCTGTAGCGAAGTCTATAGGACATTGTCTTTATTAATGATTCATTTTGGAGGGCCCATCCCACTCTGGGCAATGCCATCCCTGGGTGTGTGATCTTGGATGGTATTTAGATAGATAGATAGATAGATAGATAGATAGATAGATAGATAAATAGATAGATAAATAGATAGATACATACATACATACATACATACATACATACATACATACATACATGGATACATAGATACATAGATACATAGATACACAGATATATAGACACATAGATAGATAAAGGCTGAGCAAGCCATATGGAAAAGCCAGTGTGCAGTATTTCTTCATCATCTCTGCTTCAGTTCCTGCCTCTAGGTTCCTGCTCTGAATTTCTGCCCCAACTTCCCTTACTGATGGCCTATTATTTGGAATTCTAAGGCAAAATAAACCATTTTCTTCCCAAATTGTTTTCATTCTTGGTGTTTTAAAGTGGCAATAAAATTCTAGGAAAATCAGTTACCATCTTGGGATAACCTTCTACTCCTCAAGTGAGTGAGTGGCCTGTCTCAGGATCTCTTGGCAGGATTAGGTTTTTATCTTAATTTAAAGGTGTGTGTGTGTGTGTGTGTGTGTGTGGCCTCTGTATTACATAGAGAATTGTGTACTCTTCTAAAGCAGAACTAGGGTTCCAAAGGAAATTAGTTAGAAGTACATATTTTCTGGCTTTTTAAAACTTGATGTTTTAAGATGTAAAAATGGAACACAGAGCACAAAGTTTGGAGGTGCTAGGTACCTTGAGAACCAGTGGCATTTGTCTGTTTGTCATTGGCCAATTGGTTAATGTGACTTTGGCACATTTTGGAATGAATGCAATCTATGGATGCATGCCTTTAGGATCCTTGAATTGAAGGTGCCTTTCCTCAAAACTTCTCTGCTTCTCTGTGAGTACATTGGTTCCCATCAGTAGGCTCAGCAATTGTTTGGAGGAAGAAGAGGAAGAAAAGAAAGTGAATAGGTATATAATTAATAAGAGAAATCTCTATCATTAGTCAAAGTAAGAGAAAGCAGGATTTAAGACTTGGCTTATACTGAGACTTGGGTAGCATATTGAGTTAAATCTTAGGACATAAGAAAGGTTATTAATAACCAAACTAGGGAATCTAGACTTTGTACAATTTTCAATTTAAATAGTATTTTACAAATGCTAATTTCTTAGTCTTGTTAAATGTGCCATGGTCACATAGGCTGTTAACATTAAGGAAAAGTGGATGACAGGTACAAAATACCATGTTATATCATTTTTACCCCAATGCTTCTTTGGATCTGAAGTTATTTTAACATAAAATTAAAGTTTAAAATAGCTATAATTTCCAGGCATGTTGGTCTATGCCTTTAATCCCAGCACTGGGAGGCAGATGCAGGCAGATATCTATGACTGGAGGTCAGCCTGGTCTACATAATGAGTTCCAGGACAGCCAGTGGTACATAGTAAGACCCTGTCTCAAGCAATAAACAAAATATAAAAATACAAATAAATCTAAAAACTATAAGTTGTATGGAGATCATTTAGGGCTCCCGTTTCCTTGAACCTCTACCCTGTCATTAATATCTAGCATACACAGTTCAGTGATAAAGTATCTTTAGGGGGATAATGACAAATGCTAGAAGTCTTCAAACCCATGGACTCGCCGTAAGTAGCCCTGGGAAGTAGTTAGAAATTCATCTGCACAGGTGAAGACCTGGGAAGTCACTACACTCTTTTATTCAGGACTAGTGACATCAAGAGTTCAGCCTTGCTTCTTGGGACACAGTGTCTCTGCTCAACAAGTATGCATTTTAACTGTAGTAATGCCATTTATTAACCATGATTTCAGCTTATTCCTGAACCTCTCTAGTTCTTCACTTCTTAATGTATAAAATAAGGAAGTGGATCTCATGACCAGCAAGCCTTCTTTCAGCCCTGAAATCCTCTAACCTGATGAACTGTGTATAAAGTACCTCTTAATTAAAATATTACCATTACGTTTTTCTATGTAGTAAAATCCTTTTAAGACTTATGGAAAATCACCTTTGATCTATTTGGCTTGGGTGACATTTGAGTTCTCATCTGCATTCACTGTGTTCTCTGAATAATGCTGTGAGCCCTGTCTGTCTTGTTAAACATTTACTAATCACAGAAAATGTACTGCACTGTAAGGCAAATTTTATTCTATAATATAATTTCAGAATTTTAAGGAACCTTTTTGGTGTATATTTAATTGCTGTGATAAAACACACCTTGGTGAAAAGCAACTCAGGGAAGAAAAAGTTTATCTTAGCTTGAAAATTTGAGGTCACAGTCCATCACCACAAAGCAGTCACTTAGCAGAGGCCATGGAACATTGCTTACTAGCTTGTCCTCCATGGCTGGTTCGGCCTGCTTACTTATAACACCCAAGAACACCAGACTGAGGTGGCATACAACACATATCTATCAATAAAGAAAATGCTTCACAGACATGCCCGTGGGTTAGTTTACTGTAGGTATTTTCTCAATTGCGATTCCATATTCCAAACTATGGTAGCCTGTGTCCAGTTGGCATTAAACTAGTCAGCAGAGTTTCTAAAGTTACTAAAATATTAGAATGGCACTTACATGTTGGGATAGCAATAAACTGTTTTGGCAGTATTTAGACTTGAGAATATGCAAGAACAGAATGTCTTCGACCTCAGCAAATTTTGTGTAAGGCAGAGAAAGCTTCCTATTCCATATATTAACATGAACTTTTTATTTACAAGCATTTAAGCATCCTTTTAACAATCTATTCACATCTTAGAAATCTCTGGCACAGGCAGATCAGTAATAAGCAGCATAATAAATTAATCATAAACATTCAGATTTCTGAGTTCTGAAAGAAATTCAGCCAATGTGGATTTTTACAATTCTAATATCGCTTGATTTTTAAACCATTTTATCATAGGAGATAAAATAAATGGACAAGACATGGGCATTGCCAGAAAAATCTTGTCATATGAAGCATGAAGTCATTTATAAGTATTTTTTTCCTGAGTCTCTTTGTTAAATCTGGATGATATATGTGGTTCTTCAATGTGTTGCTGAAAGAGCATAAAAAGATTTCAAAATTAAGGTCACCATTAGTCAACTGAAAATAATAAAACAAAGAAGTATATAATTGTCGCTGTGCCAAATCCTGTTACATGTTCTAAATAGACAGAGACATAAACTCTCTACATAAACACTTGTCTTTGATTTAATAAACAAATTAAAATCATTATTTTCTCTGTGTGTGTATGTATTTGCACATGCATGTGTGTTTGCATGCATGTGAGAACAGACTGTGTGTGTGTGTGTGTGTGTGTGTGTGTGTGTGTGTGTGTGTGTGTTACTCACATAACCTAGAAGAACTGAACTCCTTGGAACTAGTGTTATAAACAGTTGTAAGATGCCTGATGTGGATGCTGGGGACCAAACTCAGGTCCTTGGAAAGAGCAGTGTAGCAAGTCCTCTTATCCTATGAGCTGTCTCTTTAGTCATTTAATTCACAGATTTTAATTGGTGACTTTATTACTTTTATGTGAAGAATCAGATTTTGAGTCTTCAAAACTCCTGCTCTTTTCACTAACTTTGATGGTGAAAAACCTTTTTGAAATCCTAAAACTCTTCAAACCATGTTAAATGTCTAAATTTACTTCCATTGGTATAGAACAATGAAGCAATAACTTCTTTTATAGTTAACTTGGCCTTTAATCCTTATTCCTTTGATAGCAAATTATAAAATGCACTCTGCAGGTTTTTTTTCAATGATGACCAATCATATGGAAAATTAAGTTCTTTGTATTACACCTGCAATTACTAGTTGCTTGACTTTATAAAGTCAGGAAACTTTGTGGAGCACCAGTTTTCTTATGCATGCTATGAGTCTAATTATTCTGGCTGACTTGACATTGTGGGATTAATAAATTTAGAAATGTATTGTAATGTGTGAAGAAATATATTCTGAGTTATAACTCAATATTTTTATGCTTATTGATTGTTATATATATATATATATATATATATATATATATGCACATACACACACATTTGTTGCTGTAAGAACATATGAAAACACACACACACACACACACACACACACACACACACACACACACACATATATATATTGAATGCACATGAAAAATCAAGTAAGAGAGTTGTGAGCCATGATAGTAATTACAAGTACAATGTAGTTTAGGAAGCCTTCTGAAAGAAGAACACCCAGATAAAAGTCAAGGGTCTCAGGAGGGGGCCTTTTAGAATGCAAGATAGTTCTTGGGGACTACAGCTCTGACAGCTGCAGGGGAGAGGACCACAGAACCCAACAGAGATCCAGACAAGGACTGGGTTAGGCTGGGCCATTAGCACTGTGAATTTCAGAGGCCTGGAAAAGCTTCATGTGTGCAAACAGTTGGTTTTTCCCTACTACCCAAGAACCCACAATGCATAGTCGATGATAGTAGTCATGAAAAGAACAATGTCTGGGTTTGCTCAGTGGATATTTTCTATGAAAGCTTTCTCTCACAATAGTCATAAAGCTGGATTAATTCAATGAATGAAAGGCTGTTCAAAGAAATTAACTTTGACCCAGATGTCTGTCTGTCCCTCTCCCCTCTCCCTCTCTCCTCCCCCTCCCCTCCCTTCCCCTTCTCTCTCTCTCTCTCTCCCCCCCCTCTCTCTCTCTTTCTCTCTCACACACACACACACATACACACACACACTTGAGTCCCTGTATGCTATTGACGAATCTCTGTATGCTATTGACTAGTATGTCAACATCTTCCATACTTGAATTATTAATCTCACTATCCTTTATATCAACTTTCACCTTGGGTTTTCTTCTATAATAGTACCAGACTGCAGAGTTGCCCATTGTAGTCTCGTTTTCATGTGTCCAATGAAATGTTTAGTTCTGGAGTTGAAGCTGAGAATGTCTTTCCTTTTCCCTTTGATCCTTGCCTACCAGCTCTTAGCTACTTTAAACCCTTCTGTGGAATCCAATTTCTTTTTCTTTTCTTTTCTTTTCTTTTCTTTTCTTTTCTTTTCTTTTCTTTTCTTTTCTTTTCTTTTTTTTTTCTTTTCTTTTTCTTTTTTTCTTTTTTCTTTTTTCTTTTTTTTTTTTTTAGCAGACTTAATTCTTTTATTTTTCTTGTACAAAATCCTTATGTAGTAGCCACAGCTGGGGCCTGGGTCCTCTGAACAGAGACTCTGGTGTGGGTTTTCACAAGATGACCAGTGAATTCCTGATAAGGAGACTTGGTGAAGACAGTCTCTTTCCAGAGGTCGGGGGGTCAGGTAACTGTAAGTCTTGGAGATGGCATCAAAGGTGGCCTTAGCAAAGTTGCCCAGGGTGGCAGTGCAGCCTCTGGCTGAAGTGTAGCAGTCATCTATACCGGCCATCATCAAGAGTTTCTTGGGCACAGGAGCAGAGACAATGCCAGTGCCTCTGGGGGCAGGGATGAGACACACCAGCACAGAGCCACTGTCACTTTGCATGGAACAGTGTGGGGCTTGCCAATCTTGTTCCCCCAGTAGTCTCTCCGCACAGGGTCGATGGAAAGCTTGGCCAAGATGATGGCCCCTCGGAAGGCAGTGGCAATCTCCTTGGAGCACTTAACACCAAGACCAATGTGACCATTGTAGGTCCCCAATAGCGACGAAAGACTTGAACCTGGTCTGCTGGCCAGCCCGAGTCTGCTTCTGCACTGGCATAATTTTCAGAACCTCATCCTTTAGGGACTTACCTAGGAAGAAGTCAATGATCTCAGACTCCTTAATGGGCAGGGAGAACAGGTAGATCTCCTCCAAGGACTTGATCTTCATGTCCTTAACCAGGCAGCCCAGCTTGGTGACAGGGATCCACTCCTTGTCTTCAGCTTTACCTCCACAAGCCCCGCGGCCTCGACCACGGCCACAGCCTCAGCCACGAAGGTGGCCCCTAAAACCGCTGCCGAATCCTCCGCAGAAGATGCAGCGGCCTCGTAATTCTGGGTGCCCCTGGATCCTCTGGGCCCTCTCGCTGCACAAACATCATCCGCCATTTGGTGTTTTCCAGAAAGAGGAGGAGGAGGAGGAGGAGGAGGAGGAGGAGGAGGAGGAGGAGGAGGAGGAGGAGGAGAAGGAGAAGAAGAAGAAGAAGAGAAGAAGAAGAAGAAGAAGAAGAAGAAGAAGAAGAAGAAGAAGAAGAAGAAGAAGAAGAAGAAGAAGAAGAAGAAGAAGAGAAGTGAAATTCCTTTGTTCAGAATAAAAATATCATTGATTTTTTTTATTACATGTGTTTATTTAGTGAGGGGGATACAACAGTGTGTGTGTGTGAAAGAGAGAGAGGATGGTGGTGGTCAGAGGACAACCTGCAGTAGTCAGTTTGCTCCTTCCAAAAATTGAGTCATACTGGTCAATCTCAGGTCTTCGATCTCAGCCATGAATACCTTTACTCGTCAAGTCATCTCATAGGTTTGGGGGACACTTCATTTTCTTATTTTTATTCTCTCATGTTCATGATTGTCATGATAGATCTATAGAGGTTTCATGGGAGATGTATGTGTAACCCTCCAAATTACATACTGTGCTCACCTTACCCTCCCCTGTACCTTTGGTCACCCTCTCCTTTAACTAAGCATGCTTTGTGAAGGTCAACATCCATTCACCAGAAAAATTTCTACTTGTGTGTGCTCCTCAACCACCAAGGAAGTAAATTGTAGTAATCAGAGAGTCAGCCAACGATATAAATATCTAAAAACTAAGTATGATGCCCCACTTGTATTTACAACCACGTTCTTATCATGGTATTAGCACAAAACATGGTAGCAGAATCTTTTGGAAAAAAGATGAATTTTGGCTCATGGAATTATGAAAAGACCTTTGACTCTTAGAAAGTGAAATAACCTTTCTTCACTGTTCACTATCTTACAACCCATTCTTCTCGTCTCTTTCTTTTTCTCCTTCTTCTTCTCCTTCCTCTTTCTCTTCTGCTTCTGCTTCTGCTTCTTTTTTCTCTGAAATGGAAATGGGACTTCGATCTGGTAGCACTACAGTGACTGACTGTATATAATATAAGTAAAACAACAAGCACAGTGCCTGATGTAAACATATTGGCCTTAAACTACATTTTGTGTGACCAGTAACTGATTTTGCTAATAATATAATGATGAAGACGAATAACAAAGAGTTGAGGATATGGTGTGGTGTCTGCACTTGAAACTTAAAATATATCTATCTGGGAAAGTAAATATATGTAACAAAATGTAAATATGCTTCTATTAATGCTGGATTAACAGATACTTGATAGTTTGAATTTTTAAAATTAAGATCTAGAATATTGTTCATTATTAAAGGGTTGGCTATCTGCTAGACTTTTTTATTGAAAAGTGGCAGAACATTTAAAATATGGTGTCTGGGAGGTGAAAGGTAGGTTCTTAGGGGTGTGAACTTCAAAGGCCTATTAAGATTCCAGCTCCATCTATATATCTTTCCCACATCGTTAGTACCCTTTCTTTACTAGGCTCTTCCATCATGATGTACTTTGGTTTAAGGTTAGAATTGGGGTTAGTGTGCCATTATAGGACCAATATAAAAGCATTAACTCCATATAGAATAAATGCTCTAAAACTCTATGCCAAAATAAAACTGTCTTCTTCTCGGGTTGATCTCAATTATTTGTTATAGTAAAAAGAAGTTTAACAACACAGTAAGTTATAACAATTCCTAGAGTCAACATCCTTAAAATATATTCTGAGGGAAGAGAGAAAGCAAAACAATGATAACACACTGGGGAGAAGTCTGACCTATGTGCTTCAGGCTCCATATTCATCATTGCATGCAGATGACTTCCTGTGATATTCCTAATAGCTGCAAATTGGAAATTTGCATATCCTTTTTCTTTAGATGAAGACTTTAAAGCTTCAAGAAACCCTGTGATTTGCCCAATAAGACGCGTTCAAGCCAACTTTTGTACCCAGGAAGGCTGCCTGCAGAACCCTGGCATAGCTTATGTTCTTGATGTTCTAATGTCTTCATGTAAAGGTTCAGGAAGAGAAGGGTGTTGACACAGACCACAGAAAACATAAAATAAAGGAAAAACTTCTTAGTGAATGAGTGGATGTCCACTGGTTAATGGGATGGACAGAGCAGAGGATGATCCTAGAGCACTGTTAATAGAGATGAATCTGGTTGTAGCAAAGCTGTTTCATGAGATAATAAGAGAGCCTAATTATCAAACATTATCACTCCTGCCCTGCCATATCCTTCCTGAATCCCTGTGTTGCTTTATCCTTTCCATTTTTTAGTATATATACATCCTCTATGAATCAAAAGGTATAACTGTAAGAGTGATGCCATTCTCAAGCCTAATACGGAAATCTTAAAAAAACAAAAACAAAAACTGAAAAAAAACACAGCAATCGTAGCTTGTAACTGCCTATTGTATCACTTCATAGCTGAAGTGTTCTCAGTTTTGCTAGTGACCTGGACACACTGTTTTTATCTACCAGTGTTTCTCCTAGTTGCCTTTGTCTGCAAGAGTTTGGTGATAATCTCATGTTTCAGACATCCACTAAGAAATGTGATTCAGAGTATAGGATCTTAGAATTTTCAGAGCAGTATTAGTTTTAGAAGCAGCTTGATGTGGTCCTGCAGGGAAGGTGGTGGTTGAAATAGAATGTGGAGGTTTCAGTAAGGATGGTTTTTAATAGCCTTTATAGAATCATAGGCAAGTGGCAGTGAAGGGCTGTAGAGGTATCAGAGATTTCGTGTTTTGTCATCTGAGGCTCTAGAAGGGTAATGATAGGGGGTAAGTGTACTAGAGCTCACTATCTCTAAGGGGGAGAGAGTAAAGAAGATAAGAAACAGTAGATGGATACTGCTTCTTAAGTAGTGTCTATTAGACTAGTTATGGTGGAACACCCTTATAACTCTAGTGCTTGGGATGTGGAAACAGGTGGATCTCTGTGAGTTCATGACTAGCTCAATCTACATAGAGAGGTCCAGGGCAGTCAGGGCTCTATAGTTTGATTCTGTCTTAACAACAACAAAACCAGTAAATTAGAAAGATTGTCTTCGAGACTAAATAAGATGGGTCCATGGGTAAGAGCACTTGCTGCTTTTGGAGATGACCAAGATTTGGTTCCCAGCTCTCATGTCAGACAGGTCAGAACCACTTGAACTCCATCTCTAGGGGCTCTGATGCCCTCTTCTGGACTTCATGGAACCTGCACACATATGCACACACATACGTAGGCACAAAAATATTCATATAAATAAAATAATAAACTTAAAACAAGATGTTGATTATGAGGGTTTGGGGAATAATGATTGAAAAGATCAAATGATGACCTGATGACGGGAAAATAGGAAACATATCAGAGAGATCTGTGATACAACAAAAAGATACCAGACTACAAAGTCAGTAAAAAGGAGACGCTTAAGTTTTCAAAATCCTAAGTTTATAGTAATATAGAACCAAATAATTTGGGTAAGTAGGGTAAAGGGATACTGAAAATGATCAGACATACTTCAGATAACTTTTATTTGTTTCATATACTAGGTATTAATTAATTCACATATTTTCCAAACATATATAGTTCCACTTGGGAATAAATCTCTGAAGTGGGATAGTGATGTCAATGAGTTATGAATATAGGGAAAATAGAGTAAAACAACCATGTAGCTGAGATGGTGGCATTAAGGAAAACATTTATAAATTCATGTGGCCCTTATTTTATGAGATGTTCCAATCATGAAATTATGTATTGGATTTTCATTGTACCAAACTCTTGCCAACCAGGGGCTTTTGCCATCAGCATAGCTTCATCTGATCTGCACCCAGAGGTAGACTTCACTTGTCCCACACAAAAGAATAGTGTCCAATAGTGTATTTGCTAACCTAGGAAAATGTGTTTGTTTTGTTTTGTTTTTTAAAGACTCTGGTCAGCGGGACATAATATGCTACAAGTTCTGAGCTTTTCATTTATCTTTTGAGAAAATAAATAGAGTGTCAGTAACTACTTGTGCATAAAAGAAAAATGAAAACATAATCCAAATAAACTCACTTGGATGTCAGAGGCATAGGAAGAAATGCTGCTGTTTAGACTTGCTGTGAAGGTCAATTAATATAATTTGGTTGATTCTAATCAATACTGGAGAAAGTTAATGAGATTATATTTTAAAGATAAAAATTACTGTGCCTTCAGTTAATTAGAAGAGGAAAGATTTGTGCTCATCTCAAGTGGATAGATTCTTACCCATGTCAGCATTCAGGTGGCTTTTCCATCAGTCATTTATCTTATGATCGGAACAAGCAAAAGAACTTATGTGACGCACAGAAAATATACAACACTAGTTGCATAGGCGGATAGTGATATCTAGTGAGTTGTAATTGGTATTTTGTGTTGATTCAGTTTAATGTGGCAGGATGCAGATCTCAGATAAGCTATTCTTTAGGGGGAAGTTTCAGTTAAATAAGTAATTAAATTTATTTCTTGAGGAGAGTGGCACAGATGCTGAGGTGTGCACAAGCCACAGCATGCGTATGGAGATCTGAGCACAGTTGCTAGAGTTTGTTCTCTCCTCTCATCCTATGGATCCTCTCATCCTATGGATCCTCTCATCCTATGGATCCTCTCATCCTATGGATCCTCTCATTCTATGGATCCTTGAACTGAGGTTGTCAGTTTCAGGGACAAACAACTTTACCTGATGAGCCATCTCACCAACCTACAGTACATTAATTTAGAGTAGATCATATAATGGATTTGGCAGATGTTCACACATGTAGAAACCTTTACTACCACTGCTAAGACAGATTTATACTTTTCCATCAGTCCTCAAATAATATTTTAATAACATTTTGCAATTTTTATCCCATTTTCCTTCTCTTACCCCAACCCTAGGGACTCAGTGATCTGTCCATTGGCAGGCAGTCTTTTCAATATTTGGTTTTTGTTCAATATGGAACATGTGTCAATGACGTAGAAAAGGTGACTGCTTATCAGTTGGATGGAAGGATGACAGGGCCTTAGTGTGAATTACATACCCCCTTTAAAAATAAGAACTATCAAAAAGTCATCAGTGCCTCCTGACTCATCTCAAGTTTGCTCTTTGAGTGTACCCTCCAAGCTAGTGATAGAGAGGTGTGAATGTTGTCACAGCAAACATCCCTTCAAATTACAGAATTACATATGGGTATTTCAGGTTAAGTCCCTTTTTACTTGCAATATATTTTATAAATATTCTCAATGATTAGGTTAATGTAATTTTACACTTAGGTATAATTGGTAAATATTACCTTGGTTTCCCTTTCCAACAAAATGATGGAAATGGCTAATATGTGCCGAATGCTCACCAGGACTATGCATGCTCAGTAAGTGGTCACTGTTAGTGATGAAGCTGAAGTCAGAGCTCATGATTAATTGCATTGATTAATGATTACCAATAGACATAGTGACTTTCTAGAAGTGGTAAAATTTTACAGTAATTCCCATCAAGAACCCAATAATCACTGTTTTCAGAAATGACTTTTCTAATCAAGGCCAAAGCTGAGTCTTTGACACATGAGTGACAATCTTTTAAATTCTAAACAATGAAAAGTAATTTTATATACATATGACTATATTGTTCTTTGCTATTATTTCTTTCTGGTGATATCTTTTAATACAGTCTGAGTTTGATGTCTATTGCTTTGATAGAGTACTGGGACCCAATATTTCATCTTGTGGATGAAAGGCTTTCTTTGGTTTACAGGTTATCACTGAGGGAATTTAGGGTAGGAACCCAAGATAGGAACCTGGAGGCAGGAACTGGAGTGCAGGGCATAGAGGAGCACTGCTTCATAGCTTGCTCCCCATGGCTTGCTCAGTTGGCTCTCTTTTTACAATGGTGGCACCGCTCACAATGGGTTAGATCCTGCTACATCCATCATCCATCAATCAAGACAATGTCCCACAAACTTGCATACAGACTAGTCTGGTGACCAAATTCAGATAAGCTTCTTCTATTAGATCACTCTGTCTTCTGTCAAATAATAAAAACAGCAATAACAAAACCTAACAGGCACAAATACCTGCATAAACATACATACTATAAATACATAGTTTATTAACTATTATCTATGAACATGTTATATGTATATACTTTATAATGTAAATCTGAATATTTAAACATGGTTTTTACACAATTATTTTATACCCTCTATATTATTTTGATTTGTTGAAATTTAATATATGGACATTATACATAATAAAACTAATTATATGTAATATTTTATTTTGCATGGCTACCAAAACAATGCTATATGACTGTTATTTATATAAGTATCCATGAGTTCTTATATCTGGATTAGCGTACATTTTTTGCTATTTATAACAATGTTCCCGTGTATTTTACTGTATATGCATATGTTAAGGTTTTTTGGTTGGATAGTATAAAATATCATTTCTAAAGACATTTTAGCATTAAAGAATGTACTTCAATAAGAATTTTAATGTCTACCTGCCTTCCACTAAAACTGT
Source organism: Mus musculus (assembly GCF_000001635.26). Classification (NCBI taxonomy): domain Eukaryota; kingdom Metazoa; phylum Chordata; class Mammalia; order Rodentia; family Muridae; genus Mus; species Mus musculus. Next base: position 47,534,969 of record NC_000077.6, on the reverse strand, counting down.
GTTTTTTATTGTCTTTGTTTTAATAGTTGTTTGATAAATTAGAAGTTTCCTAACCTTTGGGCCTGGAAACTTATTTGGTTAAATTTGAAAACATGAAAAACAAAAAAGTGTTTCCTGCTTGAAAGAACTGTAAAGGAAATAGCTCAAGATTTGATTTGGGACCAGGGTGAAAAATTATATTTTCTGTAATTTCTGTAGACATATAACTTTCAAGGTCGCTGAAGCTCTGAGAATATGTTCTAGCTAAAATTTGCATCTAGTTAGTGGATTAAAGCTACAATAAATGAACATAAGATAGCCTAATTATAGATATATTCAAAATTCACCAAAAAGCCTACTGAAGTATTACTTAATGATGATCTATTGAAAGTTTTAAGCATCAGATAGAGAATTAATTAAGGATATCTCAATATTTTGAATTTAAGCTTTGTTCTATTGATCCTACCCATGCAGCATGGCAACAAGATGAAACAAAAGCCAGAAGAGCTATAACGGTATAAGGAAGCTCATTACTGATATCGGAATTGTATAGATGAAAGATTAGAGTCAAATTCATAAAGTATTATTAATAGGTGAGTTTTAATAAGGTCAACAAAATTCAATATACATTTTACCTACAGACATTTAGACAAGAAACTTTAGAAATACTTTATGGGGAGAGTGAAATGCCTCAGGTATGTAAGGGAACATGCCAATATGCCTGATGATCTGAGTTTGATCCCCAACACCCACATGGTAGAACATACTCTCAAAAGTTGTTCTTTGACCTCCACACACATGCTATGGCATACATGTAAACATACACACACACACACACACACACACACACACACACGCATATACATACACATAGAGATTAAAAACAAATATAATAAAACAATTAAAATATAATTTATGTTAGCATGATAAAACATCAACTCTTTGGGAACATAAACAAATGTATATAATTATAGTGTTAATGACTAGAAAATATAATGCTGGTTTAAGGAGAACGTAGTCATTAAATTGTATATTATATACATTGAAAACTTGATATGAAAACAAGTTTTGTATATGAGTTCAAGACCTGCCAACTAAAACCAAATTCATATATAAGCTGCAAAAGGGGATTTGATTCTTGACACAGGGTTTCACTGTGTAACCCTGGCTATGCCAGAACTCACTCTGTAGACACAGGCACAACTCAGAGATCTGCTTGTATCCACTTCCGGAGTGCTGGGATTAAAGGTGTGTAACACAACCATCCAGCTAAAAGTTAGGATTTCTGTTTTGTTTTGTATTGCTTTTGTAATGAAAAGTAAACTAAGTTAAAGAGGACCAGGTTTTGGGGTGGAATCATATAAAGTGGAGAAGTTTCTGTGTTAAGAACACTAAGGAAAGAATATTTTTCTTTGTAGTCAGCTGATTTTTGGAAGGGGGTCTTTGGTTCACATTGAATGATGCCAACATCTTGGGGGCAAGTCATAGTTTACAGGTGTGTGAAAGAGAAAAGCCTAAGAATGAAGTCCAGGGAGAGGGTGCTTGCCCAGTTTGGTTGGCCAGGTTAATTTATGAGGTTAATTAGGTGTCATAATCATCATATTTTTCTAAGGCAAAAAAGGTTAAGGATGTGGTAGGTGTTTGTCTGCATCCCTCCTATGCAGTTGCCTGGGTATCTTCTCTGATGAGGAGAGTCGGTTCTCTGTATTGCTGTTTCCTCAAACACAAAAGGATGACAGATACTTCTTTTTGCTGATTTTCAGGATTACAGGGCTCAGCTTAACATTGGTTCAGTCAAAAATGCCAGGAGATATCTTTGTAGAAATTGACACACAGATTCTACATGTTAAATGGATATTCAGTGACCCAAGACTAGCTAAAGTAACTGTGGTGAACAAACCCAATTCTAGATTACTTACCCTTATAAGATACGAGGTTATATTGCCAAGCCACAGCAGTTAAGACTCGGCACTTTAGTAGACACAATCCATACAGAGAGCTGGCAGAAGATCCAGAAGTCAGGTGTGACTGACTGCAAGGATTGATCATAAGTGGAGCTCCTTCTGCATTCCCTGCTGCTTGCAATAGGACTTTGTAGTTTCTACCACCCAAGGATAGCAGTCCCTTGATTCTGAGTTTGGCCTTGTTGCTTGCCTTGTGGAGTGAGGTGGTTGGAAATAAAAGTTATGGCAAGGCCTGAAAAGTGTAGAAACTGCTTTTCCCTCAGGCATTGAAATTGAGTGTCAATCTTTTTCCTTCTGCCTGCCTGCCTGCCTTGCCATGCCTTGCCTTCTTTCGCCCCTTCTAGGCACCAACATTACAGTGTTTCTATAGCATTTTTATTGAGTGCAAATTTTTTATTGATTCTCTTATTTTGTCTTGTCCCAGATTCATAAACTTTCCTAAATCTTGAATAGTTTTCTAATTTGGCAGTGAGTAAGTTCAAGTTAAAAGGGGGTGTGCTTCTGGCTCCTCTGATAACCTCTTTCCCATCTTGAATATGTCTGTTTAAGTGCCACAGACAACAATATACTTTTTATGTTTGTAAGCAGAAGACATGGACCATACTAACACCAGCGCACAGGTGAAACAGTGAGTCACCAATCCATTAGTTATTCAGTTAAATCAACCATACCATTTAAACTTGTTTTTTGTTGGTATAATGTGGCCAGAGTATTCATAAAGAATAGTAAGTCATTTTGTCTCATACTGGGGGTTGGAATGTCCAGAACTTAGTGCTATCATGCTGGACTTCTTATATGGTCCTTGTTATCTGCAGAAGAGCAAGTGGCCATGTCCAAAAGACAGAGAAATCCTAAGAGGGACTTTTCCTTGTAATAACTCATTCTGAAGTCACTAGCCCACTCTCTCAAAAGCAAGAAATCATTCGCTTAAAGAGCTATTATTTATAGCTCTTTAATATCTCCCCAGCATTATAAGATCTCCCCAGATGTAACCCAAACATCTCCCATTAAGTCAGTTTAAAGACTGCAGGTACCATGGAGGGTTTTTCCCCCACAACATGATTTCTATAGGCACATAATAAACATATAAGGCATCAAATTTGGAGTATTTCTTAAATGCTACAGTGCTGCTTGCCATCCTCTGAGGCTAAAATGGTTGCTGAAGAGTGTTTGTTTAGAAGGGCCAAACTGAAAACTGTAGGCTCACAATTATGTCTCAGAAAACGGTATTTGATATTCCTATGCCCTTCACTCCCCCGTCACAGAATGGCTATTCTGTATGTGTGCTCTTTTTATCTTTTATCTTTATTTTAAATAAGTCTTTGAATTATATTAGTTCAAAAGTAATTGAAACAGAAGTGGCTGAGTTCAAAATGTTCCTGCGGTGTTGATGGTCAGAGAATGAAAGTTTCTTGTATTGCACCTCTTGCTTCTACCTTTAATTTTCTAAGTCCTTTTTCAGCCATGTATTTTAATTTTTTAACATCTGTGCATCGATAATTATTTTTTATCCTTAATAAAAAAATGAAAACCTGTGGATGTCTGATATGTACAAGTTAACTTGGGTTTCAAGATTATCTAGCACCGAAATTTCCCCCAAGGAAATCTCACAGGGAGCAGTGGGATTGCGATTGCTATTGCGATTCATTTTTAACAAGTATGTCAAAGGCCTTGTCTGCCAGGACCTTCACAAATGTGACTCCTATTGTGAGTCTTTTAAGAGCCTTGTGGTCTGTTTTAGTGTACAGCCCAAAATAATGAAGCCACATCTTTTGTGTGCTTTCTTTACCGTGTTGATAAATGCTGTTTCAAAATCCATGTGGACCTTGGATACTCTTCATCTGTTCCAGACATCTGTGGTTGAAAGGGTAAGTTGTGGACTGCTTCTGCATTCTTCTAATCAGTCATCCTCATGATGACTACTGTTATTTGAGGACAGTGCAGGCAAAGATCTCCATCTCTAATTCTGTGCTAATGCCTCTATTGAATTTACACATACTTTTTACTCACCTCCCTTGATGAGGAGTTGGTCATCATCATGAGGAACATCTTGACCCAAGCACAGACATCACACATCCCAAGAGCTGACTTTGTGAATCTATGGTGGGAGTAGGGGTGGAAATAGAGCCCTTGTTTTGTGCTTGGTACCCCTATGTTCTGCCACCCTCCAATATACCATGGGCTCACCCTTATGCTTCAGTTCAAGGCTAGTTCTCCCTCATACCTTTCCAAAAGGATTTGGAGAACATGGGCTCATCCTGTTAGCCTAAGGAAGTTATCCCTGGAAGCCCACAGCTCTTTCTAGGTTACTATTTCTTTTTTGCAGATAGGTCATTGTTTTGTTCCTGAATGATCGGGGCACGTGATAGCCTCTCTGTATATGTATTCTCAACAAACACAGTAATAAAAATTTAACTAAGGACCATGATTGACCTTTTAGAATTCTAGACTTGGACAACATTTTGTCCCACAGCATATAGTAAATATCTCAGTGAGGCAAGCTAGAGAGAATGATTTATAGACAAAATGCAGATAAAGAAAGTAGAAAGAGAACTGAAAAACTAATCTGACATTTGAAATTTATCTTTCTTATAAAGTAGGGTCAGAGAGAAAGGATAATTTTTAAAGGGAACTAATTGGTTAGCATCAGCAACCTTTTTTCTCCTCCTTCTCTTCCTCCTCCTCCTCCTCCTCCTCCTCCTCCTCCTCCTCCTCCTCCTCTTTTCCCTCTTCTTTCTGCATTGGTGAAGGCAAAGTAAACTATTATCAAGGCCACAGAAACTAGCCTGTTGGAGACCTTTAGCTGGTTTTCTTCCTGCTGCTTGTCTGTGTGGCTAAGTACTTATCTTCAGTTTGGTAAGTAGAATTCCTGCATGGGTTGGTTTCATACCTAATCTGATATAGAACATATTCCAGTACAATGGCTTTTTCCAATCTTTATATAAATTTATTTATATAAATTTATATAATTTTATAATACATTTATAATTTTATATTCACTTACGGGTTATTTTCTGGATTCGTGTTGTTCTGCTAGTCCCTAGTCTGAATTTCAGGGGATGTTCTCCACTATCCCATTTCCAGGCTGCCATGAACTTGTGTGGGCACTTTCTGACTTCCCCGTTCATGAATCTTCTCTCAATTGGGAGTTGCTATCCTATATGATGGGGGGAAGAAGGGTTAATTAGACACTGTGATCTTTACTTATCTAAGTTTTTCCAAATCAATGTTCTTTGCTTATGAATAATTTTGATTTTATCTTAGGAGAATTCTCTGTGCTTTGAAAACTCAAAGGCCAAGAATTGATTTCTTTTTTTTTTCTTTTCATAGTATTTTCTTCCTCTCCATAAGTAGTAGGTTTCAAGGACACAGCTAGTGCTTCATTGAGAGATAAGAGCACTGGGCAGAGGCTTATTCACACGTCAAATTATGTAATCATATTTCATTCATTTTACAACACACCCACACTTACCCACTGACATCCACAACACACACACACACACCTACCTACCTACCTAATGGAATCCAAGCAAGACTAAATAAAACTGAAATAAGGTGCCAAAAAGGACCAGGCACTTACCTAAATTAGGGACTTACCTCATGAATTGAGTGAAAATGTTGCTTGCGATGATGCCCATCCTCATCCAGGAATTCCCCGATAAATTGGGGACAAGAGACAAAATGATAATTTTAGAAGGGTAATTGGATTTGAAAACTTGGGTCCTAGCTGTCTGAACAGTTGGAATGGATTAGGAAGTAAGGCTTTGCTGGAGAAGAAAGCGTGTCACTGAAGCAAGCCATTTCCAGAGTGTTCTACCTGGCACTTGCTTCAGATATGGACTGTCAATTGTCCCTGCAACCAGGTATTTGTCCTGCTGTCATACACTCTAAGCCTTGGGAATCCTAAGCACAATTAAATGCTTTGGTCATGGTGTTCTTAACACACCAAGAGGAAAATAGCTAAGAGAATAGTTTGTCATAAAAGCATGTTTTATCGATATCACAAAGCTGAGCTATCACAATGGAGCAGGGCAGGTGCTTCCTCCAAAGGGCAGCACTAGTGGACAGGACTTCTTCACAGAATATGAGTGTGCATGTAATTCAAAGGGTTTTGGTAGAGAATAACTAGAAAAGGCCTTCCCAGAAGAAAGTAGTAAAACAAAAAGGGCATTGGAGGGAGCCTTAGATTTACAGTAAAACAACTTCTCATTTTCCAGAATGGTTGGCATAGCCTGGAGATCTATGGTCTATGGAATGAGGTATTCGTATGAGGCTCTGCTCTGCCTTACTAGTTATATAACCTTAATGGAGTTGCTTAACCTCTCTCTGTGGCAGTTTCTTCATCAGTGAATGATGAAAGGACAGCACTGTTCACAGGGGATTATATAAGGATTCTGTGTATCATGAATTTCAAAGTACTTAGGTGGTGAAGGAGTTAACTGTAACTATACATTTTTTTTTTTAAAGATAGAGAAGCTAAGTCACTGAACGATTGTGAAGGGTCTCAAAATGAGATGAGGAAAAGCTTGCCATAGATAGCTTAATGAAAAATTCATCTAGGCAGTACTGCTTAAGGTAAAGCAATGGCTGTCCCCTAAGATTATGTATAGTAATGACAGAGTACCCGTGGGCAGTGCAGTTCCTCGGTCACCACCTCCTCCAGTGAGTGCAACTCAGAAGATACAGCTGTGCTAAGACATATGTTTGTAACAAGGATGGTTTTAAAAGCTGGATTCAGGGGAGCAGTGTGATGTGTCTGGAATGAAGGTTTTAAAAACACTCTCAGGGACTTAGGGTCACACAACTGAAGGGTTAGCCCTGATAATGCTTCCTAAAATTTAGTACATTAGATGATTCATTGCCTCACCTAGGTCTACAAGGCCTTGAGATTTTTATTCATATAGAAGAAGATATTTGATTTTTAAAACATAACAGTAAAGGATCTCGTGTATTCCAGGCTGGCCTCATACTTTCTTTGTAGGTAAGAGAGAGAGAGAGAGAGAGAGAGAGAGAGAGAGAGAGAGAGAGAGAGATAAAACCTTGTATTTTCTGATCCTTCAATGTTCACCTCCTGAGTGAAGGGATTACAGGAACACATCACCTGGGGCTGTGAACTCAACCACGAGCTTCCTGTGTGCTAAGGGAAGTCCTCTACCAGCTTTGTTATATAGTTAGCCCCAACAGCACTGATTCATTTGACAGATTTTCTTGCATATGCTATATGCAAGCAATGCTAAGCATTACTCACCATTCTTGCATATTAATATTGACTTTGCCCGTGTGGAGTTGACATCCTAACAAGAGGTATGGAACATAAATAAACATAATTAAGCAAATTGTAAGTCACATTAAAATGTGACTTGTACTACCTTAAAGTAAAAGTAGACCAGAATGAAGGTCACACCCTAAGCATAGAGATGCTCTGCTCTAAATGGGAACTTAGGCTAGGTCTAAGAGTATTAGTCCCATCAAGACCACTTACATGCAGCATCCTGTTGTACAACAGGATTCTAGACAACTTCCTTCCTCAACACATAGGAGTTTAGGCGTCCTTGGTGGTATCAATCATTGGTTCATGTAGGGAGGATGGAATTCTTATTTCTGTCTCCATGTTTAAATCCTGTCTTATAAAACAGTCCAAACACTGAGCTTTAAGCTACCTTTCATGTAGGTGATAATAGTGTGTACCTGACAGGCACGTATTTGTTTTAAATTTTTGCTGTTGTCTCTTTGTTTTGTTTGCTTACTTGTTTTGAGGCAGAAAAATGTCTGCTCATTGGCAAGGAAAAAGCAGGCTGTAATATACTAGCAGAATTACATATTGAGATCTAGTCAGTATTTTCATGCACAAATGTCATGGACTTTAAGAGCTGGAGGAGAACCACAGTGACTGTCTAACAAAGTAAGAATTATGAAATAATAAGTGCAAAGCTCACTTAGTTTAAAAAAGCCATGCATTTTTAAGAAAAGACAACACTAAAGGGTAAATTCTGTATTACTGAAAAAACAAGAGAGCACAGCCAAGGGCTTATCCATCAGACACACTTGTGGCAATTAGGTATCGGAAGATATAGAGATGAAGGGCATGGAAGGAGAAAAATAAATAAGGACAATAAATGAGGCCACCCCAAAGACATGAATCACTGGACTCTCTGTGTTTGTTAGATTTTGCTTCACAGTGTTGCTAGCAGACAAACAGAAGAGAGGCTCGCTTATTAAAGCTACTCAATAGAGAGATTGTTGTGGAAACATCAAGTCTGTGAGTTCTAAAACTTCCTTAAACACTCACTGACTCTGATTGGGAGCACAGGGGTGACAGGCTATGGGGCTCTCAGTTCCTTGGCTAGCAACTGTATTGACAAGCAGAGACCCAGAGCCGCAAGTCAGGTTCTAGTTGGTTTTCTTTCTGGTACTTATCTGAATCCTGCCTTTGAACTTCTGACTTCTGTTACCTGGAACGGAAGAGACTGTATAGCATCCTGTGGCTGGCTGTTTCACTTATCCTATCCAGATGGCCCTATGAATCGGGGGCTTTGGTTCTACAGTGTATATATGTTGTGCTGATAGTGACAGCCTAAGGAATCTGTACTCAGGTTCACCTGGAAAAAATGCTATGGCATAAAAGATTATCTAAACGAGTAATTATCACATAGTAAGCCTTCTATAAATATTTGTTAAATCAAGAGTTAATGAAAATCAGGCTGGAAAGATAGCTGGCAAACTACTAAAAAAATGAGCCTTTATAAATAAAGAAAATGGCCTACTAGTAGCTTAAGTGAAGAATAAAGGGACATTCTAAGTTTTACCCTATGAAATTGATTGATATCTACTCTGAATAAATAAACACGTGCTTCAAGTACATAATCTCTTTGGTAGTGACTATTAGGCATGCAGAATGACTCTAGATGTTTGGCATAACCTTGCATTAGGGAATACAAATGGGAAAAAAACTTGCTTCTCTGGAGTCTGTGTTTGAACAGAACAGAAAATAAAAGAAAATATTATCAAGCACAAAGGATATTATGTGAGAAGGTGATATGTCCTGTAGGAACAAAGGGAGAGTAGAATAAAGGTTATGTTTCACACTTTCAGGTACCCTGTTCTAAGGGAGGACTTGGATGAGCTATACAGATTTTACCACCCCATGGGGAGGAGTTACCTTCTATACCTTTCCTTTAATACTTAAAATCTGAGCGAATAGTCTTTGGAAAAACATGTTTTTCCCTAAATAACATCACCCTGACTATGTACATTTTTTATACTTTTCATGTTAATGAAATGGAAAGTGGAAATCACAATAATTGTCTGAATTAGATGGGGGCACATCAAAGGATGAATTATTTTTTATGTAAATGGCAATGTTCTTGACTTTGGACACTATGTGAGGCATAAAAGATAATAGCAGTGTACCACCTGTTACCTTCTCTCATAACTACAGTTGTGTGATAGAGAGAACTCAGGAAAGGGAAGCAAGATATTAAATCGAGGTTCCTATTCTGGGGTTCTGAAGTTCTTGAGTAGAGTGTCTAGATTTTCGTGAGTTAGAACACTGGTATTTCCTTAAATACCAAAGATGGGTTGAAAAACAAGAAGCTCATAAAAAGCCCCGGAATTGGCAAGAGTGCCAACATACTTACTCATTCATAATTACACCTTACAAGGTTACACCCCATCATTCCCAAAACGGACTTGTGTGAGCTGTGTTGAGTCTAAACTCCAAGATTCCTAAGAAATTAATGGAAAATATGCCTCCCAATTTACTCTGCATATCTAGGCCTCACCTGGCTTTATTTTGCAGCCATCTCTATCCCAGCCCCACCCCATCATCAGTTGAGGGAAATAAAGAGAGTAGTTCATGGCCCTTTAGTTCCCTTCTTTACTTGTTATGGGGAAAAAAAAAAGACAAAGAAAAGCTTAAGAAAGACAAGGAAGCTGTCAGTCAGAATTACAGCGCAGTGTTCTGGGGCCCAGTGGTGACCAGCCAATCACTTTTTGTAGCTGAGCTGCAGGAGAGCTAGGCTGGCCATCAGCAGCCCACAGAGAGGCTTGTAAATGCCTTATTTACTTCCATCTGCCTTCCCTTTCTAACACTGGAGAAAGGGAAAGAGCATTAAAAAGACAGAAGCATTACTAGTAACAAACTTCTAAGATGAATTATGAATGTCTGGGCAAAATGTCAGGTCATATGAGTTATAAAGATTTGGGGATCTAAAGAAAACGGACAGTTTCCTTTTCTCTCTAAGAGGATTGCTGTTTTGTAGACTAGGGAAAATTAGAGTAGATACTCGAGGCCTACATTTGATCGTTTTGCAATAGTCAGAAGTCTTGACCTGCTTAGGGTAGCCTGTTGAGAGATGCATTTGTATACTTGGCAGTTGTCGTAGTGATTTATCAGTGAAATAATACAAACACTTTAAAGTTAGAAAATTCTGATAATGAGCACACACACAAAGGGCATTCTATTGGTTCTTTTTAACAGTTGGCAACCTTCCTTGATGGGCCTGGTAGGACACACTTTAGACTTTGTGGGGTCTATTGTCTCGACTGTAAAGTCAATAGTAGACCAAATTATAAAATACAAGTCTTTCTATGTTCCAAAGAGATGTGATTTGTGAATCATGGGATTCTAGCTTTCTAAAGCTTCCACATACCATGAAATTTATCGATTGAATTTTTTTTTTTTACCATTTAAGAGTGTGCATATCATTCTTACCCCTCCCCCAGAGAGTAGTTGTTGTCTAGCATCATCAAATCAGCACAACTTACTGTTTTTCTCTTATAATCAAAGCCTGTTATTTCAAGAACGATTATGAAAGAGTCACTGAATTGTGACATTCCAGTTCTTCTTTTGTGACCACTTTCTCAAGTGACCATGAGACCATCAGTGTCTTAGTTACATTGCTTTATTGCGGTGATGAAGTATCTTGACAGAAGCACCTCAGGGGAGAATGGGTTTCTTTTAGGTCATAGTTGTAAGACACAGTCCATCATAGCAGGGAAGTTAAGGTATCAGGAAGTCGAAGCAGCTGGTCATATTGCATCTATTATCTGGAAGCAGAGAGCCCTGAGGAGTGGTGCATGCTCAGCAAGGCTTTCTCAATTTTATACGATGTGCGATCCCTGCCTAAGGCATAGTCCTGATCACATTTAAGATGAATCTTCTCATATCAATGAATCAAATCAAGATAACCCCTCGCAGGCATGCTCAGAAGATAATCCTTTACAGTTTTTCCCTAGAGGCTTTTTACCTAGGGAATTGGATGGCAATGTTGTCAAGTTGAAGCTGAAGACTGTTACATTTCAACTCTCATCTTAATACTGGAGACACTCAGGAATACTTGGCTTCCTACATTTGTTTTGTGACATAGTTGAGTCTAGATGTGAACAAATACCTAGACTTTTTCCATTTGTTTTATTGCCGCTACCGTCTCCGACCAGCAGAAAAGAATCAATGAAACAGACGTCCTTCTCAAGGCAGTTTATCCAGGAACTTCACAAATGTGTAGGAAAAAGAATGCCCCGACCTCTCTCGGCCATCCCCCTTTTATCCCCTCCAGTCCACTCCCCATCACCCAAGTCCACATAGACATAGTTCATTGGCTCAGGACTCCATTCGTCACATCATCCGATCTTACGTCGTGGTGCTTCTAGGCAATGCAGCTCAAGGTACATGGCTATCTTAAGGGATATGAGGAACTCAGGTGCCAGTCATAAGACTTGGCAGCAGTCCTGGGCACCATCTTGGGGCCTTGGCCACACTCGCTCCTCACAGTTTATTATTTTGTGCAAATGAATGTTATGACCCACAAGATTATTCATATATTCTCAGTTGACTGACTTCTCCCTCTATGCATATGAGAATGCATTCTTCTTACCAGTCAACATATCTAACCTTTTTTTCAGACCAGGATTCACAGGGGAAACTCAGAAAGAAATGCCTAATGTTGTCTTTATTACATTCTTTTTTTTTCTTTTTTCTTTTTCTTTTATTAAGTATTTTCCTCATTTACATTTCCAATGCTATCCCAAAAGTCCCCCATACCCTCCCCCCCACTCCCCTACCCACCTATTCCCACTTTTTGGCCCTGGCGTTCCCCTGTACTGGGGCATATAAAGTTTGCAAGTCCAATGGGCCTCTCTTTCCAGTGATGGCCAACTAGGCCATCTTTTGATACATATGCAGCTAAAGTCAAGAGCTCTGGGGTACTGGTTAGTTCATAATGTTGTTCCACCTATAGGGTTGCAGATCCCTTTAGCTCCTTGGGTATTTTCTCTAGCTCCTCCATTGGGGACCCTGTGATCCATCCAATAGCTGACTGTGAGCATCCACTTATATGTTTGCTAGGCCCCGGTGTAGTCTCACTAGAGACAGCTATATCTGGGTCCTATCAGCACAATCTTGCTAGTGTATGCAATGGTGTCAGCGTTTGGAGGCTGATTATTGGATGGCTCCCTAGATATGGCAGTCTCTAGATGGTCCATCCTTTTGTCTCAGCTCCAAACTTTGTCTCTGTAACTCCTTCCATGGGTGTTTTGTTCCCAATTCTAAGAAGGGGCAAAGTGTCCACACTTTGATCTTCGTTCTTCTTGAGATTCATGTGTTTTGCAAATTGTAAGTTTTAAAGTCTTGACATAGAATTCTCTGTTTATCCAAATTGATACTGGAAAGTCCTTTCTCCTTAACTAACACCCAGCCACACACTTACAGGGAAAATTTTCATTCTTCCATTCTCTAGACCCATAAGATCTTTCATCTTTGGATCAGCTAATTAGGTGCTTTGCTGGCCCCATATTCCATATGGATGGATCTTTACAGTAAAAACACAGCTTTTGAATTCTTGGAAAGGAGTTCAAAGATCAGTTTGAACTGCAGGGTAATCAGCTGTAGGGTGGCAGAGTAAGTAGCAATGCTACTGTTGTTAGCATCTGGGACATCCTGCAGCTACAGGAAAGTCCTTGCATGAAAATATAGGCAGGGCTGAAAAAATGGCTCAGTGGAGGGTGTGTTTGCTTGGCAAGCATCTGATCCCCAGAACCTATCTAATATCCAGACAAGCAATCATCATTGGATCTTAGGAGGCAAAAACAAGAGTTCCATTGGACACTAACTAGACTGCTGTAATTGGGAAAGTTCAGGTTCAGTGAGAGGCTCTGTCTCAATATGTCAGATGAACAATAATCACAAAAGATACTTGACATCAGATTTAGTCTCCAAAGACATCTATGTGCACGCAGCCCTGCATACATACTTGTACTTACATATAACATACACACATTGAATTGCATTAAAAAATAATAATACAAGGCAAAGTGGCTGAAGAAGTTGACATTCATACATGATAAGGGTGGGTCCTACATAACACACACCCAGAACTCTACTTGAGTATGCAACTTTTCGTTTTCAGTACTGCAGAGTTTTTGTTTTTATCATCCACCTGTGTTAATTGTGTGAATGTGCATGCATGACACAAATATGAAGGTCAGAATTTAAAACTGTCAGTTCTCTCTATCCATCATGTGCCTTAGCGCTCAAACGTGGGTATTTAAGCTGTGTGGCAGATGCCTTTACCAAGATAGCTACCTTGTTGTCCCAACATTTCCCTTTTTAAAGTAAATTATTTGAGCATGTAATGTTCTCTGTAAAAAAGATGCAATTTATAGGTGAAATATTGCTGTTTTTCTTGTTGGGAAATTAGCAGCCTTGTCACAAGTTAATTCACACTCCGAGGGGAATAACAGTGAAATATATCACATTGTATCATAATATTTGATGATGTTACAAACAGAAACTACAGAAGTAAGAGGAGACCACAAATAATTAGGACTTTAATTGATCAATCTATGTCTTCACAGTGATTAACGTTGTAATAGAGTTTAAACAGGTCATCGGTAGAATGACATCAACTGACTAATGCATGGTATTGTACTGTGCTAACACAGGGCACTTAAGAAATTAAGCTCCTTTAAGTCCTCGGTTCTTCCTTTGCCTCAGATCTTGGGCAAGTGTTTGAACCATTTACCCTGAGCCCACAGAAAAGCACACAAAGGGAAAAATCACCCCTGTCATAAGATTGCTGAGAGGGGAAGTCTCATTAGCAAATGTTTCATAGAAAGAAGAGGTAGTTAGTGCTCAGTAAATAGGCATTTATGTTACTGACGGTAGGGAAGAAATTAATTTACTTATCAAATTAAGGTGAAAAGACATTATAGAAATCAAGTATAGCAATGCCTTATACTTTTTAGATGTTAATATCCTTTAGAGGACATTATTATTCTAACAAATGTTTTTCTACTTTGGATTCCAAATAGTATTGCCAACTTTATAAACAGTTAATTAATATTTCATTTTGATCCAGCAACTTTATTTAAACCCCATACTCGTCTCTTTCACACAACTATTACTACATTCAAAAAAAGAAAGCTATTCATTAGTCTTATGGTGCGGGTCCATATGTTCCCCATTAATCATTGTTTAGTCAGGGAAACAGAAGTTTGTGTTTTTCTTCCTGATGCTCTTAGAGGAATTAGTGTAAATGAGAAATTTTATTCTGAAAAGCCCTGCAAATATACCAGAAGCTTTTACATCTAAATATCAGATGATATTGTTTAGCATGCTGGTAATCTGAGTTAGCTCTTCTCTGTAATGGGAGAAAAACTGTCAAATTTCTAGAGGTGAAAATGTCAGAAATGCTATGAATATTAAGTCATTTACATGTCCTTTCTTTCATCACGTAGGGATAACCTTATTGAATGAGCTAGTATACATGCTAGGGTTTGTCTGCCTATTCATACATATATACTATTTTATGGAAGAGTTGTCATTCAACTCAAGAACCACTCATCTTTTCTTGTCTTGTGATACTTTATCTGAATCCAGGGAGACATGTCCTCATTTGTGATTGGTTCCTGGCTATTTCCTTCCCACCAAGGAATAAGAGAACTGGAAAATGTTAGGCTGAGGAAAAGCCTTGGGTCTTTTCTCACTATCTTCCACTTTTCAGCATGGGTTCTCCCACAAGCATACCTGCTGATTCTCCATTTGTTGGTGTCAGTTTCTGCTATCTTCTCCCATTCCCGCAGTGAAACCCATGACACCTTCCTCTCCTTCAAGGGTAGATTTCTGCTTGGCTGGGTCTCAGCTCTCCACAAGATAGGCCTTGCCTCAGACACCGAAGACCCCACTATCTGAGGACATTTTTGAAATTTCTCAGTTCTGATAAGTATAGATTCTTCCATCTCTTCTCAGCCCTAGGAACTGTACCCAACTCACTCTCTGCCTTTGTGAGTTCTCATAGTTCCCCTTGGCCTCTTCCGTTCTATATCTCCTGACCCTATATAACCACTCTCTATTAAATTAATTAAGGAATCCCAATTACCTTGCCCATGTATAAAGACTTTTTTTTTATTTTTAACATTCTAATGTTACTCTGGATAAAACCCTGAGGTCTGTAGTTGAATTTTCCTTGATTTTCTATAACCTGCTTTCCTGATATTCCAACCAATGTGCTTGATTAGTTTATTATAGCCTTTGATCTATTACTAAGCTGTTACCACATTTGAACATGGCAGTTTATGAAGACCCCAATCCCAGGCCAGGCTCATTCATATGTGCTCTTTTGAGGTAAGGGCTATTACTTTCATCAAGGACACTAAAGTTACATGTTGGTTCTGACTTTAAGGTAACATGGGCAATATTTTGCATGACAAGTGATTTGTGGTGTTACATCTCTTATCGCTTTATCCAGTCACCACTATGTCATAAGGAAAAGATAGAAATAAATGATGTGTATTCTATCTGCTGACTGCATTATTAAAGATTATGTCATAAAGCAGGCACAATTAGGGATGTGATATATGCTCTGGTTCTGTGGGAATGAAATGTCCTTTCATACGTTAAACCATGGATAAAGTACTTAAAATATTCCATATACTTGGAATTTATCAAAGGAGATTTTTTCATATTTTATTAAAATGACATATGGACTGTACACTGCTTCCAACCCTGTCTTTGTGCTGAAACTAATTATGAACATCTCTATATGCCATTAATCATTCTCCCCAGAAATGTTTCCTAATAGCCATTATTTACTGAAACAATTCAGACTGTCAAGTACTTATGATGTCTTTAACAATCCAATTTAAAAGCAAAGCCTTTTAAATTTGGTAAATAATTTTGCATATGTTCTGGGTGATTCCCTTAGGAAATCTTCCCAAAAGCATAATGGAGGGACACACATCTACAGATTTTAAGGACATTTATTAGTTATTCTGCATAAATGGGATGCTACTGACACTTCCATTAGTAATAAGAAAGGATGACCCTTTTCCAAACTTGAGTGTGGAACAACCAATGGATATAAAGAAATTTATAAACCATACAGATCTTTAAATAGTTTTCACCTAACTGAAAAGACTTAGTTAATTTTTAAAGCTAATCTGTTTAGGGCCTGGAGAACTGGCTCCATGATTAAGAATTTCAACTACTCTTACAGAGGCCCCATATTAGCTTCTTAGAACCTAATTCAGGAAGCTCACAGCTACCTGTAATTTCAGCTCCTGGAAATTTGACATCTTTTTCTGGTTTCATATAGAAAATGCAGCCACCCATGTGCATACATGCGCAAGCTTGTGCACATGCACGCACACACACACACACACACTTCAAAATAAAATAAATGTTTTGAAAAGTAATCTGTGTAATTAACAGCTGTTGCTTTATGTTAAATCACCATTAATGATTTTAAATTAATAATTTCCTGATTTGGCCCCTTCTCTAGCTTTTTATATCCAAAGTGTCTAAAATGCATTCATTTCTACCTCTGAAGTACATTTATTCTTTCCCTCATCTTTAGGATACAGTTTAAGTGTGGAATAAACAAGAGAAGCATAAGAGATTCTCTTTATCAGTAAGGACAGGTACACAAGTCAGAAAAGTTGTCAGTTTCTTGGCCACAGTCAAGCGGAAAGTTGACCTTGTGGGATTTATTATATAGATGATGGATTGGTTTTGGTTGGTTGGTTAGTAAGTTGGGTTTGTTGTTGTTGTTGTTCTTTGTATTCACACAGGAAATGAAGTAATGTTTCTTTTCTTTCATTCATTAAGTTGACTCTCAAATACTGGAGCACTGTGATGCTTATTAAATCAATTAATTTTCCCAGAAATCTTATGAAATAGTTATGATCATGTTCCCTACAATGTAGAGTAGTTATAAAGCTTGGAGAAGGTAGTGATGTGAATGGCTAGGATTTGAGTGGTCCCTACCTTCAGCCTCCTAACCCTTGTCCCTTTGTGCTGTCAGCCCTCAGAAAGAGTTCTCTGGTCTGTAGTATGCTCTGTGAAAGAGCAAACCATCGCCTAGTGGCTTTTACTGGAGATTCAATAGAGCAAATAATTCTTGCTAGGATTGTAATAGACAGCTCTAGGAGATCTCTGAAATCATCTTTTTTTTTCTTTTTTTTTCCATTTTTTATTAGGTATTTAGCTCATTTACATTTCCAATGCTATACCAAAAGTCCCCCATACCCACCCACCCCCACTCCCCTACCCACCCACTCCCCCTTTTTGGCCCTGGCGTTCCCCTGTACTGGGGCATATAAAGTTTGCGTGTCCAATGGGCCTCTTTTTCCAGTGATGGCCGACTAGGCCATCTTTTGATACATATGCAGCCAGAGTCAAGAGCTCCGGGGTACTGGTTAGTTCATAATGTTGTTCCACCTATAGGGTTGTAGATCCCTTTAGCTCCTTGGGTTCTTTCTCTAGCTCCTCCATTGGGAGCCCTGTGATCCATCCATTAGCTGACTGTGAGCATCCACTTCTGTGTTTGCTAGGCCCCGGCATAGTCTCACAAGAGACAGCTACATCTGGGTCCTTTCGATAAAATATTGCTAGTGTATGCAATGGTGTCAGCGTTTGGATGCTGATTATGGGGTGGATCCCTGGATATGGCAGTCTCTACATGGTCCATCCTTTCATCTCAGCTCCAAACTTTGAAATCATCTTTTTAAATTAAGTATTACAGAGTCATTGTCCATGCTTCAAACTCATGGGCTGGGAAAATAGTGAGAAAATAGCTTGGCTAGTAATTGTGAGGACTTCATTTCAACCTCTACAAACCACACGAGAAAAGCCAGACATGATGGCACATACTTGTCATCCCAATGCTAGGGAGACAGAGATAACATCCTGAGTGCTCAAAGGCCAGCAAGCCTAGGTTACTTGGTGAATTATTGACCAATGAGAGACTTTGTCTAAAAAAGTATATAATATAACATAAATAATAGGGAGAAACAATGGATGGTAGCAGAAGATATCTGAGGTAGTTATCTGACCACTGTATGGGCACACATGCACGCGCACAGACGCACAGACTCACACAAACACACACACACACACACACACACACACACACACACGAAGGCCTAAGATATAGATATTAGGGCCAATGTGCTCAGAATCAGGACCTTGTAAGAAATGGTATTTTATTATCTACATGTCATGTAGGAAGAGTGGTATATATCCAATGACTTCTATCTCCTCAACACAGACACAAACACACAAACACACACACACACATACACACACACACACTCCTCCCACCTCCTTGGAAATAGCAAAAAATGTAGGTTTTCTTTTGCTTTTTAGAAGACTTTTCAGTAAATACTTTTAGGGCACCTTGCCATTTCAGTGGATGGAGAAACCTGAATGAATCTAGCTTGTTTTCCATCATTTGGCCCACCCACATTCATGAAGCTCAATTTGAAATCCTGACACTCTTGGCTTCCTTGCCTTGGCTGATAATCAACCACTTGACAATTTTTGACTCAGGAACAAAAACAGTGCCTGCCTCACAGCTTTTGTAAGAAATCAAATAAATGAGGCAGCCAAAGCTATTCACCCAGTGGCCTGCACTAACTTTATTCCTGGGGACTGGAAAGTATGAGAGAAGTTGTTACTCTACTCCATCTCCAAGGTCAATGACAGTCAGAGAATGACGAGAGTAGAGGTGAAGAAACATAGACATGGTGGTTCTGAGACTAAGCCATCTTTGGCTTTCTTATCTTAGACATGTTATGTTACCTTTTAGTGCGTTGATGCCCTATTTAAAAAACAAAACAAAACAAAACAAAACAAACAAAAAAAATGACAGTGAAATTGAACCCTCCAGATAGATCACCCTCCAAAATCACCATAAACCTATGAAGACAGCCACTTCTCTCAATTTTGCTTCAGTATTCCCAATGTGGAATGACTCTGTTTCTGAACAGAATTGATTCTCTTCTTCCCTTCCCACCCCCCACTGAAGACTAACATTCAAAATGGGTTTAAGCAGGCTACAGAAATGGCTCAGTGGTTACAACTATACCATGTGTTCTTGCAGAGCTCCTGGGTTTGTTTCTCAGTATCCACATGATAGTTCATAACTGTCTGCAATTCCAGTTTTAGAACTCTTTTCTCATCTCCATAAACATTATGTGCAAATAGAGCACAGACAGAGGTACAGGCTATACACACATACACATAAAATAATCGGAAGATCTAAATGTAATTGTATTACATTCCATCAAAAATTTAAAAAAGTAAAACAAATCAATAAATAGATCTCAAGATTTCTTTGGTTTCAAATTTGAGCTTTGGGTTAAAGACTAAAATAACTGGATTTTCTCTTAGCTTTGATGTTCTAGAAATCTACTAATTGCCTTAATAATGTGGTATGGTATAAAAGATATCAAAGAAGATACAAATAAATGAAGACATCTATGTTTGTGTACTGGATTTTTTTATTGGATATTTTATTTATTTCATTTCAAATGTTATCCCCTTTCCCAGTTTTTCCTCTTCCCTACTCCCCTCTCCCCCAGCTTCTATGAGAGTTCTCCCCCACCCACCCATGTATTCCTGCCTCACCGCTCTGGCATTCCCCTACACTGGGGTATTGAACCTTCACAGGACCAAGGGTCTCCCTCCCATTGGTGCTAGATAAGGCCATCCTCTGATACATATGCAGCTGAAGCCATGGGTCCCTCCATGTGCACTCTTTAGTTGGTGGTTTAGTCCATGGGAGGTCTGGGGGGTCTGGTTGGTTGATATTGTTGTTCTTCCTATAGAGTTATAAACCCCTTCAGCTCCTATAGTTTTTCCCCTAACGCCTCTGTTGGAATCTCCATCCTCAGTCTGATGGTTGGCTGCAAGCATCTGCATCTGTATTGGTCAGGCTCTGGCAGAGCCTCTTAGGAGATGGCTTTATCAGGCTCAAACAGGGGAGAAACCAGAGTTTTAGCAAAACCTGCAGTGAGAAATACTTAATTCAAGCTTGGACACTCATTTGCAATCATGGAACAGGAAGAAAGTTGTCCCTGTATTTCCTTTAAACAGGAGCAATTTTGGGTTAAAAATTTGAAGATGGGCTAATATCCACTTATGGGGTCTCCAACCCTATAGGTGGAACAATATGAACTAACCAGTACCCCAGAGCTCATGTCTCTAGCTGCATATGTAGCAGAAGATGGCCTAGTTGGAAAGAGAGGCTCCTTGGTCTTGCAAACTTTATATGCCCCAGTACAGGGGAACACCAGGGCCAAGAAGTGGGAGTGAGTGGGTAGGGGAGTGGGGGTGGGGGTGGAGGGGAGACTTTCGGGATAGCATTTGAAATGTAAATGAAGAAAATACCTAATTAAAAAATTGGGAAAAAATTGAAGATGGGTGGGTGGCCCCATCTCTCAATCAGGAGCCATGCCTAACCTCTGGATATGGTTTCTAGAGTTCTCTCTCCCCTTTGTTGGGTACTTCAGATAATGTCATCCCCACTGGGTCCTGGAAGCCTCTTGCTTCCCTGGCTTCTGGGACTTTCTGATGGCTTATGCTCTAAGATCAACAATTTACAATGGGACTTCATAAAATTGGAAAGCTCTGTAAGGCAAAGGACACTGTCAACCAACAGATTGGGAAAAGCCAGCTAATGAGGCCACAGGATAGCAGCCTTGTGAGCGTCATCCAGAGTGGTCCTGACTTTGCAAACAGCTCCGTGGGCCTGCTCAGCAGAAGAAGAATTTCACTTTCTTTACCAACCCTACATCCAATCAAGAGCTAATATCCAATATATACAAAGAGCTCAAGAAAGTAGACTCTAGAGAACCAAGTAACCATATTAAAAATGGGGTCCACAGCTAAACAAAGAATTCTCAACTGAGGAATCTTGAATGACCAAGAAGCACCTAAAGAAGTGTACTGGAAATTATAACAGTGTTAAAACTAATGAAAGGGACAGACTTGATTAATCTCTATCAAAATTTAATGGCATCCATTTCAGAAAAAGAGAATATAACCTGAAACTTCATGAAATCTAAAAATACTTAAAATAAAAATAACTAAAACATACTGAAAAAGAAAACTAAAACAAGATGACCCAGTCTTCCTCATGACTGGATGGACTGTTGCATATCACCAATGCAGACACTGTGTCCATGTCATGAGGCTGCTGTGAAAAGCGATGGAGCAGAAGACGGAACCTCTATATAAACTGTTGCAATTATGGGCGCATGAACTTTTACAAAGGTGCTGAGACAACCCAACTAGGAAAAGATGATTTGTTATTAGAAATCCTGGATCTGTGCAGGGCAAATAGTGAAGGTGGACTTTCACTATATACCCACACAAGTTAGTTGTAAACCTAAATAGAAGATGCCAACAATAAAACTTATAATAGATATCATAGCAGAAAAGTGTCAAGATGCTGGATTTAACAACAATATACATAATACCAAAAGCAGCTTCTGCAAGGCAAAAGACACCGTCAATAAGACAAAAAGGCCACCAACAGATTGGGCAAGGATTTTTACCTATCCTAAATCAGATAGGGGACTAATATCCAATATATATAAAGAACTCAAGAAGGTGGACTCCAGAAAATCAAATTACCCCATTAAAAAATGGGGCTCAGAGCTATACAAAGAATTCTCACCTGAGGAATACTGAATGTCTGAGAAGCACCTGAAAAAATGTTCAACATCCTTAATCATCAGGGAAATGCAAATCAAAACAACCCTGAGATTCCACCTCACACCAGTCAGAATGGCAAACATCAAAAATTCAGGTGATAGCAGATGCTGGCGAGGATGTGGAGAAAGAGGAACACCCCTCCATTGTTGGTGGAATTGCAAGCTTGTACAACCACGCTGGAAATCAGTCTGGCGGTTCCTCAGAAAATTGGACATAGTACTACCGGAGGATCCCGCAATACCTCTCCTGGGCATATATCCAGAAGATGTCCCAACCGGTAAGAAGGACACATGATACACTATGTTCATAGCAGCCTTATTTATATTAGCCAGAGGCTGGAAAGAACCCAGATGCCCCTCAACAGAGGAATGGATACAGAAAATGTGGTACATTTACAAAATGGAGTACTACTCAGCTATTATAAAGAATGAATTTATGAAATTCCTAGGCAAATGGATGGACCTGGAGGGCATCATCCTGAGTGAGGTAACCCAATCACAAAGGAACTCTCCCACAATATGTACTCACTGATAAGTGGATATTAGCCCAGAAACTTAGAATACCCAAGATATAAGATACAATTTGGTAAACACATGAAACTCAAGAAGAATGAAGACCAAAGTGTGGATACTTTGCCTCTTCTTAGAATTGGG
The DNA here is from genome assembly GCF_000001635.26 of Mus musculus. Lineage (NCBI taxonomy): Eukaryota > Metazoa > Chordata > Mammalia > Rodentia > Muridae > Mus > Mus musculus. The sequence continues at coordinate 47,512,377 of NC_000077.6, read as the reverse complement.
AACAAAACACCCATGGAAGGAGTTACAGAGACACAGTTTGGAGCTGAGACGAAAGGATGGACCATCTAGAGATTGCCATATCCGGGGATCCATCCCATAATCAGCTTCCAAACGCTGACACCATTGCATACACTAGCAATATTTTTCTGAAAGGACCCTGATACAGCTGTCTCTTGTGAGACTATGCCGGGGCCTAGCAAACACATAAGTGGATGCTCACAGTCAGCTATTGGAGGGATCACAGGGCCCCCAATGTAGGAGCTAGATAAAGTACCCAATGAGCTAAAGGGATCTGCAACCTTCTAGGTGGAGCACAATATGAACTACCCAGTACACCCCCAGAGCTCGTGTCTCTAGCTGCATATGTATCAGAAGATGGCCTAGTCGGCCATCAGTGGAAAGAGAGGCCCATTGGTTGTGCAAACTTTATCTGCCTCAGTACAGGGGAACGCCAGGGCCAAGAAGTGGGAGTGGGTGGGTGGGGGAGTGGGTGGGGGAGCGGGTGGGGGACTTTTGGGTTAGTATTGGAAATGTAAATAAATAAAAACCTAATAAAAAAAACAAAATAATAAAAAAATAATTAACAAAAAAGTAAAAATGGATAAATTGGATTCCATACAACTTAAAAGCTTCTGTGAATCAAAGGAAACAATCATAAAAACAAGACAACCAATAAACTGGGAAAAAATACTTGAAAGTCATATACATGAAAAAGAATTAGAATCTCAAATGTATAAAGAATGTCAATAAAATTGTCAAAAGGCAAGATAGTTTTGAAAACTTCTAAAAAACGTTTAAAACTTTTTTAAAAACTTTTTTAGAGAAAATACCTAAGGAGCTAAAGGGACCTGCAACCCTGTAGATGGAACAACAATATGAACTAACCAGTACCCTGGAGCTCTTGACTCTAGCTACATATGTATCAAAAGATGGCCTAGTCGGCCATCACTGAAAAGAGAGGCCCATTGGACACACAAACTTTATATGCCCCAATACAGGGGAACGCCAGGGCCAAAAAAATGGGAATGGGTGGGTAGGGAAGTGGTGGGGGGGGGAGGGTATGGGGGACTTTTGAGATAGCATTGGAAATGTAATTGAGGAAAATATATAATAAATTTAAAAAAAAAGAAAAAAAGTCTTCATTTGATTGTTCTCCAAAGAACACATACAGATAGACAAAAAGCAAAGCGAACTCATATTAATATCACTAATTAGAGGAGAGCTGGAATCAAAATTATGGAGCTATGTCATCTGTGATAGGGAGCAGAGACACAGCATTGGTGGGGATATATGGAAATTAGAAGCCTGGAGCACTAAAGGGGAGAATCTAAAGACAGTATTGTGTTTCTCCAGGAAGCAAACAATTAGGTGACCACATTATCAAAGAAAATTTTTGTATGTGAAAAAATGATCAAAAGCAACTTTTAGACAAAGTGTTTATTTTGTATTTTGGCTTAATATTCCAGAGAGTTCAGTGACAGAAGCTGAAAGATCACATCTTAAACACATACTGGAAACAGTCAGGAAGAACTGGAGGTACACCAAGGCCATAAACTCTTAAAAGCCTATTTGCACTACTGTATTTTCTCCAATAAGGCCTCATATCCAGAAAGTTCCATAACCTCCGAAACACCCTGCAAACTTGACACCAAGTATTCAAAAGCAGGGACCTACTGTATACATTTTTTTCATGTAATCTGCCACACCCCAGGACCCAAAAATCTCATTCCTCTGTTTACAGTCAGGAGAACTCACATGGGCATGACGAACCTGAAGTTCTGGGCCAGTGTTTGTCAATCATGGTGTTCTTATTTTCTCCATTCTTCAGAGATATTGCTATGAAGTTGTAAAGAAAGTCAAATTTGAACTGAAAATCCTGATTTCTAGGATGGAAAACAAAAACAAAAACCAAACATCAGCAAGGGTACTGAATCTTTGTTTGAAAAGCTGACCACATAGATGCGGACAGGATCAAACAAGCTGGAAACCCATTTCCCAGTGTAAGAAAGAGGGCCAGGATCCACCTTACTCATAATTTGGAAAATTCAAGGGAGAAAACATAAGGAGATTTTTGCATAGCCATGTGACCCAAGCATTGTTCACAATGGCTGATAATTTCAAAATACCTAGATGTCTATTGACAGCTGAGTGGATGAACAAAATATACAATATAAAGGAATATTAAGCAGCCTTAAAAAAAACTATTCAGTAATTTAGGTGAAACCCAAGAAACTTCTATGACACAGAACCAGTGCTGAACCAGTGCACTTATCAAATGGTTGGAGTTAAAAAACAAAACAAAACAAAACACAACAACAACAACAACAACAACAAAACCCCAGAAAGTAGATAGATATCTGCCAAGGGCTAAGAGAGATAGAGAGAAGGGGAAAATTCATGATTTATTAATATGGAGTTTCAGTTTGGCAAAAGGGGAAGGTTCAAAAAATTTGTAGCACAAAAATGCAGGTATGCAAATTATAAAAGAACACACATGGTATGTACTCACTGAAAAGTGGATATTAGACCAAAAGCTTGGAATACCTAAGATACAATTCATATACCACATGAAGATCAAGAAGAAAGAGGACCAAAGTGTGAGTGCTTTGGTCCTTCTTAGAAGGGGTAACAAAATACTCATGGGAGCAAATACGAAGACAAAGTTTGGAGCTGAGACTAAAGGAAAGGCCATTCAGAGACTGCCCCACCTGGGGATCCATCCCATATACAGTCACCAAATGCAGACACTATTGTGAATGTCAAGAAGTACATGCTGACAGGAGCCTGATATGGCTGTCTCCTGAGAGACTCTGCCAGAGCCTGACATATACAGAGGTGGATGCTCACAGCCAACTATTGAACTGATCATGGGGTCCCTAATGGAGGAGTTAGAGAGAGGACTGAAGGATTTGGGGGGGCGGGGGGATGTTTGCAGCCTCATGGGGAGAACAACAGTATCAACCAATCAGAGCTCCCAGGGTCTAAACCACCAATCAAGGAGTACACATGCAGGGATCCATGACTCCAGCTGTATATGTAGCTGAGGATGGCCTTGTCAGGCATCAATGGCCTTGTCAGGAGAAGAGGCCCTTGCTCCCATGAAGGTTCGATGGCCCAGGGTGGGGAAATTTGAGGGCGGGGGAGGCAAGAGTGAGTGGGGGGGCACGCCCTCATGGAAGCAGGAGAAGGGGGCATGGGATAGAGACTTTCTGGGGGGAGGGAAGTAGGGAAAGGGGATAGCATTTGAAATGTAAATAAATAAAATATCCAATAAAATAAAAATTAAAAGAAAAAAAACTAAATTGAAAAGAAAAAAGAAATGTGTGAAAAACATGGCACATCCCAAATACTAATAAAATACTAGTTAAGTTACTGATTAAAAAAAATGTAGGTATGTGTCATACTGCTTAACCGTGTGCTTCAAATGGAAAATTTAAGGTTACACGGTGTCTTTATCATCATAAAAATCTAAATAAAACAATGTGACATAGTGTGGCACATGAGCATACATGTAACACTATCTACTGTGAAGATTTTAAAAGAACATGTTTGATTTTGGAGAAAAAGAAGGGAAGAGAATCCATCATCTACATGTAAGCTGAGCTACAAGCTCAACAACATATCTGCAAATCCCCCTACATTGCCACCCCAACAGCGAACAGGGCTCTAATCAATACACAGTGCCAACATGCCTCATATTGACCTCAAAGCAAAACCACAAAAAGTTTTGGTTGAAAACCCACAGTTTAACACAGCAACCGTAGAACACAGGTAAGGCTGCCAATATCCCATTCTGTGGCTCTGGCCAAGAATCCAATCTTGAAGGCTGTGCTTTCCTAAAGGGGGAAACGAGTTATTAAAATCTACTGGACTCGTCATGCTACAGGAGGAAAGAGGAGAAAGCCATAATTCCCAAGGTTGTTTTATTTTATTTTATTTTTTTAAATCTACTAAGTGCTCTATCACTTTCAATTCTCTCAGCCTGAGCCACGGATGTTTGGGAGTTATTATGAGATTTGAAAGAATGCTGAGGTTTTGATCTTGTCAGGGCTGAGAGTGCTTTAGAAAGTGTCCGAGTTGGTGTGTGGGAAACTAGGGCATTGCTCCAGCCTGCGCCTTGCAAGGCAGCTAATGAGGCCACAGGAGAGCAGCCATGTGAACGTCGCCCAGAGTGGTCCTGACTTTGCAAACAGCTCTGTGGGCCTGCTCAGCGGAAGAAGAATTTCACTTTCTTCTTGTTCCATGATTGCAAATGAGTGTCCAAGCTTGAATTAAGTGTTTCTCACTGCAGGTTTTGCTAAAACTCTGGTTGCTCCCTGGTTAGAGCCTAAGGATCACAGATGTTTCCTGCTTGGCCTTCACTACCTAACCAGTCCTATTGAGCATGGGCTCCTGTATGGCTCTGTTATCTTAGCTTGTTATTTTTCCAGAACTTAGTATTGTGGAAGAAATTTATAGCCCTGACAAGCCCATGTAAAAGAACATAATCCAGGTATTATATTTACAAGCCAAGCCTTAAGACTAGATTAGGCACATCAAGAGCTATACTAACTTATTTCCCAACTATAAAATCCCTTGTTATTTGCTGTTTCTCCTGGCCATGTGGTCCTGGTCCATGGCAGTTTCCTCCACCTATGTCTTCCCTTCTTTCTCCCGCTACCTGCAACAACTCCAGCTCAAACTTGCAGTCACCCCTTTCTCCCTCTACGGCACAATCACAGATTCTAGGTTTTTATTGACCAGTTCAATTGGGTAGAAGGTTCACTTGGCATCACTTTGTGTGCTCTTTGAGTGCAACTACATCTTGAGTAACCAGTATTTTTGTATTAAAACAAACAGCATCAGACCAACCCACTGTCATTCCTCATCCTTAGGCTTAAAATGCTTGCTCTGGCAATAAATGGAAGCCACAGTAATGTTTGGCTCTATGATTCTGTTCTTTGGATGGTATTCAGTTAAATATGTGTGTTAAACCTTACTACAGACTGCCTGTGGATTAACCAAATGAGGTCCAAAATTAACCAATGCAGCCAGCATGGCTTGTTTACAGTTCTGAGATTGGTTGACCCTCAAAGATCAATGAAACTCAGGCCACAGAGAAACATTCTAGAAGAGTCCTATAAAGTTTCTTCCAAAGCCATTCTGTTCAGGAAAAAAAAAATAGTGTTTAGCCAAAGAAGTTTACAGCAGTTAGCCTCGAAGAGCCTATGGCTGTGTAGTGAAGCCTCTTACAAGAGGGTCATGATTGAGGTTCATAGGACCATACTCAGTGTGTTCATGAATAGTGGAGGGGGATCCACTCCTTTTAAAATTATAATTAAAAGCTTAGATTTTAAAACTGATTGGAATTAATGCTATTAGATAAAGATAAATGTATGTTCTCTTAATATTTTCTGTCCCCATTCTCCATAAGAGAGTTTTTATTTAAAAAAAAACTCTCATCTATATATTATCCTTTTAAAATAGTCTATGTTTTGGACATAGACATAGCAAGCTTTGAGATACACAGGATTCAACAAGTTCATACATTGCCAAGCATTGGAATTCTTATATTGTGTCTTGTACTTCTAAACCTAGTTTACTAGGTTATATGCAATTACTTGGAGTTGAGCCCCTAAGCAGCTATTCTTGTTCTTACATCTCCAGGAGAACTAAACCCACATTCAAGAGCAGGGAATTTAATCTCTCTTGTGGGGTGGACTACACAGACCCTTTTCCTTATCAAATAAGAATAGAATGCTAAGATGATGGCTATGATGATTTCTTTAATGCTTATTTGGGTCAGATGTGACTCATTTACGACTACTCTTTCATAGCTTACAATGTATGTAGTCATATGCTAAGTGTTCTGTTCTGATTGATACAAATTTGCATATGCCTTATTGAAAGGGGTTAACCAAGGTAGTAGTGTGCATGAATAACTACATATGTTGGAACATATCCTACATTAATAAGATTGCATATCAAAAGGTCGATGAACATCCTTCTGTAGTTGAGTACCTCTATGAACATGCCAGCTTGTGGAACCTTGACCTGACCAACTGGGTCAGTCTTCTAAGCCTTGGTCATTTCATCTCACATGAGGTGGTGACAGTACTTCCTTGGATCATTAAGAGTAGTATGCAATGATATCATGTGTGCATATCATGTAATTGATGATAAGAAAACTTGATTTTGTGATTTTTTTTTATTGTAGGTCTACCCATAGTTGAAGAGAAAAGATCTCAATAAGTGGCTTAGATAGCTGCTTTTTAAAAAATCAGTAGAAGAAATTGTTAATTAGAATGGTAACAGAAACCAGATGTATCATCTGATAGTGAATGTTGTGGGGATTTGAATTGACTACAGAATCATGACCTCAGAATGATGAAAGATGTGTTGCCAAAAGATAGGGGTATTTTGAGACAATAGTTTCAAGGTAGATGTTTCTGGTTCTTACTTACACAATAGCCATTGTCCTATCTGGATAGTGAGATATGCATTTTTATTCTGCTAAACTGTTCTGTCATGATTTGAAAAATCACAAGATCATGATGTGGACCAAAACCAAAGTATGAAAAACTAATCAATGCCCAGACAACCCAACAAAAGTGTTTACTTATTCTCTTAAAATCTTGCCTTTTGAGAGTAATATTATAACCTCTCATTGATTTTCTTGGTGTCTGTTAAAATAAGAGATAGAATTATGTATTTCAAAGCATAGAAGTTAATTAGCATGGGTAAAGTTTTGAGTAAAACAACAGTACCAATAAAGTGAGAGAAAAATGACAAGACACACTGAGTAAGCAAAGCTAATGTAGGAAAGAGTTCATATTGATGACTCAAAGAAGACAGAATGAAAATATTAAACAAAATTAGTTTCCTTATTACTTTAAAATAACAACTTATTCTGATGATGACTTCATACTTTTTTATCACTTTTTTCCTTTGTACAGTTATATGATACTACATTTTGTCTATGTACGAATGTGTTCTGCCAGTTTCCCATGGCTAGAAATTTCAATTTCTAATTACTTTGATATGATAATTTATTCTACCATGAATCTGTATATATTTTGTTTAGTTCGTGTGTAATTATACATTTTTAGGTAAATATTAGGCGACTGGGCTATAGGATGCATACATAGGGAGTTTTGTTCACTTGAAAAAATTCCTCTTTACAACAACAGAAGCCTTAGACATTCTAAGTGACAGTATATGGAGATTGAGCAGCATGGTGTGCATTTCATAGCTATCATGGACAACGTGATAGTTATGAAATGCAAAACATGTTATTTAATAAAAGACAAAGGTATTTCAATAGGTTTGTGTAATGTTTTAACTGGAATTTTTGTCAATACAAGAACAAGATGTCATGCACTTAACCAAAATGACTGTGTACTGTTGTCCGACAATGAGTAGTTTTGAAGGATTTTTCTTTTTTTATTACTTCTTCTCAGCAGATTAGTATGGGAGACAACATATACACATAATTCCAAAGGGAAGAAGTAATATTTTACAGGGACATGCATCACATTATTCAAAGGTGACCCCCTGGGCTCCTAATAAAAGACTATATTTTTTTTCTGTACACTTGGCCATGTGCTTTCAGGATCCAATATCAGATGATTGAATGATAAGACTTAAACTGAAATTTTATGGTATCAAAAAGATCTTAATCAAATGTACTTTTGTAGGTTGAAGCTTGCCAACTATGCTTCATTGGGTTGAGATTTGAAAGCTTGATGTAAATAAAAGAAATACCTGCTGGCAGCTGCTCTCTGGAAATTTTGATCCTACTCCTTTATGGAAAGGCCATCTCCTTCCCCCAAATAAAAAACAAACCAAGAGAACCTAAATGGAGAAACTGTCTCTGTTCTAGAGGGATTTCTGTATATACCCTTGATGTCTTCAAGGTGCTTTCGGCTCAGTCAAGATAAATTATTTTCAAAGTCAACATTGTAACAGAGCAAACATTCAAAACAATCATAAGACTTTGTGTCCTGGCACTATGTTTTATAATCTAAAGTGAATCAGTTAATATTTTGTGGCTCAGTTTTTCCCACTGCTACAATATAAGTTGGTCTACTTAATCTTTGATGCCCTTTACAGTCTAAGCATAGATTCTTGACCCGAGTTATACTGGTTACTGCTGTCTATATTTGACTCACCATGCTTCTGGGTCTGTATTAAAATTAGCTCATGTTTGAGTACTATCTGTCACAAATTTTTCATCTTAATATCAGTAGCATAGGGAATATTAATATATAGCACAGGCATTTAAAACTTCCAAAACAGAGAAGTTACAATTCACTTACAATCACAAGTATAGGCTAGCATAGGAAAGAAACAACCTTTACTGATTCATCTACACTTGTGTTTATCTCTTTGGTAACTGGGTCAACTTAGTAGACTTCTTTTCTCTGAGGAGGACAATGGAAAGATAATGTGAGAGCAGAAAGTGCTTATTGGTTTTCTGTTTGTTTATTCATGAAAGCATTACTTGTGAAGTCTTTATATAAAATCATGTTTTTACATATAAAAATAAGCCTCAGAACACACTATTGCCCATAAGTACACATTGTAACTTGGGAAGGTAAAATAGAAATGAATGAGTGGAATTACAAACATGAATTCTTAAAAGTACAAATTAACTCTAATATTAAACATTGATAGAATGAAGTCAATCAGTCTGCTCTCTGCAGCCTCAAGTCCCATTCTCTTCTCTTCTAGACCTCAGCTCTGAAGTGACCTGGTAGAAGCAAAGGCAATAAAATCCAGCTCTTTGGTTAGATTTACAAACTAGTTGTTCTACACTGAGAAAATACTCAAAGTCCTATGTGCTGGGTTATAGATGAGTCTCAAGCAATGTTCTTCCCATCTTATCCTTTTGGTGTATCTGCCAAAGGACATTGTTCTGACTGTGATTTCCAGGAATAAGATGCTCTCAGATCTCAGCACCTTGGACAGCTACAAGAGGTTAGTCAAACAAATTGGGACTAATAGGTACTGTCACTATGTTCATAGCAGCCTTATTTATAATAGCCAGAAGCTGGAAAGAACCCAGATACCCCTCAACAGAGGAATGGACACAGAAAATGTGGTACATTTACACAATGGAGTACTATTCAGCTATTAAAAAGAATGAATTTATTAAATTCCTAGGCAAATGATGGACCTGGAGGGCATCATCCTGAGTGAGGTAACCCAATCACAGAGGAACTCACACAATATGTACTCACTGATAAGTGGATATTAGCCCAAAACTTAGGATACCCAAGATATAAGATACAATTTGCTAAACGCATGAAACTCAAGAAGAATGAAGACCAAAGTGTGGACACTGTGCCCCTTCTTAGAATTGGGAACAAAACACCCATGGAAGGAGTTACAGAGACAAAGTTTGGAGCTGTGACGAAAGGATGGACCATCTAGATACTGCCATATCCAGGGATCCACCCCATAATCAGCTTCCAAACGCTGACACCATTGCATATACTAGCAAGATTTTGCTGAAAGTACCCAGATATAGCTGTCTCTTGTGGGACTATGCCGGGGCCTAGCAAACACAGAAGTGGATGCTTACAGTCAGCTATTGGATGGATCACAGGGCTCCCAATGGAGGAGCTAGAGAAAGTACCCAAGGAGCTAAAGGGATCTGCAACCCTATAGGTGGAACAACATTATGAACTAGCCAGTACCCGGGAGCTCTTGTCTCTAGCTGCATATGTATCAAAAGATGGCCTGGTCGGCCATCACTGGAAAGAGAGGTCCATTGGACACTCAAACTTTATATACAGGGGAACGCCAGGGCCAAAAAAATGGGAATGGGTGGGTAGGGAAGTGGGGGGGAGAGTATGGGGGACTTTTGGGATAGCATTGGAAATGTAATTGAGGAAAATATGTAATAAAAAAAAAAGAAAGAAAAGAAAATGGAGATATCGCTCAGCAGATAGGAGCACTGACTGCTCTTCCAGAGGTCTCAAGTTCAATTCCCAGCAACTACATGGTGGTTCAAAACCATCTGTAATGGGCATCTGATGCCACTTTCTGGTGTGTCTGAAGACAGCTACAGTGTACTCATCTAAATAAAACTAAATAAATCTTTAAAATAATTTTTGAGGGCATTCAAAAATCTTTATAAGCTTGTAATGAACAAGAAAAGTTCCAGTAATAAAAATCAATATGAGAAATAATGTTGAAATTACCAGTAAAAATATATTTTAATAAGCATGACAGCTAAGCAACGTGATTCATGCCTTTAATCCCACCATTTGGAAAGCAGATGCAGATGAATCTCTGAGTTCAATGCTAGTACAGTCTATTCCAGGACATACTGGTCTGTACAGAGAAAACCTTGGAAAACCTAAAACTTAAAAGAAAAAAGGAGGAAGAAGAAGAGGAGAAGGAAAAGGAGGAGGGGGAACCTATTGACTTTTCTTCAATGAGAAACAGAAGTTTGGTTGGTGTTTATATACTCAGAAACCATATATGTGCCTTAAAATGCTCAGCAATTTCTACCTAATATATGATACTTTTATTCTTATAATTATATTTCATTGAATGTCTTTGTACCTCAATTATTTTGTTGGTGGTTTCACTTCTAGAAAGACAAACTACTATCCAGGCACAATCAGGGTGGTAAAATAGTATTTGAAACACTCATCTGCCAGTAGAAAATCCAACTTTAGTATCCATATATGTGACAATACTTTTACAAGAATCAGGTGGCCAATTACAGTGACTGGGAGTGTGTAGCCATCTACAGCTACATGAACCAGGTTCCCGAAAGGAAAGCTGGGGCTGCATGGAAGAAATTATGAGAGAAATAACCAGCCAATCCAAAGTTTTCCGATCAATGCCAATGTTTACATAAGAGTCTGAGCTTATAAAGGGGGATATCCTTTCCCCCACCACTCCAGGATCTTGTTTCCTCAGGATAGTGTCAGGAGAACAGGTTCAGCCTCTCAGCAGGTAATGGCTTCTTGGAGGAAAGCACAGAAGAGGCAGAACAATAGGCCTAGTCTAGGTCAGAAGACTCCACCCTAGGTAGGCTAGCTGACAGTGACAGAGCAGGTCTGAGCCAGCCTGCTCAAGGCTGGGGGAGGTTACAATTCCTCCCTTACTATATATTAAAAATTAGCTGTACTGGGTCATAAAATTTATGTATGCTCCATGGTCCTGCCTGGGAATTATGGTGGCTGGTGGCCTTGCCTGTCTTAGGACTGCATCTAATTGGAATTATTCTTATGTGTCCTGGAGAACACGTGTAGCTTGTTTGTGTTTATTTGCACAATCACAGCTCTATGGTGTTATTATAAACAAATCACTGCCTCTTAGCACATGCTTCTGTCTTAGATCGAAATAAGCCATAGACCCAGTTGCCCATCCTTGGCTGCAGGCACTCATTGTACACCTTTCTCCCAATCAGACTAAAGCCAAAATATGCACCCAATGCATCTCTACATATTGATGAATTACTGCCATCTGCACTTGCTGAGGTAACCAACCAAAAAATCCCAGTAACATGGGTAACATTAAATTGTTGACAAAGCATCTCAAATACTTGACTGTAATAGCCAGTTGCAATATCTGTTTTAGTCTGAATTGGAACACCAAGCATTAAAAAATAATAATAATAACTTATGCAATGACTCATTACACTTTTAGTTGTTTCTCCTGTTAGAGCAGTTGCAACTAGAAAACCTTAAAAAATATCATAGTCACATGTGCATATTTTTTTAAATCTGAAATATGAGTATCCTTTTGCAATAATTGATAAAGTATAAGCCCTCAAAAATTAACACCATTATGTGAAACAGGTAGAAACTGAGGACACTGAGAACAAGTCTTTACAATTTGACATGCACATTCTCTAAAAATACCAATTTAATTATCTGTGTTGAAGCAGGAGGAAACTCAAAAGAATAAACATGTGATCCAATCACATATACTTTTCTCCCATAGAAGGGCTGTTTTTAAATACAGTAGATATATTATTTATGGGATGCATGCATGCATAAATTTACAGAAAATGCAAAAGCATGCATAGAAGCAATCTTTAATAACTTATCTGTTGGATGATTACAAATTTTACCGAAAAAGTTTAATATGCAATAGGCCAAATATCAATGTTCTGCAATAACCAATTTAATGCTGTTTAGAACAAGGAGCAGACACTTCGTCAGGTTTTTAAGACACATTTTTTTTTTCTAAAATACCTTCATGATTTTATCTTACAATTCTTTATTAGCACCATAACAGCGTCATAATAGGATGTTAAAACTTTACTTGGAGTTGAAGAAAGATGATTCTACATTAATGTACTCTTTTGCCAAAGAATTGCTGTGGGCACATTGAGTAATAATAACTAAAATAAGCAGCTAATATTTAATTACCATTGATTACAATTGATAATAATTGTTTCTCACCAGTTAATTTGCATCTACCTTGATAACATCCAACAAAGGCTAAGGTGAGGTCTTAGCCAACTATCATCTCCTGGAAGCTTTTGAAAATAATTTGAAGAATGCAAATCATCATTTCTTTCTTAAATTTTCTGTACCACAATTTTTCTAGGATAACTAAGATCCTAAATATTAAAAAGATATTGCCTCTGAATCTTTTCTGGAGCAACAGCTACTCCCCAGAACTTTAAAGCACGTTGTGTGAGAGCAAAGATTTGAAGTAAACTTTCCTTTAGAGGCATTTGCTAATAAATTACTTTCCATTTAAGAAACAATATACACTGAAAGATTCAAAGTCTTAGCTTCTTGTATTGAAGCAGAGACAGAAAATGTTTTTTTTCTTACATAATGTAAAGCTTTTAGCCATACCTAGAAGCAAAACTTTCCAATGATCACAAGCTCACTAGATGCAAACCCTTTACAATTATCAGGATGCAAAGGAAAAAACAACCTTCCAAATCTATAATAATTCTATATGGAGTAGGCAAGCCAGACTGTAATGCTTCTACAAGTTCTACAGCCTCATTGACCTTTCATAAAATCTAAAATTTAAATTTTGTTTTGAACAACACCTAGATAGATCTGTAATAATGTTGTTTAATTAATCTGTATTAATCAGAAAAATAATTCCCAAGAGGCAAGGAGAGGTGAGTTCCTAAGAACTTCCTTAGGCAGGATTTGCAAAACAAAAGAAATGCCACATAAGCCTGGCTGAGGCTCCTCTGAGTTTTGCATTAACTCAAATGTAAATATTTCTTAATCTGAGAATACTGTCTGAGTTCTGGCCCAAAGATTATCTCTCCTGTAGTGAGGACGGATTCCAGGGGAAAATTTCAACTCTCTGTCTATGCCTCTAACTTTTTGTACAGTCTTTTTTTTTTTTTTAAAGATGACTTAAAAAATTTTTTTATAACCTTAGTGCTGTGAAAGCATTGCTTGTACTGTAGTCCCCTGCAAGGCAACAACCATAACCAAACTGATTGTATAAGGGTCCAATTTCTGCAAAAAAATGAATACATCTAGATAACTCTGCCTTTGTTTTGTATGGCTGGATGGCTGAAGTGAGCTGCATAAGCGCTCTCATAAGATGATTAATATTGTAATCATTCTAATTACAATATATGGGTGAGTTAAAAATCTTAAGCTTGCGATCAAACTACAAACTGCTGTCAATGTAATATGGCAATTTTAACCATAATTTTTAAGTTTCTTTTGCAATATTAGAATTTATCTATAACTTTTGGAAAGCAAAACCCAATTTTAAACAATTTATTCTCTTTAAAATCAGTACCAGAAACACCTCTTTCATGTTACAAAGTTTGGCTGCCAATTCATATATATGAATGCATGACAGTTCAAATTTTAATGCTTCATTAAAGAGACATTGTTTTAAATCTTATCTCTTATAAGTCTAGTTTCTAGGATAAGAATCACATAAAATATTATCCCAAGTATCTCAAGAAGTATCCTTAGAGGCCTAGTTTCCTGGGCTGGTTTATGTCACGTGCTATTGTTTAAAATGACTCCAAATCTGAGTTACCAGTTTTAAGCTAACTTTTTTGTTACCAACGTTATACCTTTTTAATCCTATCCAATAACTTATAAGCCAATACTCTATGACCAAGACATGAAGAGAATATTTATACCTTTAAGACAGTCAGAAATCAAAAGAAGCGGCTACACAAATCTTATACTTTTAAACCAATCAAAGGATTTTACTCTTTCTAGCTATAATTTCAAGATAAAAAGCACTTTGTCATTTCCTGAACCCAATAATCACAATTGCAGAGAATTTTCTAGTAAAAAACAACTGTACTGGCTAATTTTGTGTCAACTTGACACAGCTGGAGTTATCACAGAGAAAGGAGCTTCAGTTGAGGAAATGCCTCCATGAGATCCAACTGTAAGGCATTTTCTCAATTAGTGATCAAGTGGGGAGGGCCCCTTGTGAGTGGGACCATCTCTGGGCTGGTAGTCTTGGTTCTATAAGAGAGCAGGCTGAGCAAGCCAGGGGAAGCAAGCCAGTAAAGAACATTCCTCCATAGCCTCTGTATCAGTTCCTGCTTCCTGACCTGCTAGAGTTCTAGTCCTGACTTCCTTGGTGATGAACAGTAGTATGGAAGTGTATGCTCAATAAACCCCTTCCTCCCCAACTTGTTTCTTGGTCATGATGTCTGTGCAGGAATAGAAACCCTGACTAAGACAACAACTATCCGCTTATTTGCCTTAGAACTAAGAAGCTGCAGACTCCTTTTTTTTCCTCTTCCTTTTTCTAAAAATAGATATTTTCTTCATTTACATTTCAAATGCTATCCCCTTTCCTAGTTTCCCCTCCCCCCACCCTGCTCCCCAACCCACCCACTCCAGCTTCCTGGCCCTGGCATTCACCTGTACTGGGGCATATAATCTTCATAAGACCAAGGGCCTCTCCTTCCATTGATGACCTACTAGGCCATCCTCTGCTACATATGCAACTAGGTAGCAGACACAAGCTCTGGGGGGTAATGATTAGTTCATATTGTTGTTCCTCCTAAAGGGTTGCAAACCCCTTTAGCTCCTTGGATATTTTCTCTAGCTCCTTCATTGGGGGCCCTGTGTTAGTCCTATAGATGACTGTGAGCATCCACTTCTGTATTTGCCAGGCACTGGCATAGCCTCACAAGAGATAACTATATGGATCTGGAGAATAACATCCTGAGTGAGGTAACCCAATCACAAAAGAACACACATGATATGCACTCACTGATAAGTGGACACTAGCCAAGAAACTTAGAAAACCCAAGATACAATTTGCAAAACAGACACCCTTTAATAATAGCTTTTCAGCAGGACCTATCCTGCTGTGCTTGACTCATGGCTAAGGTGCAGGGCAACTTTTATCAGCCTCTGCTGTATAAACTGAGACTGAATCAAGAGATGAATAGCCAGCAGATAAAGTTTTAACCAGTTTTTTTTCTTTTTAACATGAAACATAGAACAATAGTCATCCAGACAACGAAACAAAAATAGACATGAATTGACATGTGGAAAGATTGGCCCACCAAACACAGACAATACAGAGAAGGTAGAGAACTTGATGTAACCAGAAGTAAGGATGTCTCCTGTAGGGGCCAGAGAGAAAGCAGGATGTCTCCTGATTTCCCTCTGTCCCTGGGAGAGCTCCAAAATCCATTTTCCTTCTCTCTTGATCTCTCTCTCTCATGTCATTTGTATATCTAGCATCTCCCTTTTTAAAATTTTACTCTTTATTATATTATTTTATTATTTTAAGCCCCATTCCTCTTGCCTGATGCAGTTCTTGACTGCAGACAAATGCCTGTTTAGAATTTTCCACTCCCATTTTCTACTGTCAACCCCTATCTGATATCAGCGCCAGGGCAATGCTGACTCAGTCTAGCCTTTATCCTTTTTGCATTCTTGTGATCAACAGCCTTCAAAAGATGATATTTGTAGTGTTAATGTTAATGCTGTATGTTTCTTACTGTGCAGGGATATATCTTCTTCTGTTTTCTGTGGAGCTCCACCAAGACAGTGTTTCCCTCAGTTGGTCCTTCCATATTCAGGCCGCACATTCGAGGCACTACCTGTAGCTGCCTGAGAGGAAGGCTGGGGCTGTACAAAGACATTTTGAGAGAAATGAGCCAAGACAAAGTTTTCTGATCAAGGCTAATGATTATATAAGAGTCTGGGCTTATAAAGGAGGGGGGGGTATCCCATTCCCCACCACCCAGGATCTTGTTTCATCAGGATAGTGTCAGGAGAACAGGTTCAGCCTCTCAGCAGGTAGTGGCATCTTGGAGGAAACTGCAGAAATGGCAGAACAATGGACCTAGTGTAGGTCTGAAGACTCCACCCTAGGTGGGCTAGCTGACAGTGACAGAGCAGGTCTGAGCCAGCCTGCTCAAGGCTGGAGGAGGCTACAGGAGTGTCCCAGAAATGAGGAAATGGATTTAAAGATGCGGGGAGAGGTTTTACATAATCCATCTCACTCCTTCTTTATTCTCATGCTGAGCCACAGGGTATGGAGACATGTCCTCTACACAGGACATTTTCACCAGACTCCAATACCTGGCCTGCTTCTGTAAAACCTCAAAGTAGGAAAGTACATGAACTCTGACTGGGAGTCTGACCATGAACCATGCCAAATAACCTGCCCAGAATCTGTGGTTGTACCTACTCACAAAATGTTTTTCTCAGACTAAGCCAGTTCACAAATAATTGAATACCTCTACTTTTTCAAACATGTATGTTAACAAAGGCAACATGAAACATGAAAACCATTATCTAGCACAATATCCCCAGAATTTATCCCATTAAATAAACATATAGGCCATGGTGATGCACACCTTTAATCCCAGCACTCGGGAGGCAGAGGCAGGTGGATTTCTGAGTTCGAGACCAGCTCGGTCTAAAAAGTGAGTTCCAGGACATCCAGGGCTATACAGAGAAACCCTGTCTCAAAAAACCAAAACCACCCAACCAAACAACCAAGCAACCAAACAAAAAACATATAGATGAACTATATGACAAAATAATTACACTAGGAAAGCTGAATCAACTTTAAGGAAATTTAATAAAATGATCCAAACTAAAAATGTAATTAAAAAATTAAAATATATTTTTAAAATTGTAAATGACTGGAGCTGAAAAATGCAACAAATAAAATGTTGGACATTATCAAAGTTACCTTATATCCAGAAATGGTCATGAGAAATAAAAAGTGTTTGAGCTTGGACTAAGATTATTTCAAAATGTATAATCAGAAGAAAAAAGGAGAAGGGTTAAGTGATATTGCTGAGTGGTGTGCACAAAGACCTACATTTGGATCCAAGGACCTATAAATAAGCTGAGTGTGGCAGCACTCATAGACAAACCCAGCTCTGCGTGGTGGAAGTTCACAGACAGGATCCATAAGCTCTAGGTTCACTTCAAGACTGTCTCAAAAATAAGGTAGATAGGGACTAATGGAGACTCAAAACATTGGCTTTGGCTTTCATACACACACACACACACACACAGACATTTGTACCAAGACTTATACATATGTAATGTAAGCACACAAAGAGGAAGTGTGGAGACAGCACAGGGAAGGAGTAGGGTGGCATCAAACATGAGATGTATGAGTTATAGGAACTCAAGAAAAAGAGAATGTAAAGGGATACAAACCTCATTCTGAGAAAGGGGTCAAGAAACAGTTCAAACACTTAGAAAGACTTGCTTATCTAAGCAGAAGATAACAGGTCATACAGCACAAACAAGGTGGCACCTATGTGTCTTAAGATCAAATTCTCATAGATGAAATATAATGCTATGTGTGGTGACTCACCCTTGCAATGCCATCATTCCAACAGCATCAGAGTGAGTATGAGTTCGAGGCTAGTCTTAGGCTATGCATAGCTAGTTCCAGGAGAGCCTTAGCTACATGGTGACACCTGTCTTCCATTTTTGCCTCTGTCAGCCTCAAATAAAACATCAACAACATGGATTTTAAAGTAAAAAAAGAACCTGTCAATCAGTATACACAGCATATCACATATAAGGGTTTTTCTATAGACTGGTGGCAAATATCTGAGCAAAACTGTAGTACATCAAGACAGAGAAAAATGACATATTCAAATTCCAGGAAAATAACCACCAACCTAAAATTCCAAAACTTTCAAATCTGATGAAGCAAGAGAGATTTTCGTTCGTCACTACCAAGTCATAGGAAGTGCTAAAAGGATTTCTTAAAACTTAAATAAAGGAATGTTTAAGCATAATACATAAATATAAAACTTCCTTATATAACCAGACATTCAAATTCAAACTACTATATTACTTAATTGTCACACTACACATTTAGCATGAAGGTTAAAAGAAGTTACTAAAAATCTATAGCAAATATAATAGCTTCAAATTTAATACAAAATTATAGAAATCATGAGAGACATTAAATTTATAAAATATTTGGTCAGAAATAGAAGAAAATTTTAGGGTTTTTCTATACAGTGAAACATATAGAAAACAAGGGAGCACAAAAATAGATAAAATACAACTTTAGTAAAAAGAAGTACAAAATAAAAATACAAATATTGCATAATGGTGTAGAGACCAGGTAATAATAAAAATAAAAGAGTTCTAGATATGAATATATTTACCACAAGCACACTTAAAAAATGCAATGTATGTTGCAGACTTGAAGAGGGATATATAAACAATAGGGTCAGGACCTTTAACACCTCTTTTCCAGCAAGAATCAGATAATTTAAGGGCAAATAAAAAAGGAAACATTGCTCTTAAGCTATATGTGATTGACAGAGCATTTCATCAGTACCAACAGACCACATGCACTTTGCCAGTTCACACAGAACATCTTCAGAATATGTTGTCATCAATCAATAATATGAGTCCAAGAATGTGAGACTCTGGGTCTTGAGAAAGAACTATTCCCAGATGTTTGAGAAACCACCAAAATGATTTCCAAAGTGGTTGTACAAGTTTAGACTCCCACCAGCAATGGAGGAGGGTTCCCATTGCTTTACATCCTCGCCATCATGTGCTAGCACTTGACTTTTTTTTAAAATATTTTTATTGGGTATTTTCCTCATTTACATTTTTAATGCTATCCCAAAAGTCCCCCATACCCTCCCCCCAACTCCCCTACCCACCCACTCCCACTTTTTGGCCCTGGCATTCCCCTGTACCGGGGCATATAAAGTTTGCAAGTCCAATGGGCCTCTCTTTCCAGTGATGGCCGACTAGGCCATCTTTTGATACATATGCAGCTAGAGTCAAGAGCCCCGGGGTACTGGTTAGTTCATAATGTTGTTCCACCTATAGGGTTGCAGATCCCTTTAGCTCCTTGGGTACATTCTCTAGCTCCTCCATTGGGGGCCCTGTGATCCATCCAATAGCTGACTGTGAGCATCCACTTCTGTGTTTGCTAGGCCTTGGCATAGTGTCACAAGAGAGAGCTATATCTGGGTCCTTTCAGCAAAATCTTGCTAGTGTGTGCAATGGTGTCAGCGTTTGGAAGCTGATTATGGGATGGATCCCCATCAGGGAAATGCAAATCAAAACAACCCTGAGATTCCACCTCACACCAATCAGAATGGCTAAGATCAAAAATTCAGGTGACAGCAGATGCTGGCGTGGATGTGGAGAAAGAGGAACACTCCTCCATTGCTGGTGGGATTGCAAGCTTGTACAACCACTCTGGAAATCAGTCTGGTGGTTCCTCAGACAACTGGATATAGTACTACCGGAGGATCCTGCAATACCTCTTCTGGGCATATATCCAAAGATGTTTTAACCGGTAAGAAGGACACATGCTCCACTATGTTCGTAGCAGCCTTATTTATAATAGCCAGAAGCTGGAACAAACCCAGATGCCCCTCAACAGAGGAATGGATACAGAAAATGTGGTACATTTACAAAATGGAGTACTACTCAGCTATTAAAAAGAATGAATTTATAAAATTCCTAGGCAAATGGATGGACCTGGAGGGTATCATCCTGAGTGAGGTAACCCAATCACAGAGGAACTCACACAATATGTACTCACTGATAAGTGGATATTAGCCCAGAAGCTTAGGATACCCAAGATATAAGATACAATTTGGTAAACACATGAAACTCAAGAAGAATGAAGACCAAAGTGTGGACACTTTGCCCCTTCTTAGAATTGGGAACAAAACACCCATGGAAGGAGTTACAGAGACACAGTTTGGAGCTGTGATGAAAGGATGGATTATCTAGATCACTTGACTTTTTTATCTTAGTCATTCTGACTGATGTAAGATGGAATCTCACAGTTGTTTTAATTTGCATTTCCCAGATTACTAGGGACTTTACACATTTCTTTAAGTGCTTCTCAACTATTTGAGATTCCTTTGTTGAGAATTCTGTTTAGCTCTGTGTCCAATTTTTAATTGGGTTATTTGTGTTGTTGGTGTCTAACTTCTTGAGTTCTTTATAAACTTTGGATATCAGCCCTCTGTCACACTTAGGTTTGGTGATGATCCTTTCCCAATCTGTTGGCTGCTATTTTGTCCTACTGACAGTGTCCTTTGCCTTACAGAAGCTCATTTGTTAAATGAGGTCTCTCAGACAGGAGTCTAGCATTGCTCTCCTCTGGGAGGCTCCACCCAGCAGCTGACTCAGATGGATGCAAACACCCACAACAAAACAGTGAATTTGAGCTTTGGGACGCTTATGGAATAATAGGGGTTGGAGGAAGGATTGCAGGCCGGAAGGGAATAAGAACGTCACAGGAAAACCAACAGAGTTGATTAATCTGGAAAGCTGGGGCTCTCAGGAGCTGAACCGCCAACCAAAGAGTATACAGTGGCTGAACCTAGGTCTCTCCACACATATGTATTATTTATTTATTTTTTATTAAATATTTTCTTGTACTCCACTGTCATTTTTAGCTCCTTATAATATCTTTAAATAATGCAAGAAATAAATAAACTAAAATTAAAGGGGTTACTCTTTTGGCTTATGTATTTTCACACAGAGTAGCAATTAGTGTTAAGAACATATGAAGGAGAGTGAGGTTGACCAGATGGTAAAGGCACATACAGCGTAAGCATGATGATCCCTGGAGCCACGTGGTCAAAGGGGAGAACAGACTTCTGCACATTGTATTCTAACCTCTACAGCTGTGCTGTGGAATGCACACAACCCTTCCACCTTTCTAACAACAGAAAATTTAAAAATTCAAAATAATTTTTAAAAGAATATATGACTGTCGGCCATCACTGGAAAGAGGCCCATTGGACACGCAAACTGTATATGCCCCAGTACAGGGGAACGCCAGGGCCAAAAAAATGGGAATGGGTGGGTAGGGAAGTGGGGGGGAGGGTATGGGGGACTTTTGGGATAGCATTGGAAATGTAATTGAGGAAAATATGTAATAAAAAATATTTTTAAAAAAGAATATATGACTGATCAGTGTGGTGGGTCATGCTTGAATCCCAGAATTTGGGAAGACAACCTGATCCACATAATGAATTCTGGACCAATAAGGATTACATAGTAAGACACTATCTTAAATATATAATACATATATGCATGTGTGTATGTCTGTGTGTATATATATATATACATATGTATATATAGATGAATATATTCATCTATATATACATGTTTTAAAATTGATTATTTCTACTTCTACCTTTATCTTCAAAAAAATGGTGAAACTCTTGTCATGATTTCTTTAATGAAGGAATTGATGTTTTAATAGAAGTGTAATATCTGTAACAATGACTTTTTTGCTCAAGTGATTATTTGATATTTTCCTTTCCTCACCATAAGAGGCATTGTACAAATTGTTTCTGAAGAAGGAACATAGACGGCCGACTCTCATATTCCTTCTACAGATATCAAAATTGAAAACGTCCATTGGCTTGCTAGCCACTGTTACATGTAACTATGTTACATACAACATAGCTTTAACAGAACTTAAGTTGATTAGATTCACAATACAGGAAGGAACATAAGCTCCCTTTCAGCTCATTGTTCACAAGCATTGCCTGGACATTCCTTTTAAAATATCTTAATGAAATTGAATTGAATTTGTTCAAAAAAAAAAGCCTTGTAGGTTGGATCTTATTCTTACTCTACTCTCTGCTCATGACTTGTACAAATACTCAAATTGATTGTAATCCTTAAAGCTTTCTCCTCAAGGAATGATATAGAATGAGACCCCAGTGGTATGAAGGTAGACTTGTGTATCTGTACTTACATTAATAGTGAGTATATTAGCATGTTTTGTGCAGTTTTCATCGTTATCCTAATGTTTCTGATAATGGAGATACTTCTTATTAATAGCATTAATGCTTTCTTGCCTACCACCATCCCTCATATTCTAGAACTATGCTTTATGTAGTGATTCCTCTCTGGCAGTCCCTCACTCGCCCACGTCCTGACCTCTCATTACCCTGGTATCAGGAAAGTCTCACCCTCTCAAAAGAGGTGAGACATTCACAAGTAAGTAATGTACTTCAATAGTATTAGTGTTCCTGAGAATTTTCTCATCCTATTTTGTACATTTTCTAGTTGACATTTTCAAAGTTATAAGTGAAGAAATGTCAATTCTCACTTTGGACCTCTCTCTCTCTCTCTCTCTCTCTCTCTCTCTCTCTCTCTCTCTTTCTCTTTCTCTCTCTCAGTGGTGTGTGTGTGTGTGTGTGTGTGTGTGCGTGCATGTGTGTATTTACCCCAAGGACCAAGGCATGATAGACAAGTATTGTACCACTGAGATACCTCCCTATACCCACCTTGGGAAAATAACAGTATTTTTAGTTAAGTTTTTTCGTTTTTGAAATAATATTTATCTACTTAGCTTTTTCCTGTGAGAGCATTGAAAGTATCAAATTAAGAAAAAGTTGTAAAAAGTTAAAATTTTTAGTTTTAAACATTGATTCAAATTTGCAAATAGAAAAGTAACCATGTTTACCATATACATATATGAACCTATATGTGTATAAATGTATATGTGCACAAAAGCTACTTTTGCACTCAAGTTTATATACACATTTTTTTTTTTGCGTAGACAGATAAACATCATATAACTTATGGTATCTTGCAGCATTCTGAATGTTATTTTTTACATGTTTTTTTTCCACTGAGAAAAATATTGTCACTTGCTCCAGGATCAGGAAATCTGTCAAAATAGGGCCTTGTATTTTGAATAGATGCCACTTCATTTGGAAGTGGCTTTAACTCTGTAATATGCTATCAAGGTCATATTAAAATAGAATCCAAAGCCTCACTACTACCCTTCCATAGTAATTTGGCTGCGAATGCTGTTTCTGCTCCCTGCATTAGGGTTGATTCAATGACAGTTAAGGCCAAGCATAAGGTTTGGGAAAGGTAGAGATGCTTGGAGTCGGTTCCAATTCTGCTTTGCCAAACAAAGCTTCCGCCCTATATACAAGACACATTTTAGATCAAAATGTGTCAGGGTACAGTGCAGAAAAAAAAATCATAAAAACTAATTGGCAACAATTCTGCCAGTTTAGAATTAATCTTTGAGTTTACATTTCCAAAGGAAGGATTACATTGTTTATGATCTTAGGCTAGTTCTGCCCCTTTATAGATTGTGAATTCTAAAATCAGAATACAGAACAAAATAAACATCTGCATGTAGGCTGGGCAGGAGGCGTGGTAGGTAAAATACTGGGCTTGCAAGCAAGAAAACCTAAATTTGATCCCAGAACTCATATCAAAACAAGACAGAACAAAAATGGAGAGACGGAAACATCTGGACTCTCAGGGTTCAGTAGACATACAGCCTACCATACTTTATGAATTCCAGGCTAGTGAGAGACCCTATCTCAATAAATAGATAATTCAACTAATAAATAGCCACATGTTGCTCATTACCATTGAAAACTACTATCATTTTTGTAAGTGCTTAGGAATTCATACATGTTGGGGATGTCAGATTGTCAAAGTTGAAAGAGTGTTTCTGCTTCTCATTTTGTTTTGTTTATGGGTGGGGGGAGCTGCAAAGCCCTGCTTTTATAAGTGTGTGTTTCTGGAGTTATATTGTCACATTTTAGTTGCTCTTCAAGTTTTAGGTTTATACTGAAACTAACTGAATACCCAATGTTTATTCCATTTTGAAGTGTGTGTGTGTGTGTGTGTGTGTGTGTGTGTGTGTGTGTATGTGCGTGTGTGTTTAAATCTTTATATGTCATGATGTTAGGAAGAATTTATTTATGTATCCAACAGAGTCCATTAAATCGAATAGCTTTCCCCTGACTTTGTAAATCAAATGCCTCACATACAGGCATGAAATGTCTATTGCAAAGACCCAGAAAATAGAATTGAATCTTAAAAGATAAGTATTTGAAAGTGGTGAGAATCGAGCATTGGGCATACCATTGCACTGATATGATCTTACAGGAGAAAACTAAAATAAACCCTACAGGGAAAGAATAATGGACTAAGGCTGAGGGTGTCTAGTTCAGCCACTGGGCAGTTATTTTACAACTGGTAAACAGGAGCTTTACCAATCAAAACAGGAAAGTGATTGCTCTGTTCTGCACAGACATCTGGCCAGATATGACATTGACTCCATCATTCCCTACACCATTTCCCCTACCTGTAGCTTGCAATTTTCATGCTTTTTCCCCTTCATATGTAGTTTTGTTTCTTCCATTAACTGAGTTTAATATGTGGTTTAGATAGCAGCAAGGAATTCTTTCCTCAGGTCCCTCATACTGAAATTATGGGATTCTTTATATGATGTTGATCTAAGTGGCATGACTAGGATCAGTGGGTAGAAGCAGGAATTCTTTAATTATCATAACATTAAAAAAGAGAGAGAGAAATCTACAAGAATGAATTCCTTGCTATTGCAACTGCTTGTTCTCTGACATTTTGAGAAGACTCTAAAAGGGTTTCTATCATGCTTTAATGGCATGAAGGTAACAATCACTCCTATGCCATTTGATTCTGTGCTGCTGGAAGAGAATCCCGCAAACTAGGTAGTTTATACTTAATAGAACTGTGTTGACCTGTGGTTCTCGGGGCTGGGAAATAAAAGGGACCTTATTCTTGAATCCAACATGATGGCTAGAGGGAATGAAAGAAACCAAAAAGGGAGCTGCTGACCTGAGAGTGGTGCTCACTCTCAGGAAATCACATTACTTCATTCCTGAGAGCAGTGCTCATTTGACCCTTATACTTCTCATGTGACCCTACCTGCTCCTTTGCCCTCTTAGCAGTAATTTTGTAGCAATGAAGTACAGAGCAACTGTGCAACCACAGCTGGTCATGGATTTTTATTCAAGCTACTCAGGGATACTCTTCTACATCCTGATAGTGTACAAATAGTTGAAGTTCACATTCTCTGGGCTGCTTGTTAACAGGACCTGGGGACCTCATTGTCCTTTCATTGCTCTTGATTATGGAAGAACCTGTATAGCTTTCTTAGGCCAATAAATCTTGGTAATTCCTTTAAATTATTCTTGTTCGCTCATTTGTTATAAAGAGGGTTATGGAGACCTGGGCCTTCATCTAAGAAGAGGAATCTCTTTGTTTGCAGTTCTCTGACTTTACACCTTCCTAGGGATGAGACAAATATAATTACTTATACAGATCTCTCTCAAATGCTTACTGTCTAACAGTGATGTGCAGTTTCTGTGCCGATACTATGGAAACATTATGAGGTGTGGTCATCTATTTAATGTGCCCATTAGGATTACCTCATGGTCTACAGCTTAGCTACATGAGAGATGGATACCAATACCATCTATTGGCTGATTGTATGGATTTGACTAAGAGTAGGTTTCTCTTTTTTAGTTTTCATTTCATCAGTTTAGGTAAGACCTCAATTATAATGCTTGAGAACGAAGTAATACACTGAACATCCTTACTACAATGCTGGGCCTACAGTAGATGAGAACAAGAAATTAAGATGTGGGGATAGGAGAAGTAGTATGAGCAGGTGAAGGACAAGCTAAGAGCTGTATTTGACTTAGCATAATTCATTGAGCTCTGAAATCACAACACGCCCATGTGTTGAAATTTTGAAACTAAAAGTAGATTCCATTTTCTCCTTTACTTCTCACAGGTCGAGTCTAATCTGTACTTTATATTAGCTAGCAATTATGAGTTTCTTTAGTATAAAATTGGAGCCAGACCAACCTCATGGATTTGTCATGAATATCAGGTAAGATGATCATATGTAAAGCAGAAGGCAGCTGATGCTAAAAGGAGTTTCTATTCTTTGCACATTCCTACTGAAAGTCCCAAGTTGAATAACTCACATCCCTTGATGGGTTTCTTGTTTCTCTGTGTCATGGCAGAGGGTAAGAGGCAACATAGGTATCAATACACTAGATGGAGGAAATTTAGAAAAGGAGGATTAAGCAAAGGAAGGGAGGCTAACAAATCCAAATCATTGGAAACTTACTCCTGCTAAGCTCAGCCCACTTTTATGAGAACTGTATTAATCAAATCAATAAGTCCAACCCTTTAGGACTTTGCACAGGTCTACATTTCAATACTGCCACATCATAATTAAGTTTCTAATATAAGCATTAGGCGATGCATTTACCCAAACCTCAGCATTTCTCATGAATTAACCTCATACAAACATTCTAGTCCCTAAATGCCATTTAGATTAAGTGTATGTAAATTATAGGAGAAATATGGTTACTAGGAAAGAAAACCACACATATAGAAGAATATAGAGTAATTGACAGGCTGTGGGCATGGCACATCTCACTTTAGATATGTTTTAACTGATAGCATCAAAGAGACTCAGTAGAAAACATTCATACGCAATAAGTAGATTTGATGCTTTGAAGTGAAAGGCTGGAATTCAACACACATACTCAGAAATCCTGAAGGCAGTTGAGTACTCTGACTCTGATGAACTTGAATTTTATCACATGAAGATTGATGATGTTGGGTAGTCAGATAGGAGACCATAGAGAGTAGATCCTGTGAGACATTGATCATGCAGTATGACAGTCTGTTCTTCAAAGACAAGCTACAAATTGAGCAAAGTAGGTCTGTAACTGGAGCTAGAGTTACAGGCAATCCTCTGGTCCTCTGGGAGAACAGTACGTGTGCTTAGACCCTGAGCCATCTCTCCAGCTCAATTTGTGGATTTCTTAAGGAAATTGTGCATATGAAGGCAGCTCACAGGAAATAGGTTGGTGTGGGGAATTGCAGGCTGGTCTCCAGTCGAGCTGAGGTCTGAACCTTGATGGTCCTCATTTACCTTCATGACATGATAGGTGTTCCCTTTTGCTCTTGGAACTCTGGCTCCTGCCTAAGTTACCCCCCCCCCCCACAGCCCCCACAAGAGAAGCATGGTCAGTAGTCATGTAGACAATGGCCCAAGCTTCTGACATTCAGGCTAAACTCCTCTCCAGTTACCTAGCAACAGTAAAGACCATAAAAAGGGGCTGTTAGGCCCCACCTCACTCTCTCACTCCTTTGTTCTCTTACCTCTCACTTCTCTCACTCCTCTCTCCTCTTTCCTTTCTCTTTGTCTTCTCCTCTCCTCTCTCCTCTCCCTTACTCTCTCTTTCTCTCTAGTCTTCTCTCTCTCTCTCTGTCTCTCTCTCTCTCCTCTCTCTCCCTTCTCTCTCTCTCCCTGCACTTCTATAATAAAGCTCTTAAACCATAGAGAGTCTCTGCTCCATCAAGATCTGCTGTGCACTCTGGTCAGTGTTAGGAACCTCTTCCCTCATCCCTCTCTCCCATAACCCCGGTGCTACAAGGTGTGGCCCTGGGGCCCCCAGGTCGGGAGCTGCCCCTTCTCTTCTCCTCACCCCGCGCCCCCCCCCCCCTTCGTCGAGTGGGTCAGAGGCTTGGATGCCCACCTGGGGCTGAGTGGAAAGCGACCTGCAGCCCTCCCTAGTCTGCCTGCCCAGAGCACAGAAACTCTGGCTGGATATGGGCTTCTTTTTCCCTCCCCCTCCTTCCCCAGGCCCCCCTCCTTTTTTTTTTTTTTTTTTTTTTTTTTTTAGTTCCCAACAGGTTGGAATTAGCTTAAATCTGTGAAGACAAATAACCTAATGTTATATTTACAGGGATGGAGAGCATGGACATATGACTGGCACCATAACACATTAAACAGTAGGACATAGTGACATGTTGGATGCATAAATGGGATCTACATGCTGTGACTGGCTTTGTGGATGAGGTGGCAACACAGCATCCCATGTAGGTTGTTTGACAGTTGCTTTCAGTTCAAGGACAGCCACAAACAACAGAGAGTTCAGAACAGGACACGTCTAAATAAATCAACACGTGATAATGTGTGCATCCAGTAAAAAATAAAAATGATTCCCAAATGAATGAATCTAATTACGATTGTATGTTCTTTGACATCTTACTTTGCAACAAACAGCAACAGAGAGAAATTATGGATTTATGTTAATATAATAACTGCTCTCACATATTGATTACTTGCTGTATAAGACACTGTGATAAGTATTTTATATTTATTGATTCTTTTTTATTCCTCATCAGTACTGTTTTCACAGATACTCTACAGGTGGAAACATTGATGTTTAGAGAAACAGAAACCCTTGCCCAGTTTTTCAAAAGCCAGGACTCAATTTTAATCTCTGGCACCAATACTCCATTCTTAAGCACTTAGCATCCAGCTCATAATTAACTTCCTGATGGTGACCACATTTAGGGATAGAACATGACTCCTTCATTAGCTTTGAAGTAAAGAAGTCCTGAAGAGATTACCATAAGCAAAAGTGAAGCTCCTTTAGACCCGATGAGGGGTATACAAAGCCTGTGGTGCTCTGGGCTTTGGAGTTCCTCATCAAGGGAATAATTGCTTTCAACAGCAAGAGCGTACTCCAAGTTTTCCCCAAATTATATTCGTCTCAATTGTCTTAATTTTATGAAATGGTTTTGTATTAGATCCATGTGGTCTTAGTACAGATACATTAACTACAATCAACCAAGGAGGGTCAAGGTCATTATTACACAAATACAACCATGAAACCACATGAATGGATATACAGCTATTCATAGAAATTGAATTTCTCCTTTTTAATCTCTTAGTATGGCATAGTTCAAAATAAGGATAATCATACATTCTCCTTTAATTAAATATGCTAAACAAGTAAAAGTCTACAAGCCTTTGTCTTGTCCCAGGCATTATGAGTCTTGGTTGAACTCCAGAAGGGGAGGACATGGATTGGATTGATTGTGATTTTGAAAATATCTCTGTTGTGTCTCTTGTATAAGATATAGTAGAAAAGAATCTTCCCTAGATTTAAGATTTTAAAAATGGGAAATGGTTTACAAATAGATTTTATAGAAGAATATTTTTATGTGACTATTTTTTTATTTAGTATGGTAATGTTGCTCTCATTTGTTGGCTTGTTTTGGTTTGGTTTGAAACAGGGTCTTTCTATTTAGCCCTTGGCTATCCTGGAACTCACTAAGTAGGTCAGTTCTGTCTGCCTCACCTCCAAATTGCTGGGATTAAAACAATGCACAACCATGCCTAGCTTTATTATGGCTCTCATATTAATCTTATTACACCTACCTACTTTATTATCTCTGAAGTGGGAGGAAACATCTTTGTCATTGCTAAATTAAATTCTGGAGCTCCGGTGAAAGTCTCTTCAAGCAACTAGAAACTAATACAGCAAATGACCCTTAGTTTGATGGCTTTCTTTTTCTCCTTCAGAATTCAAAGCTAGATATGCTTTAGTGTCTAATACAAGGCTTATACCTTGAAAATATTGCCTAGTGATAAAAAAATCAACCTTTCAAACTATCTTTGAAAGATTAGTTTTTAAAAAACATAAAAATAATTATTATCCATTGAAGATATGAATCCACTTAACAAAACAACAACATCAAAGAAAAATCCTTGTGAGAAGAGTTTGTTTAAAGGCTAGTTATTATTTTTATTGTTATGAGGATTATAGTTATCTGATCGACTCTATTATTGTATTAAGCTGGTAAGATATTAAGAATGACACAGTACCACTCGGGAAGTCCATGGAGAGAACATTCAGACGGAGGAAATGGCATCCTGTTCACTCAGCATCCTTTAGCACTTGCTGCTAGGGACAGATCAGAATAGACCATTTGTTAAAAGGACGAATGCCAAGTTTGTCTACAGTTGCAAAACTGTAATTTGATTTTGTCTCTATCAATAGTATTTTTAAATCCTCTACTGAATTAAAAGGAGTAAGGATGAATATTTACTGGGGTAGTTATTGGAACAGACAAGTGAAAATTGTTTCTCTGGACTTGAAAAAGGAGAGGCAAGCACAGATGACACAGAACTTCCAAAGAGACTGCCTAAGCGTTTTCTGCAAGTTTTCTCAGCTTGCAGAAGAACATTTATTCCTCATGAGGGTTTTCATAGATAATTTTTATGTTTATAAAGAGAACTTAAAGCTACTTGGTATACAGAAATTTTATACAAAATCATTTTGTATGCAAGTATTAAAAACTATATAATCTGTACCATTAGCACACATTTGAGTTTTGCCTCCAGTGTCAGGTGCAGTGTTGACCACTCAGTAAACACTGTCTAAACTTTATTAAAAAATACGTAAAAAAATACATTTATTGATCAACAGCTTCTATAGCATCAGTATTTTTAAAACTCAAGAAAGATACTTGGATAGCCAGATGTTCTATTGCTGAACATTGAAGCTAGACAAGAAAGAGACATCATTTCAAAATGTAGGGCATAGAGACTATAGGTAATGGAAGGACAGAAAAGTTGGCTTTAGATTTAGTGTGAATCATCATTATGATCTATAAGGGAAGAATCCAGCAGATGGTTGCAGATGGTCCTAATTAGCATAGTTGAAAAACCTTATCCCTTTCTTTAGAAATGTTCTCATATAGCCTATAGGCCTCATTCAGAGTGGGCCCTGGCAGCCTTTGACATAACTGGACAGGAAGTTACCTCATAAAGGTTTATTAGGCTGTATGATATGTTGATTTGGGATTATTTGGCCATTTGAACTGGACATTAGAAACTGAAATCATTGGTTAGGATACCAGAACCATAGGTTGTATGCGTCAGTGTGTACACATGTGTCCATGTGTATATGTGTCCATAGGTTGTATGTGTGTGTGTGTGTGTGTGTGTGTGTGTGTGTGTCCGGTATCCTGGCCACTCATACTAAAGACTCATTTCTCTTCTATGGACATTTCACTCCTCTGGAACATTATAGAGTGAGGAGGGAATTCACATTGCCATTCTTATGTGTTGCCCTTCTTTGGGTCTGCTTTTGGTTTCTGTGAGATGCGATGTCTTGCCTGGACCTGAGTTGATTGAGTAAGACAGCTTGGAGGCTAGTGTTAGGACTGGTCCTCAGAGGCACTTCAGTATCCAGCAGAGCATTAGATTGGAGGACTGAAAACAGTCAGTCTCCCAACCTTGACTAATAAAAGTAGATGAAGTAGTTCAAGTGATACTATACAGGAAAATGAAAATGAAGAGCGCAATCAACATTGTGTCAATCTCTGTATCTAACGGAGTTAAGTATACCTATATATTCTTTTTAGGACACCATAGGTTTCTGTCTGGAACAATACCCTGAGACTTAGTTACAACTAGCATAAATATTTGTGCTATCCATAGAGAGATAGACAAGTGGATTATCAGTTAAAAGCACTTACTTCTCTTCCAGAGGACCTAAGTTTCATTACCAGGACCCCCACATCATGTGCCTCATAACAACCCTTAACTCCAGTTCCCTGGGAATCTAACACTGTGACCTTTGGTGGTGCCTGCACTGATATGTGCATATAAACACACAGATACACAAAATCAAAACCAATAGAAATAGACTTTAAAAATATTTCATAGTAATGTTAAGTTAGAGCTCTCTTAAATAAGGCAACATACATGACCAGGGAGTGAAATATTTAGTGACCTAATAAAATATATTTGTCTGGGAACTACTCTAATTTCTGTTATGGTGGAAAGAATCCTGACAAAAGGCAACCGTACAATTCCAGGTTACAGTCTATCACCATACGGGGACCTCAGTGCCCTGATACAGAGGCAGTTGGCCACACCACATCCACACTCAACGAGCAGAGTGAGGATAAATGTTTGGCACAGCTTGCTTTCTCTATTCCCACAGAATCCAAAACCCCAATCCAGAGAATTGTGCTCTGAACAACAATTTAAGACCATCTCTCATTGACATGCCCACAGTCCCACCCGTTATAGACAATCCCTTTGAGACTCTCTGCTGAGATGGTACTAGGTCAAGTTGGTGTCAAGTTGGCAGCTAAAAACAGCCACATAGGTACCTCTAAAATCTCCTTAAGTTAGACTAGTTTATTCTTAGGTATTTTCAATTATCAAGTAATTAAGTTTTACTCAAAACCCCTTCTGTGTACTTAACCATGGTCCTTACTTCTATACTCCAAGCAGGGCCAGGGTGACAAACAGGCTAAAGCTCACATTATGCAGGCAAGCCTTTCCTGTTCTGTGTATTGATCTTTAGTCCACTTCTCTGAGACTCTCAGAGTAGAAAGCTGTACTTCTTAAACTTGGTGTGACTGACATATGAAACATGCACCATTAGGATTCTGCTTGCTCTAAGGCTGGAATGATTTGACAGACTGTAAAATCTTGCTGGAATTAGAGTCTCCCCCAGAGTCTATTAGCTTGTATCTTAGCATCTCTTGTAATAAACACATCACATTGACTTTAGGCAGTTGTGGGACTCTGTCTCACCCTCATTCACAATTCATTCTATGTATATTTATTGAGCAATATTGTCTGGGGTTCTTCCTGTACATTCCCCTGGTCCCCAAATGTTTTCCTTCCCATTAAAAGGATCATTTATCTCATCAAAGGAGACTAGAGACAAAGACATAGGAATTATTTTTTTATGCTCATGAAAATATGACTTTTAGCTCCTTTCAGATGAATGGCAGCTGAAGATGAAGAAGTGGCAGGGGATTGGCTAAAAGGAGTTTTAAATACATAGCTTTCCCTTTTGCAAGGAAAATACATATGTATTCCCGACAACAGGGAACAAGAGAGAGCTTGCAAGATTACAATTCATTTTGTCTCCCCTAACAGAGCATGATAAAATTTTGTAGCTAAACAAAAAAATTCTGCATAGGAAAATAAATGTCAGCTGTATCCATCGCCTAAGTAAAAATACCAAGATATGGTCCAAGCTTTATCCAGAGAAAGGCTGTTATTTGTACAATGTCTTTGCAGTAAAACATAGTAAAATGAAGAAATATATGTTATATTTGAAAGATGCTATAACTTCCAGTAATTAAACATCACAATGGAGATGCTTCAGCAGCAGCCTGCCTGTCTGTTGTTTCCTCTTTAGCTTTTCACTTACTTTGGCTTTAATAGTACTGGAGGGAACCAATGGACAGAGAGGGTATTTAAAGATGCTTTGAGTATTTACCCATCTTAGAGTAATTAAAGAGCTTTGACAGCTCCAGCATATTCAAAAGAACTGTAAGGTGGAACAATAATCTTATTATTTATTAATTTTGTTTGTATGCCTGTGTGTTCATATACAACAAACTGCATGTGTCTTAGTGTCTGTGTGTATGTGCACACTTGTGTGTATATGTATATCTATAGGCCAGAAGACAATCTAAGTTACCAACCACTGGCTGTTCTGCATTTGTTTTGATTTGACTTCTTATTTCTCTAGTTGTTGTTTTCTGACACAGACTGTCTTTGCTTTAGAACTCATAAAATAAGCTAGACTACCTACACAGTGAGCCCTGGGATCCTCTAATCTCTGCCTTCCAGGAACAGGAATTATTAGCAAGTACCACCACACCTGGCTTTTTTTTTTTTTTTAATTATGAGCTCTGGGGATTGAACTCATGTCGCTATGCTTGCAAGGCAAGAAGTTTAGTAACTGAGCTCTTTTTCCAGAATCTGAAAACAGGAATTTTGTATTGTCAACTTTTATAGATGTGCCTCAAAGGCAGTAAGCATTTGCTTCAAGTTTATCAAACCACATAGCCATGTACCACTAAAGTCTAGAAGTAAATGATCAGGTTTTGAAAAACAAATGCATTTTCCTCTCCATATTTTTTAATTGTATTAACTGTCTTTCAAAGTTGCTGTAGTGTTTTCTTGATGTTTGTTTACATAATTTCAAGATATTCCGTGGTATTTTTGGTTTTGTTTTGGCTTCTATTTCCCTAATAACATGTAACCAAGCGTCTTCTTGTAATAAACTCAACAATGTGGAGAGCTGAGCAAATGCTCACATTATATTGGGGTATCTCTAGATCCTTCCCATTCTGTGTGTCTTTTGTCCACTTTTCAATGGGAGTGTTTAGTCTGGTTTAGTCTTGCTGTTGCAGTGCTGAGATTGAATATGGGGCCTTTAATGTTCTAGGAAAGTGTTCAACCATTGAGATATATCACCAGCCTGGGTTGTCCTTTTCCTTTTTCTCATTTTTAAGATTATAATTTAATTTCTCTCTTCCCTTTCCTCTCTCTAAACCCCACCAATATAACCCTCCCATTCTCCTTCAAAATCATAGCCTCTTTAATTAATAATTGTTACTGCATGCATACAGGTGTATACACACACACACACACACACACACATATATGTGTGTGTGTGTATATGCACACATATATATTGAATCCATATTATGTTATTTTAGTATGTATGTATATTTTTAGTTCTGATCTATTCTAAATAATGAGTTTAAGGAATTCTTTATGTCATATACAATCAAATGTATGTTTTGAAAACATTTTCTTTTTTATCCTTGGCTCATCTTTTCATTCTTAGTACCAAGCTTTCATTGTTATATAAAAATATAAATTCTAGTTCAGAAGAATGCACGAATGGGAGGTGTAATCCCATCCATTTTACCCTTCCCCACTACCTCCATGAGGATGCCCTATAAAGCCGAGAGCTGTGCAACAAAGACCAAAGAAGAGTATTGAACAGCAGAATAGAAAACAATAAAACAGAGTATTTGTTTAACAACATATATATTTTCCACAGTCTTTAATTAACTTTAATTATCTTACTTACCTTAAGTGATTTCACCTATCTTGAAGTCATGTGACAGAAAAGCCTCCATTGAGGAACTGTCCAGATCAAATTGCCCTGTGGAGATTTTATTGATTATTAATTGATGGAGGAGGCCCTAGCCCACTGTGGGTGGTGCCCTTTCTTAGATAACTGGTCCTGGGCCAAATGAGAAAGGAAGTTAAGTATGAGTAAGCGTGCCATCAAACAGGGGTCCTCCCTGCTTCTGTTTCAAGTTCTGGCTTGAGCTCATGACCTGGCTTTCCTCAATGATGCACTACAATGTGTAAGCTGAAACAAGCTCATACCTCCCCTAAGCTGCTTTTGGTCAGAGCAATTTATCAGAGGGACAGAAATGGAACTTGGTATATGAGGTAAATAATACCAGCATGCATTCCTACCACTTTCCATGATGGGTTTATAATAACTATCCAAACACTATACCTCGTCTCTTGATGGAAAATTTAAAATAACCCATGCTTCTTTATTAGGCATAGTCTTGGGCACAACAGTGGAAGCATCGCTGCTATCACATGGAGTCACAGTATGATGCCAGTATGGAGGGAAACACTGGCAAGAGAGAAACAACCAGGTAGTCTTCTCATCCCAGGGTCCCCTATGTCAGACCATGATTAATATAAGATTTGGGGGTTGGGAGTTGTCCAGTACTTAGGAACACAGAGTTGTAAGCCGGTGGAAGAGAAAATGTAGGGAAAATCCTGGCAGTGTATAATTTATTAATGATGAGAGATTGCAGTTTGGATGAGAGTTTTTATGATATTCTAGAGAACTGTCTAAAATCCAAAATCAGGAAACTGATAATGTATATACCCCTGACTCTCTCAGGGATGTGGGATTCATATAGAAAAGACTATTTTATTGGGCAGGAGACACCATCATCAGTGACTGTGGCTAAATTATGTAATTTGAATAAGTAATATATGGAATTATTGCAAGTCAGACATTGAAGAGTGTTCACACGGGCTGTCTGACCTGGCTTTGTAATTCCACTTAGTGTTTGATTTGTTCTGAGGCAGAAAATCAATCACAGTGTACCATGTGACTCCTGGATAATTTCTACTCAAGTAAGAAGGAAGGAAATGAGTACGCAGGGAACATAGTTCTGTATCTTAAAAAAAATGTGTTGTGGTTGGTGTTCTTACATGTCACCTTGGCAAACTATTGCTCTATGTGCAGAAAGAAAGCAAGACCTGAAAAAGAATAGAAGAGTACACGCTTTCCCAAGTCAAGTGCAACTCAGCATTTGCGGAGCCTCCTGGAGCTCAGGGCTTTGACAGAAATAGAATTTTTCTCCTGATTTGTTTGTATGGGGTAGGAGCATGAGCGATAGCACACATGGGGGAGGTAAGAGCACAACAGGTCACAGGGATGGAATTCAGGACATCAGGCTTGGTGGCAATTACCTTCTTTTACCTTCTTGTCCATCTTGACCATCTCACTGGCTATAATTTCATTTCTTACTAGAGAAAAGGGTAGCTTCTTTTGTCTCTCTTCTGTAGATAAGTTCGTGTAAAATATTAAATAATCGATCAAACGGAACTGCTGCGATTTTTAAAAAATCAGTCTCCAGGGTTTTCATCAAGGTTATAATTGGATATAGTTTTATTTTGCATGAGCTATTTTGTTTTCCTAAATTTATCCTAAGCCTGAAACTACGTGATCTCTTCTCTTTCCTTTGTTGTGGAAAGTGAGAAGCCCAAGGAGGAATAGAAAGACTTTAATCAAATAAATAATACATTGTGCCTTATCTTCTCATCCAGTGCTGCTTTTCTTTCTGTGTTTTATTTTTGCTGTTTATTGGTGGTTTTCCTGCATTTGTCGATGAACCACATTCATGTCTGTCACAGAGTGCAAATGGGGGTGAGAAGAGGGCTTTGGATCCTCTAGAACTGGACTTGTGAACGATTGTGAGCCACCATTTGGGTGCTAGGAATCAAATTTGACTCCTCTGGAAGAGTAGCCAGTGCTCTTAACAGGTGAACTATCCTTCATCCTCCATTATTTAGTGATTTTGAATTAAGTAAATGTAACTCAATGCCTGGAATATGTTGAATGAATGGCAAATTCATCTCAAAATTGAAAAAAATTATTTTATATATACCTTATATGTATATGTTTATAATGTATATGTGTGTATATATAAAGATATACATATATATGTATGTATGTATATGTGTGTATATATATATGTGCTTGTTGATTCGGTAATAGACGTGACTACAATGTTAGAAAAATAGTCACTTTAGGAAAAAAGGATTAAAAACCAAGATTGATATTATCTTTAGAATTAGTCCTCCCACTTCCCAGAGAAATTAACACATAACTAATTGATTAACAGACACTCCAGGCCAAGGTTGCTTTCTGCACTCTGTTCTATACTTGAGAATACAGCAGGATCACAGTGTGTTTCCAATCACAGGCTGGTATAAACCTCGATTACTGTAGAGTATTGTCCCTTCTTGTCTGCAAGCAGTAGTTTCACCTGTAGTCAGTCTTTAGTTAGAAGCAGTTGGATTTCCATCACTTGAAGATGAAAGAATCAACCAGTCATTGTTATACATGCAGCTCAATTAGAAGTAGATAGGGGTTGTTTAGATGTAGATATTTTAAATAAACCTCTCCAAACCAAAGAAACAAGGTTTTACACAGGAAAATGGACCACTGAGTAATAGATCATTGAGACAGAATTTATTTTAAAAAAGTTTCTGAAACAATAAAATAAAAATATGTTGCTTTATCCGTAAAGACAGCACTTGAATGATAAAAATTAGATATATGCATATAGCTGGCAAGATGGCTATGTGAGTAAAACCTCCTGTCACCAAGCCACATGATGTGAGTTTGATCTCAGACCCATGTGGTGGAAGGAGAGAATAGCCAGGGAATCTAGAATGTGTTCCAAGGGCAGAGGAAAACTAGCACCCCTGTATTTGCAGCTGCACATTTTTTTTTACACCAAAGTCATCTCCATATAATCTTTTTTAGTACATGGTGGTAGAGGCTCAATGCTTCTCTATGGACAAGGTGTCTGTCCCTGAAGTCTCAACAGTCTACAGTTCACAGCTGCCACAGTTCCTAGACAGCTGTGTTTGCATCTTAGACCTTCCACCACCAGAGTACCTCTGCTGACCTCTTTCAGGAAGAGCTCACCACCAAGAAGAGTGACAACACTTGAATTCATATGCTAGAATTCATGTGCTATTGAGTACTCAAAACAAGTCTAGGAACTGATTTTTTAAAGTACTGCTAATCACAACTCATTTAAATATAAGTACCCATACTTGGCTGGTGGTTGCTTTGCTGCAAAGCAGAACTGTTGATGTGAAATGTGCAAAGCCAGGCTTGCTCAGTGCCTGTGTTGTTCCCCAAACACACAGTGTGCCCAGCCCTTGTTTGGCCTTATATAAGGCTGGGGCAGCACTATATTTCCCTTCCCCTTTACTCTGATTGCAGGCATTAGTGATGGGTAGCCTGTTTCACAGCATACCAATGACTGTTGGAGGATGCTTCTTCCACTTTGACAAATTCAACAAGCTAAGTTCCTTTCTGGAGTATGTAGGAAAATATACTGTAGGCTGGCCTCTCCAGAAAACTGACATTTCTATTGTTATACCAAATGTGTTTGGAAGGCCTAGCATTGTGAGATGTTGGATTTCTTTGAGGACATAATTCATTCCTGGAATTATTCCACCTTGGGCTCGAGCCCAGTGGACATTTTTGATTGGAGAATAAAGCACCAGATGTGGTTGTGTGGGAACAGTGTTGTGCCTGGTGGTAGAGAGGAGAGCTTTTTTCAAAGAAGCCAAAGAAGCTCCTGTCATTACAGACCTATACTAAACTTTGAATAGATAAATGGTAAAATAGATTTTCTATATTAAGTAGAAGGATCTCATTTTTTCCATGTAGTTAGTATACAAGATGCTTAAGAAGTGAAGCCACTGGCATTACCCTGTGCATATTGCAGTGCAAAATAGAGGCATAGGCTTTGAATCCTGTCTTCACCCACTGACTATGGAATCTGAAGAAAGTTACTTTTCACTTCCTGGGAGTCAAATTTGTTTCCTGTAAGAGTCATGGAAACATTTCTTTCTCCTGTGATCTTCCATGGGGTTTTATGAGCCTCATTTAGTATAATAAAGGTTTCAGAACACTAAGCTGTTCAGGAAACTGTCTCCTACTGTAACTTGATCTCATACATTCAGACATTTTGCTTTAGATTTTTAATGACACCACTTTTCTTTGAAGAAAGGTCCCAGTAGATAACTATAAGGATCAAATCTGCCCCCAGTATAGGGGAATGCCTGGGCCAGGAAGCTGGAGTAGGTGGGTTAGGGAGCAGGAGGGTGGGGGTGGGGTAGGATAGGGGATTTTCAGAGGGGAAACTAGGAAAGGGGATAACATTTGAAATGTAAATAAAAAATATCTAATTAATAAAACAAAAGAAAGTTCTGAAGAGATGAAAAGATATTTTTAAAAAAAGAGAGATCAAATCTGCCCAGTAGCAACACATCTAGAATGGCAGCTGTATTGTGTGCCATCCTTCTGTCACATGTGAAAAGGGACCTTAGGTTGCCAAAGAAGTAATTCATTGGAGCTATTTTAATATGTTGTATAAAGCGAACTGAACTCATCTGTTGTCCACATCCAGCCTATATGGCATCAATTTGTAACATGTGCTTATTTACAAAAAGGAAGGGCTTAAAAAGATTTATATTCATATATAGAATATAACAGGAATAACAGCAGAGGAGGGAACCAAAGGAATAGAGAATGTATGTTCTCTAGAGCAGCAAAAATGTATCCTGTTATATGGGCTCAGGGCTTGGGGATGCTACTGGAATAGAAATAGAAAGTACTGTTTCCGACCTCCCAACAGATAGCGTTTGCACAGGTTTACAGATACATCATTTCTTAGAGATTGAAAACTACTAAGGTATAAGTAGGCATGAGGTGGGTATAGACCATTACCATTCCAGGGAAGCCTGCTGGCTGTCACCAGAGCATGCTATTTATTAGATGTTTGTCAGAAGGAGAGAACCAAGCTTCCGAGTAAGTACTCAGGAACATCCACAAAAATCTGGACAAGTGATAATTTAATCTATTTGGGGAAGTTAGTGTGAATCTTTCCTTTATGTTTTTGTTGTCTTAAAATTTTTACATTTCTTGTAATTATATTTATTTATTTTAACGAAGACTCAGTCAACAACATATTGACCTTTAAAGGCAAAAATAAACAAAACTAAAAACCAAAAAGGAAACAAATGATAGCAAAGCGGGACTGGCCCCTTGTTATAACATGTTGAGAAGTTCCATAGACAAATTCCTTAGAGAAAAAGGTGGAAATTTTACTATTTAGATAGGCCTATGGCCTTACATTAATTTACAAATGGTTAGATTCTTTAAAAGTTCTTAAAGAACCCACCCCATCCTGAAGTTCATAACACTTGGCCACAAGTATTTAACCATAAGACTCATGCTAAATGCTGATAGATCCAGATGTTGAAGGGAAGACTTGTATGAGTACCCATAGATCCCTGAGCAACTAGAATGTGCTAAAGGTCTGAAATTTGCTGTGTGTAAGAAATGGTCTTTACACAGCCCCTAATGGAGGAGCTAGAGAAAATACCCAAGGAGCTAAAGGGAACTGCAACCCTATAGGTGGAACAACAATATGAACTGACCAGTACCTGGGAGCTCTTGTCTTTAGCTGCATATGTATCAAAAGATGGCCTAGTTGGCCATCACTGCAAAGAGAGGCCCATTGGACTTGCAAACTTTATATGCCCCAGTACAGGGGAACGCCAGGGCCAAAAAGGGGGAGTGGGTGGGTAGGGGATTGGGGGGGTGGGTATGGGGGACCTTTGGGATAGCATTGAAAATGTAAACGAGGAAAATACCTAATTAAAAAAAAAGGAAAAAAAAGAAATGGTCTTTAGTTGGACAGTGGTGGCGCACAACTTTATCCCAGCACTTGGGAGGCAGAAGCAGGCATATTTCTGAGTTCGAGGCCAGCCTGGTCTACAGAAAGAGTTCCAGGACAGCCAGGGCTACACAGAGAAACCCTGTCTTGAAAAAAGAAAAAGAAAAAGGAAAAGAAAAGAAGAAAGAAAACGAAGAAAGAAACGGTCTTTTAGCTGGGCAGCTCCAAGGCACACAGAGCTAGCTAACACTGCATTGGAAAGGCAAAGTGAGACCTCTTTTGCTTATGACAAAATTTGAGTTATTGAACTGGCAGCTGTGAAAATAATTATTCATCAAGTTGATTTACAGTGAACAAGTTGAATTTCAGATGAGAAAGAGTTGTCCAGAAAGGTCAGGCAGATCATTCGCTTCTCTCTTTTTCATTTTGCCATAGAGGACAATTCAGTGTGGATTTCTAGTATGTATGCCTAGAACAGGATTGTGGACAAAGAGAGGGAGGACATTTCCTACAATGCCTGGTCCCAGCTTGCCCTGTCTAACTTTTTCTGCTGTAAATACTTCCCTGATATTCCCTTCCATCCCCTTTGCTTTAATGACCCTTTATACCCTTTGTCTGTGTGAATATTTGACATCCATCAATCGCTAGATTAAGATATGAAAACATCTTTATAATGTTGTTGCTTCAATGGAGAACAAATTAGTGGTTTCCAGTGATCTGAGGTAGTGCAGAATTTGTGCATGAAGTTATAAAAGAGCAGAAGGAGGGATTTGGACACTGATAGACTCAGTCTGTATATTGACTATGGAATTACTGTATGTGTGTATACATGTGACAATATTGCATGGTGCTAAATACATGCAAACATGAGTACATGCATATTTGGAGAATCTGAATACTAGTGTTCCCTTATGTTAGTGTTAATCACCTGGCTTGTGATGTTATATTGTGGTTTTATGAGATATGAGGATGTTTCTGTATCCTCCTTGTCCCACTTCAGAAATGGTCACTTACAAGAAATGCCAGACATTGTATCAGTTGCAAACATTTGTGTGTGGTGTGTGTGTGTAAATACATTTACAATAATGCTGTTTTGTGCACTTTTGGGTATGAGTATCCTACTGCTTATGTCCTGTATTACATGGAAACATTTGTTCTTATCTACTTGTCTTAGTATTTTCAAACATGGTTCAAGTCATTTGTCTCAAAATGACCTGAGAAGAAAAATTCAGATTCTCAATTTGAATATGGTTAGTGTATTCTTAGATACTATTTACTTGGTAATGACTTTCTCCCCCTCTTCTCTCTCTTCTAAGAGTTCTCATGGTATATTTTTGTTAGTTACATCCATGTAATATCATTTAATGAATCCATTTTTCCCTGTGGCATTTTCCATAATTGTATCTTCATAGTCAAGGCTTTAGTTATAGTTCAACTCTGAAACTTATTCTGGAGATTCTTTACATGTATCTTACTGTTTTATATTAAATGTTATGTGGTGTCTTGTCCCTCATTCGGTTACATTTAATAACTGGGTTTTAATAGCTGAGTAGTACTCCATTGTAAAAATGCACCCCATTTTCTGTATCTATTCTTCTGTTGAGAGACATCTGGGTTGTTTACAGCTTCTGGCTATTATAAATAAGGCTGCTATAAACATAGTGGGGCATGTACCCTTGTTATATGTTGGAGCATTTTTTGGGTATATGTCCAAGAGTCATATAACTGGGTCTTCAGGTATTACTATTTCCAATTTTCTGAGGAACCGCCAAACTGATTTCCAGAGTGGTTGTACCAGCTTGCAATCCCACCACATCCTTGCCATCATCTGCTGTCACCTGTGTTTTTTATCTTAGTCATTCTGATTGGTGTGAGGTGGAATCTCAGGGTCGTTTTGATTTTCATTTCCCTGATGATTAAGGATATTGAACATTACTTTAAGTGCTTCTCAGCCATTTGATATTACTCATACGCGAATTCTTTGTTTAGCTCTGGACCTCATTTTTTAATAGGATTGTTTGGTTCTCTGGAGTCCAACATCTTGAGTTCTTTGTATATTTTGGATGTTAGCCCTCTCTCAGATGTAGGGTTGGAAAAAATCTTTTCCTAATCTGTGAGCAATCCCATTGACATAGGCATTTTGTACTATTGACAGTGTCCTTTGCCTTACAGAAACTTTTCAATTTTATGAGGTCCCATTTGTTGATTGTTGGTCTTA
Organism: Mus musculus; assembly: GCF_000001635.26. Classification (NCBI taxonomy): domain Eukaryota; kingdom Metazoa; phylum Chordata; class Mammalia; order Rodentia; family Muridae; genus Mus; species Mus musculus. Next base: position 47,469,264 of record NC_000077.6, on the reverse strand, counting down.
GAGCATGAGCCATTGGTGTTCTGACTTCATGAAATTTGCAGACAAATGGATGGAACTAAAAAATATCATCCTAAGTGAGGTAACCCAGACATAAAAGAACACACATAGTATGTACTTACTGATAAGTGGATATTAGCCCAAAAGCTCAGAATACCCAACAAAGTAGAAACTACCTCCAGCAGATAGGCATGGCCCCCAGTTGAGGTATGGAACCAACCAACCATCTCAATTTTTTTTTAACCCAGAAATGTTCCTATCCAAAGGTAAGACAGGGACAAAAACAATATGGAGTAGAGACTGGAGGAAAGACCATCCAGAGACTGCCCCACCTAGGAATTCATCCCATATGCAAACAACAAAACCAAACCCTATTGCTGATATGAGCTTGGTATAGATGTCCCCTGAGAGGCTTTGCCAGAGCCTGACCAACACAAATGCATGGACTAAGCATGGGACCCCAATGGAGGAGTTAGGGGAAGCACTGTAGGAGCTAAAGGGGATTGCAACCCCATAAGAAGAACAATCTCAACTAACTGGGTCACCCAGAGTTCCCAGGAACTAAAGCACCAACAAAAGAGTATACATGGAGGGATCCATGGTTCCAGATACATGTGCAGCAGAGGTTGAACTTATCTGACATCAATGGGACGGGAGGCCATTGGACCTGTGGAGGCTTGATGGCCCAGCATATGGGGATGCTAGAGTGGTGAGGTGGTAGTGGGTGAGTGCGTGGAGGAGCACTCTCATAGAGGCAAGGAGGAGCGGTGAGATGGAGAATGGGGTGGGGCATTTGGGGAAGGGTAACCAGGAAGGGGAATATCATTTGAAATGTTAAAAAATAAAAATAGCTCAGCCTCAGCAGCAGCGGTCGCCATCTGGGTTCCGGGACTCCGCGGGACCTAGGAAATTAGTCTGAACAGGTTAGAGGGTGCGCCAGAGAACCGGACAGCTTCTGGGACAGGCGGAAGCACAGAGCCGCTGAGGCAGCACCCTTGGCGGGACGCAGACAGCCGGCCACCTTCCGGACCAGAGGACAGGTGTCCGCCTGGCTTGGGAGGCGGCCTCAGCCTCAGCAGCAGCGGTCACCATCCTGATTCCGGGACTCAGCAGAACTTAGGAAATTAGTCTGAACAGGAGAGAGGGTGCACCAGAGAACCGGACAGCTTCTGGGACAGGCGGAAGCACAGAGCCGCTGAGGCAGTACCCTTTGCAGGCTGCAGACAGCCGGCCACCTTCCGGACCAGAGGACAGGTGTCTGCCTGGCTCGGGAGGCAGCCTCAGCCTCAGGAGCAGCAGTCGCCATCTTGGTTCCAGGACTCCCTGGAACTTAGGAATTTAGTCTGCACAGGTGAGAGCCTGCACCACTGAAGCTGACAGCTTCTGGGAACTGCCAAAGCAACACAGCTTCTGAGAAAGGCCCTGTTTTGGGCCTTCTTCTTCGACCAGGAGGAGGTCCAAAAACAAGATATCTGCGCACCTTCCCTGTAAGAGAGCTTGCCAGCAGAGAGTGCTCTGAGCACTGAAACTCAGAGGAAAGAATCTGTCTCCCAGGTCTGCTGAGAGACGGTAACAGAATCACCAGAAAAACAATCTCTAAACAGAGTCAACTATAACTACTAACTCCAGAGATTACCAGATGGCGAAAGGTAAACGTAGGAATCCTACTAACAGGAACCAAGACCACTCACCATCATCAGAACCCAGCACTCCCACTTCGCCCACTCCAGGGCACCCCAACACACCCGAAAACCTAGACCTAGATTTAAAAGCATATCTCATGATGATGGTAGAGGACATCAAGAAGGACTTTAATAAATCACTTAAAGAAATACAGGAGAACACTGCTAAAGAGTTACAAGTCCTTAAAGAAAAACAAGAAAACACAATCAAACAGGTAGAAGTCCTTACAGAAAAAGAGGAAAAAACATACAAACAGGTGATGGAAATGAACAAAACCATACTAGACCTAAAAAGGGAAGTAGACACAATAAAGAAAACTCAAAGTGAGGCAACACTGGAGATAGAAACCCTAGGAAAGAAATCTGGAACCATAGATTTGAGCATCAGGAACAGAATACAAGAGATGGAAGAGAGAATCTCAGGTGCAGAAGATTCCATAGAGAACATCGGCACAACAATCAAAGAAAATGGAAAATGCAAAAAGATCCTAACTCAAAATATCCAGGAAATCCAGGACACAATGAGAAGACCAAACCTACGGATAATAGGAGTGGATGAGAATGAAGATTTTCAACTCAAAGGACCAGCAAACATCTTCAACAAAATTATTGAAGAAAACTTCCCAAATATAAAGAAAGAGATACCTATGAACATACAAGAAGCCTACAGAACTCCAAATAGACTGGACCAGAAAAGAAATTCCTCCCGACACATAATAATCAGAACAACAAATGCACTAAATAAAGATAGAATACTAAAAGCAGTAAGGGAAAAAGGTCAAGTAACATACAAAGGCAAGCCTAGCAGAATTACACCAGATTTTTCACCAGAGACTATGGAAGCCAGAAGAGCCTGGACAGATGTTATACAGACACTAAGAGAACACAAATTCCAGCCCAGGCTACTATACCCAGCCAAACTCTCAATTACCATAGATGGAGAAACCAAAGTATTCCATGACAAAACCAAATTCACACATTATCTCTCCACGAATCCAGCCCTCCAAAGGATAATAACAGAAAAAAACCAATACAAGAATGGGAACAACGCCCTAGAAAAAACAAGAAGGTAATTCCTCAAGAAACCTAAAAGAAGACAGCCACAAGAACAGAATGCCAACTTTAACAACAAAAATAACAGGAAGCAACAATTACTTTTCCTTAATATCTCTTAACATCAATGGTCTCAACTCCCCAATAAAAAGACATAGACTAACAAACTGGCTACACAAACAAGACCCAACATTTTGCTGTTTACAGGAGACACATCTCAGAGAAAAAGATAGACACTACCTCAGAATAAAAGGCTGGAAAACAATTTTCCAAGCAAATGGTATGAAGAAACAAGCTGGAGTAGCCATCCTAATATCTGATAAGATTGACTTCCAACCCAAACTCATCAAAAAAGACAAGGAGGGGCACTTCATACTCATCAAAGGTAAAATCCTCCAAGAGGAACTCTCAATTCTGAATATCTATGCTCCAAATACAAGGGCAGCCACATTCATTAAAGAAACTTTAGTAAAGCTCAAAGCAAACATTGCACCTCACACAATAATAGTGGGAGACTTCAACACACCACTTTCACCAATGGACAGATCATGGAAACAGAAACTAAACAGGGACACACTGAAACTAACAGAAGTGATGAAACAAATGGATCTGACGGATATCTACAGAACATTTTATCCTAAAACAAAAGGATATACCTTCTTCTCAGCACCTCATGGTACCTTCTCCAAAATTGACCACATAATAGGTCACAAAACAGGCCTCAACAGATTCAAAAATATTGAAATTGTCCCATGTATCCTATCAGATCACCATGCACTAAGGCTGATCTTCAATAACAAAAAAAATAATAGAAAGCCAACACTCACATGGAAACTGAACAACACTCTTCTCAATGATACCTTGGTCAAGGAAGGAATAAAGAAAGAAATTAAAGACTTTTTAGAGTTTAATGAAAATGAAGCCACAATGTACCCAAAACTTTGGGACACAATGAAAGCATTTCTAAGAGGGAAACTCATAGCTCTGAGTGCCTCCAAGAAGAAACAGGAGAGAGCACATACTAGCAGCTTGACAACACATCTAAAAGCTCTAGAAAAAAAGGAAGCAAATTCACCCAAGAGGAGTAGACGGCAGGAAATAATCAAACTCAGGGGTGAAATCAACCAAGTGGAAACAAGAAGAACTATTCAAAGAATTAACCAAACGAGGAGTTGGTTTTTTGAGAAAATCAACAAGATAGATAAACCCTTAGCTAGACTCACTAGAGGGCACAGAGACAAAATCCTAATTAACAAAATCAGAACTGAAAAGGGAGACATAACAACAGATCCTGAAGAAATCCAAAACACCATCAGATCCTTCTACAAAAGGCTATACTCAACAAAACTGGAAAACCTGGACGAAATGGACAAATTTCTGGACAGATACCAGGTACCAATGTTGAATCAGGATCAAGTTGACCTTCTAAACAGTCCCATATCCCCTAAAGAAATAGAAGCAGTTATAAATAGTCTCCCAGCCAAAAAAAGCCCAGGACCAGACGGGTTTAGTGCAGAGTTCTATCAGACCTTCAAAGAAGATCTAATTCCAGTTCTGCACAAACTTTTTCACAAGATAGAAGTAGAAGGTACTCTACCCAACTCATTTTATGAAGCCACTATTACTCTGATACCTAAACCACAGAAAGATCCAACAAAGATAGAGAACTTCAGACCAATTTCTCTTATGAATATCGATGCAAAAATCCTCAATAAAATTCTCGCTAACCGAATCCAAGAACACATTAAAGCAATCATCCATCCTGACCAAGTAGGTTTTATTCCAGGGATGCAGGGATGGTTTAATATACGAAAATCCATCAATGTAATCCATTATATAAACAAACTCAAAGACAAAAACCACATGATCATCTCGTTAGATGCTGAAAAAGCATTTGACAAGATCCAACACCCATTCATGATAAAAGTCTTGGAAAGATCCGGAATTCAAGGACCATACCTAAACATGATAAAAGCAATCTACAGCAAACCAGTAGCCAACATCAAAGTAAATGGAGAGAAGCTGGAAGCAATCCCACTAAAATCAGGGACTAGACAAGGCTGCCCACTTTCTCCCTACCTTTTCAACATAGTACTTGAAGTATTAGCCAGAGCAATTCGACAACAAAAGGAGATCAAGGGGATACAAATTGGAAAGGAGGAAGTCAAAATATCACTTTTTGCAGATGATATGATAGTATATATAAGTGACCCTAAAAATTCCACCAGAGAACTCCTAAACCTGATAAACAGCTTCGGTGAAGTAGCTGGACATAAAATTAACTCAAACAAGTCAATGGCCTTTCTCTACACAAAGAATAAACAGGCTGAGAAAGAAATTAGGGAAACAACACCCTTCTCAATAGTCACAAATAATATAAAATATCTCGGCGTGACTCTAACTAAGGAAGTGAAAGATCTGTATGATAATAACTTCAAGTCTCTGAAGAAAGAAATTAAAGAAGATCTCAGAAGATGGGACGATCTCCCATGCTCATGGATTGGCAGGATCAACATTGTAAAAATGGCTATCTTGCCAAAAGCAATCTACAGATTCAATGCAATCCCCATCAAAATTCCAACTCAATTCTTCAACGAATTAGAAGGAGCAATTTGCAAATTCATCTAGAATAACAAAAAACCTAGGATAGCAAAAACTCTTCTCAAGGATAAAAGAACCTCTGGTGGAATCACCATGCCTGACCTAAAGCTTTACTACAGAGCAATTGTGGTAAAAACTGCATGGTACTGGTATAGAGACAGACAAGTAGACCAATGGAATAGAATTGAAGACCCAGAAATGAACCCACACACCTATGGTCACTTGATCTTCGACAAGGGAGCTAAAACCATCCAATGGAAGAAAGACAGCATTTTCAACAATTGGTGCTGGCACAACTGGTTGTTATCATGTAGAAGAATGCGGATCGATCCATACTTATCTCCTTGTACTAAGGTCAAATCTAAATGGATCAAAGAACTTCACATAAAACCAGAGACACTGAAACTTATAGAGGAGAAAGTGGGGGAAAAGCCTTGAAGATATGGGCACAGGGGAAAAATTTCTGAACAGAACAGCAATGGCTTGTGCTGTAAGATTGAGAATTGACAAATGGGACCTAATGAAACTCCAAAGTTTCTGCAAGGCAAAAGACACTGTCAATAAGACAAAAAGACCACCAACAGATTGGGAAAGGATCTTTACCTATCCTAAATCAGATAGGGGACTAATATCCAACATATATAAATAACTCAAGAAGGTGTACTTCAGAAAATCAAATAACCCCATTAAAAAATGGGGCTCAGAACTGAACAAAGAATTCTCACCTGAGGAATACCGAATGGCAGAGAAGCACCTGAAAAAATGTTCAACATCCTTAATCATCAGGGAAATGCAAATCAAAACAACCCTGAGATTCCACCTCACACCAGTCAGAATGTCTAAGATCAAAAATTCAGGTGACAGCAGATGCTGGCGAGGATGTGGAGAAAGAGGAACACTCCTCCATTGTTGGTGGGATTGCAGGCTTGTACAACCACTCTGGAAATCTGTCTGGCGGTTCCTCAGAAAATTGGACATAGTACTACCGGAGGATCCCGCAATACCTCTCCTGGGCATATATCCAGAAGATGCCCCAACTGGTAAGAAGGACACATGCTCCACTATGTTCATATCAGCCTTATTTATAATAGCCAGAAGCTGGAAAGAACCCAGATGCCCCTCTACAGAGGAATGGATACAGAAAATGTGGTACATCTACACAATGGAGTACTACTCAGCTATTAAAAAGAATGAATTTATGAAATTCCTAGCCAAATGGATGGACCTGGAGGGCATCATCCTGAGTGAGGTAACACATTCACAAAGGAACTCACACAATATGTACTCACTGATAAGTGGATATTAGCCCAAAACCTAGGATACCCAAGATATAAGATACAATTTCCTAAACACATGAAACTCAAGAAAAATGAAGACTGAAGCGTGGACACTATGCCCCTCCTTAGAAGTGGGAACAAAACACCCTTGGAAGGAGTTACAGAGACAAAGTTTGGAGCTGAGATGAAAGGATGGACCATGTAGAGACTGCCATATCCAGGGATCCACCCCATAATCAGCATCCAAACGCTGACACCATTGCCTACACTAGCAAGATTTTATCGAAAGGACCCAGATGTAGCTGTCTCTTGTGAGACTATGCCGGGGCCTAGCAAACACAGAAGTGGATGCTAATGGATGGATCACAGGGCTCCCAATGGAGGAGCTAGAGAAAGTACCCAAGGAGCTAAAGGGATCTGCAACCCTATAGGCGGATCAACATTATGAACTAACCAGTACCCCGGAGCTCTTGGCTCTAGCTGCATACGTATCAAAAGATGGCCTAGTCGGCCATCACTGGGAAGAGAGGCCCATTGGACACGCAAACTTTATATGCCCCAGTACAGGGGAACGCCAGGGCCAAAAAGGGGGAGTGGGTGGGTAGGGGAGTGGGGGTGGGTGGGTATGGGGGACTTTTGGTATAGCATTGGAAATGTAAATGAGCTAAATACCTAATAAAAAATGGAAAAATAAATAAAAATAAATAAAGAAATAGATAGATAGATAAATAAATAAATAAATAAATAAATAAACAAATAAATACATAAATTTAATAACTGGGAACCTGGAAAGATGGTTCAGTGATTAAGAACGTTTGCTGCTCTTTCAGAGGATTACTGTGTATGGCACACAATTTCCTATAAATCAAGCTACAATGGATCTAATGCCCTCTTCTGGCTTTCATGGGTATCTGCACACAGATATACTAATAATACCCACAGACATATATACATATTTAGTAATAAAAGTACAACCTTTAAAAATAGACTAATTCTTGGATTTTTGTTCTCATCAAGTGTAAAATTCCCCTTGTGGTTTTCCCATCATAGCTTTATAACCTACTGCTCATTATTACCTTGATTTATTATGTTAACAGGGAATGCTCAATGCTGGTATTCAAATTTATCACCCCTTAATTATAAGGTGATGTTTTTCTATAAAGAATAACTTTCCCTGAACAACGATTTGATTACCCTGAGGTGTCATTGATGCAATAGTGCATGGCTTTCTTTTTATTTATCATTATCAAAAAATTTTAAAGGTGAAACCATGTCAGGACAGCTGTGGAGATTAATTAAATAGGCTATGGGAGGGGCAGTGAAGCCAGGCCAGGAAGAACAGTACAGAAAAATGCCTTGGGCCCATGTTTGATGTACTCAAAGAGCATCAACATTTATTGCAATGTGAATAGATATATCCTAATACAAACATCAGATTAATACAATACAGGTCAGATCAAAACAAACCGAAAGAAAAACAAACAGAGGACAGAGCTGTGCTCAGAATCCGGAGAATGCACAGCCCTCTGCATCACAACAGCTTCCCCATGCCAATCACTCATCAAAGAGTTATTGCCAGGGTGTTGTGATGCTTCCCTCAGTTCTGATGATGCATGCTTATCTTTTTAAAGATAGAGTTTCTATATCTGTGTTCCAGGTTATAAATATTCAGAGGCTTCATTAATGCAAGGCAAAATGGGTATTGAACAATTAGGCTTGAGGGGAAAAACAGAAGTCACACAAACAACCACAGTGATAGGATTCAAATTACAGTGTCATATCTGATGCCATTGAAAGGTGGCTGTCTTTCACAGATACCAAGTTTCTTTCTTTCTTTCTTTCTTTCTTTCTTTCTTTCTCTCTCTCTCTCTCTCTCTCTCTCTCTCTCTCTCTCTCTCTCTCTCTCTCTCTCCATCCCTCCCTCCCTCCCTCCCTCCCTCCCTCCCTCCCTCCCTCTTTCTTTCTTTCTTTCTTTCTTTCTTTCTTTCTTTCTTTCTTTCTTTCTTTCTTTTATCCTTCCTTTCTTCTCTCCCTTTCTCTCTTTCGTTTTAATTATGAGCTCTCCCTGTCTACTGTTGAGTATCAGAGTACAGTTCCACAATGCTCTTTCCACCAAGTGTAACTTGTCTCATCACTGAAATCATTCTTGATGCCCCGGGATCCCCTCTCTTTAGCTAACAGCATTTGCTCCTGTGCTTTAGCCAATGGCATTCATTTGCTCTGCTCCCATGCAGTGCTTTCTGTTTAGCTAAAAATACTGAAAGTCAAAATGCCTCATCCTCCCTGTACTGAGAGTGGCAGTTGGCAGATGTGGCAGATGTGACAGAGAAAGAGGAACTCTTACAACAGTAAAATTCTGTTGAAAAAAATAAATAAATCAAAAGTTTGTTTTCTGGTAAGAAGCAATAAGGTTATAAGTTTTGATTTTTCCCTGTTAAAGACCATGGGGAGTTGTTTTGTTTTGTTTTGTTTTGTTTTGTTTTTTTCGAGACAGGGTTTCTCTGTATAGCCCTGGCTGTCTTGGAACTCACTTTGTAGACCTGGCTAGCCTCGAACTTAGAAATTCGCCTGCCTCTGCCACCCAAGTGCTGGGATTAAAGGCGTGTACCACCACGCCCGGCAGGAATTTGGTTTTTAATGGAGTGTTTTTCATGTATGCTAATCAGATTGATTTAGCAAGTCCTTTTTCATACCAGTTCGAAGCCACTGTGGAAACTGTCCCTCAAAGTGATAATACACTAAAACCAAGAGGAGAATGTCAAGTAGGAGATATGAATTTATGATGTATTAAATATATTTAAATTAGTTTCAGAAATAATGTCCTTAGAGATATGGGGAGATGGCTCAGTGTTTAAGAACACATGCTACTCTTACAAAGGTCCAGGATTTGGTTCCTGGCACCTATCTTGGGCAACTGCCTTCACTTCCAAGTGAATCCATAGCTTTTAGCCTCTATGAGTGTCTAGCTACACCTATCACTTCACACACACACACACACACACACACACACACACACACACACACTCCTAAATATATCCTCATTTTATGCCTAGCTTAAACTATGAAGTAGTGAGACACCAGAATGCTATTCAGCACATCTGTTCATAAATGGATTTACACGTTCTCAGGGCTTTGTCAGGTCACATCCTGGCAACACTGTGAATAGCATTGGGTCCACAGACATTGCCTGCTTCCATCTTAATAATGACCACTTTAGGCATGGAACATATAATTAAGCTCCTGGCACAGAGCATCTCAGTGAAGAAAATTGCTAAGTAACCAGTCTGCAACCTACTTAATTAGCATAAACAAAAAATGCACCACTCAGAAGGGTCTTCCTGGGGCACCCGTGGGCCCCTTTTCATTTGCAGCGTTTTGTGAGTGATTTTGTAAAGAGGAAGAGATAATGAAGATTATTACACTGCTGCCCTGTTAGCTGCACTTAGCCTTGGGATTGGAAAGAATGAGAAATTAGCAGATCACATTAGCCTTTTTGTCATAAGAATTTTCTGAAAGTCATCAACTGTTAAGTAGATTTGATTCAAGATATGAGACCCATTCTGTGGGTCCTTAGTTATACGAAACCTCTTGTCCACCTCTTAGTGTGATGGCACTTGGGATAAAAAGAGTTTCTGACTGGACTCCATGAGGCAAAATCTTATTTTTAGTTTTTACATTAAAGAACATTCTGACAATATTGATGATGCTTTGTTTGCATTTTTTAAAAACCCTACTGTGTGTCTGACATAAGTACACTTACTAGTTGCTTGCCTTTCATGAAGCTTATATTCTTAGGGCTAGAAAGACCAATGACATTCAGAAGAATTATATATCAAGATAATAGTGATTGATGTGTGGGAAGGGGGCTTTAAAATATTAGAGGGTTTTAAATGGAGTTGTTGTAAATTTATTCTATTTTAGTGAGCTTTCAGGCTGCCCAGTAGACAAATAACTTCAGGAGGATGAGTGACAGAGAAGAGAAGCCATCTGAAGGGTCATGTGCTCACCTGAGAAAAGATGATAGGACATAGGAGCATGTGACTTTAGTGATGCTAGAGAGAAGAGGAATGAGGGAAATGCAGGATGCATGGAAGATAGATGCAGCAGAATCAACAATGCAGTAGGAAGGCAGGCATCACAACAATGATTATGTTTCTAACAGTAGATGGTATGGTGAACCATGTAGCCACTGAACACAGTGAAATTTTTAAATTGTTAGCTCTATTAGACAGTAATATTTTTATGTTTAGAATTGTGCCTTCTCCTTCACTGTGACAATGCACATCACTATATGCATGCCTGGTGCCAATGGAGACCAGAAGAGGTATCAGATCCATTGGGATGGGAGTTACATGCATATATATATATATATATATATATATATATAAACTGTCTACATACAATACCGTGTCTTGCAAAAGACCCAGTAACTCAGGACTCAGGCCTTGCTTCATGGAGACAATACACATTAAAGCAAGGGATCTAATAAAAATCACACATACAAACTTAGAAATGAGGATCTAAAAGGAGAAGAGCTTGGTTCTCTGGGAGGACAGAGGACATGAGTCTGCTAGAGGGGGCTGGGATCATGTTGACAAAAGCTTTTCCAGAAATGTAGTTCTAAATTGTAACAGTTAAATAGAAGGAAATATGCAGTATATGCTAGTCTTATGGCTGAAAAGGGCAGGGTGTAAGGAGGTTTTCTATACTTTTAAAATAAGTACTGATTAAATTTTGAATTGCATGGTAGAGGTAATGGGTCTTGTGAGACACGTTGCCCCCTTTTTCATCAAAAGAAAGGAAGAGGTAAAAAACCTATTCAGTAGCAACTCTACAGAAGAAAGGCATAAAAGACTGGGATCCAAAACAAGAAAATCTACAAAGTCTCAGCTTCACTTAGTTCTTGTTTGCACTGAAACATGTGAGGGGAGGGGTACATTTATGGAGGAAACCATATGTAGTTAACCTTCAGACACAGTGGAAGCATCCATTCCTAGTCTCCAGTCTCTATAACACAGTGTTCAATGGAAGGCGCTTCCTTTACCCACTTTCTTATTCTTTTTATTCTTTTTGATTCCTTACAGAAACAAACAAACAAACACCCCAAAAGTAAGTTCAAATGTGTTCTCATTTTGTTGCTACTACCTCAATATACTTATCTAAAAAAATATAGCTTTAAGAGTCTAATAGGACTCAATAGCAAAGTGTAAGAAGTAGAGGGGATATAAAAAAATCTTGTTGAGTGGAAGATTGTGGAAGAATTATTTTCAGACATGGAACTGCCCCCTTTTCTTTCTTCAGTTTGAGTTATTTAAAGTATAATGTGTGGATGTCAGCAAAACTGGAATCCAAGTTCAACGACAATCCAGAGTAAAGCTAATAGGGCCGGGAACCCATCCATTTTTACAGCAGTCTTGGTTAAATCTTATACCCAACATTATTGAAAGAAATGGCTCACCAATCTAATCCTGAAGCATGTATTGTTGCAAAGACTCTCATTACACTGCATGTGGAAATTGGAAATATGAATGAGCATGGAAAGGAAGGCCTGAGAAACTTCCAGTGGAGACAAGGAGCTCTGCTAAGGTTCTGGCCTTGATAAGAAATCATGGATTCTAGCCTTCAAAGCCAGGGAGAACAGAGAGTGAGAGGAAGGACACAGAAGCAGGTCCTCAAAAGGCTAATGCTTCATGTGCAGGGCTAGAAAACCTGTCCTGTGTCCCTTACATGTGTTGCATGCAGCAGAAATCTATACATAGAATGTAGCTGTTATTTTTCCAAATGTCATTGAGTTGTTACCATGTCACAAAATATTTGTTTCATAATAATATAATAGTGGGATGTGGTGCACAAATAAAAGATGTTTTATGCTGGACTTCACTGAGCACCGATTTAAGACTTTATCCTGCAAAACATACCCAGCTCCTGAAGTATGAGAAGGTTACTCTGGCCCCACAGTAAAGCAGGTGTTGGAATAGACAAGCCAAATATCTTGGAAGTTCCATGATAAAGTAACTATGGAATGGGATAGAACTGGGTGTGGCTAGCCTTTTTACATTGATGTAAGCTTTTATCACTGCAAAGTTAACACTGAAATTCAGAAAAAAAAGTTCCCAACAAATTACAAGAAAAAAAAAATCATGCCTTCAGAAGGGTATGCCTTTGCTCAGGCTACATTCTTAGCTATCTCCTACCACATGTAGTTTGTGATCTGTGGATTGGAAAAATAGAGTTAAGATGTTATGTTTCTGTATACTTATGTATATGGTGGGTGTATGGTGTGTGCTTTTGCATGTATGTGCAGAAACCAGTGTGCAACTTTGGATATTATCTTTCAGGTACCATTCACCTTGATTTTTTAAATAGGGTCTCTCCATTGATCTGAAGCTCAGAACTTTAGTTAGGCAGGGTATAATGAGCCCCACCTCCCCATTGCTAGAATTAAAAGCACATATCACTATGCCAGGCTTATTTCCATGCGTTCTAAGAATCCATCTCAAGTCTATTTCAATAGGCGAAGAAGCCATTCTAGAAATGACTTTATCTGAATTGGATACTTGGGCATCTCTGGGGTTGTCCAGCTGGTGCAGCAGACCACTCCAGTCTTACTAGCTCGCTAACCAAGTGCAATGGAATTGTGCTTCCCGGGATTATTTAAGTGTGAGCAAACACTGGGTTTTGACTGCCTGGCCACTTCTAAAAGTCATAATTTTTCCCTGAGACATGTTGAATTCTGGGTTACTATTGATACATTGCACTGAAGACTTAAAGCTCCTTTCCAGGTTGGAGTGGAGAAAATGGATGCTGATGGCACCCAGGGGTATGTGAGTGGGAAGGAGGCTGACTAAGAGATGAGATGGCTAGCCTGAGCTTCAAGGAGCTCTCATCTTTGTGATCAGAGGAAGATGGGCCTTTGGTGGCATTAAGTAGGGCTAGAGAATCTGGACGACAGTAGCAGAGTGACGTCATATGAGCAGAGAGGAGACATTAATAGGGTAGCAGCAGGCATAATGAGCAGAGAAAAATCTGCTTGCTCAGCATCAAATCAATTACAGTTTCAATCAGAACAGGTGCAAGTTGGATTGCAATATTGATCTTGGGTGTGAGCTTTCTGCCTCCTTTCATAAGCTTGTATGTTAAAAAAAAAATAGGTAATGACAAATGCAAAGCTTCGGACCTGACTTCAGACAGCTTTAATTCAAGTCATAGGGTGACTAGTTACTACACCTATGACTTTTTAGACAAGTTACTTTTTGTGGTGTGTGTGTGTCCTTACTCAGGCATTTGTAAAGAAAATTTCCTAAAATAATTTCTTTCTAAAGTTATTGTAAAAAAAACTATATAACATACATTATATATATGCATATGTAACATATATATATATACATACATATATATGTATATATGTATGTATATATATTATTGCAATGTTTTACACATGGGAAAAGAATATCATCAAATTTCCTCCATTTTTGCAAATTTTCTGTAAAAGGGCATTATTACCCTTTTAACCTAAGAACACCCAAAATAAAAAGGTTTTTTTTTTCTTCATTTTAGTTCTTTGAGGCAGTGTCACTACCTTGATTAGCCTTGAACTCCCAATGTAGCCAAGGAGGAACATGAACCTCTGATGCTCCTGCTTCTGTATTCTGACTGCTAGGTGTTTAGGTGTCATTAGTCTCAGTTTTGCTGATGTTCTTGGTCAAGCCCAGGGTCTGATGCATTCTAGAAAATCACTTTATCAACTCTGTTGTATCCCTAGTCCAAGGATACAGCCTTATGTTTAGGACAGAAATGTGATTAAATAGATCTTTGAAAAGTCAGACAGTACCCATACAGGTTTTTTAATTACATGTCTGCAGATTTTACATTCTAAAGGATGGCATGATATCATTGTCCCTAGGTTTGTTCAGAATTCTATAACTATGACAATAATTCAAACATTGATTCATTTTTTTCTCTCTGGTCATCCTTCTTACTGCTGTGGAGATTGCGACATTGTCAATTTTGATTTCCTCCTTTTGGTTGGCATTTACTCTGAAATTAGACCTCATTTATACAGATGCTCTGGGCGTTACCTTGCTCACCTACGAAAGCACTCAAAGACTTCAAGATTGCTTTGTAAAATCCAAACTGACTCATATACAAAATGTAATGGTTGGTATTCTTTCGATGACACGTGTGGAGAATGTGTGAAGTTCTAAAGCATTGCTCAATTAACAAGGCCTGATTTGAAGAGGTCTGTAGTGATAATTCTGGTTTCTTTAAAACCAAAGAAATAGTGGTATTTTTACTTTAATCCAAGGTGTGGGATATAGGGCTGCTTCAGACTGTCCACAGCATCTGATTATGATTTGCCTCATCTTCTAGCAAGAGTATGGTTTTTTTTTTTTTTTCAGCCACAGGTAGTTTCTGTGAGTGTGAGACATTTGGAATTCTGGGGACTTTCAGAGGATATATAAATACTGGGACCCCAAGAAATGGATTTGGTGTTGTTTGGTGGTGAGTTGCT
Source organism: Mus musculus (assembly GCF_000001635.26). Taxonomy (NCBI): domain Eukaryota; kingdom Metazoa; phylum Chordata; class Mammalia; order Rodentia; family Muridae; genus Mus; species Mus musculus. Next base: position 47,454,142 of record NC_000077.6, on the reverse strand, counting down.
GATGATTACTATTGGTTGCTGTAGTCACACACAAAGAGAAGAAATCAGATCAGATATCCTGACAGCAAAGTTTAAACTTGTCCCAAGGAACTCAACACTCCTAATCAGCAGGAAGTAGTCTAAAGACAGTGTTGGATATCTCTTTTTCTCTCTCCTCTTTCCTTTCCTTTTCTCTTCTCCTCTTCTTCTTCTTCTTCTTCTTCTTCTTCTTCTTCTTCTTCTTCTTCTTCTTCTTCTTCTTCTTCTTCTTCTTCTTCTTCTTCTCCTCCTCCTCCTCCTCCTCCTCCTCCTCCTCCTCCTCCTCCTCCTTCTTCTTCTTCTCCTTCTCCTTCTCCTTCTCCTTCTCCTTCTCCTTCTCCTTCTCCTTCTCCTTCTCCTTCTCCTTCTCCTTCTCCTTCTCCTTCTCCTTCTCCTTCTCCTTCTCCTTCTCCTTCTCCTTCTCCTTCTCCTTCTCCTTCTCCTTCTCCTTCTCCTCCTCCTCCTCCTCCTCCTCCTCCTCCTCCTCCTCCTCCTCTTCCTTCTCCTACCTACTGTTAGGGAATTGAATGGGTGGAAGAAGAGGGGTGAAGAAGGGTGAAAGAAAAATAGATCTCACCAAGTAGCCAAAGTCTGGCTACAGATGTTACAACCCATTCCTTAAGACTTCCACCAATGTGCTTCTTCCAGTAGTAATGCCAGCAGCAGGGGATCATGTCTGGGACATCCTGGACTAGGGTCAGAAAACCACCACTTTTCTCACTATGAGACCCCAGATCAAGTTCACACTACTCCAGTCCATTTAGCTCTGGACATATAAAGAAAACCAAGAAAAAGAAAGGGGCAGGAGAATTGCTTAGCAGTTAAGAGCACCCACTACTCTTTCAACTGACTACTTTCAAGCACCTCCATGAGGCAGTGGACAACAACTTGTAACTCTAGCTCCATGAGATATGATACCCTCTCCTGTCTTCCATGGGCACTTGCAGTCTCATAGACATATACATAGACACCATATCTTCATGGAATTGAAAAAGTCTTATAAATTATTCTAAAAACAAATTTAAAAAATAAAAAAGAAGCTTGGGAAAATATTCCTTTGTCTATTTCACTTGCCAGCTTTCCAGTCATGTAACAAAGGCCCTAACAGTGCAGGCAGGTCCATAGCAAGCTTTAGTGTTTGTTTACAGATTATTGACTGTCTGACAGGGAACTGAAGGCTGGGAGTTAGCAATCAGGGAAAATTAAAACTGTTTTGCTTGAAGTCGATGCCAATTAGAAAATGAATCCAGACAGAAAATAAAGCATATCTGAAATGGCTGTATAAGTCAATGGGGAAGTCAGAGTAATAAAGACACAACTAAGTATCGTGCTGGTCTTTTTATAGGCACTTAACCAAGGGCTTGGAAATGGGCTCTGCTCTGCAGAGGGTTGAATGATTTCTTTTACTTGAGTTTATTGAATTTACTGTGATTTTATGCTTTGCTAAATTACTCTTATCTTCGGAAACTTAGGTTAAATGCTATTAAAATATAAACACATTTTCCATTAATAAAATTTTAGTAGAGATTAGAGAAGCAAATCGCTAAAGGATCTCTTCATTAAAAAGAAAAAAAGCCTTCCAAATAGCAAAGTAGCCCATGTTGTTTGTTTGTCCGGTTTTTACTTATGTAATACAGGTACCAATGTTTCAGATAGAACTTTCAATATCTCTCTCTCTCTCATTCTTCCCCCCCTCTCTCTCTTAAAGCAAATTAGGAACTCCCAGAAATTCACATAACTATTTCCAGAAGGAATGACCTGCTCACTTACAAATCAAAGAGAGCGACATTCAGATAGACTCTCTGATATTTCATCCTCACCTTCCCATTCCCTCTAATATCATAGTTAATTGATTTACTCTTCCTAGTCCCCATACCCTTGAAATGGGTTATGTGCTCATAAATAAGCACATGTGGAAAATATATAGATTTAGCCAGTGCTTTATATTTTTGCTTGAAATAAGTTTACATTAAATCCATTATGTTTTGGCAATAAATGATTTTAGTTGACCTTTTTGGGTCTGGGGGTATGGCTCGGTGTAGAACACTTGCCTAGTGTGTGCCCCACGTTCCATCCCCAGCACTGCAAAAGCAAAAAAGAATACATCTCACTAACCTTAACTCCTCTGCACTGTTCCTCCTAACCTGCACCACAGACTTTGCTTAACCCTCCGATCAATAGAATCTTTATGTTGAAATGCGTGCTCAGTCATAAAGCTAATAACCTCATTTTACCCACAAAGCCCATGCTATAATGTTTCCTTTCAACATCCAGTATTCATTTAAATATTAATATTTCCCCAACATAGGGATATGCACAATGGACAAATCAGGTAAATGATGCCCTAAAGCTACTGTGGGTCTCTTGAGACTTGGTATATTCCTCGCTCCATCTATCCTTGTTCTCTTTCTTTCTTTCTTTCTTTCTTTCTTTCTTTCTTTCTTTCTTTTTTTATAAAGAAAATAAAATGCGTCATTTTCAAGAAGTTCAAAGACTAAATATGTATTGGTAAATGGAAAGACTTTTAGAATTTTGCATGATTGGTTTGGGGACGCATGTGTGTTGTGCAAAGTTTTCTTCACAAGAACCCCTAGTGGCGGAGGAAGGCAGTGGGGACCCCATGAGACCACAACTTAGCTGGAAGCAATCTGCCAGCAAGTAAGGGATGTCTTTGAAGTCTGGTATTTTTATCTTAAATATTCATGTGAAGTCTTATTTTAATAAAAAAACAGTTACTTTAGATTATATAATATCTAGTACACTCGACACCCTAGGAAGACTTTTCCTTTTTCCGGAGGCTTTGAATGGACACTCAACGAGGGGCTTGATACTCTGGACTCTAGAAGCCCCACCAGACACTAACATCAAAGTTGCCTTCAGGAAGTATTACTAGTTTTAAATTATTTGTCAAAGTCATGATATCCATTGCTTCGGCTAGCATATTACTGTAATGAATTAAGACCTAATTTGAGACATAATTTCTCATCTACCTTTGTCAAGGCTCTAAATTCATAAACAGAAGAAACCCATATAAGTGAGAGTTGTCCACTATGAAGGGGAGGGGCTACGTTGTTACAATGCAGACATAGGTCCTAGTCAGACAAACATCAGAAAGTAGAATTAGTCTACATGAAGAATCAACTCTGATGACAGCAAAAGGAAAAAGGGCCCAGGTGACAAGGGCTGTGTGTCTCTCTGAGGTGGACTGGCATCTCTTGATTCCCTTCTGAGCATACAATGCACAATTCTCTGTGCACACAGTGACCAAAAATGCGGAGCCTCTAAACAAGTTCTGCTTCAGAGGTCTAAGACCCACCTCTGACCTCCGTAGGCACCTGATGATACAGACACACATGCATACATGCAATGAAAACTGAAACGAGTCTCTAAAAAAAAGCAAGCAGACTTAAGAAGTTATCATTGTGACAATATATCTGTGCTAAGTAAACTCAAAGGAGGGAAGATTTATTGTAGCTCGTGCTTTCAAGGATTAGTTAATGGTCTGCTGGTTTCATTGCTTTAGGTCCATGGCAAGGCAGAACATCATGACAGAAAGCATATGCTTTAACAGACCTGTTAGCTCATGGTGGTGGTAGGGAACGTCACATGGAGGAGCACAGGGTGGACTGTAGGAGAACACTGGAGATGAAAATTGTAACTGTGGGAAAAAGCTCAATTACAGGTATGAGGGAAACAGATGTTTGTGTAAGCAATTGTAAGCCTATGGATGGGGTTTGACTGTGTGCCTCAATTAACATGCAAGCATCCTCCATTTATGGAGGGCTGATTTAACATCACAGAGTTCCTGCAATTATCTAGTCATGTTCATGGTGTGTGTGTGTGTGTGTGTGTGTGTGTGTGTGTGTAATATGTATTAAAGCAACTGATACACACACTGATACTGATTTCTTTGACATTTGCATTCTTAATCACTAAATTCCAAGGATAGATTTGCAGGCTGATGGCAAGCCTAGCCACTTTAACTCTAGCTAGTTCTTGCTGTGTGGCATCTGCTAGAAGAATGACAGTGGTTAGAAAAATTGAATTCAGGGGCTTCTAGTTACCACTTTAGGTTGCCAGTTGATTATTGGAAGCAGATATATTGACAATAGAGGTAGTTGCCAGATGAAATATTGTCTACATAATTAAAATAGCTCTTCTATTTTTCTGCTGTTATAATTAAGAAAATGAATATGGCTAATTATATTCATGTATGCATGTTCTCAAAGGGAATGCAGTGACCTTCTGCTAATATCAGACTTTATCTTTACTTTACAAATCACCAACTGCAGAAGTGAGAAGAAAAAAGAACCATGTGGATGAGATGCATTTGATCCAGTGGATTTATTATTTTATTGTATGATAATGGTGTGTGTGATCACGTGGTGTATCTATGTGTGTAGGTGCAGCAGGGAGGCAGTTCTCACCTTGTATATTTACATGCATTTTGAGAGGTGAACTCGGGTCCTCAAGTGTAATTACATCCTCGGGGAGAAAGCATCTTCCCTGGCTGAGCCATTTTACTGGCTCCCCTTGTACTGACTCTTCACAATAGAAAACTGCTGGAAAGCTAAAGGCACCAGTTGTAATTAATTTCTTTATGAATAAATGAGTACATGAAAGTAAAATCTTAGGTATATCTAAAAAATTGTATTTTATAGATGCGATTATCAAGAAGTAAAGATTTACTATGACCACTTAACCCTAAATATTTAGTACTGCAAAAGTTTGACCTATGTTTTTTTTTTTTTTTTTATTGTTTGAAAGAAATACTAGAGTCAAAAGTTAATGTTAACATTTAACTTCTGCAGAATGTTTGGTATCCTGTCCTCTGTAAAGTTTACACAGGAATGAATTAATCATGGAGAAAATAGTGTTTAAAACTAAGAAGCTGGACAAGAGAGGGCAAGATGGCTCTCCTGGTAAAGGCTCTTGCCTTCAAGCCTGATTAGCTGAGTTTGATCCCCAGAATCCACATGACAGAAGAAGAGAGTGTGCACACCTACTCACACCCCCATGACACTCGCACACACACACACACACACACACACACACTCAGACTGAATAATGGTAAAAATAAAGTTCATAAAAAAGTAAAATGTTACACTACTTAGTAGAATATTGGTGAAATTAAATCGATTTAATTTATAAATTTATAGTTAATTTTTAAAGTATCTCTTTCTCTATGTCTTTGCTGATAGAATAAATCAAATATATGAATAAAGTATGGGAGGGCTGCTTTTTGCTTATAAGGAGGGCAGTCCTTGGGAGCTCTTCTATAAAGACATCATGACCAAAGGAACATGTTATAGAATATGATGGATCCTTCTCCACCCATCCCCCACCCCCACCCCACCCTCACTGCCCACAGAGTAAACTGAGTCTTCTAAGTAGAATGGTGGCTGGAGCAGGCTTTGCAACAGGTGAGAAAGCTCATGACTTGGTCATAACTCATTCTCAGACAGAACTCCAACATCCTTACAGAAGAACTTCACTTCTGGAAACTTCTAACTTCAAACTCATATTGAAAAGAAGGAAGAACACGTTAAAAAGTTTTAGCGGTGTCCCCTGCCCCAACTCAGAAGAATCAAAATCCCACTTGTCTCATGATTTTCACTTTAGATAAGTCTCACAGAGACGTACAAATCTGCCTAAGAAAGGGGAGGGAGGAGAGCAGAACTAGAGTACTGTGGGGAAAAATGTTCACTTTTTTAATCTGCTCCATATTTAAAAAACAAAAACAAAAACAAAAACAAAAGCAAATAAAACAAAAAAAACTAGTTTTGGTATTTTTCCTAAGATTTATGCTCTGTATGAGTAGAATACTAACTTTCTGGTTTGTTTATTGAATATCTTTAAGAGCCTGGGAGGACATAAAGCTAGACCTCTTAGAACTTAAGAAGACGTACTACAGCCTGTAATCATGGGCTTAGAAATACTACTTACATGTTGTTTTAGCTTTGAACATAAAAAAAACAAAAACAAAAAAAAAAAAAAACAAAAAAACAAAAAACCCCAAAAACATGCAGGCCTGTTCGTGTGCTGTCTATTGGTGCTCTGGAGCTCCAGATGACAATGCTAAACAGTTACAAAGAGGTAGTATGGCTTGATGAATATTCAGTGTCTTATCTTGGTCTCTTTAGTGCTGCTCCAGCACAACATCTGGGACCTTAAAGAGCAGAGAACCACGTCATACAATTCTAATGCCAGAGGCTGAAGTTCAAAGAAGTGTCTGCATCCAGCAAAATTCTGGCTGTCCCAGGCTAGAAGGTGAAAGGGGTAGAGAACACAGAGAGAACAGGAGAGAAGGAGGAGGGGAGTGAGGAAGAGAAAGAAAGGGGGAGGGTAGGAGTAGAGTGGAGTGAGGAAAGGGGCTTACTCTTTCATCTGGTACCCAACCAACTAACATCCAGGAGGCTAGCCTGTTTCATGATAATAAGGAGAATCTGCACTCAAGGGCAGAGCATCCCAATCCACTCACATTACACTTCATTGCCTCAGGAATTAAGTCTCTGACACATGATTGGGGATGGGGCAGGATATATTCAAATCATAGCAAGACCACTTCTACTAAAAGGAAACATTTTTGCTGAGCCCTGCTTTACATAATTGAAAAGTTATGACAGCAAAATCTAGGGTTCTTTTCTCTCTGTAAAACTTCTGAGTGATCAGTTTCTTTGCACAGATGGTGAACTATTGGATATAGATGAGATTGGTGAGGTGGGTCAAGTGGGGGAGCGTGGGATAATCTGCTTTTTATTCCCCCATGCACTACATTCCGTATTTACAAATCTCTGGTCTCAGACTTTCCTTGGTGCCCTGTTACCTGAAATAAGCTGATGCAAGACAGTTACTTTCAACTGTCATCTTTATTTATTATACATCTTTCCTTTTATAGAGAAAAGAACAAAAATGAAGTAGTCTGTACTGAGCTCACTTTTCTCATAAGTCAGTAGCAACCGATACCAGGAGTAGACAGCACAAAAATATGGCTCAGAACCTGCTGTCAGCTCGATGCTCTGACTTCTCTCCCTGGGGATCAATAGAGCCACCCACCACCAGCTGAACTTTGTAATCGAGGCCCTACTGTAACTCTGTGATGGGCTCTTCCCATTTGACCGCCTGTACCTGAGCTAAATTTATTTCTCCTCTGACCTTTACATGACTCTAATCACCTAGGGATAAAAAGGGATAAAAAAGAGAATTTTTAGCACACCTTCTACCATGGGAGGAGTGGAGCCTTTATATATATATATATATATATATATATATATATATATATATATATATATGCAGGGCATTTTTAAAACTTGGCTTTTACAATTTTTAAAAGACAAAAACCACTACTTCTGGGAAATAAGATGAGTCACTGGAGGGTTATCATAGGATCCCAGAAGTGAGAGAAAATTGGTACAAAAACCTGCTCTGAAGGGTGGAGGGAAGAAAAGGGGGAAAGGGGAAAAGATTGTAGGAGGGAGTGACCAGGAGGGGGACAGTGAGCAGGATGTAAAGTGAATAAGTAAAAAAAAATTAATTAAAAAATTTACAGAAGTCTCTATAGCTAAAATTCGTTGACTGAGAGCAGCTGATAACACGACAACAGAGTTGTCATGTTCCTGTTGAGAGCCAAGTAAATGGGGAAGCGCAATTGCTAATCTACTGTATTAGACTAGACATAGATAGGGCTTGGAGGGATTGCTGGGTGTCCCTGGCATTATAGCACCCTGAAATGGCCTGAGTATGGGGACAGTGGTCAGGGACAGGTGTCCCTTGAGTGGCACCAAGCAATCTAACCCTCAGCAGTGGGCTCATGTCACAAGAAGGAAAGGGTGAGACATACACTTGAGAATTTTGAAGTATACTCAAAACTCCAGCTATTAATAACTTGTGTGTCATAGTATAGATAGTTTTCAATCAAAAGAATAAAAATCTTATCTAACAACAAACTCTTGTTTACTTTATGATCAGTGATTAAGTTGTACTATTGTGCAAAGGGGACAATCAAATCCTTCATTCTCTACTCTTGGTGGCTGTCAAACTCTAATCCTGTAGATGGTTTAGGGGTTAACAAATGAACGCTTGAGCAGGACAATACTTTATTTCCAGGCACGTTTTAAAATTATCAGGCTTTTTATTGATATTTTTACACTTGGTTGAAAGAGTAGACTGTTATATTGATGAATATCTTTAGGAAAATGCAAATTATCTCTTTGCTCAGACTCCAAATAAAACCAGAGCATTGTAGTTCCTTTTTTTTTTTTTTAAAAATCTAATCTTAGTAGGTCAGATACAAACATGATTTGAGTAGCCTTGGTGTGTCATGGCAGAGTTAAATCTAAAGGGATAATGGGGGTGGGGTAAAATGTGGAAGTGGCTTGGAGAGGGAATATTGGTGAGCCAAGGAATCCCTCTTTTCTTTGGCCTATTCCTTCTCTGCTTCTGTTAGAGCAGTGCCTCGGTCTACGAGAAGCTGCCAGCTCAGATATCTACGGTTAGAATATCTTCTCATCGGAGGAACAGAGGTTTGGCAAGAACCATCAGAAAGGGTGGTGAATGGAGCTAGAGAGATGGCTCAGTAGTTCAAATTCCACACTGCACTTACAGAGGACCTGAGTTTAGTTCCCAGCACTTACATTGTGAAGCTCACAAATGCCTGTAACTCAACTCCAACACATTACTTACCTTGTTCTGGCCTTCAAGGGAACCTGCACTTACACATGTAAACAGTTCAAAATAAAATAAGTCTGAGAGAAAGAGAGAGAGTCGGAGACAGACAGAGACAGACAGAGAGACAAAGACACACAGAGAGACAAAGACAGAGACAGAGAGAGTTGAGCACTATTCAAGTTGTTAGGAGGGAAATATTCAGTGTTTTTTGATTTTCCAGTTAATTGTAAACTTATGTATTAAGGGCTGATAACTAATTTGAAAATTTATAACCAAGTCAGACTGAATATATGTTTTAAGTGCATTTGGCCTCTTGTCTGAATTTCTGACTTCTCCAATGCAGTCTGTGAAGTTAGAGAACCCTCCTTTGCAAGCACAGAAAGTCCCCCGAGAGGATTCAATAAAGCTACTAACTAGGAACACACTAACATTCCAGAATATGTACATATGCACAAAGCACTCCATCAGGTACTGGAGGAAATGTTAGGACATTTACAATTTTTAAGTAATCTCAAAATGCCTATTTTTAAAGCATATGTTACATTCATTGGTATGGTGTGTGTGTGTGTGTGTGTGTATATATATATATATATATATATATATATATATATATATATGTAATTGGTATAGTATATATGGTATATAATATATATAATATACATTATATATAGAGAGAACATATATGTATATATGTATGTAAAATTTATAAACACCTATATGGTATATATATATATATGTTCTTAAAGACTTTAGGGTGAAATAATTTTAGAAAGCATGAAGATACAAGTAAAATCAAAGAAATTGTGTCTTTCCCAGGACTGAGAAGCTACATGCACACGTCTTGCATGTCCCAGTGCCTTGAAGAGTCTGTACATACTTTCTTGCTTCCTTAGAGTTAACAAGTACTCAATTGTGCTGGAAGTCCTCAGGTGGAAAGAAGATGAGGTTTGGGAAGAACAGAAGGTTCTTCTGAGATAGAATGTTTTGATTTACCTATTAGGACTCGAAGTAAGTTTAAAAGAGTCCTCTCATCCCTCTTCCATGCTGGACTGTTCTTTCTATAGTATACTGTATCATTACTGGGGTGCCATATTGATTCCATCAGTGCTGAATGAGTTCACATCATAAAATTCCTTAGAGGACCTCATATAAAGCCATGTGCCAGGTACCACCATGGCCCAGGCACAGAAAAGCAATCCTTTTATAGATAGTCATTTGGTTCTTAAAATGATTTATTGATGACTCTACAGGCTCCAGGAAGTATCTTACATTTCTCATATAGACAGTCACTTAATTTTGAGCATGATGCTGAGCCAACAAAATGTCCATCCATTAATATGATACCACTGGGCTTCAAAGAGAATAAGTGATTTGCCCTGGTCCTGTAACTCCAGGAAGTGATGTCAGTGCAGTTCTGTCAGGGTATCCAACCTGTAATCACAAAGGCTATATAGTCCTCTATATTCCAACTACCACAGCAAACTGGGTTCAGACCTCAGCAACACCTTCGCAACAACTAAGCTGCACTCTGTGTTCATGTGCAGTTTTGACAGCTGCTGGATTTACTTCCACTGCTTGTCTTTTACTATGACGTCAGCAGGAGATCAGGAAAAACGGATTGCAAATACTGAAGAAGACTTATTTACTTGGTTTTATGTGTTTAACCAGTTTCTTTTTTTCCCTCCCATCAAGGTAGATAAATCAATGTACAAAAAAGTGGCATTTTGTTCTTCAGTGTCAACATCTCCCTTTAATTTCTGGTGCTAGAGGTCAAACCCAGGGCGGTATAAATGCTCTACCACTGAGCTACACAGAGACACAGTTTACCTCTTTCTAGTTTGTTCTTTAGTGCTCAGAGGAAAGGACATTATAAGCATTGTACACCCAGAAATGCTTTTAGCATATACCCCTATCTATTTTAAACTAATGAGTACACTTTAAAAATCATCCTATATAAATGCATATATGTGTGCTGTGTTTTTGATGGTGACGTGGTATTAAGTCATTTGTCATACAGCTTTTAAAGGTCACCCTGCTGTTCTAGAAATGATACACCTGCCTTCAGGGTATGTGCATTTCTACAGTGGAAATAGACACTATGTGAGTACTTCAAAATGTATTGTTATGAGGTTAGGAGATGGTTCAGTTGGTAAAGTGATTGCTGTTTCACCATGAGGATCTTTCAGAGTTCAGCCTCTGAAACCCATGTCTAAGGCTAAGTGTTGTAGTATGCACCTATACCTGCAGTGCTTTTGTGGCAGGGACAGAAGGGCCCATGCAATTCTACATGTTAAGCCCCTGGTCTTAGTATGAAAATCTGTCTCAAAGATTAAAGTACACAGCTCCTAAAGAATGACATCTGAGGTTGACCTGTGGATTCTACAAATATGGCATACAGTAAGTACACTACAGATACACACACATGTTGTATGATCAGTATGTCTAAATAAAAATATATACACTGTCCAGAGTGTGTGATATTGTCTTTTTTCATAACTTAGATCAGCTAAAATGCATTCACTATTCTTCTAGGATGAGTATTTAGGTTATCTTCAGACTTTTGTTGCTAGAACACGAAGCCTCTACTATCACTTTAATGTTACCTTTCTTGTGTGGGAAAATATACTGTTGTGAATGACCTTCGTACAGATTTAGAATGGGGATTGGCTATTATTTTTAAGAGACACTCAAGCTCCCTATGTTTGTTTGACTTAGGAATGTAAAGTTCTCTGCCAGAATCTGAGATGTGAAGTCAAAGACTTTATATCCAAAAGAGTACTAGTTAGTGGCTAAACTGATGAAGAGGGAGATGGATCCCAGCACTGAGTTGACCAGGCAAGCCTTACCTGTTCCCCAGCCTCAGGAAAATATCTTCACAGACAGACTTTCTTGCTGCCTAGCATATTTCCTGTCTCCTCTGCTCTCTCTCCCTGCTGTCACTAACAACAACTTGGCTGCAATACAAGCAATCTCACCGTTACCTCTCTTGGCCCTTGTCATATTTTATTCTGGGCCTGAGCTTTTGCAGATTGTTAGCAGCGATCAGCTATAAAAATAGTCCACTTGTACTACAGGACATAAAAGTGCAGGGTGGGTTGTGGGCTCTCAGAGAGTCCTGTTAACCTTTGCAGAACTAACTGTGATGTACTGATCAAGACAGGATATTACCTGACTGAGGGAAAGGGGGGCCAATGAGAGCATTTGGATGATGAAGGATGATGTATCCATTTCATCAGTTGGGCTGGGAGAGAGAGCCGCTAATTTTATTATCAAGCTCTCATTGTCCCTAGCTTTACAAGAAAAGTAGCACTCAACTGTAAATATCAGAAGGGGGATTAAAAATGCTTCTTCTTTGCTCTGAGTCATTGTGGACTCCAAAGAAAGCTGCAGTGTGTACAAAAACTGCCTTCCCATTCAATTGAATAAATGTCAACTTGAACACCAGAAAGAAAAATGCCATTGGGAGATCTTCTAAAATACAAAATCTTCAAATATCTCAGAGAGAACTCCCCGGGAAGTTTGGAAAAGAACTGTTTCGTAAAGAACTCCCAAAACTGTTGGTCACTGCATGTTCCTGAGTCAAGGGGTAAAGGCTTTAAAGTTTTCACTTGAATTACACAGTTCTTATTTTCCAATCAGACACACTTTGTGGATTTATGGTGTTAAGGGATTTACATTATCTATTAATACAATGCTGTCAGGTGCAATCTGGTACATAAGCAGTTCTCAACATTTCAAGAGGAAGACTCAGAAACAACGTGGATGCTAATTGTTAGGCAAGATGAGCTTCTCTACCATCAAGACATCAACAGAGAGGATTCATATCCTAGACTTCATATGTATCCATGGATGTATCATCTCCTCTTGATCGAAAAAACAAACAAATGTTTTGATATAGATAGGTAACAGGGAGATAGATAGATGAAAGAAAGAAAGAAAGAAAGAAAGAAAGAAAGAAAGAAAGAAAGAAAGAAAGAAAGAAAGAAGGAAAGATAGATAGATGGCAGGTGAATTGATGAATAACAGATATAAATGCAGGTATACCACATACATATGTATATATGCAAAAACTTATGTGCATTTATGTGCATGTGTGTGTATGCTTTTCAAATGTGTTCTCATTTAGTTACTTTTCTATTACTATCATAAAGTAGTACCAGAAAGAAATTTTGAGGACAAAGGGTTTATTTGTCTTACATCTCCTGAAGTAATACATGGTGGGGAAGATATGGTAGACACAGCATGAAGCTGGGTATTCACATTTCACCTGCACTCAGAATATACATAGAGAACAGGAAGTGGGGGTTACTATTAAACTGCAACATCTGCTTTCAGTGACCTACTTGCTGCTGCAAAGCTCTGACTCTTAAAGGCTCCAAGACCTTCCTAAACAGAACCACCAGCTGGAAACCAACTGTTCAAGTCCTTGAGCCTGTCGTGAGAGACGTCTTTCATTGAAACCGCAATAGCTCTTTGGTTCACAACTCAGGCTAGAACCATTTTTAGAACAGAAGATTCTCACACAGACTGTTGTCTATAATGGCCACCAAGCCCTTGTATTAACAGAAACCTTCAGTCTGCCTTTGTAGCTAAAATATCCTAATAGTAACTTTTTCTGTAGGTGAAATAAGGAAGATATGTGTATCTATGAATTCTCATTATTTCCTCTACCCCATACTCACCAGCAATGGTATGTTTTCAAAGTAACATGGTTTAATTTGCTCCCACAACAAAGTAAATTGCAGCTAGGTTTTCTTTAATACATAGAATTTTTAACAGTGAATTAGTTTCTCCTTTCCACTTCATTAATTGGAGTGAAAGTCATTACGAGACAAAAAAACCATTGAATGAGGTCAATATGGAGGCAGTTTCCAAATTTTAGATACTGGTGTTAGTGAAAATGTGACATATTATTGCCAAATGGAATTTTAACCAATTTACTTACACCTGTTTTTATATCCATGGGATCTCACTGAGTGCAGTGAAAAATCACAGCCACTGTGATCTTCATACAAACAGAAATAAGGGGAAAGGAAAACTAACTTCGATGTTAGTAGTTAGGAACATACTACCTTTTCAGTTCTCTCACATTATTATAGGGATCAAATCATAAGCTTTGATCCCTGACAGGCTTTCAGGTCCCTGATTGCATCCAAAAAAGTCTTGTGTATTACTTGAATTCTTGTGGCTGGTACTAAATACTCACAAACAATGCTTAAGTACAGGAATAGCTCATGGATCTATGTCCTCTTGGCATCCCCTCCCCCCTCTGAAACTGTACTGAGGAAGGATGTAATGGCAGTAGGGTAGGGAAAACTGCTCACCCCATGGGATCTAGGTTGCACAGAAAAAAACCTTGATGAGATAGATGGTAAGATGAATTTCACATTATAGCATCTGCTTTCTGAATTCATGATATAGATACTCAACAAAATGAGTATAAAACAGAGGTCAATAAAACAGAATGTAAAGTAGAGAATTAAAGACATTGTGGCAGCAACAGCAGATGAGTATGTTATGTACATATGTATGACCAGAGTGTTGGAGCTGTAATGAACAAGAGTATTAACAAAATGCTATGCATTTATGTTACAACAAATAGTTAATTGTGTGCTCTCTCCTGTCACATTCTACATGTGATAGTAAACCAAACCAATGACTATCATCAATGACACCTGAGACTCCATAAATTTACAGCTTATAGTGTAGAAGAGAATGGGTCCAGAAAATGTGTGTGTATGTGTGTGTGTCCAGGTGGAGAAAAATAATTATGTACATGGAGTGCAGCCATTTAGCTTAATTCCAGAGTTTATGTTGGCTGTGGTGTACATATATCCAGTAACCATATCTGCCTATATCATGAAAATGTTTTATGTCATCATATGTTTCATTTCCTTGTTCAATTGTAAATTATTTCAGAACAGGAAGAGAACATGGGAGGAATTTCTACACTTCCCTATTCACAAAACAGGAATTTCAACAAATTTTTTCAGTAATTCCAGCATAATTCTGTTGTAAGGTTCATTAATATAACTCAAGTCAAATCTCCAGCATAGTGGGGATATGGCACAGTGGGCAAAGGTGATTGCTGCCATTCCTGACAGACTGAACTTGATACCTGGTCCTAGAATAGGAGAAGAACTAGAATATCAACTCTATGAGATTCATGATATACATAATACATATATACATATATGTGCATGTGTGCGCACATACACACACACATACAGAAGGAGGGGAACACAGACAGATAGAGTGTAAATAAATAAATAAGCCCATGTAAATGAATCATTATCAAAGAGAATGTGCTACTTAGCAAATACAGGATCTTGAAACAATTTCTCAACTTAAGGTGTGAAGTCAATCTTAAACCCTGTGAACTAGAAACGTGGAAAAGGCTGATTCCCCACATGACAAGAACTCTCCATTTTTGCTTGCACAGCAAAGGCATCTGTTACATTTTAATTTGCTCATTCTTATTTTGCTCTCTGAAGCAACACAAAATCAAATTCTACTGTTTATGTTAGTTCTCCTGAGCCACTTATTGTATCAGAGAAACAAGTTTACCTTAAGGATCATCTTATTCCACACAACTCAGCCCCTGGGAGATGGCAGGCACTCAGATGCCCTTACCTAGTAAATGAATGAGAAATTGAACCAATGGCTTAGATGTCTAATTTTAGTTGACCTTGTTAAGGAATATTTTCGCCCATTGATAATATAAGGAAAACTGTAAAACAACTGGGTGTGTTTAACTACCTTGTATCGTGAACAAAGCAAGTGACTCAATTAGCTGTGATATGCTTGAGTGTTACTTGAGACTTAATAGAATAATTACTGGTTTTAGCCAAGGAGTGTTTTCTCTTTTACTTTAATTATTAATATCTGTTTTATAGGCACCCTTAAAAATTCTTTTAGTGAGGAAGAGAACATTTTCCTTATTTCAGAAATGAAAAGTGCCATGGTTATCTGTCCAACAACTAAATGTTCAGTTGAATGTTGCAATTTAAAATATGTTTACTTTTCATGCAAATAGCTGGTAACTGCCTTAAGTAAGGAAATGGATTGTTTGCAGGGAGCTCTGTATGTGGTACTATTGGCTGAAGCTCTTAGCTGGGTTTCCTGTGCTGCAGAAACCATTCCAGGTGGTTAAAATAAATGTTGTTATGATGGTGATAAGGAGCACCTTCCCTTGTGTGTAATAACAACTCTGCAAGCTGATGGGCCCTAAACAGGTCTCCAGAGAATGTCACACAGAACTGGAACAGCTAATTTGAAGACACATTTTAGCGAGGAGGTTAATGCTCATGACTCTACAGTCTCTCAAGTTCAAGGAATTGGTACTGAGCCCAAAGAAAGACCAATGACAAGAACACTCCGTTTACATCCATAAATGGTATTTAATAGAGATTTAATAGAATAATTACTGGTTTTAGCCAAGGAGTGTTTTCTCTTTTACTTTAATTATTAATAAAAATTGACTTGGCCTCTTTTGGCTATTATTCAACATTATGATCAGAACTACACCCTAGACATATTGCTATGCTTCTGAGTACCTCCCTGACTATTTCTGGACACTTCCATGTCTTGGCATCCACTCTTCTTGCTATTTGTTCCTAAACCTTCCCCATGAAACTGAAATGGTGCTACTCCTGTCCCTGTCATTACAACCACGGCTGACCTCATGACATTCTTAACCTGTGTTGTATATTCATGGTCGTCGTTAGGTGCATTCTTCAGTAAAAGGAGCATCACCATCATAGCATGGTGACGCTGTCTACAATAGTCCTCAAAGGCGGATATGCATCATGATTGCCTGACCAACCAATTGAAAACAGTTTCTATGTTCCCGCTACATTTGCTACTCTTTAGACCTGAAATCTTGTCTTCATACAGCTAGGCATAGTGTAATGACATTTTGGTTAACTGCAGACTGTATGCACAAGGGTGATTCTGTAAGATTGTAATTGAGCTGAAAAACTAGCATCACCTAAAGGTGTTGTTTAGTTCTTAAGTTTCATTTGGCGATGCTAATAAAAACAACCCCAGAGTGCTTCCAGTCATATGAAAGTATAACATGCAATTTTGCACAGCACGTATTTGATAATGATGATAAGTTATTATGTAAGTGGTTTGTGTTTTACTATACTAAACTTTTAAACCATTACCTAGTGTTTACTCTTTAAAAGCATGTTAGTTGTGAAACAACATTGGGCATGTTCTAGACAGTATGGAACACGGAGATGACTGCTTTATATCAAATATTATCCTTAATATACAGAAGAAACAAGTGTGGAAAAAAACAGATGTGATCCCTATCCTGTGTAAGCCTAGGCTAAGTTATGTGTCTGTGCCTTAGCCTTTAACAGAATAAGCAAAGAAGTTTGACAAGTTTAAACTGCAATACCTTAAAATGGAAAAGTCCTGAGAATAAAGGTATGGGACCTGAGGGCTATTAATGGGATTTGGAACAAATGTTTTTGGAACAAATGATTAGGGAGCCTTTTGAGCTCTGAATCACAAGCATTTAAGGATGGCTTCTAGGAAGGGAGATAGTAAGATGGAGAACATTGGGAATAAGATTGTCCTCTTTGTTTTCCATGTATTTATGCAATATGTGGTAGTCATGCACAAGAAGGTAGAGGGCAGGCACACCAATGAAACAAAGAGAAAAGATTCCATGTTTCTGTGAGGTCTACATCCTATAAGACAAATGCACAAAACAAATTGGGTAAATTTGTGTAACCTGTGGAAGAAACAAGTGATGAGGACAATAAGTGGAGACTCAGGTGAATGAAGAGGAGTGCTGAGCTTATACACAGACTTCATTGCAACTTGGATAGCACTCTATTCTAAGAGATGGAGACAAAGATAGATAGATAGATAGATAGATAGATAGATAGATAGATAGATAGATAGATGATAGATAGATAGATAGATAGATAGATAGACAGACAGACTTAATGTTTAAAAGGTTCAGACTTGAGGAATAACATCTGAGGATTCTGGAAACCTGTACCTTTTATATACTACATCTGTCTATCATCTATCTATCTATCTATCTATCTATCTATCTATCTATCTATCTATCTATTCACCATCCATCCATCCATCCATCTATCTACTATCTATCTATATCTATCATTTTTGTGGGCACAGAACATGAATGCCACAATAAGCATGTAGTCAGAAGACAGCCTAAATGAACCTGTTGTTTCCTTCCACGGTATTGGTTCTGAAGATCAAACTCAAGTGTTCAGTCTTGGTAGCACCTTTAGCTGGTAGACGACCCTGCCAGGCCCCTTCTTCATTTGCTATTCTTTGGTTGACTTGTTTATTCTTTGATTGATTTGTTTATTCTTTGAGGTTTTCACTAGTTCAGAGCAAGTTCTAGAAAAAAACAGTCCATCTGCTAGCAAGCCCCTGGGACTCCACCTATCTCTTTTTCAGCACTAGGATTACAAGTATTTGCTGATATGCTCTGCTTTGTTTCTGTATGTATGTATTGTGTGACAAAACTTATGCTGGGGAGATATAAGACACATGTCTATTAAATTCAGACAAGATTTCACAATGGACCACCATATGTATGCTCCCAGATCCAATGTGATGGACCAATGAGTTTTATTGGCATTACTTGGCAGAACATGGGTAAGGAGTTAGTTATAAGAGCAGAAATAGCCAGGCATGGTGGTGCACACCTTTAATCCCAGCACTCAGGAGGCAGAGGCAGGCAGATTTCTGAGTTCGAGGCCAGCCTGGTCTACAAAGTGAGTTCCAGGACAGCCAGGGCTATACAGAGAAACCCTGTCTCGAAAAACAAACAAACAAACAAACAAACATAAAAGAGCAGAAATGATTCAATGACAGCTGCATCACCACAGCTTACCCCAACATTGGCAACAGCTCACAAAAACAAGGAACCTGTAGGACACTCCACTGCCTGTAGGCAGCTCAACAGGTTGGAAGTGACTCTATTGGTTAAAATCTCTTCCAGACAGTTCACCTGGTTTTGGCTTTTCTAGGTTGCTGGGCAGGTCTCAGAGTTTTCTTTTTAGCAGCTTGTCTTGCTCAGGAGTCTTTTTTGTAGCTCTTGGTCCGTTGCTTATTTTGGCAAGGAGAGGTCTAGTTGATCTGGTCAGTTTCCAGGACTTCCTTAAGCTATTTTGAGTTGTTCACCTTTCTGCTTAAGGAGCTTGGTTGCAAGATGAGATGTTTCAATATTGAGAAAACTTATACAACTGTGTGTGGCAAGTGTTCTAAGTACCACATTAACATTTTTCATCGCAGCAGTACTGGACTGAAAGACCCCCGAAGGGAGACCCTCACTCAAGCCTCGGGACAGCCGCGGACCCAAGAAGACACTGAGACGAACTCAAAATGTAGAGGGCAAGATTTAATAAAGCAACAGCAAGAAAGCACATAGACCAGAGCTCTGGGGTCGAAACTCATACACCTAGTGTGGTGTAGAGGAGAATCGACCTCAAGCCAAAATTTTTCACAGGCTTTTTTTTTTTTTTTTTTTTTTTTTAAGAAGGAAGACCAAAGTATGGATGCTTTGATCCTTCTTTTTTTTTTTTTTTTTTTTCCTTTTTTTTTTTTTCCATTTTTTATTAGGTATTTAACTCATTTACATTTCATGCTATACCAAAAGTCCCCCATATCCACCCACCCCCACTCCCCTGCCCACCCACTCCCCCTTTTTGGCCCTGGTATTCCCCTGTACTGGGGCATATAAAGTTTGCAAGTCCAATGGGCCTCTCTTTCCAGTGATGGCCGACTAGGCCATCTTTTGATATATATGCAGCTAGAGTCAAGAGCTCCGGGGTACTGGTTAGCTCATAATGTTGTTCCACCTATAGGGTTGCAGATCCCTTTAGCTCCTTGGCTACTTTCTCTAGCTCCTCCATTGGGAGCCCTATGATCCATCCATTAGCTGACTGTGAGCATCCACTTCTGTGTTTGCTGGGCCCCGGCATAGTCTCACAAGAGACAGCTACATCTGCGTCCTTTCAATAAAATCTTGCTAGTGTATGCAATGGTGTCAGCGTTTGGATGCTGATTATGGGGTGGATCCCTGGCTATGGCTATGGCAGTCTCTACATGGTCCATCCTTTCATCTCAGCTCCAAACTCCGTCTCTGTAACTCCTTCCATGGGTGTTTTGTTCCCAAATCTAACGAGGGGCATAGTGTCCACACTTCAGTCTTCATTCTCCTTGAGTTTCATGTGTTTAGCAAATTATATCTTATATCTTGGGTATCCTAGGTTTGGGGCTAATATCCACTTATCAGTGAATACATATTGTGTGAGTTTCTTTGTGAATGTGTTACCTCACTCAGGATGATGCCCTCCAGGTCCATCCATTTGGCTAGGAATTTCATAAATTCATTCTTTTTAATAGCTGAGTAGTACTCCATTGTGTAGATGTACCACATTTTCTGTATCCATTCCTCTGTTGAGGGGCATCTAGGTTCTTTCCAGCTTCTGGCTATTATAAATAAGGCTGCTATGAACATAGTGGAGCATGTGTCCTTCTTACCTGTTGGGGCATCTTCTGGATATATGCCCAGGAGAGGTATTGCTGGATCCTCCGGTAGTACTATGTCCAGTTTTCTGAGGAACCGCCAGACTGATTTCCAGAGTGGTTGTACAAGCCTGCACTCCCACCAACAATGGAGGAGTGTTCCTCTTTCTCCACATCCTCGCCAGCATCTGCTGTCACCTGAATTTTTGATCTTAGCCATTCTGACTGGTGTGAGGTGGAATCTCAGGGTTGTTTTGATTTGCATTTCCCTGATGATTAAGGATGTTGAACATTTTTTCAAGTGCTTCTCTGCCATTCGGTATTCCTCAGGTGAGAATTCTTTGTTCAGTTCTGAGCCCCATTTTTTAATGGGGTTATTTGATTTTCTGAAGTCCACCTTCTTGAGTTCTTTATATATGTTGGATATTAGTCCCCTATCTGATTTAGGATAGGTAAAGATCCTTTCCCAATCTGTTGGTGGTCTTTTTGTCTTATTGACGGTGTCTTTTGCCTTGCAGAAACTTTGGAGTTTCATTAGGTCCCATTTGTCGATTCTCGATCTTACAGCACAAGCCATTGCTGTTCTGTTCAGGAATTTTTCCCCTGTGCCCATATCTTCAAGGCTTTTCCCCACTTTCTCCTCTATAAGTTTCAGTGTCTCTGGTTTTATGTGAAGTTCCTTGATCCACTTAGATTTGACCTTAGTACAAGGAGATAAGTATGGATCGATTCGCATTCTTCTACACGATAACAACCAGTTGTGCCAGCACCAATTGTTGAAAATGCTGTCTTTCTTCCACTGGATGGTTTTAGCTCCCTTGTCGAAGATCAAGTGACCATAGGTGTGTGGGTTCATTTCTGGATCTTCAATTCTATTCCATTGGTCTACTTGTCTGTCTCTATACCAGTACCATGCAGTTTTTATCACAATTGCTCTGTAGTAAAGCTTTAGGTCTGGCATGGTGATTCCGCCAGAAGTTCTTTTATCCTTGAGAAGACTTTTTGCTATCCTAGGTTTTTTGTTATTCCAGACAAATTTGCAAATTGCTCCTTCCAATTCGTTGAAGAATTGAGTTGGAATTTTGATGGGGATTGCATTGAATCTGTAGATTGCTTTTGGCAAGATAGCCATTTTTACAATGTTGATCCTGCCAATCCATGAGCATGGGAGATCTTTCCATCTTCTGAGATCTTCTTTAATTTCTTTCTTCAGAGATTTGAAGTTTTTATCATACAGATCTTTCACCTCCTTAGTTAGAGTCACGCCAAGATATTTTATATTATTTGTGACTATTGAGAAGGGTGTTGTTTCCCTAATTTCTTTCTCAGCCTGTTTATTCTTTGTATAGAGAAAGGCCATTGACTTGTTTGAGTTTATTTTATATCCAGCTACTTCACCGAAGCTGTTTATCAGGTTTAGGAGTTCTCTGGTAGAATTTTTAGGGTCACTTATATATACTATCATATCATCTGCAAAAAGTGATATTTTGACTTCCTCTTTTCCAATTTGTATCCCCTTGATCTCCTTTTGTTGTCGAATTGCTCTGGCTAATACTTCAAGTACTATGTTGAAAAGGTAGGGAGAAAGTGGGCAGCCTTGTCTAGTCCCTGATTTTAGTGGGATTGCTTCCAGCTTCTCTCCATTTACTTTGATGTTGGCTACTGGTTTGCTGTAGATTGCTTTTATCATGTTTAGGTATGGGCCTTGAATTCCTGATCTTTCCAAAACTTTTATCATGAATGGGTGTTGGATCTTGTCAAATGCTTTTTCTGCATCTAACGAGATGATCATGTGGTTTTTGTCTTTGAGTTTGTTTATATAATGGATTACATTGATGGATTTTCGTATATTAAACCATCCCTGCATCCCTGGAATAAAACCTACTTGGTCAGGATGGATGATTGCTTTAATGTGTTCTTGGATTCGGTTAGCGAGAATTTTATTGAGGATTTTTGCATCGATATTCATAAGAGAAATTGGTCTGAAGTTCTCTATCTTTGTTGGATCTTTCTGTGGTTTAGGTATCAGAGTAATAGTGGCTTCATAAAATGAGTTGGGTAGAGTACCTTCTACTTCTATTTTGTGAAATAGTTTGTGCAGAATTGGAATTAGATCTTCTTTGAATGTCTGATAGAACTCTGCACTAAACCCATCTGGTCCTGGGCTTTTTTTGGTTGGGAGACTATTAATAACTGCTTCTATTTCTTTAGGTGATATGGGACTGTTTAGATGGTCAACTTGATCCTGATTCAACTTTGGTACCTGGTATCTGTCCAGAAATTTGTCCATTTCGTCCAGGTTTTCCAGTTTTGTTGAGTATAGCCTTTTGTAGAAGGATCTGATGGTGTTTTGGATTTCTTCAGGATCTGTTGTTATGTCTCCCTTTTCAGTTCTGATTTTGTTAATTAGGATTTTGTCCCTGTGCCCTTTAGTGAGTCTAGCTAAGGGTTTATCTATCTTGTTGATTTTCTCAAAGAACCAACTCCTCGTTTGGTTAATTCTTTGAATAGTTCTTCTTGTTTCCACTTGGTTGATTTCACCCCTGAGTTTGATTATTTCCTGCCGTCTACTCCTCTTGGGTGAATTTGCTTCCTTTTTTTCTAGGGCTTTTAGATGTGTTGTCAAGCTGCTAGTATGTGCTGTCTCCCGTTTCTTCTTGGAGGCACTCAGCGCTATGAGTTTCCCTCTTAGAAATGCTTTCATTGTGTCCCATAGGTTTGGGTACGTTGTGGCTTCATTTTCATTAAACTCTAAAAAGTCTTTAATTTCTTTCTTTATTCCTTCCTTGACCAAGGTATCATTGAGAAGAGTGTTATTCAGTTTCCACGTGAATGTTGGCTTTCCATTATTTATGTTGTTATTGAAGATCAGTCTTAGGCCATGGTGGTCTGATAGGATACATGGGACAATTTCAATATTTTTGTATCTATTGAGGCCTGTTTTGTGACCAATTATATGGTCAATTTTGGAGAAGGTCCCGTGAGGTGCTGAGAAGAAGGTATATCCTTTTGTTTTAGGATAAAATGTTCTGTAGACATCTGTCAGGTCCATTTGTTTCATAACTTCTGTTAGTTTCACTGTGTCCCTGTTTAGTTTCTGTTTCCACGATCTGTCCTTTGAAGAAAGTGGTGTGTTGAAGTCTCCCACTATTATTGTGTGAGGTGCAATGTATGCTTTGAGCTTTACTAAAGTGTCTCTAATGAATGTGGCTGCCCTTGCATTTGGTGCGTAGATATTCAGAATTGAGAGTTCCTCTTGGAGGATTTTACCTTTGATGAGTATGAAGTGTCCCTCCTTGTCTTTTTTGATAACTTTGGGTTGGAAGTCGATTTTATCCGATATTAAAATGGCTACTCCAGCTTGTTTCTTCAGTCCATTTGCTTGGAAAATTGTTTTCCAGCCTTTCACTCTGAGGTAGTGTCTGTCTTTTTCCCTGAGATGGGTTTCCTGTAAGCAGCAGAATGTTGGGTCCTGTTTGTGTAGCCAGTCTGTTAGTCTATGTCTTTTTATTGGGGAATTGAGTCCATTGATATTAAGAGATATTAAGGAAAAGTAATTGTTGCTCCCTTTTATTTTTGTTGTTAGAGTTGGCATTCTGTTCTTGTGGCTGTCTTCTTTTTGGTTTGTTGAATGATTACTTTCTTGGTTGTTCTAGGGCGTGATTTCCGTCCTTGTATTGCTTCTTTTCTGTTATTATCCTTTGAAGGGCTGGATTCGTGGAAAGATATTGTGTGAACTTGGTTTTGTCGTGGAATACTTTGGTTTCTCCATCTATGGTAATTGAGAGTTTGGCCGGGTATAGTAGCCTGGGCTGGCATTTGTGTTCTCTTAGTGTCTGTATAACATCTGTCCAGGCTCTTCTGGCTTTCATAGTCTCTGGTGAAAAGTCTGGTGTAATTCTGATAGGCCTTCCTTTATATGTTACTTGACCTTTCTCCCTTACTGCTTTTAATATTCTATCTTTATTTAGTGCATTTGTTGTTCTGATTATTATGTGTCGGGAGGAATTTCTTTTCTGGTCCAGTCTATTTGGAGTTCTGTATGCTTCTTGTATGATCATGGGCATCTCTTTTTTTATGTTTGGGAAGTTTTCTTCTATTATTTTGTTGAAGATATTAGCTGGCCCTTTAAGTTGAAAATCTTCATTCTCATCAATTCCTATTATCCGTAGGTTTGGTCTTCTCATTGTGTCCTGGATTACCTGGATGTTTTGAGTTAGGATCCTTTTGCATTTTGTATTTTCTTTGACTGTTGTGTCGATGTTCTCTATGGAATCTTCTGCACCTGAGATTCTCTCTTCCATTTCTTGTATTCTGTTGCTGATGCTCGCATCTATGGTTCCAGATCTCTTTCCTAGGGTTTCTATCTCCAGCGTTGCCTCGCTTTGGGTTTTCTTTATTGTGTCTACTTCCCCTTTTAGTTCTAGTATGGTTTTGTTCATTTCCATCACCTGTTTGGCTGTGTTTTCCTGCTTTTCTTTAAGAGCCTGTAACTCTTTAGCAGTGCTCTCCTGTAAATCTTTAAGTGACTTATGAAAGTCCTTCTTGATGTCCTCTATCATCATCATGAGAAATGTTTTTAAATCTGGGTCTAGATTTTCGGTTGTGTTGGGGTGCCCAGGACTAGGTGGGGTGGGAGTGCTGCGTTCTGATGATGGTGAGTGGTCTTGATTTCTGTTAGTAGGATTCTTACGTTTGCCTTTCGCCATCTGGTAATCTCTGAAGCTAGCTGTTTTAGTTGTCACTGTTAAGAGCTTGTTCTTCAGGTGACTCTGTTAGCCTCTATGAGCAGACCTGGAGGGTAGCACTCTCCTTAGTTTCAGTGGGCAGAGTATTCTCTGCAGGCAAGCTCTCTTCTTGCAAGGCAGGTACCCAGATATCTGGTGTTCGAACCAGACTCCTGGCAGAAGTTGTGTTCCACTCACTAGAGGTCTTAGGATCACGTGTGGAATCCTGTGTGGGCCCTTGCGGGTGTCAGGCGACTCAGCTGGCAAGGTAGCCGGGGCTCGAGTGGAGTGGAAGGGGTTTGTGCCCCAGATCAAGCCCGGGTAGCCTGCTTCCCTATGTACCGCAGTCTCAAGTTCCACGCGATTGGATTGGGGTAGGCGCTGTGTTCCACTCACCAGAGGTCTTAGGGTCCCGTGGGGAGTCCCGTGTGGGCCCTTGCGGGTGTTGGGCAAGACTCTGCTGTCAAGGTAGCCCGGGACTCGAGTCTCGAATCGAGCGGAAGGGACTTGTGCCCCAGATCAGGCCCGGGTAGCCTGCTTCCCTATGTACCGCAGTCTCAAGTTCCGCGCGATTGGATTGGGGCAGGCACTGTGATCCACTCACCAGAGGTCTTAGGGTCCCGTGGGGAGTCCCGTGTGGACCCTTGCGGGTGTTGGGCAAGACTCTGCTGGCAAGGTAGCCCGGGGCTCGAGTCTCGAGTCGAGCGGAAGGGACTTGTGCCCCAGATCAGGCCCGGGTAGCCTGCTTCCCTATGTACCGCAGTCTCGAGTTCCGTGCGATTGGATTGGGACAGGCACTGTGATCCACTCACCAGAGGTCTTAGGGTCCCGTGGGGAGTCCTGTGTGGACCCTTGCGGGTGTTGGGCAAGACTCTGCTGGCAAGGTAGCCCGGGGCTCGAGTCACGAGTCGAGCGGAAGGGACTTGTGCCCCAGATCAGGCCCGGGTATCCTGCTTCCCTATGTACCGCAGTCTCAAGTTCCGCGCGATTGGATTGGGGCAGGCACTGTGATCCACTCACCAGAGGTCTTAGGGTCCCGTGGGGAGTCCTGTGTGGACCCTTGTGGGTGTTGGGCAAGACTCTGCTGGCAAGGTAGCCCGGGGCTCGAGTCTCGAGTCGAGCGGAAGGGACTTGTGCCCCAGATCAGGCCCGGGTATCCTGCTTCCCTATGTACCGCAGTCTCAAGTTCCGCGCGATTGGATTGGGGCAGGCACTGTGGTCCACTCACCAGAGGTCTTAGGGTCCCGTGGGGAGTCCCGTGTGGACCCTTGCGGGTGTTGGGCAAGACTCTGCTGGCAAGGTAGCCCGGGGCTCGAGTCTCGAGTCGAGCGGAAGGGTTCACAGGCTTATATAGGAAAAACTCAAGGGGGGAGAGCGGGGCAGGGAAAGTACAAGTTTGCATAACTAAGGGGTTCTGCCAAGGGACAAGGGGTTCTGCCAAGGGAATTCTACGTAACTAAGGGGTCATGTCCTATTATTTGGCAATGTACCCGGTTCATTCTGAGGTTGTTCCAGGAGGCCCTTATCTCAAAAATGTTCTTGGAACAGTCTTTAGTTGGGAGGGTTCGAACTCTAGGGTGAGGAGTTCAGGAATGCATTCTGGGGTGAAGAGTTCAGGAGTGTTCTGAGAACAATCTCTAGATGGGAGGGGTCGGGCTCTGGGGTGAGGAAGAGTTCAGTAATTTTTTATCTTTATTTTTCATTCCCCACTCCTTTTAGAAAATAGCTCTAATCTTAGAGCGAGTTTTCAACCTCTTGGAGGACCCGATATTGTTGCCTTAGTACCATAACCTGTACTGCATTTATCCTTTCTCTAATAAAAGCTACCAACTTATTAAGGATGCAGGGGCCAAAAGTAAGCAAAAGCATAAGTGTAATTAAAGGTCCTGCTATGGTGGAGAGGAGAGTGGTGAGCCAAGGGGACTTATTAAACCAGCTTTCGAACCATCCTTGTTGGCTTTCTCTTTCTCTTTTACGTATATCTAGGCGTTCTCTAAGTTTGGCCATAGAATCTTTGATTACTCCTGAATGATCAACATAAAAACAACATTCTTCTTTTAGGGCAGCACAGAGTCCTCCTTCTTTAAGGAATAATAAGTCTAATCCCCTTCTATTCTGTAGCACCACTTCGGACAGGGAAGTTAAAGATTCTTCTAATTTGGTTATAGACTGTTCTATAGTTCTAAGATCAACATCCATAGCTGCACGTAGTTCTTCATAGTATTGGGGGGTCTTAATTAAGGCAGCGGTTCCTGTACCTACTCCAGCTGCTACTCCCAATCCTAATAGAACTGCCAAAGTTAAGGTAACGGGCTCTCTTCTCCAGCGGACCCGATGCTCAAATTTGTCTAAAAAGGAGCTATCATCATGATACAGGAGTCTAGGAATAAGCTGAACCAAAATGCAGAAATCTTTGGAACTATTAAAAACAGACATAGATACACAAGGAGTGAGACTGGTATTGCAAGCCCACACTGTGTCTAGAGGGGGCACTAGATACTGACCACTTTTGCTAGACTGGATGTTCTGGGTCTGATTACAGAGATGCCCTTTATCCTGAGGTACCCGGCCCAGACAAAGCCCTCTTCCTGAAACTGCTGCTAGAGTCAACTTTCTGTTTTCTCCCCAAAGGCATTGAGAATGATCTGAAGTAATATTATAAGTCCTGATCTGAGCTATTCCTTCATAATAAGGGGGGCTAGAGGCATAGCATAACCAGCATGATTGAGTCATATTAGGGTTAGTCCTATTTAAAGCTAAAAAAGCTCCCTGGACTAGGCTGACCAGACGGCTCTCTGTATCTAGGGGCGGTGGGGAAGCCAAGGTAGGCTTTATGAGGGGAGTATTAGTCCCTAGGGAGGGTACCACCGTGTTGGGCTGTGGAGTTGGTGGAGCTGGTACGGCCGGGACCTTTGGGGGAGCCGGTACGACTGGGGGGCCCTGTTCTATAAGGACCTTGTTGGGCCCTACGGGTGTCACCGCCGGGTCTCTCACTGTCAGTCTGATCGTGAAAATGAACCCAGGGTCTCTTAGTGGAATGTATACCCGCCAACCCCACCTATTTCCTTTAAGCCAACTCAGACGGTGTTGTTTCCCTTTCTCGGTGAACTTTATAAGTAGGGGGTTGCAGTATTTACCTTTGCATGATCCTGGGGGGCTGTTTTTAAAAGCGCACCCATTCTCTGGATATTTATAGGGGTTTCTTTCTCCTTGGTTTGACTTATCATAGCCACTACCTCGTTTTACCGTGATTAGGTCCCAGTCAGAGGAGGGCTTCCAGTAAGCTTCCCCTGTCGTTTCACATGTCCATTTACCACAAAAGTAATCTGATGCCCCTCCACATTCTTGTTGAAGCCTTTTGCTCCGACCCTGACCAGGGCAAACATAAAATTGTGCAGCTCTAAGATTAGCTCGGTAGAACTGCCCCGAACATCCATACGAGTTCCCTATCCCGCCCGGGACACACCGCTGTTCAGAGGGTGGGTTGCTAAGATCAGTATGATCGGGGAGGTCCCAATTGGGGGATCCTGCCGCTAACTTACAGATGTCAGGTGTGAGATCAGGCCACCAAGTCCAGAGGGGATGGACTGCAGTGGTTGCCCATACAATGTTTCCCTCCTCATTAAGCACTTCCCAAGACTGTTGAATTGGAGCATGAGGGTTGTGGTTCCCTAGGCTCAGGGTGGCACCTGCAGCGCAAACGAAGCTTAAGAGGATTGTCAGTGGCTGCCACTGTCCAATTGTCTTCGTGGTTTTCTTCATCTTGACTGGCGGCCCTCTTGACGTGGGAGGCGTGGATCCAGGAGGCAATCCCGTCAACTTTTACCGCAGTAGGGGTTGTCAGTAACACCAAATAGGGTCCCTTCCACTGTGGCTCGAGGCTGCCGGTTCGATGCCGTCTGACCAAGACTTTGTCTCCAACTCGGAACCCGTGGGGTACTGCGGTTGTCCCTGGGGTATAGGCTGCCTTCAGTTGGTCCCAAATTTGGGTCCTAATCACTTCTAGGGCCTTTAAATGAATAAGCAAAGAGGAGGGTAAGATTGGGTCAGAGTCGGAAACCAATGTTCCACCAGCTTCCATTAAGGGGGGAGGTCCTCCATACAGAACTTCAAAAGGAGTGAGCCCGAAACGTCCAGGGGTGTTTCGGGCTCGGAAGAGCGCAAGAGGGAGGAGAGCCACCCAGTCTTTCCCACCGGTCTCAATGGCTAATTTAGTCAAGGTCTCTTTTAAGGTCCTATTCATCCTCTCTACCTGTCCTGAGCTTTGAGGGCGGTAAGCACAGTGTAATTTCCAATCGATGCCCAACTGAGTGGCCAAGCCCTGACTTACCTGGGCAACAAAGGCTGGTCCATTGTCGGACCCGATTACCTTAGGGATTCCAAATCTTGGCAGGATTTCTTCAAGGATCTTCTTGGCCACAATCTGGGCAGTCTCAGTTTTAGTGGGAAACGCCTCAACCCATCCTGAAAAGGTGTCTACAAATACTAACAGATACTTGTTACCATACATTCCAGGTTTAACTTCAGTAAAATCTACCTCCCAATACACTCCAGGACGGTCTCCCCGTTGTCTCTTTCCAGGTTCTTTGTAGGCTCTAGTCGCATTAGTGAATGCACATGGTTTGCAGGAGTCTATAATCTTTTGAGTCACTGACTTCAGGTTGGGGACTTGGTATCGGGAATTTTTAATTAGTCTCATCATTTTTTCAACTCCCAGGTGGGTGAATTGGTGTAATCCTTTCACAAATTTTATTCCTTCTTCGGGAGTCAATTCTATTTTCCCTTCAAAAAAGTATGGGAGGGGATCACTGGTCCACAATAGCTCTTTTATGTTATACCTTTCATCCTCAGGGCTTTTGGGCGGATCACCTTTTTCAGTTAAGATCATGGCCCCTTGAGCAACTTGTTTTGCCACTGAGTCTGCCATTCGGTTGCCCTTGGCCACCAAGTCTTCTCCTCTTTGGTGGCCGGGGCAGTGGATGATGGCTACCTTCTTAGGTGCATGTATGGCTTCCAACAGGGCCAGAATTTCTTCTTTGTTTTTAATGTCTTTACCAGCCGAAGTCAATAGCCCTCGCTGCCTGTAGATGGCCCCATGGATGTGTGCGGTAGCAA
Organism: Mus musculus; assembly: GCF_000001635.26. Taxonomy (NCBI): domain Eukaryota; kingdom Metazoa; phylum Chordata; class Mammalia; order Rodentia; family Muridae; genus Mus; species Mus musculus. Next base: position 47,424,089 of record NC_000077.6, on the reverse strand, counting down.
AAGCATAGCGGCTGTCAGTGTAGATGTTAACGATCTTACCTTTAGCCTCTCTGAGGGCTTGTATAAGCGCTATAAGTTCAGCCTTTTGTGCCGATGTTCCTTCAGGCAAAGCGCTTGCCCAAATTACCTTTTTCCCGTCCACCACCGCAGCTCCAGCCTTTCGCTTCCCCTCTATCAGGAAACTGCTGCTGTCTGTATACCAACTGGGAGCTCCAGGCCAGGGTTGGTCAATCAGGTCCCTTCTGGTCCCAGTTTCTTCAGCGAGGATGTCTGTACATTGATGTACTGGGACGGAATCATTTGTTAGAGGGAGAAGGGTAGCTGGGTTGAGGATGGCAGGGGGCGCAAAGGTTACACGCTCATTTAGCAGCAGGCTCTGATAGTGTGTCATTCGGGCATTTGTCATCCATCTGTCAGGTGGCTGCCGCATGATACTTTCCAGGGCATGAGGGGCTACAACAGTCACCTGCTGTCCCATTGTCAATTTGTCAGCATCTTTGATCAGCAGGGCTACTGCCGCAATAGCTTTCAGACATGTGGGCCATCCACTAGCAACGGGATCTAATTTTTTGACAGATAGGCTACAGGTCTCTTCCAGGGTCCCAGTGCTTGTGTCAACACTCCCCTGGCTATACCCGCTCTCTCGTCCACATATAGGATGAAAGGCTTAGTCAAGTCTGGTAATGCTAGCGCGGGGGCAGTCATTAGAGACGACTTGATAGCCTCAAAAGCTCTTTGGTGCTCTTCTTTCCACTCAAAAGGAACCCCTTCCTTAGTCAAAGGATATAGAGGTGCCGCTAGGGTTGCAAAGCCTGGAATCCAGAGTCTACAAAAGCCAGCAGTCCCCAGAAACTCACGTACTTGCCGTGGGGTGGTTGGCGATGGGATCATCATAACAGTCTTCTTCCGGGCTTCTGTGAGCCATCTTTTACCCCCTCAGAGTGTATACCCCAGGTAGGTTACCTCAGTTTGACAAATTTGTGCCTTTTTAGCCGAAACTCGATACCCCAAGTCACTCAGTTCTGTGAGGAGCCTCTCAGTTCCCTGGTGACACAGCTCCTTCGAGGCCGCCGCGACCAAGAGATCATCCACATACTGTAGTAGGGTAAGCTGAGGGTTTCGAGTGCGAAAAGGCGCGAGATCCCGATGGAGGGCCTCGTCAAACAGGGTGGGGGAATTTTTGAACCCCTGTGGTAGCCTAGTCCAGGTTAGTTGACCAGTCTGTCCGCCCTCTGGGTCCCTCCATTCAAAGGCAAACATGAGCTGACTCTTAGGGTGCAAACGCAGGCAAAAGAAGGCATCTTTTAAATCCAGGACTGTATACCATGTTCTCTCGGGTGGGAGAGAGCTTAATAAATTGTACGGATTCGGGACTGTGGGGTGAATGTCCAGGACCCTTTTGTTAACTTCCCGGAGGTCTTGCACCGGGCGATAGTCATTGGTCCCTGGTTTTCGAACCGGCAGAAGTGGTGTATTCCAGGGGTACTGACAGGCCACTAAAACTCCTTGGTCTAGCAACCTCTGGATATGAGGCCGGATGCCCTCCCTAGCTTCCTTGCTCATGGGGTATTGTCTTACCGAGATGGGGGTGGCATCAGATTTAAGTTCTACCACAACCGGAGGCACTTGTTTAGCCAACCCCATTCCTGTTTGTTCTGCCCAGACATTGGGGAACGCAGTTAGCCAGCCTGAAGAGACTGCATTTTTGGGTTGCTCTTCATGCAACCGGTACTCTTCCTCTGTGTTGAGGACAAGGCAGGCAACGGGGACTTTTCCCCAGCTTACTTGTGGGCCTTCTGAAGTAAATTGGACTTGAGCCTTTAGCTTGGTTAGCAGATCACGCCCCAAGAGGGGAGCAGGACACTCAGGTATCACCAGGAAGGAGTGGGTCACTATGTTCTTGTTTATCTGTAGGGCTCGTTCGGTCATCAAGGGGTAAAATTTACTACCAGTGGCTCCAATCACCATGGTCTTTTTAGAGCCTAGCTTGCCTAGGGGGCTAGTGAGTACTGAATGCTCTGCTCCGGTGTCTATCAGGAAGTTGACGGGGGTCCCCTCCACGGACAAAGTTACCCTAGGCTCAGGGAGGGGGTCTGAGCCCCGACTTCCCTAATCATCTTCTAGGGTCAGGACCTTGGATCGCTCCCGGTTTTTAGGGCAGTCTCTAGCCCAGTGTCCTTTCTCTTTGCAATAGGCGCATTGGTCTTTTTCCAGTGGTATCTTTCTGCCACCTGGCGGTTTCACTGCCCTGTTGCCCAGGAGCCCTGTTTTACCTTTTCCTGACTGTCTATCATTTACAACTGCGGCCAAAATTTTACTCAAATTTCTCTCCTGACGGCGATCCCGTCTATTTTCCCTCTCCTCCATTTCTTTCTTCTCTCTCTTCTGCCTCTCTTCTTCTGTTTCCCTCTTATGATAGACTTTCTCTGCTTCTTTTACTAAATCTTGGAGCGTATGATCTTGGAGCCCCTCCAGCCTTTGCAGCTTTTTCTTAATGTCGGGAGCGGACTGACCAATGAAGGCCATGGCTACAGCGGCTTTCTGCCCCTCTGACGAGGGGTCAAAAGGGGTGTGCCTCCTATATGCCTCCATGAGACGCTCAAGGAAGACTGAGGGTGGTTCAGTCTGCCCCTGCAAGACCTCTCTTACCTTAGCCAAATTGGTGGGCCGTCTAGCGGCTCCTCTAAGACCTGCCACTAGAGTCCGGCGATAGACAAGGAGGCGTCCCCTACCTTCCGCAGTGTTGTAGTCCCAGTTGGGGCGGTTCAAGGGGAAATCCTCGTCCACGAGGTTAGGGAGGGCAGTGGGTGTGCTGTCCTCTCCTAGAACATTTTTTCTCGCCTCCATCAGGATTCTTTCTTTCTTCTGTGGTGAAAAGAACCTGCAAAAGCTGCTGACAATCATCCCAAGTGGGTTGATGGGAGAACATAAGTGACTCAAGGAGCCCAGTAAGCCCAGAGGGGTTCTCTGAGAAGGGAGGGTGGTTAGTTTTCCAATTATATAAATCAGAAGAGGAAAAAGGCCAGTACTGTAAAGGAATGAGATCATTAGGTCCTGGCGCTGGCCCTCCCACATGTGCCCTAAGTGGCAAGGCAACTGTTGAATCCGGCCCCCCTTCCTCCCCGGGGCTTCGGCCTCGGCAGCTCCGAGTCCCCCCCGCTGGTCCCTGAGCCCCTCTCGCCATTGGTCCCTGTGGTGGGGCGGCTGCAGGTGGCTGCTGGGGCAGGGGGTAAGGGGGAGGTTGGGAGTCCATCCAGAGGAGGTCGTCAATCTCTGGATAGATCTTGGGGGGTGCTGACGGGCCGGACTTTCCGGCTGCATCAGACTGGGCAACCGCGACCGTCAGTTTCGAAGAATTTGGGGTCCAAGGCTTGACCCACGGAGGTGGGAATTGGACGAGATTCTGCCAGGTCACAATGTAGGGGATCTGATCAGGGTGACCCCCTTCCTCCTGAAAAACAATTCGCCTGACGGCGGCGATTAGTGACAAGTCAAAAGCACCTTCTGGTGGCCAGCCCACTCCAAACGTCGGCCACTCGGAGGCGCAAAAGGTCTGCCACGGACCCTTTCTGACCTCCACCGACTGGTTGTGGGCTCTGACCTGCACCTCCTTCCAATGCTCCAGAGTTAGAGAAAGGGGAGTGGACACAGATTGTCCCATTTCCAGAATAATAGTAGACACAACAAGAGCGAACACGAGACTAAGACAAAAAAGAAACCAAAAACGGCGGCTACTTCGCGTCGACCACAAGCAACTCAAAGAATCAGATGGCCTTTCTAAGGCCGGCCGATTGAGACCCTCTGCACGAGGTGGGACTCGAACCCACGATCCCGTAACAAAACACGAGGTGGGACTCGAACCCATGGTCTCGCAACAAGGCGCGAGGTGGGACTCGAACCCACGATCTCGCAACAAAACACGAGGTGGGACTCGAACCCATGATCTCGCAACAAGGCACGAGGTGGGACTCGAACCCACGATCTCGCAACCCCAGATGGTCTCTTGGCCTCCAAAGGGGTCCACCAGGCGTCCCTGGTCCTCCCCTGTTCCTCCTGGGACATCTCCCAGGGCGAATGGATGGTGGACACCTGGACACGTCTATCCTTATCCACCCCGCGTTCCCTCTCGGAGCGCGGTCTCACTGAGCGTCCGCAAAACCGAAACTGTGATCGCACCAAATTTAGAAACAGAACACAGACACCAGACCAAGACAGAACAAAGAATCTTACCTTTAAGTGGGTCTAGGACCTCTGGGTGGTCGCGCTGATCCCGGACGAGCCCCCAAATGAAAGACCCCCGAAGGGAGACCCTCACTCAAGCCTCGGGACAGCCGCGGACCCAAGAAGACACTGAGACCGAACTCAAAATGTAGAGGGCAAGATTTAATAAAGCAACAGCAAGAAAGCACATAGACCAGAGCTCTGGGGTCGAAACTCATACACCTAGTGTGGTGTAGAGGAGAATCGACCTCGAGCCAAAATTTTTCACAGGCTTATATAGGAAAAACTCAAGGGGGGAGAGCGGGGCAGGGAAAGTACAAGTTTGCATAACTAAGGGGTTCTGCCAAGGGACAAGGGGTTCTGCCAAGGGAATTCTACGTAACTAAGGGGTCATGTCCTATTATTTGGCAATGTACCCGGTTCATTCTGAGGTTGTTCCAGGAGGCCCTTATCTCAAAAATGTTCTTGGAACAGTCTTTAGTTGGGAGGGTTCGAACTCTAGGGTGAGGAGTTCAGGAATGCATTCTGGGGTGAAGAGTTCAGGAGTGTTCTGGGAACAATCTCTAGATGGGAGGGGTCGGGCTCTGGGGTGAGGAAGAGTTCAGTAATTTTTTATCTTTATTCTTCAGACTACTGCTCAGGAGGTACCTTTCTGTAAACAAACAAACAAAAAGAACATGGCATTAATGCTAATGCTCTTTAAAATTTCACTAATAAATCGTTATTTGCAAGAGGCTAAGGTGTTTAGAAGTGTAGCTAGAGCCATATTAGTTGCCTTTCTCATTTTCTATCACAAAATGCTCAGGACGGCGATTGAAAGGGGGAAAGGTTCATTTTGGCTAATAGACTAAGGCAGCAATGCCCAGCCCTTTGGGTCTCTGTGCCACAGCGGACAAAATGTCATCATGGATTACACATTAAATATGAAACACCACTGAAAACGGATTATGTCTATCAACACAGATAAGCAAACATATCCTTAAATAATAATCCTAATTTGGGGGTACCCCACTGGAATATTTTTCAAAATGCTTAAGAGATCCTGAGTTTGTGATGATGCCGTTCACTGTGGGATAAGGCAAGGCAGGGGGTTGAAGTGGTTGGTCACATTGTGTCCACAGCTGTCAAGCATAGAGGAGGATGTTGCTACTCAGCTGGCTAAAATCCTTTCCCTTTTCATTCAGTCTAAACCCCAAGTCTGTGATAATGCGGCCCATACTCAAAGTGAGTCTTCCCACCTCAGTTAAACCTGCCTACCAACGCCTAGCACTGTCTTCTGTTTGATTACAAATTCAGTGAACTTAATCATGAATACTAATCATCACAAGTAGACTGAAAAGGAGAGAAGCACTAAAGAGATGAAACAAGAAGAAATTATGAGGATTGAAATCTGTGTGGGAGAAATGAGGCAAAGAACCCAGACAAAATATCAGGAAGGAAATGGTGGAGGTGGTGGGTCTCAGTAGCATAGGTTTGGCTCTGGATTCCTGATTTTAACAAGAGACTAGCTTTAAACATGCTAGTTTCTTTAAAATGCAGCCCTATAACTGGAAAATGAAAGTATTAATGACATAAGTATCTTTCTTTCTTCATATATGTGTGTTATAATTTTATATTTATGCATACATATATGTATATGAACAGATATATTCATATATCTATAGAACTCAATTCCTAGTGGGGTTGCATGCTGATAAACTCAACATAATTTTTAAAAACTTTCTGTTTATGAGTATTTAGCCTGTATGCATGCATTTGTACCATATGTGTGGTATCCTTGAACCAAAAGAGGACATATGATCCCTTGGAACTGGAGTTTTGGAAAGTTGTTAGTCACTGTTTAAGTACTGAGAACTGAACCTGGAGTCTATTTATTAAAAAATAAAACAACCAGAAAACAACCCCTGAACCATCTCTTCAGCCCCTTGATAAACTCATCATAAATTGCGAACATAGGTAAAGACATCTGAACTACTGAACATCACAGTTTAGCCTGGCATAGCTTAAACAAGCATAGAGCACATTCCTCTGCATACAGTTAAGCAAATTTATGTACCATAAAGCCTATCTTAAGATAAAGTCACTATATTTCATATAACCTGCAGAATACTAGATGTAAAAAAAAAAAAAAAGATAAATACATTGATATTTGAGTTTAGCATGATTTGTCTTCAGTTTTCTACTCTATCCTTGTAGGAAAGGACTTTTATACATAATAAAGAAAACACAGAGACATACTGTAACTATGTCTTTGTGCTCCTGTCACCAAATTCCTAAGCAAAGGAAATTTGTATTTAGCAGAAATGTGTCTGTTTATATTCCTAGATGGTAAGAACTCAAATACTAGGATGTCCATGATGGCCAGAGACATCTTTCGATTCAAGTGATGAAAAGTTAAAGAGAAGGAAAGAAGAATGACTGATGTGGGGCCACATTCAACACATACCCATGGACACAGCCATGGACATATCTGGGGATATACTCATGGGACTGTGGAGACCTCATATCTCATCATCACTTGAAACATTTCACTTCCTGGTAGTCTTCCTTGGTGATAAACTTTTGACATGTTTTGGGGAGAACATGACTTCGCCTTAACATCAAACACATGCATTTCCTTCACTGATGTTGTTTTATAGGGAAAACACATGTACAGTACGAAGCCATACAGCTAGGCTGTAGAGAAGGATGATGCTTGTCTTTGCTTGTATGCCTATACTGAGCTAGAATAAATTCTCAAAGAATTATATGAAAAGCGAAAACATAAAAACTGTACAACAGGATCTTGGAATTGGTCTTATACTTTTTTGGTGGTAGGTAGTTTTTGTCAACTTGACAAAAACTAGATATATCTGGGAAAAGACTATCTTATTCAGGAATTATTTACATTAGATTAGATTGTAGGCAAATGTGTAGTATTTCCTTGATTAATGATTAAAGAGGGCTCAACCCACTATGGGTGTTTCCACTCATGGACAGATGGTCCTGGGCTGTGTAAAAACAAACAAACAAACAAACAAACAAACAAACAAACCGAATAAGTGACAGAGAACAAGGCAGTGAGCAGTGTTTCTCTGCAGGCTCTGCATCTGTTCCTACCTCTAGGTTCTTGCTTGAGATTCTGCCATGACTTCTCTAATGATGGAAGGGTAGCTGGAGGGTGAAATAATTTCCTCCCCAAGTTGCTTTAGTCATGGTCTTTAGCAACAGAGGGCAAACAAGAGCCTCAGAACACCTGTTCGGTGTAGAAGAGTATAAAGAAAAGTTGTTGGGTTGGGGAGCAGGGCGGGGGGTGGAAGGTATAGGGGGCTTTGGGGATAGCATTTGAAATGTAAATGAAAAAATATCTCATAAAAATTTACAAAAGAAAAGAAAAGAGAAGAGAGGAGAGGGGAGGCGAGGGGAGGGGAGGGGAAGGGAGGGGAGGGAAGAAGAGAAGAGAAGAGAAGAGAAGAGAAGAGAAGAGAAGAGAAAAGAAGAGAAAAGAAGAGAAAAGAAGAGAAAAGAAGAGAAAAGAGAAAAGAAGAGAAAAGAAGAGAAAAGAAAAGAAAACTTGCATTAGCTGAAACCAGTTTGAAAATGTTTTCTGCCACTGAAATCCTCAGCCTGTGCACTTTGTGGCACCATACCATGCAGCATCAATAAACACTGCTGACACACCTCAGCTCACATTCAAGAGTTCTGTTTATTATGAGCTTAAGCGTTTCACTGTACATGAAAAGGTTTCTGCTTTATATAAATTATAGATGTTTTAATTACAGAAAACACTTCTAATATTTTCCTATAATCACTCCTCAGCGTGTAACTGTCAAATTAGTATTTTGGGGTTGGTGCAGATACATGCCGCATGCAAATTTGCTTTTTATCTTTAATAAGTTTCAAATTCTATGTATAACAGAATTATTTTGAAACTAATTTGTTTATGATTTGGGATCGGAAAATGCTTGGTTTGTTTACCTATTTTACATTCTTTTTGGGGGGTATTTATTTCTTTTACATTTCCAATGCTATCCCAAAAGTCCCCCACAGGCTCCTCCACCCACTCACCCACCCACCCACCCACTCCCACTTCTTGGCCCTGGCATTCCCCTGTACTGAGGCATATAAAGTTTCCAAGTCCAATGGGCCTCTCTTTCCACTGATGGCCAACTAGGCTCTTCTGATTCATATGCACCAAGAGACACGAACTCTGGGGTGTACTGGGTAGTTCATATTGTTGTTCCACCTATAGGGTTGCAGATCCCTTTTATCTCCTTGGTTACTTTCTCTAGCTCCTCCATTGGGGGCCCTGTGATCCCTCCATTAGCTGACTGTGAGCATCAATTTCTGTGTGGGTTTGCTAAGCCCCAGCATAGTCTCACAAGAGACATCTATATCTGGGTACTTTCAGCAAAATCTTGCTAGTGTATGCAATGGTGTCAGCATTTGGAGGCTGATTATGGGGTGGATCCCTGGATATGGCAGTCTCTAGATGGTCCATCCTTTCGTCTCAGCTCCAAACTTTGTCTCTGTAACTCCTTCCATGGGTGTTTTGTTCCCAATTCTAAGGAGGGGCATAGTGTCCACACTTCAGTCTTCATTCTTCTTGAGTTTCATGTGTTTAGCAAATTATATCTTATATCTTGGGTATCCTAGGTTTTGGGCTAATATCCACTTATCAATGAGTAAATATTGTGTGAGTTCCTTTGTGAATGTATTACCTCACTCAGGATGATGCCCTCCAGGTCCATCCATTTGGCTAGAGAATAGTTTTTGCTATCCTAGAATTTTTATTTTTCGAGATGAATTTGCAAATTGCCCTTTCTAACTCTGTGAAGAATTGAGTTGGAATTTTGATGGGGATTGCATTGAATCTGGAGCTTGCTTTCAGCAAGATAGCCATTTTTACTATATTAATCTTGCCAATCCGTGAGCATGGGAGATCTTTCCATCTTCTGATTCTTTGATATATTTCTTCACATACTTGAAGTTCTTATCATACAGATCTTTCACTTGCTTAGGTAGAGTCACACTAAGGTATTTTATATTATTTGTGACTGTTTTGAAGGGTGTTGTTTCCCTAATTTCTTGCTCAGTCAGTTTATTCTTTGTGTAGAGAAAGGCCACTGATTTGTTTGAGTTAATTTTATATCCAACTACTTCACTGAAGTTGTTTATCAGGTTTAAGAGTTCTCTGGTGGAATTTTGGGGTCACTTATATATACTATCATATCATCTGCAAAAAGTGATATTTTGACTCTTCCTTTCCAATTTGTATCCCTTTGATATCCTTTTGTTGTCTAATTGCTCTGGCTAGGATTTCAAGTACTATATTGAATAGGTACAGAGAAAGTGGGCAGCCTTGTCTAGTCCCTGATTTTAGTGGGATTGCTTCCAGTTTCTCACTATTTTGTTTGATGTTGGCTACTGGTTTGCTGTATATTGCTTTTATTATGTTTAGGTATAGGCCTTGATATCCTGATCTTTCCAAGACTTTTTTTAAAAATTTTTTTTAAGATTTATTTTTTATTATATGTAAGTACACTGTAGCAGTCTTCAGACACCCCAGAAGAGGGCATCAGATCTCACTGCGGATGGTTGTGAGCCACAATGTGGTTTCTGGGATTTGAACTCAGGACATTCAGAAGAGCAGTCAGTGCTCTTAACCACTGAGCCATCTCTCCAGCCCTTTCCAAGACTTTTATCATGAAGGAGTGTTGGATTTTGTAAAATGCTTTCCCAGCATCTAACGAGATGATCATATCGTTTTGTCTTTGAGTTTGTTTATATAATGGATTACATTGATGGATTTCTGTATATTGAACCATCCTTGCATCCCTGGGATAAAGCCTACTTGATCATGGGGGATGATGGTTTTGATGTGTTTTTAGATTCAGTTAGCGAGAATTTTATTGATTATTTTTGCATTGATATTCATAAGGGAAATTGGTCTGAAGTTCTCTTTCCTTGTTGGGTCTTTGTATGGTTTAGGTATCAGAGTAATTGTGGCTTCATAGAATGAATTAAGTAGAGTACCTTCTGTTTCTATTTTGTGGGATAGTTTGAGAAAACTTGGAATTAGGTATTCTTTGAAGGTCTGATAGAACTCTGCACTAAACCATCTGGTCCTGGGCTTTATTTGGTTGGATGACTATTAATAACTGTTTCTATTACTTTAGGGGTTATGGGATTGTCTAGATCATTAATCTGATCCTTATTTAACTTTGGTACCTGGTATTTGTCTAGAAATTTTTCCATTTCATCCAGGTTTTCCAGTTTTGTTGAGAAAGTCCTTTGTTTTGGCATCTTGTGATTTTTTGGATTTCCTTGGATTCTGCTGTTATATCTCCCTTTTCATTTCTGATTTTATTAATTAGGATACTGTCCCTGTGCCCTCTAGTGAGTCTGGCTAAGAGTTTATCTATCTTGTTGATTTTCTCAAAGAACCAGCTCCTGGTATGGTTGATTCTTTGAATAGTTCTTCTTGTTTCCACTTGGTTGACTTCAGCCCTGAGTTTGATTATCTTCTGCTGTCTACTCTTCCTTGGTGAATTTGCTTCCTTTTGTTCTAGAGCTTTTATGTGTTCTGTCACTAGTGTACGCTTGCTCCAACTTCTTTTTGGAGGCATTCAGAACTATGAGTTTTCCACTTAGGACTGCTTTCATTGCGTACCATGAGTTTTGGTATGTTGTGGCTTCATTTTCATTAAACTCTAAAAAGTCTTTAATTTCATTCTTTATTTCTTCCTTGATCAAGTTATCATTAAGTAGATTGTTGTTCATCTACCACGTCTATGTGGGCTTTCTATTATTTATGTTGTTATTAAAGATCAGCCTTAGTTCGTGGTGATATGATAGGGTGCATGGGATTATTTAAATATTTTTGTATTTGCTGAGGCCTGTTTGGTGACTGATTGTATGGTCAATTTTGGAAAAGGTACCATGAGGTGCTGAGAAAAAGATATATCCTTTTGTTTTAGGATGAAATATTCTATAGATATCTGTTAATTACATTTGTTTCATAACTTCTGTTAGTTTCTCTGTGTCTCTGTTTAGTTTCTGTTTCCAGGATCTGTCCATTGATGAGTGTGGGGTGTTAAAGTCTCCCACTATTACTGTGTGAAGTGTAATGTATGCTTTGAGTTTTAGCAAAGTTTCTTTAATGAATGTGGATGCCCTTGAATTTGGAGCATAGATGTTCAGAATTGAGAGTTCATATAGGTAAATTTTACCTTTGATGTATAAGAAGTGTCCCTCCTTGCCTCTTTTGAGAACTTTAGGTTGAAAGTCGATTTTATTCGACATTAGAATGGCTACTCCATGTGGTTTTTTGGGACCATTTGCTTGGAAAATTGTTTTCCATCCTTTTACTCTAAGGTAGTATCTGTCTTTTTCCCTGAGGTGGGTTTCCTGTATGCAGAAAAAGTTGGGTCCTGTTTATGTAACCAGTCTGCTAGTCTATATCTTTTTATTGGGGAGTCCATTGATATTAAGAGATATTAAGGAAAAGTAATTATTGCTTCCTGTTATTTTTGCTGTTGGAATTGGAATTCTGTTCATGTGGCTATCTTCTTTAGGTTTATTGAAAGATTACTTTCTTGCTTTTTCTCCAGCTTAGTTTCCCTCATTGTGTTGATGTTTTCCCTTCATTATCTTTTGAAGGGCTGGACTTATGGAAAGATATTGTGTAAATTTGGTTTTGTCATGGAATACTTTGGTTTCTCTATCTATGGTAATTGAGAATTTTTCTGGGTATAGTAGCCTGGATTGGTATTTGTGTTTTCTTAGGGTCTCCCAGGATCTTCTGGCTTTCATAGTCTCTGGGGAGAAGTCAGGTGTAATTCTGATAGGTCTGCCTTTATATGTTACTTGACCTTTTTCCCTTACTGTTTTTAATATTCTTTCCTTGTTTTGCGCATTTGGTGTTTTGATTATTATGTGACTGGAGAAATTTCTTTTCTGGTCCAAACTATTTGGTGTTCTGTAGACTTTTTGTATGTTCATGGGCATTTTTTTCTTAGGCTGTGGAAGTTTTCTTTTATAATTTTGTTGAAGATATTTGCTGGCCCTTTAAGTTGGAAATCTTCCTTCTCATCTATACCTATTATTCTTAGGTTTGGTCTTCTAATTGTGTCCTTTATTTCCTATATGTTTGGGTTAGAATCTTTTTGCATTTATTTTCTGCACCTGAGATTTTCTTTTCTATCTCTTGTATTCTGTTGGTTATGCTTGCATCAATGTTTCCTGACTTCTTTTCTAGGTCTTCTATTTCCAGAGTGGTCTCCCTTTTTGATTTCTTTATTGTTTCTACTTCCATTTTTAGATCCTGGATGGTTTTCTTCAATTCTTTTACCTGTTTGGATGTGTTCTCCTGTATTTCTTTAAGGGATATATTTATTTCCTTTTTATAGTCCTCCATTATCATCATGAGAAGTGACTTTAGATCCATATCTTGCTTTTCTGGTGTGATGGTGTATCCAGGACTTGCTGTGGTGGGAGAGTTTGGTTCTGATGATGCCAAGTAACCTTGGTTTCTGTTGCTTCTGTTCTTATACTTGCCTCCTGCCATCTGATTATCTCAAGTGCTCGTTGTCCTAAATATATCTGATTTGAACCTGTCCTTCCTGTAATCCCAGTTGATTCAGAACTCCTCAAAGTCTGGCTTTCTCTGTGATCCTGTGATTCTGGGATCCTGTAAACCTGAGATTCTGGGTGTGTCAGAGTTCTTGTCAGTCAAGCTTCCTATGAAACCCTGAGATTCTGGTTTGACCAAGCTTCTGGGATCCTGGGGTCCTGGGCATGTTACAGCACCTGGAAGCAGTACCTTCACTCTCCAGTAATCCTAAGATCCTGGGTGTGCTAGGGCTCCTGGGGCATAGAGAGTCCTCTGGGGACAGTGGGACTGTCTGCTAAGTTTGCACCCAAGGTGGCCTGGGGCTGGCCGATTTATTTATTTTTAAGTATATATCTGGGTTTGTATGGGTATGAACACAGATTTGTATATGTATGTAGAGGCCAGAGGAGGGTATCAGATGCCCTGGAACTGGGGGTACCATTGGTTATGAACCAACTTATATGGGTTCTACAAACCAAGCTTGGCTCTTCTGCAAGAGCACGCTTAACCACTGAGCCCTGTCTTTAGTCCTTATTTATCTTATCTATATTCATTATTCCATTTCTTGTAGATTTTTAAAATTTTCCAAATAGTATTTTTGTCAGGCATTTAATTATTGAATCATTGTAATTTATATCATACATAAGTTTTGTGGTATTTTAAATTACGGAAAAGCGAGTGCTTAACCCTTTTCTTAGAATAGACTCAAATAGACTCAAAATACTAAAATGGGGTTTATTTTTCTTGCCTTAACTTTAGTTTAAAATAGGAAGTGACCAAAGCCTCACCTTTGCATATTCTTGTTTTATAGGTATGGGTTAAAATGAACCTGTCTTAAAACTCTTTTCAGAGTACCCTAATGTATATTGGGAAAAATAGTAATAATTAAAAACAAGAGTGAATAAAGCAGTTACAAGAGACATTTGGGGGAAAACGTTTTCCACTTCTTCACTTATATATATATATTAGCTTGCCAATTCCATTTATCTGTTGTTTCCATATAAAATTATCTCTCTCTCTCTCTCTCTCTCTCTCTCTCTCTCTCTCTCTCTCTCTCCCTCCCTCTCTCCCTCCTTCCCTTCCTCCTCCCCTCTCTCCCTTCTTTCATTTCCTCTCACTATTGATGGTTGAATTTCATTTCTTAGACCATGTCAAACAAATATGCTACCACTGAGCTGGCTTTCTCTTTATATTTGTGTGGACAGTTCAACTTTGTATTTTGAGGCAGAATCTCACAATGTTGCTCATATACACCCTGAATTTCCGGTCCTCTTGCCTTAGCCTCCCTGGAATTGCAGGTCTAATTCAAAATATACAATTCCCTTTGTTTTTTCTTTATCTTATTTTTTCAATTGGCATGCAATATATTCCTATCATTATGGCATGTTTTAACCATGTACTTTAGTGCTCTCTTCCCACTTCATCTCCCCTATACCTTGCTCCCACACTCCTGATTCATAAGCTTCCACCCACAGCCTTCTTTCTATTTTTGTGTTAAATCTAGTACTGTTGACCCCACCAGCCCCCTCTTAGCACCTCCCCATTTGCTGTTTCACACTACTTGTTTTAGGCTTTTCAAGGATGTATGCTCATTTACATACATATGTGCTTAAAGTATGGAAGCTTCTGATAGACTATATGAAGATATCACAGTAGCATGACATTCACATGTGATATTTTGACTTCTTCCTTTCCAATTTGTATCCCCTTGATCTCCTTTTGTTGTGGAATTGGTCTGGCTATGACTTCAAGTACAATGTTGAATAGGTAGGGAGAAAGTGGGCAGCCTTGTCTAGTCCCTGATTTTAGTGGGATTGCTTCCAACTTCTCACCATTTACTTTGATGTTGGCTACTGGTTTGCTGTAGATTGCTTTTATCATGTTTAGGTATAGTCCTTGAATTCCTGATCTTTCCAAGACTTTTATCATGAATGGGTGTTGGATTTTGTCAAATGCTTTCTCCACATCTAATGAGATGATCATGTGGTTTTTGTCTTTGAGTTTGTTTATATACTGAATTATGTTGATGGATTTCCGTATATTGAACCATCCCTGCATCCCTGGGATGAAACCTACTTGGTCAGGATGGATGATTGTTTTGATGTGTTCTTGGGTTCAGTTACCGAGAACTTTATTGAGGATTTTTGCATCGATATTCATAAGGGAATTGGTCTGGAGTTCTCTATCTTTGTTGGGTCTTTTGTGGTTTAGGTATCAGAGTAATTGTGGCTTCATAGAATGAGTTGGGTAAAGTAACTTCTGTTTCTATTTTGTGGAATAGTTTGTGAAGAACTGAGATTAGATCTTCTTTGAAGGTCTGATAGAACTCTGCACTAAACCCATCTGTTCCTGGGCTTTTTTTTTTTTTTTTTGGTTGGGAGACTATTAATGTCTTTTTCCCTGAGATGGGTTTCCTGTAAGCAGTAGAACGTTGGGTTCTGTTTGTGTAGCCAGTCTGTTAGTCTATGTCTTTTTATTGGGAAATTGAGTCCATTGATATTAAGAGATATTAAGGAAAAGTAATTGTTGCTTCCTTTTATTTTTGTTGTTACAGTTGGCATTCTGTTCTTGTGGCTGTCTTCTTTTAGGTTTATTGAGGGATTACCTTCTTGCTTTTTCTAGGACATGGTTTCTGTCCTTGTATTGTTTTTTTTTTTTTTTCCTGTTATTATCCTTTGAAGGGTGGAATTCGTGGAAAGATAATGTGTGAATTTGTTTCTGTCATGGAATACTTTTGTTTCTCCATCTAAGGTAATTGAAAGTTTGATTGGGTATAGTAGCCTGGGCTGGCATTTGTGTTCTCTTAGTGTCTGTATAACATCTGTCCAGGCTCTTCTGGCTCTAATAGTCTCTGGTGAAAAATCTGGTGTAATTCTCATAGGCTTGCCTTTACATGTTACTTGACCCTTTTCCCTTACTGCTTTTAATATTCTATCTTTATTTAGTGCATTTGTTGTTCTGATTATTATGTGTCGGGAGGAATCTCTTTTCTCGTCCAGTCTATTTGGAGTTCTGTAGGCTTTTTGTATGTTCATGGGCATCTCTTTCTTTAGGTTTGGGAAGTTTTCTTCTATAATTTTGTTGAAGATGTTTTCTGGCCCTTTGAGTTGAAAATCTTCATTCTCATCTACTCCTATTATCTGTAGGTTTGGTCTTCTCATCGTGTCCTGGATTACCTGGATGTTTTGAGTTAGGATCTTTTTGCATTTTCCATTCTCTTTGATTGTTGTGCCGATGTTCTCTATGGAATCTTCTGCACCTGAGATTCTCTCTTCCATCTCTTGTATTCCCTTGCTGATGCTCGCATCTATGGTTCCAGATTTCTTCCCTAGGGTTTCTATCTCCAGTGTTGCCTCACTTTGTGTTTTCTTTATTGTGTCTACTTCCATTTTTAGGTCTTGGATGGTTTTATTTAATTCCATTACCTGTTTGATCATGTTTTCCTGCAAATCTTTTTTTTTTAATATTTTTTATTATTACGTATTTTCCTCAATTACATTTAGAATGCTATCCCAAAAGTCCCCCATCCCCTCCCCCCCACTTCCCTACCCACCCATTCCCTTTTTTTTGGCCCTGACATTCCCCTGTACTGGGGCATATAAAGCTTTGTGCTTCCTCTTTAAGGTCTTCTACCTGTTTAGCAGTGTTCTCCTGTATTTCTTTGAGTGAGTTTTAAAAGTCCTTCTTGATGTCCTCTACCATCATCATGAGATATGCTTTTAAATATGGGTCTAGATTTTCGGGTGTGTTGGGGTGCCCTGGACTGGGCGAGGTGGGAGTGCTGGGTTCTGATTATGGTGAGTTGTCTTGGTTGGTGTTAGTAGAGTCTTATGTTTACCTTTCACCATCTGGTAATCTCTGGAGTTAGTTGATTTAGTTGTCTCTGGTTAGAGATTGTTCCTCTAGGGATTCTGTTAGCCTCTATCAGCAGACCTGGGAGACTAGCTCTCTCCTCTGAGTTTTGGTGGTCAGAGCACTCTCTGCAGGCAAGCTCTCCTCTTACAGGGAAGGTGCACAGATATCTGGTGTTCAGACCTCCCTCCTGACCGAAGATGAAGGCCCAAAACAGGACCTGTCCCAGAAGATGTGTTGTTTCAGCCTGTCACAGAAGCTGTTAGCTTCTGTAGTCCACACTCTAACCTGTGCAGACTACTCTCAGTGGAGTCCCAGAACCAAGATGTCTGCTGCCGATGCTCAGGTAAAGCCCTCCCGGGCAGGGCGAACACCTATCCTCTGGCCGGGAAGGTGCCTGGATGTCTAGGGCCCGAAAAGGGGGCTCCTCAGAAGCTCTGTGGTTCCCACCTCTCCCAGAAGCAAAAGAAGAAAAGAAACTAAAAAGGGAGGGAAAAGATATAAGAGGACATTAGAGGTAACAGGAAGAAAAGGAAGAAGAGGAACAAGGAGATGTATTAAAATACACATTGTTGAAAAATGTCCTTATCAAATCTAATACCTTGTATTCTTATTTAAAGTAAAAATACTTAGAATATTCTGCTCCTAGCTCAGAAAATGGCGATTCTAAGGTAGTGGCTCTTTGGAGTCTGGTTTGTTTCATTTAACACAATATTTTTTTAATTATTATTTTGGTTTCTATCTTACCCAATTAAGTGACATGCCCATTAACATTGTTTAACTTCTGTCACCATCTTCACTATCCACCTCTCTTGCATATCTTAAAATATGTATCCATTAAATAATGATCCTTCTACTTCCTCTGGTTCTGACTGCAGCCTTTCTAATTTCTGTTTGTATGGTTTTGTCTTTCTAATATCTCATAAGTGTGGAGCCATATGTATTTGTGACTCTCTCATTTCAATGATCCAAATGTCCTACAGTTCTCTCATAGTGCAGCCAATATCTATACTCTATGGGCCATTTATTGTGATTTTTTTTACCCATTTACTTTATGATAGACACCAGACTGCTTTCACATTTTTGTTATTGTAAATAACACTGTGAACATTAGCATGCAGTTATCTCCTTGAGACTCTGCTTTCACTTATACATTTAACCACATTCCCTGAAAAGAAATTGCTGGATCAAGTCATAATTCTTTGGTTTAATTTTAAAGGAACTGCCATGCTCTCTTCCACAGTGAATGAACCATTTTTTTATTCTCATCAACAGAGCATTGAGAATACAAATGAGGCACTAATAACACACCCTTACCAACACTTGTCTTTATAATCACCCTCCTAGGAACTGAGGCGACTTCGTGTTGTCAATTTGATTTGAAATTCTCTAATCATTAGTGATGCTTAGCAGCTTTTCAAACTTGATATCTGGCCATTTCTGTGCCTTCTTTGGAGGAGTATTTATTTGAGTCTTTGCATACTTTACAAATCTCCTTATTTGATTTTATGAAATTTTAGGTGTTCTATATACATTGTGTATTTTCAGGAGTTCTGTAATTTTGGTTCTTACATTTAAGCCTCTAACTTACTGGGATTAATCTTCTTTATCGTTTTCAGTACAAAGACATCCATTTCATTCCTTTACATGTGGATGTCCAGTTTTTCCAAGACCATCTGTAGAAAGCTGTCTTTTCCATTTGAAGATCATTTGAGTATATGCTAGGAGTTATTTTTGGACTCCCCCCAATCAACTTTTTCTACGTTTGTATTCCTGCCAAAGCAGTACTGTTTCCATTCTTGTAGTTTGGCTGTAGTCTTAAGATCAGGAGATATGAAGTCTTAGTTTCATTATTTGGTATGATGGTTTTGTCTCTTCAAGATCTCTTGAGATTCCATCAGAATTATGAATGACTTTTCCTATTTAATTAAAAATAAGTCTTTGGAACTTTGTTAAAGTTGTATTAAATTTTCCATAGGGACCAACCTTCAGAAAACATGATTTGGGGGTACAGACCTTATTCAAGACATAACTTAAGCTATTAAAGTCCCATGCTTCCTTCCCCATGGATAGTTCTGACCCTGGTTACTATTAATTCTGAACTATTCTAGCTAGCTCGTCCTTTAACCCAGTCAATTTTTGTTTTTTATAATTTCAATAGCCAGCTTTGTTACATATATTTCTGGTTGTTGTAAATGTTTTTTGTATCAAAACTTTTATTAATTTATAATGTCATTTATCTAACGTATATGTTTTTCTATTAACATGCATTTTTCTCATGTTAATATAACCTTGCTTTTTTTGTTTCTGTTTACATGGAACCTTATTTTAAGGTTCTTTTAGTTGTATTATTTTAGTTTATGATTAGGAATAATATACATATATGTATATATTCCTGGTGCATGTGGGGAACAGAATAGGGTATTAGATCCCTTAGAACTGAAGTTAAGGTTGGATATAAACCACCATGTAGATTCTGGGAGTTGAACTTAGAGCAAAGGTGCTGAGTCATCTCTCCATTCTGGGACCTTATTTTTGTTTGTTGGTTGGTTTCTTATTAATTAGTTAATTAATTTGTTTATTTACTTTACATCACAATTGCAGGCCCTTCCTTCCTCTACTCCATGTTTCACTCTTTCAACTCCATCTCTTATTCACCTTTCTCCTTCTCAGATAGGGAAGTCCCTCCTGTTCCTTCTCCACACCAACACACCATGGCATATCAAGTCAAATAAGAACTAAGTGAATCCTCTCCCACAAAGACCAGAGAATGTAGCCCAACTAAGGGAAAGGGGTTCAAAGGCAGACAACAAAGTTAGAGACAGCCCCAACTCCAATCATTAGGTAGCCCATATAAAGACCAAGCTGCACATCTCCTATATGTATAGTGGGTCTAGGTCCAGTCCATACTTGTTCTTTGGTTGGTGATTCAGGCTCTGTGAGCCCTCATGGGCTGAGGCTAGTTGGCACTGTAGGTCTTCTTGTGTTGTCTTTGACCCCTCCAGCTCCTTGAATCATTCCCCTGACTCTTCCACAAGACCCCCAGAGCTTGAACTAATGATTGAATGTGGGTCTCTGCATCTGCTTCCATTAGCTTCTGGATGAAGCCTCTAGATGACAGTTATTCCAGGCCCCTATCTGCAAGCATAGCAGAGTATCATTAATAATGCCAGAAGTTGGCTTTCCCCATGGGGTGGATCTCAATTTGGGACAGTCATTGTTGGTCATTCCCTCAAAATCTGCTCCATCTTTATCCCTCCATATCTTGTAGGTAGGGCAGATAAATTTTGGAATGAAGATTTTGTGGGTGGGTTAGTGTACCCCTCCCTCCACTAGAAGGTTTGGTTAGCTACAGAAACTGCCCACTTCAGGCTCCATATTACACTCTGCTATGAGTCTATAGGACCCTCCTATAGCTTGTCCTAGAGATGCCCCTCAACAGATTTACCTTCTTCTTCCAAGTCCTTCCATATACCCACCTCTGTCCCCATCTCCACCCACCTCTCCTACCCACTACCCTCTCTCTATTCACTTCTGATGTCTATTTTATTTCCCCTTCTAACAGAGCTTCAAGCATACTCCCTTTGCTCTCCTTGTTACTTAGTGTCTTTGGTTCTGTGGATCGTAGATTGGCTATCTTGTATATTACGGCTAGTATCCACTTATAAGTGAGTGGATATACCACTTATATATCATGTGTGTATTTCAGAGCCTAGGTTGCCTCATTCAGGATGGCGTTTTCTAGTCCTATCCATTTGCCTGAAAAGTTTATGATGTCCTTGTTTTTAATAGCTAAGTACTATTCCATTGTGTAAATGTACCACCTTTCCTTTATCCACTCTTCAGCTGAGGTGTATCTGGACTGGTTCTAGTATCTGGCTGTTACTAGTAAGGCTGCTATGAACACAGTTGAACAAGTGTCTTTGTGGTATCGTGGGGTATCTTTTTACTATATGCCCAGGAGTGCTATAGCTGGGTCTTGAGGTAGAACTATTCCCAGTTTTCTAAGAAATCACCATATTGATTTTCTGAGTGGTCACACAAGTTTGCACTCTCATCAGCAATGGAGAAGAGTTCCACTTGTTCCTCTTCTTCATCAGCATGTGCTGTTGCTTGAGTTTTTTGATCTTAGCCATTTTGATGGGTATAATATGGAATCTTAGAGTCTTTTTGATGTGCATTTCCCTGTTGTTGAACATTTCTACAAGTGCTTCTTTGCCATTACAGATTCCTCTGTTAAGCTCTGTACCACATTTTTAAATTGGGTTATTTTGTTTGTAGGTATTTGGTTTCTTGAGTACTTTATATATTTTAGCTATTAATGCTCTGTTGGATGTAGGGTTTTCCCATTTTGTATGCTGCCATTTTATTCTATTGGTGGTGTCCTTTGCTGTACAGAGAAGCTTTTCCGTTTCACGAGGTCCCATTTATTAACTGTTAATTTTAGTGCCTGAGCTGTTAGTGGTCTGTTCAGAAAGTTGTCTACTGTACCAATGCATTCAGGGATATTCTTCACTTTTTCTATTAGATTTGGTGTATCCAGATTTATGTTGAGGTCTTTGATCCACTTGGATTTGTTTTCAGTGCAGGGTGATAAATAAAGTTCTATTTGCATTCTTCTACATGCAGATATCCAATTAGACCAGCACCACTTGTTGAAGATGCTTTCTTTTTTCTCATTGTATGGTTTTGGATTTTTTGTCAAAAAAAAATCAAGTGTCTGTAAGTGTGTAGCTTTATTTCTGGGTCTTGAATTTGATTCCATTGATCAACTTATCTGTTCTTAGTGGTATTAGCTCTTCTTTGAAAGTCTGGTAAAATTCTGTGCTAAAACCATCTGACCTTGGGCATTTTTGTTGTTGTTGTTGGTGGTGGTTTTGTTCTTGTTTTTTTGTTTTGTTTTGTTTTCTTTTGGGAGATTTTGGTTTTTTGTTGTTGTTGTTGTTGTTGTTTTGTTTTTTGTTTTGGGGGCAGTTTTGAGAGAGGCTTTTGAAGACTATTTCTATTTCTTTAAGGGTTATAGGAGTATTTCAATTGTTTACCTGAACTTGATTTAACTTTGTTAAATAGTGGGATCTATCAAGAAAATCATCCATTTCATTAGATTTTTAACTGTGGAGAATAGGCTTTTGAAGTTAGACCTAATTTTTTTTTTATTTTCTCAATATCCGTTGTTATGTTCCCCTTTTCATTTCTAGTTTTGTTAATTTGGATACTTTTTCTGTCTTTCAGTTAGTTTCAGTAAAGATTTGTCTATCTTGTTGATTTTCTCAAAGAACCAGTTCTGAGTCTTTGCATTGTTCTCTTTGTTTCTAATTTATTGATTTCAGCCCTGAGTTTGATTATTTCCTGCTGTTTACCCTTCTTGGGTGTATTTGCTTCTTTTTGTTCTAGAGCTTTTAGGTATGCTTTTAAATTGCTTGTATGAGATCACTCCAATTTCTTTATGAAGGCACTCGGTGCTATGAACTTTCCTCTTAGCACTGCTTTCTGTGTATGCCATAAGGTTGAGTATGTTGTACCTTCATTTTCATTGAATTCTAAAAAGTCTTTAAACTCATATTTTTTAATTTTTTTTTAAATTAGGTATTTTTTTCATTTACATTTCCAATGCTATCCCAAAAGTCCCCCATACCCTTCCCCCCCTACTTCCCTCCCCACCCACTCCCACTTCTTGGCCCTGGCATTCCCCTGTACTGAAGCATCTAAAGTTTGCAAGACCAATGGGCCTCTCTTTTCAATGATGGCTGACTAGGCCGTCTTCTGATACATATGCAGCTAGAGACACAAACTCTGGGGGCTACTGGTTAGTTCATATTGTTGTTCCATCTATAGAGTTGCAGACCTCTTTAGCTCCTTTGGTACTTTCTCTAGCTCCTCCATTGGGGACCCTGTGATCCAATAGCTGACTGTGAACATCCACTTCTGTGTTTGCTAGGCCCCGCTGTAGCCTCACAAGAGACAGCTATATTTGGGTTATTTCTTCCATCACCCAGTGATCATTGAGTAGATCAGTTTCCATGAGTTTGTAGGTTTTCTGTAATTTCTGTTTTTGTTGAAGTCCAGCTTTAATCCATGGTGAACTGAAAAAAATACAAGGGGTTATTTCCATTTTCTTGTATATGTTGAGACTGTGATGTTGGCTGGACATTCCTAATGTTGACAGGACTCCTTGAGAGGCAGTGGGAACCTTGGGCCTGACAATGGAGTTCAGGGAATACCACCCTGGTCACCTACATCTGCTGGCTGTGCCTCAGGTGGAATGGAATGTTCCTGGGACCCCATGACCTCCTATGGGAGGGACTCAAAGTTGTGGGCCTGCTGATGGAGTTTAGAGGGCAGAGCACAGCTTACCTCTGTTGGCTGTGCCCCAGGTGGACTGGCAGGCAGGGCAAGGTCCTAACCTGGGTAATCCTTGAGCCTCCATTGGTCTAATTGTTCCTGGGACTTGTCAGGCCTCTTCACAAGGGAAGGCAATGGAGCTTGGGAAGGGGACAGCGTTCCCTAGGACCTTATTTTAAATTATTTTAGTTTAAATACATTGGTGTCTTTCAATCTAAAGTGATTGTCTTATACATAGTATTACTAGAACATAGTCTCTAAATCTATTTCATTGTTTCAGTAGAGAAGTTAAAGTGATTTATATTTAAATTAATATCTTGAGAAGGATGACTTACTTTAGTTTGCTTTTTCTATTTAGTTTCCATATGCTCTGTATGCCCTTTGTCCTTCATTTCTACATCATTGTGATCCTTTGATACAATGTATCAAAGTGCTTTGATTCCTCCTTTATTTCCTTTGGTGTACACACCTTACCTGCTTATTTGGGATTATCCTGATTATATTTGTTTTCCCAAACTATGGTTTTAAACCTTGAATTTATCTGAGGTTACCCTCACAAACACACAGCTCTAATGTTTTCAGACACCTGTCTGTATTTATACTTGTTGATGTCATAAAATGACGCTTGTACATTGTGTGTCAAAAAAAAAAAAAAAACCCAAAAAACCATGAATTGGTCTGTTTTCTGCATTCATTCCCTCAGTCATATAGAAAACAAAGTGTAGAGCAGAAAACAGAAAGCATATGCTTTTCTATGCCTTACAGGATCTTGATTATTTCACATACTTTTCATATTCCTCTTCAGTGTCCTGTCTTTCTTTTTTCCAGGGAGGATTATCCATTGGCAATGAAGTCATCAGTTCTGTTTGTCTGGAAATGCTTTAACTTATCATACTTTTAAAAACTGATCTATAAAACACAGAACTCTTATTTGTCACTTTTTAAAATTGCCTTAGTTGGGAATGCTTGGACTTTTCTTATTTTATCCTTTGTGCTTCAAAATAAAAAATGTAAAAACAAACAAACAAACAAGTCTTGAAACTTGGGATGCAGTATATAAGCTGCTACTCTTTGGCATCTAAAGTTTTCACTGAGAAATCTTGCAGTGATTTTACTAATGATTCCTGGTTTGCATTATTGCCCTCAAACTCTCTGGTCGTGCCCTATACCACTTTGTCTGAAGTGTGTCTCTGTGAGTGTCTCGGGGCTTATCTGGGACCATGCTGAGCTTTTGGATGTTTATATTCTAGTTTTTCATAAAAACTGTGATGGTGTCAGCCACTATTGTTTTCAGGTGACCTCTCTGTCTCTTTCTTTTAGTGCTTTCCTTCTGGGGCTCCTGCAGTGAATGTATTGATCTGATGGCTGCTGCTTCCAAGGGTCCCTTAGCCTCTTTTCTCCAGCCTTTTGTTTTTCTTCCCCGACCCTCAAACTTGATACTTTCCATTATTGTGTTTTTCAAATGTGCTGACCCTTTCTTCTGCCTGTTCACATCTGCCACTGGATCCCTCAAGTGAATGCTGCATTTCACTCCTTTACTTTCACAGCTTCATCTTAGTTCATTTTAAAATCATCTATGTTTAGATGATTCTCTCTTTTTAATGTGTTTTGTTTACCTTGTCTGTATCTATCTTACATTGTAAACCTCCCATCTTTCATCAGGTCTAATGACCTTATCATTGGGTATTTGTTAGCAATGATTTCTGTGGACTGACTTATTCTTTGGAGTGGGCTAAGATTTCCTGTTTGATTGTGTGTTTTACAATTATTTTGCTGAAAACTGTATGTTTGGATCACATGTAACTCCAAAAACCAGATTCTTCTTCTTCCCAGAGTGTAATGAGATTGCCACTATATAGTTGTTGTTTTAGTCTGTTCCTTTGTATTCTAGTGGGATATTTCTGAATTAAAGGTTATCCTCAAGTATCTATATAAAGTCGTTTCAGGAATGCATAGCTCCAATTGCACATGTATAGCAACTAACTTTTCCTCTTGTATGTACAGTTGATATTGAATGTTATAGTCTTCAATTCCTGTATATTAAAATAGGCAAAAAGTCAAGAAGAAGCACTGCTTTCTAAATCCCTTAGATATGACCTTAGTCTGAGGTGGTGCTTTGCAACATTGCAGCAGGTGCAGCAACTGCTGCTGACTCTCTGAGATAAAAAGTAGTCAGAATAGAGGGTCCTGGATGCCTGCAAGTCAGGGGCCCCTTTCACTATCCTTGGATCCTGCAAGCTGATACAAAAACATACATACACACCTCCCTACCTACCAAGGTGCCAGTAGTTTGTGGATGCTTATCCACTCTTACGATTAGCCAAAATTGACTGAATTTAACAGTGACTTATTATCTGGCTCTTCTCTCAGTAGTTACAGCTTTTGATAACTGTCAAATGTTTACATCAGACAGATTCTGTCAGTACAACCACTGCTTAGCTGAGAAGTAAGTTCTCCAGTGTTTTACCCTCCATCATCTTTCCAGGTTGCTTTCTGTAGTTACTTATTAACAATTTGGATGGATGAATAGATTTTGTGAGAGCATATATTTCAAACACTGTGCAATCAAGCATTAAAATGGAGGAGTGACAATGTTTCAGCTATCCTGAAAATTCTGTTTCATAGCTAGTGACCCAAACACAACAAATCCACAAGCATTAATTACTTGTAATTCTATGAGCATTTGGGTCTTTTAATGAATATGTTTTAAATTTCATGTATACAAGTGTGTGTCTGCATGCATATCTGTGTACCACACGCATGCCTGGTTCCTGTAGAGACAAGGAGGGAGCATTCAATCACCTGGAACTTGAATCCCATATGTGAAGCATTGCTGGGATCAGAACCCAGGTCCTCTGCAAAAGCAACAATTGCTTTAAACTACGAAACCCTCTCTTTAGCTCCTGAATGAAGTGGCTCTTAGAAACAAACAAGGGAACAAAATATATAAGTGGGTCAGAGAAGAAACTTCCAAGAGAAAAAGTCCCATTGTGATTTTCAGATAAGAGGAAGCAGAAAGAGGAACTGAGGAACTTCTGTTAGGGGAACAGAATCTGCAAAAGCCCTAAGGAACTTGCTAAATGAATGTGGTAGATAAGCCTGGGGTTATGTTAAAGGTGAGACTAAGGATGAGATGGTGTCTTAATTACCTGATGCTGTGCTAGCTATAAAGAAGTGTTTTCCTTTCTCTGTAGCTCTGACACCTGCTACCTTACCACTCCCTGCCTGAGACTAGCTTCCCCATGGTGTTAAAGTCTGGCACTTCATATGAGTTTTCTCAAGGCTAGATCCATAAACGTCACTGTGAAAGACTTGCTGCCACTCTATGGCAGTGCGGTTTTTGAGCATAAGCAGAAGATGGTTTAATCTTTTTCTCCTCCATATTTGGACCTGTGTTTTTTCAATGTACCTTTTTGCATTAGTTTGTGGAATAGAGATTCAATTGTTTCTTTACAAAATGGCGTAAATATATAGGAGTAAATCTTTTCTAAAGGATCATAAAATGGAGAAAAGTGTTGATTATAATCACAAATTATAGTACTTTAAAATAGAGAATGCTAGGGTAATCTGAAGAGATAACCCAGGTAGGTATGGTTTTTAGATAGATAGGTAGATAGGTAGGTAGGTTGATAGATAGATAGATAGATAGATAGATAGATAGATAGATAGACAGACAGATAGATGATAGCAGATAGGGTACACCTAGGTGACAGACGATAGATAAATGGATAGGTAAATGTTGGATAATAAAATAGAGAGAAAAAGAGAGAGGGTGGATGGATAGATATTTAAATATAGATATATAGATGATATAGATATAGATTTAGATAAAGAGGTAGTAAGATAAATATAGAATGGTAGCTGTGATAGAAAAAAAGGTAATATACATAAAGAGATAGATATAATTTTATAGAAAGAGGGAGAGATATAGTTAGACAATATAAACAGAAATACTAGATGGATAGACAGAGGTAGAGAGATGTAGATTAGATAGATGATAAGTAGATAGGTATGCAGGTAGATGTTAGATAAATAGATAGATAGATAGATAGATAGATAGATAGATAGATAGACAAACAGACAGAAAGACAGATAGCTGCACAGAAGAGAGAAGCCATGTGGCTGTACTTAGGAAGTACAGTGTGCTCCACCATCCTACATAGTAGACACTTCTTCTCTTTTGTTTCTGTATTTGAGTCGATGGATTTAACCATCAGTCAATGATTTTTACTTTCACAAAATATTCAAAAAACACTGTTCTAAACTGATCACAGCTCTTACTCCCAGAACTGACTGAACTGTATCTCTTCTTGACGCCATGTTTGGTGACCTTGTTGGATTACTTGAAATTAGCAAGTGGTGCACACCAATGTTGAAGTTGATGACGAATCTTGGTTGTCTACTTGACACAGCAAAGAAGAAGAAGGGATGTCATATGAGGAATTTATTCTATCATTATTTACCCGTGGACATGTTGGAGGAGTGGCATTTTCTGGATTGTTGATGGATGTGGGAGGGCCTACTCAGGTATACCTGAGATACATAAGAAAGTTAGATGAACCTGAAACCTGAGAACAAACCTGTAAGCATTCTCTGGACTGGCTTCTAGTTCAAGCTCCTGCATTAAGTTTCTGTCTTGGCTTTAATCAATGATGGACTACAACCTGCAAGATAAAATAAACTCTTCATCCTCAAGTTGTTCTTCCTCATGGTGTTTATTACAGTAACAGAAAGGTAAAGCGCACCAGGGGTCTTGATTGCTTTATGTCTGTAAAGAGACCTAATCATTCTGATTTCTTCTGGATGTGAAAGGATCCAAATCCTCACTTTCCATTCAGGGTTGCTCCTGAGTTGTATAGTATTTTCCTAGAATGGCATTCACACGTCTGTACATGTAGCTTGACTGCTTACATGTTGATTGAGCATCTGGGAAGTTAGACTTCTGACCCCACTTTGCAACTGTAGACATGGAGGTTGAAAATTGATTTCTTGCCCCCAATACCTTTATCTGAGTGACATGTGTTTCAAGATACACACATAGAGGTTGCATTGGCCAATTATGTGAATTGTCAATGAATCAGTCGACGTGTTTGAGTGTGAATGTGTTTATTTCAGAGAGCTGAAGACAGACTAAGTACCGTATGGGGATGTTGAAAGTGAACTGAATCATTGCCTGTGCAAATGCATTTTATAGATTATAAAGTGCTATTAAAATTCCATTAGGCCATTACTTATATAAAATATTAAATCATGACACCATTCTACTTCAATTTTATATTCATTAATAGGAATGAGAAGCCGTCTCACATAGCAATTAAAGATACCGATTGTCTTATCAGCTAGGAGTGAGCTGAATAGGCACCTCGTCTCGTATCCACTATTCCAATATGTGATGTGGGCTCTTGGCTTAACCTCTCTGTACTTCAGTTTCCATGTGTATAAACAGCAAGAAGTCCGACGCTTCAATCACAGGGCTTCTGTAAAGATTGCATAACACAAGAGTAATGCTTAACATGATGGGAGGTAAAGACTTAGCTGGAGAAAGTTAATTGGAATTATTATCACTGTCTTATACATCACCACCAAGCAAACAACCCCAGTATGACAACTGTATAGCTCCATTTGCCTCACAGAATATGCTGGGATAACTATTTTATGCTTGTAAGTTTAATTGGATTTTCTCTTTTACAATTTTGAAGATGTATACAGTTCGTTGTGGTTCCTCTGACCCCCACACCTTCTCTAGTCTCTCTCACACCCACACTGCCCACTCCCTACATCCCTACATGTTCCTTTCACACATTTATCTTCTTATTTTCTTCTCTCCAAAACCTCTGAGTACCTAACCAGGATTATCCTTACTTGTGTCAATGGGTTTTGAGCTCTCTATTAGACATGGTGGGTGCCTCAGTGAGTATACAACTGAAGACAATGACACCCTCTTCTCCAGAATCCATCTGTACATAATATGTTTTATCAGGAAGAGATGGGGCCATATGATACCCTCCTGGATCCATGATGGACTGTTGATAGGCCCACTGTGAGGTGCCATAACCACGACAGAGCACTTCACAGATCTCTGTCCCATCTCCCTGCTCTTATGTTTTTCTCTCCCCTTTTTCCTTAATAACCCATGAACCTTAGAGGGAATGCTACAAGTGTCTGATTTAGGGTCAACACTGAGTATTCGCTAAACAAGTACCCTGAGCATCTATAAGTTTTTAACTGAAGCAATTTCATTTTACTACAAAACCCTAGAGAGGTATCATCTTCCACCATGAGTTGATTTTGATTCTCATGACATTTCTCCCACTCCTCTGCACAGTCTGCTCAATCTATGCACAGGAGCCTACCTTATCTTCTAGATGGCATGCCTGGAAGCATGGATAATACTGCACTCTGTTTACACTGTGCTCTCTCCTACTTAGGCACGCCCATGATAGAGTTCAATATACACATAGGAAAAGCCAACTGTTTCCAATAACAAAATACAATGAATAATATAATGTAATAAACCAGAATGTTCTGAAACGTCATTCTACCACTCAGAACCATGTGAAACGTATGACCTATGAACTGCTTATTTCTCAAATTTTTCATTTTATACTTTTGTGTATAGTTGACCATGAGGAAAGGAAAACACTAAAGGCAAAGCCATGGTTCTGCTTTACATACAACCATGAAACTCTTCTCTTTCTTTTCCCCTTATCTCTCCCTTTATATGACTAGCCTTATACCCATTTACCAAGTAATTTTTGATAACTGATTCATAATATTTGAAATTTCATATTAGATAAAATGTGAAATATATCTTGATTCTTCAACATTTCTCTTACACTGTAGAAGAGCCAATGGTAAGAGAAAAAAATGTACAATTATTTCTTTGGGGATGCCATGCATGCATAGAAATTATCTAACTAATACTAAGGTGAGTACCTTCTACTTCTTCCCATTTAAGTCCTTCCAGATATCCCCATGTCTCCTTTCAACTTCAGATAATATTTAAAATTAAACAACTAAGTGCAAGTTGTGTCATGCATATACATGTAGATGTGGGGCCATCCCCTGGGACATGATCTGCACCCCCTCCCCCAGGAACCTTTAAAGAAAACTGACTTTAGCACGTGTCAGCTATAACTCTCAGTCCTCATCCAAGAAGCATCTTTGTGAAGTGGAGAGATGTTAATAGAGATAATCACAATGGATCAAAGTGTACATATAAATGTAGACTATTCAACCATAAACAAGGTATCTTTATCATACCCCGTTTCTGAAGGACCAGAGAACATTGGAGAAGTAGTGCTGATAGATGACTGTGAGAGCCAGTGTTTGGGAAGGACTGGTTGAAACTCTCTTCTGGATATGGTAGGATCAATGTACTAATCAACTCACAGCTCTGGTTACACAGACATGAGAAAGCCAGCCAGTGTTCAAGAAGAGAGGAAGGAGGGTGCATGAGACCTCCATCCCCTCACTATAAGAAGATACTAAAAGGGACCTCAATCTGTTACTCCTCTTATTCCATTCCATCCTTTTCACTTTTATTTTTTAGAAATGGTTGAATCCTGTAGTTTTGGTAAATTCTAACAACAAAAAAGTTATTGTGCTGCCTAAGGCATAGTAAAATATAAAGGCCGTGTGTGTGTCTTTTATTCAGGAGCACAAAACATTGAGACAGGTAGTGAACCTGACACCAGGATTTATTGTTAATTAAATATGTAATTCAACAGCCTGCCATTGAAATCATTCTTACACTAAGGAAGAAACATTTCATCTTGGCATAAAGCACTCATTTGTCAATATTTCAAGATGTGACTTGAGCTTTGTGTGGTCTGTGAATTTTCCCTTGGGTATTCCCAGCTTTTGGGCTAATATCAGTGAGTGCATACCATGTGTATTCTTTTGAGTATGGGTTACCTCACTCAGGATGATACTTTCTAGTTCCATCCATTTGCCTAAGAATTTCATGACTTCATTCTTTTTAATAGCTGAGTAGTACTCCATTGTGTAGATGTACCACATTTTCTGTATCCATTCCTCTGTTGAAGGGTTCTTTCCAGCTTCTGGCTATTATAAATAAGACTGCTATGAACATAGTGGAGCATGTGTCCTTAATACTTGTTGGAGCATCTTCTGGGTATATGCCCAGGAGTGGTATAGCTGGGTCCTCAGGTAATATTATGTCCAATTTTCTAAGGAACCTCCAGACTGATTTCTAGAGTGGTTATACCAGCTTGCAATCCCACCAACAATGGAGGAGTGTTCCTCTTTCTCTATATCCTCACCAGCATCTGCTGTCACCTGAGTTTTGATCTTCACCATTCTGCCTGGTATGAGGTGTAATCTCAGGTTTGTTTTGATTTGCACTTCTCTGATGACTAAGGATGTTGAACATTTCTTTAGGTGCTTCTCTGCCATTACAGACTCCTCTGTTGAGAATTGTTAGCTCTGTACCCCATTTTTAATAGGATTATTTGGTTCTCTGGAGTCTAACTTCCTGAGTTCTTGTATATATTGGATACTAGCCCTCTATTGGATGTAGGATTGGTAAAGATCTTTTCCCAATCTGTAGGTTGTTGTTTTGTCATATTGACAGTATTCTTTGCCTTACAGAAGCTTTGCAATTTTATGAGGTCCCTTTGTCTATTGTTGATCTTAGAGCATAAACCATTAGTGTTCTGTTCAGGAAATTTTCCCTTGTACTCATGGGTTTGGGGGTCTTCCTCACTTTCTATTCTATTAGTTTCAGTGTATCTGGTTTTATGTGGAGGTCCTTGATACACTTGGACCTTTGTACAGGAGATAAGAGTGGCTTGGTCAAGTTGCATTCTTCTACATGCTGACTGTCAGCTGAATCAGCACCATTTGTTGAAAATGCTGTCTTCATATCGTTGTTCCTCCTATGGGGCTGCTAACCCCGTCAGCAACTTGGATCCTTTCTCTAGCTCCCTTATTGGGAACCCTGTGCTCAGTCCAATGATAGGCTGTGAGGATCCACCTCTGTATTTGTCAGGCACTGGTGGAGCCTCTCTGGAGACAGCTATAATAGGCTTCTGTCAGTAAGCACTTGTTGGCATCCACATCAGTGTTTGGGTTTGGTGATTGTATGTGGGATGGATCCCCATGTGGGGCAGTCTCTGGATGGTCATTCCTTCAGTCTCTGCTCCACACTTTGTCTCTGTAACTCCTTCCATGAGTATTTTGTTTCCCCTTCTAAGAAGGATCAAGTATCCACACTTTGGTCTTGCTTCTTCTTGTGTTTCATGTGGTTTGTGAAACTGTAACCCCCCAGAGCTCCCAGGGACTAAATCACCAACCAAAGAGTACACATGGTAGGACTCATGGCTCCAGCTGCATATGTAGCAGAGGATGGCCTAGTTGGTCATCAATGGGAGGAGAAGCCCTTGGTCCTATGAAGGCCCTATGTCCCAGTGTAGAGGAATTCCAGGGCTAGGAAGTGAGTGGGTGGGTTGGTGAGCAGGGGGAGGGGGAAGGGACTAGGGGGCTTTTGGAGGGGAAACCAGGAAAGGGGACAACATTTGAAATGAAAATAAAGTAAATATCTAAGGGAAAAAAAGGAAAGAAAAACAAAATGCTTATTGAATAAAGGTACATTTTCATAGTGGAAAAAAGAAAATAAGAAAATGCTGTCTTTTTTCCACTGGGTGGTTCTAGCGACTTTGTCAAATATAAAGTGACCATAGGTGTGTGGGTTCATTTGTATTTGTCTATGTACCAATACCATACAGTTGTTTTTTGTTGTTGTTGTTGTTTTTGTTGTTGTTGTTGTTGTTTATCACTACTGCTGTGTAATACAGCTTGAAGTCAGGGATGGTGATTCCCACAGAAGTTCTTTTATTGGATGCTTCAGTCCTTCTTAGAAGGGGGACCAAAATACTCACAGGATGAAATAGGGAGACAAAGTGTGGAGCAGAGACTTAAGGAAAGGTCATCCAGCGACTGCCCCACCTAGGGATCTCTCTTATATACCGACAACAAACCCAGACACTATTGCAGATGCCAAGAAGTGCTTGCTGACAGGAGCCTGATATAACTGTCTCCTGAGAGGCTCTGCCAGAGCCTGACAATTACATAAGCAGATGCTTGCAGCCAAAGATTGGATTGAGCAAGGAGTCCCCAATGGAGGAATTAGAGAAAGGACTGAAGGAGCTGAAGGGGCTTGCAACCACATAGAAAGAACAACAATATCAAACAACCTGACCCCCCCTCCCAGAGCTCCCAGGGACTGAACCACCAACCAAAGAGTACACATGGAGGGACCCATGGCTCCAGCCACATATGTAGCAAAGGATAACCTTGTTGGGCATCAGTGGTAGAAGAGGCCCTTGGTCCTGTGAAGGGTTGATGCCCCAGTGTAGGGTAATGCCAGGGCAAGGAGGCAGGAGTGTATGGGTGGATGAAGAAACATCCTCACAGAAACAGGGGAGGGGAAGGGGAGAGGGTAGAGGGTTTCCAGAGGGGAAACTGGGAAAGGGGATAACATTTGAAATGCAAATAAAGAAAATATACAATAAAAGAAAAATATGGGAAAAAAAGTTACTTGAGTTGCTAGTATGGGTTGATACCCAGGGGGCCATGTTCCCCTTCTCAAAGGAGAAGGGGAGTGGGTGGTGGAGGGTCTGTGAGAGGGGGTACTGAAAGAAGAAGTGGAGGCTGTGGTCAAAAAGTGAATAAATTAATTAATGAAAAAAAAAAAGAAAGAATTTAGTTAGGAGGAGTCTAACCTTTGCACTAGTTATAAATGATCACATAGAGGGAGACACTTGGGCTAAAACCAGGAGTGAAATGTCAGAATAGCTGACTCTCCAGGTCATTTCTGACTGGTAAGTTAGCCCCTTTGAGTTTCAGTTCTTTGTCTCAAATATTTTGATGGCTCAGGAACTGGAAAACTAGTGTCCACAGACAAACCCAGCTTTCCATCTGTTTTTGGTCAGGCTCAGGGTCTAAGATGGAGCTGAACATATGACTCAGTGATCAGCAGACCTTCAGTTAGGTTCCTGGCTCCCACCCATATTGGGTAGCTCACAACCTCCTGAAATTTCCATTACTGGGGATCCTAACCTCTCTTCTGGATCTGTGGTTACCTGTATGTATATGTACCCCACACACATAGGGAGACATACACATAATTTAGAGAATAAAACCATATGGGAGAGTTTAGAGCCAGGAGAGGGAAGTCAGAAATGATATAGTTATAATTTCAAAATAAAAGTAAAAATAAAATAAAGTAAAGTCTTTCTCAATGGCTTTCTCACATTTCAATAACTGAAACAAATCAACAGAAAAGTAATATTTTATGGCATGCAATATATGAAATTCAAATGTAGGCATCTCCAGATACACTTCCATCAGAACAGGGCATGACCATTTATGTTTTCTTTCCAGCTACTTAGATGCTGTAATAGTTGAATATGATAATTATAAGAAGGACCACATGATTGGAAGCCTAACATATTCATTATCTGGTTTGTACAAAAAAAATGTGCCAATGCTAGAGTTGGCCCCATATGAGACTTTGCAAAGCCAGATAATGCAATTACCATACACAGCACACACTGTGCATTGACTAACCACTGGCTGCTGTGGTTAGATATAATATTATGTTGATAAAGGAAGGCTCCATGTCTCCAATTTTCATTAAAAATTATAAGATTCAGTAAAGCCAAATTTTAAATATATATAATCTGAGAATGATTGTGGCATATGAGATTTGCAGGGCTAAATGCTTGGAGAATTCAGGACTGAAGATGTGGTTTATATGGCATGGCTGAAATGGTGCATTGTGCTTTCTGGTAGTAAGGCTGTGGTCTCTAAAGCTGGTTGCTCTATTGTCGTTATTGTCCCTCATTAAATAAAAAACTCCAGTGATAGTTTTATTGTTTATATTACCAATATGAGCTCCAAATTTACCATTAAAATGCCCCGTCCCAATGTTCCCATATTGTCCTCAGCACATGCCCCTCCTTTTGGCCTCTGTGAAAATGCATATAAAGTGGAACCAAGACCATGGCATCTGGATTTTCTCCTACTAAGCCCTGAGGCATCTTTTCTTTTCTTTTGGAAACCTCCATTCGTATTTACTTAAATCCCAGGGAATTGCAACTGTATGGCCATTACACTAGTGCCAAGGCATTTGAAGTGCCCTAGAGTTACATGCAACAGAGCCCTTAGGAACAAAATTGATTTTGTCAACAATATCAAATGAGTTAAACTGAAGCAAGTGCTAAGTCTAAGGAAGGTCACTGCGTTGTTGAACTTCAAAGATTCAGGGCATCAAGGTCATATCAACTAATAGGGTGTTTTGAAAGTTTTCTGTTTTCTGAGATTTAGTTAACAGGTTGGTAAAGATGTCATTAGATTGAAGATAATGCAAATAAAATAAAACAAAGTAAATAAAAGTGTGAGAGTAACTTATTGGGATTAAAATTAACTACCCTATAAACATAATTATATTAAACTTTGTAATCCACCAGAACTGTCACTATGGACACAGTATGGACACTCTGGTGAAATTCTACCTCACTATTTTCTTCGTCTGTTATGTAACAATATAGTGTCCACACTGCTACTTTGACAAAAGACTTGCGATAATTAAGGTGAAATCATCAATGTTTAATTTGCTGAGATTTTGTGGTTTTCTTGTTTTTAAACATAGTGTCTTGCTACATTGCCTAGTCTTCTAATGACTTCATAGGATTAAGCAATTATCTTGTATTATCTTTTAACATGCTACAGCTGCACATATACAGTAACTACCACACTTGACTTGGTTCACAATTTTAGGAGTTTTAATATATTATTCATTGCCTGCCCCATACTTTGAGTCTGTAGTGAGGTAGTATATCATGGCAGAGTCTCCAGTAAAGGATGAGGTTGTTTACCTCAAGACAGACAGTAAGCAAAAGAAAGACAGAGGCAGACAGAAGAAGAAGAAGAAGAAGAAGAAGAAGAAGAAGAAGAAGAAGAAGAAGAAGAAGAAGAAAGAAGAAGAAGAAGAGAAGAGAAGAGGAAGAGGAAGCGGAAGAGGAAGCAGCAGCAGCAGCAGCTGGTGTCCCGAAATCCCTGTGAGGCCACCAGTGACCTAACTTCCTTCCATTAGGCCCTACATCTTACAGATTGTACCACCATTAGATGGCACTATGGGATGGGGATGAAGACTAACTCATGAGGTTTTGAGTGCCATTCATTTAAACCGTTATCTTATTTGTCTGGCCACTCATCTACTGGGTTGCCATACCTGGTCTTCAGTGAATTATGTTTGGAAGAGCATGGGTGTTGGATCTTGTGCCATTCCTTTTGCTCCCTTACATAAGGACTGTCTCAGCTTACATCCCCACCAGAAATGCACATTTGAGTGTCTAATTCAAGTCTTTCACTCACATTTATTTTGGATTGTTTAGGGGAAATTCTTATCAACAGTACAGTGTTCAACCATACAAGTTCCCTAAATATTTTGTATTTTTAGCTCCTTGTTGGATATAAGGTTCCTAGCCAGAGTGGTTATGGGGGGGTTGGGGGGGGGGGGTGTGTGCAAACCAAAAAAGAAGAATTTGTCTGTGTGACTAAAATTTCAGAGACATCTTCTTGAAACTGGTACAACAAATGAGCATATTCATAAAACTTTCAGAATACAAAATCAACATAGAAAACCGAGTTGCAGCAATGAGAAGGAAGGAAGGAACTGACAGGG
This sequence comes from Mus musculus, assembly GCF_000001635.26. Classification (NCBI taxonomy): domain Eukaryota; kingdom Metazoa; phylum Chordata; class Mammalia; order Rodentia; family Muridae; genus Mus; species Mus musculus. The sequence goes on along the minus strand of NC_000077.6, from coordinate 47,387,370 downwards.
AGAAGACAATTCCCATCATCAATTGTATCAAATAGAAGAGAATCCTATGAATAAATACACTGTAAAGAGACCTACGAGGTCTGTGCATTGGAAACTGAAAGCCATTGATTTCAACAAGGTTAAGATAGCAAGATATAAAAGAAAGATGTCCTGTGTCCATGGACTAGAAGACTTAATAATGTTAAAATATCCATATCCTCTAAAATGCCGATCAAAACTACTATGGCATTTTTCATAGAAATAGGAAAGATAAAATTTGTTTGTAACCAGAAAACACCACAAATAGTTAATACAGTCTCTCTCTCTCTCTTCTCTCTCTCTCTCTCTCTCTCTCTCTCTCTCTCTCTCTCTCTCCCCCTCCCTCCCCCCCACTCTCTGTGTGTGTGTGTGTTTGCATGTGTGTTTGTTCATGTGCCATGTGGAAGCCAGACATTGATATCAGTTGTCTTTCCTCATATTTTGAGACAGTCTCTGATTCAGCTCATATCTTTCCAAATAAGTTAGACTGGCTGGCCAGCAAGCCAGGGAGTGTTCCTTTGTCTACCGTGAGCACTGGAATTTCAGTAAAATTGAAGGTGGGTGCTGTAAATTGAGTTCAGGTCCATGTTTGCAAGCAGGCCCTAAACCCACAGAACCATATTCCTAGCTCCCATTACACAGTCTTCAGCAAGAGGAACAAAGCAAGGGTATCAAATATGCTGGTTTTAAATTATACTACAAGGTTATTGTAATCAAAACAGGGTGGTACTAACATTTAAAACAAATGCTTAGACCATGAAACACAGTAGAGAAGCAGAAATTAATATACAAGGAAGACAATAAACTAACAAAAGTGGCATGGCTTCACTGTAGGAAAGTATTAGCCAATTCAATACAATTGTTGGGAAAGCCATACTATCCAAAGAGAAATGAGAAAATTTGAAGAGTTCATGATCTAATACCAACATTGGGTAAAGAGACAAGCCTCAAGAATCTGACTCCTGGACCAGAGAGATGGCAGAGTGGGCAAAATGCTTGCTGAGTGACAGTGGCTAATGACAAAAAGACAGGAAGTGATGCATATCACAGATGAGTGATTCTGGCCATCTGGATCCAATTAGCTTTAAGGAAGGACTCTTCAAAGTGGCTCTGAATATCATCTTATGGAAGAAATAAACTGCAATGCATACTTCTAAACAACATAGCTGCAATAATGAATTCAAGCTTCTAAATATAACCTCTAAAATAAATCATCTGATTAAATTGTAATAATTAAGCCCTTGGGAAATTAAGGGTAGATATTAGTTCAGTTTGAGTATAGACTCTTGCTACCAAAGCATACTTATATTCTAAACATACTTAAATACCAACTAATGAGATAGCTCAAAAATAGACAATTCAACATTCAAATATTTATCATATAAGAAGAAAATAAGCTCTCAATATGCATCAACTCCAGCTGTAGAGGTAAAACCTATTTTCATAGTTTTTTTTGTTGTTGTTGTTGTTTAATCATCTCACAGTGAGGACTAGCCATGTACTTTACTGATGATAAGTTAGGACAAGAGTGTCTGAGTTATACATATGTTTTTATTAGGAAGATAGTGACCCTCATTTCTGTATACATGCATGCATTTGATACAATCCTATTCTCTTCTGTGGCTGAATAAAGCCCATTTTATATACATGCCACGTTTTCCTTGTCTGTTCAGCTATTGGTGGGTGTTTCAGCTGAATCCAGAATCCAGCTATTGTGAATCACAGTGCAGTAGTTATGAACACACAGGGAAATATTTCTAAAGAAGATAGTGATTGAGTTTTGCTCCGATCTCAAACCTGAACCAAGAAACCCTTTGGTCCAGCCACCTGTGTGATTTAATTTTCTTTTCAAGTTTTAAAAGGTTTCTTTTTAGATAGGCTGTGAAATGGTACAGAAGATCTTCATGGCCAGCTCTGTCTATTTTCAGGGAAGCTGCAGACATATATGCAACAACTATTTCACCTCCGACTCATTGTGCGTTATGTATTTTCCCAGGTTGTGGCCTATCATGCATCTAGAGACTATGAAATGATCAGAAATACACAGTGATGCTTGTCTTTCTGGGTCTAGGTAACCTTGCTTGGTCTAGTAGTTTCTTTCAAGTTCTACCCATTTACTTACAAATTTTATGATTTTTTTTTTCCTGACAGCTGAGCAGAATTTTGTTGTACATTTGTACCACAGTTTCATTACCCATTCAGCAGCTGGAGAGCTAGTTGATATATCTGCACAGGTGGGAGAAATCTCACACAGCCCCACCCATTGATGAGGGGCTACAGGCAGTAAGCAGAATCAATGTTCTCTAGGGATGAACACTCTGATAGTTTATCTAATCTGAAAGCGACCAGCCTTAAACACAAACACATATGGGCGATGCCACGTGGACTCAGCATGTTGTATTTATATGTAAATATATAATTACATATATATGCATGTGTGTCTTTAACAATAATAATTTTTAAAGGGGAGTTCATCAATTTGAAAGGGAGTCAGGGGAACATGAGATACATTGGCATAGAAGAGACAGAGTAGAAATGATGTAGATAAATGCTCATGTATGAAATTGTAAAAAAAAATTAAAAAATATACAGTGAGTGATGAATTTTGTATCTTTGATATTTTTAGTTTATAGTTGCCAGGTTTTTGAGGGAGGTGTGTGTGTGTGTGTGTGTGTGTGTGCGCATGTGCACATGTCAGGGCGCATTTGCCCAGGAATGGGCCAGACGTTAATGTTGGGATGTCTTCCTCTGTCCCTCCTCTATTTTTTGAGATAGTGTCTCTCACTGAATCTGACCAACTCAACATTTCAACTAGATGCTTGACCAATGAGCCCCCAGGATACACCTGTCTCTGCCTCCCTCTCCCATTCCTCTAAGCACTAAGCATAGACAGATCTGACCTGCTTATAAGGGTAGTGGGATTCGAACTCAGGTCCTCATGCTTGCATAGCAAACACTTTACTCACTGAGCCACTTCCCAGATCCAGGAATTAGGTTTCAGGGATCTTAATCTTAGTTTAATGTGCTTGCTGTTCATGGGGTTTGCAATTCACTTGGAATGCCTGGTTCAGCAGTTGGGTTTTGTTCTAAGCAGTAATGACAGTGTAAAGATGGATAAAAGGGCAGTTATGGATTTTTCTAGCTCTTTCTCATTTCTGGCTATCATGGAGTTTGGACCATTTTTATTGATCAATAAATTTTATTTCCAAATAAAAATGTAGTATTTCAAGAGTTTACTTTCAGTAAGCTACAACATTAGGAGAAATTATGGACCAGAAAGAAATTTCAAAGAATTGACCAATGCTTTATAGTAAAGGAAAAAAAAAAGATTTAAGGGTAACTGTTCAACTCTACCAGAATTTTCTCCATGCTGTTAAATTAATTGCCTTTAAAAGGGTGTTTGCAATGAGTTCCATTCAGCTACTCACTTCTATATCAATTTCTTCTCAAGATAATGACTGATCTTAAGAAGCCTTCCCGATGTAGTACGTGGAAAACTGAATTTTCAAAACTGTAGGTGACTTCAGTATGTCTTGCCAATAAAGATACTCTCATAATGTGTGTGCCATTAGTTTGTCACAGAGCCATAAGTAGCCCCAAATTCTTACACAAAAAATGTCTCTTCAAAATCAACTGATTACCTCTGGCCATTGGAAAGTGGCCCAGTCTATTCTGCAGATTCAAACAGGGTGTGCCTCCTCACTGGGCACTGTTTGCAAAATAAACCCTCAGATAAAATGGGGCACCAGGCTGCTCTCTTAATAGCCTGCTACTCATTTAACTAAGTTGAATTCAATTGTTTTGGCTTGAGCATGATAAGCTCTTTTTTCATCTTCTGACTAAACATTGCCTTACACTATTCCAAGAAGACTTCCCCAGAATACCCATGGAAGGAATTACATAGGCAAAGTTTGGAGCTAAAAGGAAAGAATGGACCATCCAGAGACTACCCCACCCAGGGATCTGTTCCATAATCAGCCACCAAACCCAGACACTATTGCATATGCCAGCAAGATTTTGCTGAAGGGACCCTGATATAGCTGTCTCATGTGAGGCTATGCCAGTGCCTGGCAAATATAGAAGTGGGTGCTCACAGTCATCTATAGGATGGAACACAGGGTCCCCAATGGAGGAGCTAGAGAAAATACCCAAGGAGCTGAAGGGGTCTGCAACCCCATAGGTGGAACAACAATATGAACTAACCAGTATCCCCAGAGCTTGTGTCTCTAGCTGTATATATAGCAGAAGATGGCCTAGTTGGCCATCATTGGGAAGAGAGGCCCCTAGGTCTTGCAAACTTTATATACCCCAGTACAGGGGAATGCCAGGGCTAAGACATGGGAGTGGGTGAGTAGGGGAGCAGGGAGGGTATAGGGAACTTTCTGGATAGCATTTGAAACATAAATAAAGAAAATAATAAAAAAAGAAGACTTCCCATGGAAAAGCGGTTAGGGTATATTGTTATTCTCTTAGCACTTCTCACTTTATTGTTTTTCTATTGTGGGGTGTGTGTGTGTGTGTGTGTGTGTGTGTAATATATGGGTGAAAAGACTATAGGAGGATATTATTCGGTGCCCTATCATTCTCCCTGACTCCATGGAAACAGGATCTCAATCAGTAACCTGACAGGTCTCAGTAAGACCTTTCCTCAATGGAGTAACCTGAATCTAAAGCTAGGCTGGCTGCCAGCAAGCCCCAGAGATCACCCTACCCAATTCCAAACACTAGGGTAAGCTAGCATCCTGGGATCCTTGACTGACTTTTCACATGACTGTAGGGAGTTGAATTCAGGACCCCATGCTTCTAGAGGAAGACCACTTATCCACTAATCCATCTCCCTAAGCCCTTCCTAGCACGTTAGTGGACATTCTACTCTCCCCCCCCCCAATCCCTTGATAAGTCTACTCAACCCATGGCTCTGATGGCTCTGACTATTTTCCTTTAGCCTACCAGTGTATCATGTGAGACGAATATGGCCAGGTTGTTGACCCTATCTGTGTGGTCAGAGACTTGTTTGGCAGTGATCATGTGGATCAAGGTGGACCTAATAGAGGGATCCCTTTGAGGTGAAAGACCTGGAATTTTTCTCAGTGAAAGTGAAGCAGCTGGGAATGCCTCACTGCCCAGAACAGAGATGACATTGGAGCCAAGAGAAGCCTAGTGGAAGAGAGGGCAAAACCTTGACAGCATCCTCCTGGCTCTTCTCATGCTTCAGGACTGCATGCAGACTCACAGTTGTTAATTTAGTACATTCCCCACCCCGCTCCCCCTTTTTTTTCCTTTTGGCTAATTTGAATGAATTCTATCTGCTGTAATCGAGGACTACTCAAGAACTACTCAAGAGAAGGAGACTGAGGAATGAGTTCTACCATCCTTTGCGAAGGGAACCCTGGAGTATTAAACACTAGCTGCAATTAGGTAATTTAAACATTTACTGGGTGCTACACTAGCCACACACCCCCCCCCCCAGTTATTTTACACAACACTCATCATATAAAAATTAAGAACCTAAAACTGTGAGCCTGTTTTCCCAGTGGGTTGCCCTGTCTTTAATAACTTAAACATTGGTAAACCACTCAACATTAAGAACTGTTTAAACTCCATCTTTCATTCTGCTGGAGGAAGCGGCACACAGCTTAATTAAGCACTGGGCGCGCGCCGTCACCACTAAGACAAAGGCAGTAGAAAGAAATCCACAAATAAACATCCAATTCTTTAGGATTTGTAGCAGCTGTTTCCTCTGAATGGTTTCTCTCTCCATGTGGGGATTTCACCTTGCTGCTGGCCCTTGGGGATGGAGCTGTTTCTGAATGTGGGCATTGCAACTGTGAACTATTGTTCTGAGCTTCGTGCTGAAGTCGAAGTCTCTGGACAGCTCTTGGTTCAGCCTCCCAGGACTCACTATGGATTTGATTCTCACTGTGCCTTTCCTACGGGTTAACCTGGAGGAAAGACTCCCGTGCTCTGGTAATGAATGAAGAGTAGCTGCATGGCTGGCTTATTGTTCCAACTTAAACATCGGGGCAGTTTCCTGTGCTTGAGTTGATATGCCCTCTTGAGACAGCAGAAAATAGCGACAGAATTCAGATTTAAAAAAAAAGAAGAAGGGGGGGGTCTAGGTTTTACTCCACCAAAACAACAAAGAAACTTAAGTGATTTATAGCACTGTTGTAAATGTGTCAGTCACCTGGATTTTCCTCAATAAATGGGTAACTACTCCTATAAGGTAGAATTATTAATTTTAATTCACCATTGACAAAAACCAAGGCCCAAAGTATTTAAACAAATTGACTAGAACCTACAGCTGGGACCGCTAGTTAGAGGAGAGAAACAGTTATACTCAGAATTGATTGAAGGCTGCTCACCTGAAAGCTGGGTGGTATAACCTTCCCAGAATACACAACAGTAGAAAGAGCACACATGACAGGGACACAGGGTGCCTTTGCCAGCATCAGCTCTGGCAATAACTGTCTTCGCAACTCCGGATGAATCATCTCATCTCCCTAGGCCTGGGTTTCTCTGTGTAAGATGAAGGTTGGAAACTATTTGTATTGAACAGTCTCTAAGTTCTCTGGCTCTATAATTATTATACCATGACCTCAGATGTATGGGTGTGTCTCACCACATGTGCCTGAATACACACACACACTGGCATGCATGCTTGCAGGAATGCCCACCATGCTTCCCAAGGCAAAAACTTAATTATGCTGAGAAGATTCAACACAATCTGATGCCAAACCCTGAACGCCAGTGAGTTCTAAGATCTACAGCAGCCCACTCAAGAACATATAAATAGTTTTTAAATCTGGTAAGAAAATGGGAAGACAGAAACAAACAAACAAACAAACAAAGAGGGAGGAAAAGAAGGAGGAAAGAAAGAGAAAAATGTTGATGTGTGTGATTTAAATGTTAACACAAAACAAAACAACAAAACTCATACACCAAATGTTTCTCTTTAACCTGTTTTCTGGAACATTAAGTTGAAAACGTTGCTTTGGCTTACCAGATATAGGTAGCTTCCCTTTGGAAGCACATGTGTTTTGAGATTTGTCTCCTTTTTTTATGATAGGAAAGAGAAAATGTCAAAGGTAGACCACAAAACCCAGCAGGAGGTACCCACAACATCTTGAGGGAATGCCACCCAGGAAAGAGAAAATTACAGCTTCACAGATGTAGTATGCATTCTGGTCCCAGGTTCTTTTCTTTTCCTGTCACTTTAACAGAGTTGTCACAGCATGTAAAACGTTACAGCCAGTACCATGTTACCTGCACAGCTTTAGAGCAAAAAGTATCAGAAGTGTCTGAGGAAAATAATTGCATTATTTTTAGTTGCTGCAGAGATAGATGCAGCAGGAATCAGGTGGAGGAGACAACTTGGGAGGACGGAACTGGAAATGCTAAAAATATTGCTTCCCCAGCAACTGAAATTTTAAGCAAAAACTTAGGAAGGGCCAGAGAGGAAGATGGAGTTAGAATTTATATCTCTTCGCTGCAGTCGGTTTGTTATTAAGGTCTGGAAGAGGGAAACACAGGGGGCTTACCCCAGGCAGTGGGGGAATTCCACAATCCACGTGGAACAGGCAAGGTACAAAGAGACAATGTTGAACTGGGGGTCGGGGGAGGGAGGGATGGCATGTCTACTGCATCTAGTACCCAGAGCAAAGTTTGTGTACAGAATGTCTGGGAAATCCAGTTTCTAGAAGCAGCCTTCTTTCTGTGAGTGTGAACCCAGCCGACAGACGCCATGAGCGCTCTTGCAAGGAAAGCTAGGCTGTGTTTGACACACGTGTTTCCCATTGATATCTGGAGACAGCCCAGTAGCTGGGAGTCAGCTTGACAAAACCGGATCGAAGTAGAGGCAGAGTAGGGTTTCAAAGCAGGCAGTGAGAGAGCGGGAATGCTGTTCAGGAAATTCTTCAGGCATGGGCAGGGACTTGGCTGCAGTTGTGCGGCTGGAAAATCTGACTGGGGCAGCTCCTGAGCGCAGGCAGGGCCTGCTCACGGGGGCGGGCTGAGTGGCCGCCTCCATCAGAGCCTCTCAGCTTTCCCCGGGACCACGGGGGACTCTCATCCGCCACTCTGTGAAACAGACAAGAGAGGTAGGGGACCGTGCAGCTCTTGCCTTACCAGCCTAGCTTCCTGAGCCCTGTCTGCTGTTCGTTCACCAACACTGGGGGATTCAGGGGTGGGGAGAGGCCGCGTGTGTACGTGTGAATGAACACATTTCAGCTCATCACCTGGGCAGAGGGACTGGGTGCTTCTAAGCTTTGTCTGCCCGCAAAGGGCCCTTAAGATCTGAGTTTCAACAGCACCCAGGCACTTTTGAAAGTTAGCACTGCACAGCTAACAGCACTGGGGAAGGAAAAGTGTGTGGATTCCTGTGTTGACACCCTCTTCCAGCGCTCTGGAAGTTTCCCTTTCTGCTTCACGGGACACTCGTTTGACTGCAAAGATAATCTCCCATGAAGACATTCCGGTTTTGAATGCTTCAGGGATTTTTAAAGGGGGTGTTCCAAGCAGGAAACCGTTCTCTGCTTTTGGAGGGAATCAGAGTTGGAAGTTTTTATTTTGGAATACACTTTTTTTTTTTTTTTTTTTTGTAGGAACAGATGTGTGTAAGGCTTCCTGGTGTTTAATTTTCGAATGTGTCTTTGACTTTCTTATGTGAGGTTTGAGTAGCAGTAATATATTTGTGTAGAAATATGCTGGATTGTTATTCTGCCTTTTACTTGGTGGAAGAAATAACCTGTAGTTTAGTAAATGTTTCTATATTTTATAACAGATAATAGAGCAATAGCATAAAACAGTCATTTATTTTTGAAAAATCATTGTTAAGAATAGAGGCAAATAGTGTGAATGTTCTATCGATTGCTCCGTTTTATTTTTCCCTAAAACCAGTGCATTAAAAATGTTGACTAGTTTTTAGCAGAAGAGAATCTTGCCTTTCCTCTTCAATTTTTGTTCTTTCTCATATATGTACACTATATTGTAATACATATACACTATATTGTAATACATATAATAAATAGCCTTCCTGGGACTACTACATTGCTCCTTTCTGTGTATGTATTTAGAAGACAAGCCATGCAGTGTTACTATCTTTAAGAGCTTAGCTCAGCTCAGACAAGTTTGGACTAAAGCTCATCCATCCAGTTTTAGGGCTAACTTGGTGATCAGTCCATAGCAAGTCCAGAGGAGACTTGGGCAAGAGCCTGCCTAGGGAAAACAGAGGAAAGTCCTTGAATACTAGGTCATTAGCACAGAGCCACTAGACCTTATGGTTGCTTCTCTTAGAAGACGGGGTGAGTTTAAGTCCGGGTCCAAGAGGCTATTGTTAGTACTGAATGGAGAGGGGTAGATGTTGAGATGTCTCACTTTCTCCAATCCTGGACCTAAGAGGAGTAAAGCAGAAGTCCATGCTGGGGATAGACTTTTCAGACTAGCAGCTGGTACTTTGCTCATAGTTTTGTTTTTGGAGGATGGAATCGGTTCTATGACTGACAGCTGGCTTTCTCAGTCTTGAGCTGTGGCTCACACATGTTTTCCTTATAAACTTCATCCTTGTTTCAGGAGGGGTAGAGTTGGGTAGGGTGGGGCAGGGTGGGGCAGCTTAAAGAATTTCAGGACTCCCTACAGGCGAGGGAGGGCAGTTAGAAGTCAAGCTGGACCATGGCTCTCTTTTCTGGTGCCCGGGCAGATTAGTAACTAAGCTGAACCATAGCCAGGCACCCACTGCCAGTAACAGAGACAGAGTGATCTAGAATGTCATCCCCCTCTAAATTTAGTACGTGTCAAGCTTTCTGCAGAAAGAGGCGTGACATAGCAACTCTGGGTTGCAGGATTGTGCTCGTGCGGAGCAGTGCCCAAACTGGGAAGAAACTGTAGTTTCTCTTTTCAAGAGAGAATCTCAAACTCTCTTGTAATTTGAAAGGAGGAGTCCGGGGAAGAAAGAGGCAGAGAAAAAGAAATCTGATACAGAGGTGGACCCAGTAAGGACAGAGCTGGGCAAAATTAACATGGGGCACAGAGGGAGATCTCTGCCTAGGAAATTAGCACACTTAATAGAATCTACCAGACACTGCTCTGCTGGCCTTCCCATGAAGGTAACTCACAGCCTCAGTGCAGGAGGCTGTTTTACCTTCCTCACAAGGAGAAACATTATGGTCAGCCTACCCTGCAATGCCTTCTGGAAGTAATCAGAAAGCCCATTTTGTAAGAATAGCATTACCCAGAGGGCTCAGATTTCCGAAGCAGGAGAGAAGAGGCTTCTGGGGCCTTATTTTAGCCTGTATTCCTTGCAGAGCTATTCCTGCAGGAACACTGAGTGAAGGGACCAGGTGGACATGAACAAGTCACTACTGGAATGTAGCTATTCCAGGCTCTGCTAGACCTACTTTATTAAAACAAAGTTTTGAAAAAGAAGATGATGCTATATGAGCTTTTTTAGAGCAAAAATAAATGTTCTTTTTTTTCTTCAGAGATATAGGACTGAGAGAAGATTGTGATAGATGCAGAGATATAAAGGGTAGCTAGAAGACAGGTGACAGAGACAAAGACACAAAGTGTGATGTGGAGAGAGAAAGAATAGAAATTAGGTTAGAAGATAGATAGATAGATAGATATCGCAGAGAGAAGTGATAGTATATATATTGGTCCAGAAAGACACAGAGATAGAGAAAGGAGATAAATGATTGGTAGACTAAATTCATGATAATGATAAAATAAATAGAAGATAAATAGATAGGCTAGGTAAGAAGATAAAATACATAGATAATCAACAGACAGACAAGAGGGAGGGCAGAGAGATAATAGATAAATAGATTGGTAGCTAGTTACAGAGACAGAGATTTGGAGAGAGATAAGTAGATGGTAGAAAAGATGGATGATAGATACATAGAAGGAATAGTTAAGGAGATACATAGTTAGAATTGATAGCTAATTGGTGACAGATCCAATGATGGATAGGTAGGTGATGGATGACAGACAGATAGTTGATAGATTTATTATACACATTATCTAATAACACTCTAAAAGCCAAGAACTGCCATGACATTAGTCAATCTGCTGTTGGAGGCCCAGAAAGTGGGGTTTTATCACTCAAAGGGCGAGTGCATAGGCAAGTTTAACTCACAGACTGAGACCTAGAGATTTTTGAACTAGGAGAAGGAGTTCCAATGGGATCTTTGCTAATCTAAGCTTGAGAATCCAAGGGCCCACATCCAGGGAATTATATGTTTGCCAACAGAAGACATTCCTGACAAATGCTGTTCCTGACAAGTCTGGCTTTATAAAACCTGCAGCCAACTGAAAAGGAATGGCTTTGGACTACTCTCTTCTGATGGAGCCTAGATGCATTATTTTATAATCTATGTTGGGATTTTCCAGGAAATTTTATTAGAAAAGAAAGTTTGAGAGCTGTGTCAGTGAAGGCTGCATTTAGCCATCAGTCCTTCAAACCCTGCTTGTCATAATCTAAGCCTTAAAGGGATTGTTTTCATACATACAGTTGTAGATCAGACTTATGAACCAAGGGAGCACTGGAGCAAGGAGCACTGCTTCCCCTCCTTCCACGTAGACTTTATATCCTCTTTTTAATCTCTATGTGTTGTCCACAAGCCAGAAAAGTAGTAACAGAAGATGAAGGGAAATTATTTGACCTCTAGACTCCTTTAATCGGGAAGGAATAACCTCATTATAGTCTTACTCTGTCTGGTGACTCTAAGCATATTGGCAGAACTGCATTCAAAGCTTACTGATCAGGCATCGACCCCATGGAGTAACACTGCAAGGACTGTCTTTGGCCGCCTTTCACTCCCCAAGACTGCACTAGAAATCATAAGTCAACGTAAAGGTTTTTTGACTAGTGATATGAATTGGAGTATTGTTAGCACCTGAAAAAAGGGAGAGAGTCTGTGTTATGGGTCATAGATCGTATTGGCCACATTTCTTCTTGTTTTTTTTTTTTTAACAATTTTTTATTAGATGTTTTCTTCATTTACGATTCAAATGCTATACCGAAAGTCCCTTATACCATCCCCCCGCCCTGCTCCCCAACCAATCTACTCTCACTTCCTGACCCTGGCATGCCCCTGTATTGGGACATATAATGTTTGCAAGACCAAAGGCCTCTCCTCCCAATGATGGCTGATTAGGCCATCTTCTGCTACCTATGCAGCTAGAGACAGGAGCTCAGGAGGTACTGGTTAGTTCATATTGCTGTTCTCCTATAGGGTTACAGACCCCTTCAGCTCCTTGGGTACATTCTCTAGCTCCTCCATTGAGGGCCCTATGTTCCATCCAATAGATGACTGTGAGAATCCACTTCTATATTTACCAGGCACTGGCATAGCCTCACAAGAGATAGCTATATCAGGGTCATGTCAGCAAAATCTAGCTGGCATATACAATAGTGTCTGCATTTGGTGGTTGTTTATGGGATGGATCCCTGGATGGGGCAGTCTCTGCATAGTCCTTCCTTCCATCTCAGCTCCAAACTTTGTCTCTGTAACTCCTTCCATGTGTATTTTGTTCCCCATTCTAAGAAGGGACGAAATATCCACACTTTGGTCTTCCTTCCTCTTGAGTTTCATGTGTTTTGCAAATTGTATCTTGGGTATTCTAAGTTTCTGGGCTAATATCCACTTATCAGTGAGTGCATACTATGTGTTTTCTTTTGTAATTGTGTTACCTCACACAGGATAATATTTTCTAGTTATATCCATTTGCCTAAGAATTTCATAAATTCATTCTTTTTAATAGCTGAGTAGTACTCCATTGTGTAAATGTACCACATTTTCTGTATCAATTTCTCTGTTGAGGGACATCTGGGTTCTTTCCAGCTCCTGGCTATTATAAATAAGGCTGCTATGAACACAGTGGAGCATGTGTTCTTATTACCAGTTGGAGCATCTTCTGGATATATGCCCAGGAGAGGTATTGCAGGATCCTCTATTGTAGTACTATGTCCAATTTTCTGAGGAACTACCAGACTGATTTCCAGAGTGGTTGTACAAGCTTGCAATCCCACCAGCCATGGAGGAGTGTTTCTCTTTCACCCCATCCTTGCCAGCATCTGCTGTCACCTGAAATTTTGATCTTAGCCATTCTGACTGGTGTGAGGTGGAATCTCAGGGTTGTTTTGATTTGCATTTCCTGATGATTAACGATGTTGAACATTTTTTTCAAGTGCTTCTCAGCCATTTGGTATTCGTCAGTTGAGAATTCTTTGTTTAGCTCTGTGCCACATTTTTTGATTTTCTGGAGACCAGCTTCTTGAGTTCTTTGTATATATTGGACATTAGTCCCCTATCAGATTTAGGATAGGTAAAAAATCATTTCCCAATCTGTTGGTGGCCTTTTTGTTTTATTGACAGTGTCTTTTTGCCTTACAGAAGCTTTGCAATTTTATGAAGTCCCATTTGTCGATTCTTGATCGTATAGCACAAGCCATTGATGTTCTGTTCAGGAATTTTTCCCCTGTGCCCATATCTTTGAGGCTTTTTCCCACATTCTCCTTTATAAGTTTCAGAGTATCTTTGACCACAATTTTTGACATTAAAAAAAAAGAAGAAGAACCAAATACATTTGAAGTAATTATTTCTTTTGTTAAAAAGACACAATTTTCTAAGACCAGAGAGAGGATGGCTTGCTTAAGAAGCACAGGCAATCTAGCATGGAGGCAGTGTTTCTGGGTTCCTGGCACCAAGTCTGGGTTATGAGTGTGATTTAAGTGTTCTTGCTCAGGAATGATGCCTGGCTACACTTTAGAAGCTACATTAGACAGAAAAAACATTATAGTGGGGTCTAAGTAAGAGAAGACACCAATGCCCATAGTTCTCAAAACCTACCAAATCTGAAGTGAAAGTTGGAGAATTCTCAGTTCCAAAAATGTCTTACCCTCAGGTTTTGTCCAATCCAAGTCAAACTACAGGTCAGGATTGGGGCTTGTGAAATATTATTTTGACTTTTGCCTACTGCAGAAATCCTAGTCTAGCATTGATGGCAAATGCCAGAACGATGTGACACAACATCTTGAGTGACAGCTTCCCTTGCTCTACCATGAGGCAGGTTGGGGGCTGTTCTTTTTTTGCTCTCATGCATGATCAAAGTGAGCTCAATATGCTTCTGTGCACTGTGGAGCTCGGTGTCTTCCTCATGGCCTCAGGAGCCACATACAATGGTGATGGTGGTGGTTGATATAGACGTGGGCTTTGAAAACAGAATAAACATTGCTGGTAGAAATCTCTAGAAGGTCTCGGCTCCACACTGTTCTGGATCTCAGGATTAAAGGGCTTCTCTGTCAAGAGAGAAGGCTTTAAAGGTTCTTTGCAGGTTCTCAAAACCCATCATTTCTACAATCTCAAGGGCGCACTCCCCTTTCAAAAGTATCTCTCCATCCTCTTTCCTGAGTTTGAACCTCTTGAAATATTTTATCCATCTCTCCATCATTCTTACCCATGCTGTTGTCTTTATCTTCCCCCTGTAATACATGAATTAATCTCTATTTGACAAGAGAAAAAATATATTTGTGAACTTTCCTTATCATCTAAGCAAGAAAAGGAGTAGATGCCAGGGAGAAGGGAGTATGGCAAATTAAAAAAAAAAAAAAAAGATGAAATGACCATGTCATAGCAAAAGAGGTGTAAATCTGAGAATTGGGTTCAGGCTCCATTAGGATCCCAACTCTGCAACCTTAGCCAGCTTTCACTATCAGCTTGGGCCCCAATTCCTAGTCTTTAAATGGACTAAGATAATGTCTGCTGTATGATGTGTTGCGAATACACATAAGGTGAAGTCCTCTGCATAGTGAACATTCTCAAATTAAGGCATATGTGTGCTTAGCATTCACTATTGTGGCATCAAGTAAACTGAAAAGGAACTACGTAACCAGATCATGATAAAGACAATCAGGCCGAGAGAGAAGCCTGTGTGCTGAGTTGCTCAGCTTCCCTTCGGTGTGCATTTCCTCTGTGTCGCTCTGTCCCTGTTACTTCACCTTTGCTGCCGCTTGGCAAGGTGACTGTCTTCATTATTGCTTCAGATTCCTGCTGCCAAATGTGAGCCACCTCCTCTAAAGGAAAACTTGTAAGCTCTGGCCCCTGACCTGACTCTCAGCTGGGCCTGCAGAGCTCACAGAGGGCTGCGTCACCATGGTTCGCTTCCTGTGTAAATCCTGTGAGATTGGATTGGTAACAGCTCTTTGCTGATGGTTGTGATGTGGGGTATGTGTAGGTGGCTGTGGATACAGATGCTTTATTCTTCTCATTTTAACCACTAAAGCAATGGTGCCTATTAAAGCAAGCACAGTTCCCTGATAAAGACAATACTGCCAGGGATCAGAGAGAGAGAGAGAGAGAGAGAGAGAGAGAGAGAGAAAGAGAGAGAGAGAGAGAGAGACCCTCTCTGAACAAAACACATTTCCAATTCCTCTGATAGGATCAGACTCACTTGTGAATGTCCTGTCTTCCACAAGATGTGTTTTGAATGCCTGGAGGCCCTGCCACTACTTGCCAAGGTTGAAGTGGTCAGCCACTAATTTTGGCTTTCACTGAGCTCTGAGTTAATAAGAAGCAGGGTGAGCTACGTTCTTCAAGCAGCTCCTTACTGTCCCGCTGTAGTAACTCTGACTGGGGTTTAATTAAGCACATGCTATAGTTCATGAATGAAGACTGCTGAAAGCCACTTATCTGGGAGCTGAGCTGCACTGTTCTTCTATTCCAGTGTGGTCATGTGGCTGTCTTCTCCCTTCTCTTTCATTAAGATCTTTCTGGCTCTTTCCCTTTATTGTTTTATTCAGTGTCGCCATTACATTTCCTCTGTGATTCCTCTCTTGTCCAGTACCTGTTCATCTCAATCAACATTTGCTTTGCTCTAGCAGGCAGGGTGCAGGGAAGGGGTGAGTCTGGACAGTGTAACTTTGACTGTGCCATGACAAACATCGGTCCCAACATGGACTGGCTTCACTATATGAGAAAGCTGCCCACGATATATTACACACTGAGGATCCAAACAGAAGACATCAAACGAACAATGGACTTCATTTCATCCATGTGCTCTCCTATGAATTCATTTTCACTCACAAAGTGATTTTGCTTTGCTTTGCTTTGTTGAGACTGAGTTGTCACTCTGTAAACCAGGTTAGCCTTAAATTCCTGATGCTTGCACAGGCTCCCAAGTGCTGGTGTCATGGCTGTGTATAGCCATGGTCAGATTACTTTATTTTTTCTTTTCTTTTTTTCCAATTCATTACTTAGCTACATCCTAACATAACTCATGAAGATCTGAGTGTCTAGGTGACCCATAAAACCAAAAATGTTTATCTGTGGTCTCTCTTGCCATGGCCCCATGGTAGATGGGTTCTGGGAAGCTCTTCTTCCTTTGAGAGGCACACTGCTCCTTCACCCATTTGTGCTACCAATGAGTAAGCATTTATATGGCTCAATTCAGTTTGCCTCAGGAGAGTTTCTCAATAGAACTCTAGAACACAGTGACTCAAAGAATCCTTTCTTCAGTTCTCTTGAAGTGGGATTTATTGGATGGAATCGTGATGTTGTGGCTTATTTCTTCACAAGAGCACCACTGAGATAGGTTGAGTACCTTATTGAAGAGAAATACAGAAGCTATCATGGTGGTCAGGAACACAGGGCTCACAGTGAGATGTTCAAACAATCACATGAATGGCAGCTGCAATTAAAAAGTTGTAAATATGGGAGAGACCAGATGAGTCACTGTACATAGAGGTAGGGGTTGTTTAAGAAAAGGCATGAAGGGCTGGAGAGAAGGCTCAGTAGTTAAGAATATGTACTTTTTTTTTCCCCAGAGGACCAAACATTGGTTGCCAACACTCATGTTGAGTGGCTCATAAACACCTGAAATTCCAGCTTCAGATGGTCCAGCGTCCTCTTCTGACTTCTGTGGGTATCTGTACTCACATGTGCATAGCCCAACATAGATATACATGCAAACACACATAATTTAAAGAAAATCAATCTTTAGAAAAAAAGTACATGAGAGGAATCTAGAGAGTGATAAATATGTCCTGTCTTATTTACAAATAAGCACCGATGTCTAAAATCCATCGACTTCTCTAGTTACTATCTGCATATATTCACTGCATGCAAATTGTATCTTGATAGACATAAATGCATTTGTGTATGTACTCCTCCAACTTATAGCATGGACAAAGAATGTTTAACAAAAGGCATTAATGTTTTTAAAAGTTTTTATTTATTTTATGTGTATATGAATGTCTGTATACCACCTTCAATGCAGGTATACACAGAGACCAGAAGAAGATATCAGATCCACTGGAAGTGGAGTTATAGGCAACTGTGAGTTCCTGGTGTGGAATTGCGCTAGGAATAGAGCCTGGGTCACCTGTTAGAGCGGCAAGCAGCAGGTGCTCTTGGCCACTGAGACATCTCTCCTGCTCTATCTTATAACTTTATTGTCATGCTTGTACCTGTTAAGTTCCAATTTTTATATAAAATAAAATGACAGAAAATGAGATAAGCATCTCCTTTTAGACTACAGATTTCATTTCCAGCATCCAGGATCACAGGTAATAGCTGAAGATCTTTGCCACCCAATTGTCAAGGGAGACTCCATTGAATCAATGGTAATTTTATGGAACCATCAAATCACTATAGAAGGATGCATCCATTTGCTGGAGCTGTTTTTCATGATGCTATAAAAATTTATGGCTTTGAGAGGCTTTGCTTCCCTTGAGAAAAATACCTATTCTTAGAGTAACACATACCCTGACTGATTTAGATATGGCACTTAATCAAATATTATTTTTGACAAACTTAATAATATTTATGTTTAAAAATTCTGACAAAGATGATTTTAAATTAAATTCTTAATTAGCAATCATACTGGTCCACATGAGTATTTGCCTATATCTGAGAGCATTTTAACAACAAAATGAGAATAGGGTTTTTAGCCAGGGTTTGCAGACTGAGTGACTTGGGGAAAATTACTAAATCTCCCAATTTCTCAGTTGCCTTGCATGTCTAACTCAGATACTAATAGTCATATGCTGTATTAGTTAAATACATTCAGCAAAACATTTAAAGCCAGGTGTGGTGATGGAAGACAAGAGGATTGCCATGAATTTGAATTCAGTCTGGGCTACAGTCAATAATACCAAGAGACACAAGAGCACATGGCCCTCTAAGCCAGCAAAGCAGGGCTAATAAGAGCACATACAAACTGAAATGGCAAGCACAGAGCCTGTGTGGGTCTGTGTTAGGTCTTCTGCATATATGTAATGGTTGTTGGCTTGGTGTTTGATGGGGAGGCTTGGTGTTTCAGGGGAACTTCTGACAGTGGAAGGCAGCGGTATCTCTAACTCTTTTGCCTGTTCTTGGGCCCCCTTTCCTCCTACTGCCTCGTGTAACCTTGGTGTGAGGGTTTGTACCTAGTTTTACTGTATCTTGTGCTGTGATTGGTTGATATCCCTGGGAGGTATGCTCTTTTCTAGAGTGGAGGGGAGCCTTGGGGTGAGGAAGAGAAGGGAGACTTGGAGGAGTAGAGGGAGGGGAAGCTGCAGGTGAATTATATAAGAGAAAAATAAATAAAAACTTAAAAACTAAAACCAAATAAATGAAAAGTTTAGAAGGACTTATACTATGTGATAGTAATTTATTCATGTTTTTCATAAAAAAGCTGGAGGTTTTCTCATGGTGCATCCTTGAGTACTAGAAAGTGTGTATGCCATGCTTCAGGGCAAGGAAATGAATGAAACAAGAGTTCATATGGGAAGTACCAAGGCTGGGAATTTCTGGGAATCTTACATTTTCTCTACTTAGCAGACGTTTATTAGGAAATAACCTGTGACCTTAAGTACCTGCAACTTCTGAAACCTACTTTTCTCATCTGTTAGAAGAATGAAGAATGGGGTTTTATGTTGCCCACAAACTTTTCAAGCTTTGGGTCACAAGCATTATTATATTATGCTGCAGCCCTGCCCTTAAGCTGCAGAAAAGCTGTGGGAGCTTAGCTATGAGTGTCCTCATCTGGCTTTTGTCAGAAGCATCCATGGGGATTTGGGAAGCTCTGGCCCTGTGCAGTGAAGGGTGCCTGGTGAGCTGAATGGATCCCCAGACAGTAGCCATGATAGATGGACATAGCTTCCTTTGCTTATACAGATGGCCGAATTAAGCCTTCAGTCAGGATTTTGATGACTTCTATTCAAGACTGTCCTTAACACATTCATCTCTGATCCTCAACTTGAAACATCAAGTACCACATTTAGATGAAGTCTGAATTCTTTATAAAACCAAATCTCCATCAGTTCTTGAGAGTCTTTAAAATCCTCGCTCAAATACAGCATTCACCACAAGGCCACACTGTCCCTTAATCGTTCCTACAAGGCATTCATCCCCTGTCATAAATAAAATATACTTGTGTTTTTATGTTGGATATCAGTCTCCTCTATCACTACTTCTTACCTGCCATGAGACCAGGGAGGGGGTCTTTTGGTTTGTTCATTGATACAGTGCAACAGGAGGACCTGTAGAAAAACTTGGACTTGGCAGGGCATGGCAGTGATTAGGGACATGTAAATGCCTACCACATACCTCTGTGGTAATTCTAAGTGCCTTGTTTTGCATTAAGAGACAGCAGAGTCTTTGCCTCACTCCCCATGTAATACAAAGAAAAGATGGTCTGAGACTCTAACTTAAATAAATCCTACATAGGGGTTCTTGAGAATATCCCTGCATCCCTTGGGTCCCTTATTTCTTTCATAACAAAATGGCTTTAAGACTGTTAACCTTCCAGCAATTGTCAGGAATAGACACATTCATATGTCTATACTGATTAGTATGAATGTGCACATGTGTATCACCAATAGCTTTCTGTCTAAAGCAACTTCAGTGGCATCTCACATGTCTGCCCTCTAGAATGGTGAGCATTAATGTTCATAATGATACTGAATTATCTTCTGGCTCATTAGAAGAAAGTATTTTATACTTACATGCAAATTATCTGCTCTTACTACTTAATATTTATGTGGTAGAAACTTACCTGTTTGTATGTACGCACACAGCTCTTACATTCCAGAGCTTTTTCCACGTACTTCTGTGACTAGCATTTTAGAGTCTATGCTCATTTTAACATTTATGTAACTACTTGCTCCATGTTCTCCTGCCCTTGAGCCTGCTTCCTCACTCTTTTCCAACAGTAAATGGCTTTCTCATTTCCCTTGATGCTTTTCTAGAACCTTTACCTGTTATTGGACACCTGAGCTCTCCCATGCCCTGCCCCAGGCATCAGAGATGTCTGTTAGCTGTACTTGCCCAATAGTCACCACACTGGGAGAGTGCCCTGCCCATCCCTTCTATATCTTTACAGGTCTAGACATGACAGCATCTCCCCAGAAGATATCAGTAATCCCAGACTTGACTCCAAGCCTCCATTCTCATCTGTGACAGCCTAGCTAGAGCAATATGGTCATCTCATCCTGACATCTTCCTTCTGCAGTGTTGGTTTACAGCTGCAATCATATCATAGCTGAGGTCTGACTACAGCTTGTGTGAGCTCTTAGCAACATGAATCCATACTTGTTTTCAATTTCTTGTTGGCCTTCAATGATCCAGAAAATACCCTTTACACATGTCAAGCGAACTCCCTCCCCAAGGCCTCACTCTACACCTGCTGGGTCTCTTTCCTCCACAGGTGCTTCCCCTTATGCTTATTCACTTCTCCGTTTCCTTCTCCCATCCTTTGGGGGAGCCCCTGCAACACAAGCAGAGCCGCAGACATCATCCTTCTGCCTCTGCTTCACTTTTTTCTTCATAACATTGATTGCGAAGGATGCGGACATGAAGTTACATGTGTACTTGCACGTTGGACTTTCTGTTGCAGATGGAATTCCTGGACTAAGGTAAAAGCAGCAAAAATTTATTTGAGCTCAGGATTTCAGAGGTTTCTGTCATGGTGGCAGGAGGATATGACAAAGAAGAACAGCATGAAAATTGGGAAACAGAGAGAATGCTATCTCTCCAGTCTCCAGTGGCTAGGGTGGTACTGCCCACATTGAGGGTGGGGCTGCATCCCTTACTGAGCCCTTTCCAGAAAAGAGCTTCCACAGGTACAACCCAGCTGTCTTGCACACATCTGCTAAGTGTGTTTCAATTGGATTTTAAGTTGATGATTAGTATTTCTTTTCGTTTCTTGGCAAATATACAAGTTCTACAAGAGTTACAGGGTCAGTTTTGTTGCCTGGTGTCTGCATAGTATAGTAGTATAGAAACTCTTAAGTACTGGTTGAAAGGAAATGCAGGAGAGAGTAAAAAAAAATTTCAAAATAACCTCAGCTTTCATACACACACACACACACACACACACACACACACACTTTTCACATATATATGAAAGCTGAGGCTATATATATATATATATATATATACACACACACACACATATACTCATATATATACACACATATATATGCATATATATACATATAAATATATATAATATACATGTATAATGTGGCCATACAATTTTAAATTGTATAGCTTTTCTAAAAAGAAAAAAATAAGTGTTGTGATTGTATTTGTAACTGCAGCTCTTAGGAGGTAGAGGCAGGAGGATCAGGATATCAAAGATATGCCTTGTATACAGGATAGCCTAAGCTATCCTAGAACTCTGAAGCCTTGTATACAGGATAGCCTAAGGTATCCTAGAACTCTGTCTCAAATTTTAATTTTTAATTAAGTAAATAAACAAATTCCTGTGTGTTTGCTGTTGCTTAGTTAAATAAGACAGCTTAAATTTAGAATAGTCTATGAAATTACCTCTTCCTGGTATAAAAAGGCAAATTCAAATGTGTGTGTGCTTTGAACATATATATTGAACATGGGCTCTATATGTATTGGTCATGTCTGGAGTTATTTTTTTTAAAGTCTAGAAAAATAGTTGTCCCAAGGGAGAAAGGCTAAGAGTGAGATGGGGTTTTCTTAAATGTCTGCCCCTTTAATCTAATTTTCAATTAAAGTTGTTTAAGATTTATATATCCCAAATCTCTGGAAGCTAAACTGTATGATTCCTCACTTTAAAATCAATCCAAATATTCATTTTAAAAGAAAATGTTCTTAGGCTGTAAACAGTCATTGACTTTCCTGGATGAATTTTGTGAGGTAAAAAAAAAAACTGATTATTACATCAAATCTCAAAGTGACAAGTTTGTTAAAAATTTCTCAAGTTGTGCCAGATACTAATAATCCAGGACTAATGTTAATATGGCTGAGTGAAAACAACCCTTCACAGCAAATAGTTTAAAATCAGGAAGCTCAAAATTGTCACGGCTAATAGAAGGTTGTGCATGTGCCAAGATAATCCAGAATGGTTCACATGCCACAATCAGCTCTGAAAACGATGAATGAGCCTGTACAGGAACTTCTGCCTGCTATTTATAAAAACTCATTAGGAGTTGTGCAATTATGTAATTTGGGTTTACTTTTTCATATTACCAGAAATGTTGACATGAGGCATCACCAAAACATTACACCCCACTCTCTTGATTTGCATCATGCTCATTTCCAAATAGGAAAATACAGGGGCTTGTTGTTCGGCAATTGACCCTAGCTCTGTCAAGGATGTGTGATCCATTTACTGGCAGCTATCCATTCTCTACAAACTCAGTGCTTTCTCTTTTCTGGGCTCACTCAAGTCGTGGGCATAAGCATGGTGTTCAACAACCTGAAGGTTGCTATGACTCCTTTGGAAACTAGTTTCCTTCCTGTTCTCACCTTGTCAAGACTGGCTTTCTGGGGCCACAGTGGGTTGATGGTCTCTGTTTTCTGTAATGGAATCCTCCATGCTTTCTTCCTGCCAACTAACTCAACTTCTAAAGTTTCAACTGATAAGAGTGTTTGCTGTTGGCCTCTCTCATTGACTTAGGAGGTTGATGAAAGCACAGATGGAACCACTTTCATCCTTGTGAAGAGCAATGAATTCCAGAAACAACCTGTAGTAACTGGTACATTGGGTAGTCAGAAGTTCGGTTTGCTTTTAGCTTTGCTTTGCTTATCTCTATGGAAAAGATAGGGACCCTCAATTTTTTTCAATGTATAGTATGTAACTAAGTGAACAACTATACTCATTTTATACCTTTTTAAAAATCTTTCAAAATGCTATGGCTAGAGATGAGTGGTAGAGTGGTTCTCTCAGATGCATGATATGGGCTCAATGTCCCATATGTCCCAAAACAGGATTATATCAAAGTATATATTATATTTTTAGCATGTCCCCTCAAATGAATCTGTACCTTGCCGTATGAAATAAGATACTATGATGTATAGTGGTCAGCAAAGTCAAACACCATTAAAAAGTTAACTGCTGGCCAATACCTTCACTGTAAACCATTCCTGACTAGCAGAGCTAATTGAGGCACATCACATTTTCCATGATTATATAAAAAAGAAAAAAATAATAAAGACAATGACTGGGAGCCTTGATTACATTAATATACCTTTAAATTTTATTTTGGTTTTTAAAAACATCATTTCCCAAAGCCTAATCTATTCTAATGCTTCAAATTACAAAGCCGTCCTTGTAACTATATTATAACTAACTCTTACACTTAGGAAGAAAGATTCTTATTCTTATTAGAAAGAACTTTGCTGGAACTAAAACATTAACAGAAGACAGAAACTTGTGGCTTCTGGCAATAACCAACCATCCTATGTCAGCCCACCAAGCATACCAGCTGTGTGGATTTTGCCTAAAACAATCCAGTGTTCCTCTATCTAGCAATGAACTGTGAGATGGACAATAGAGCATTTTCCTAAGCAATTCCTTGACACCAACTGTATTTAGGAAGGAGTATCATAATAACATTACTGAGCTCCTGTCCTTATTCCCTGTGTTTGTAAGGATCTCAGTCTTATTACAGAAGTGCACAGGACACCATGAAGCTCTGTAGCTTCCTTAAGTAAAGAGACAATGGCTACAGTGTCAAAGTGCAAAGCTTGGCCCAGGCTACCAGTCCTTATATTTTCTTTATCCATTCATTGTTGAGCCATACTTAGGCTGATTCCGTAGCTTGGCTCTGTGGATAGTGCTATAATAACCATGAATGTGCTGCTGAGATAGGTTCCTTTGTACCAGTAGAAATTCAGATGATAAGTCTATTTTTAGTTGTTTTTCCACAGTGGCTAGACAAAAATCACATCTGAAGCTGCCACGTAGAAGTGTTCTGTTTGCTCACATCCTCATGAGCATTTTTCATTACTTGTTTGCAGTGATAACCATCCTGACTGGGCTGAGGTGGCATCTCAATGTAGTTTTTGGTGTTTTATTTCCCTGATATCTACAGCTGATGGAAACATATCTAATGGTCATTTGTAGTCCACTTTTGAGAGCCATCGGTTTATTTCATTGGCCCATTGGTTGAAACAGGTTATTTCTATCTATTTAAATTTAGCCTTTGGCTTTCTTCATGTATTCAATCACCTAGTCTGAGATTATGACTGATTATAACGTTAACCGCTGACTCTCTATGCTCAAATACTAAGGCAAGAGAAAGTTTGCTATATTCATCCCCTGGAAAATAGAACCCAATTATACTTTATACATGAGAAATAGATTATATTTAAGTCAGCTGGCCTTGTTTGTAAACAGGTGAACACTGAAAATAGCCTCGTGGAAGTGTGGAGTGATGCTTTGGATGGAAGCCTTCTTGGCACTAGTATGATGAAAGCCAAAGGCTGTGCATGTTTTATCCCCTGTCCTCTGAAGGCTGCTTTCTGGCTTACAGTTAGAGGGTATGTATGCTCTACTGAACATTGCTACGACTTTCATGCCTTCATTTATTGGAAAGACCTACCATATGACACACTTGTGATGCTATTGGAAATCAAGAGGGTTTTAAATACCAAGAAGAGATGAGTCTATATTCAGAAAAATGAATGTTAAAACATTCTATAAAAAAGCATAAAGAAATTTTGAATACTAATGGAAATTAATACTGCCTTATGAATTTTTTAAAAATATCATACATATAATGTATTCTGGTCATATTCAACCCATGCTTCCCTCCTTACTCATCCAAGATTCATCCTGAAACACCACCTTCCAACTTCATCCTCCTATTTTTAATAACACACTGAGCCCAGCATATGCTGCCCACTTATATGTGTATGTAGAGCTAGCCACTGGAGTGTGGTTGAGCTAAAAGTTGCACCTTTAAGAAAACTGATAAGTGGATATTAGCCCAAAACCTAGAATACCCAAGATATAAGATACAATTTGCTAAACACATGAAACTCAAGAAGAATGAAGACTGAAGTGTGGACACTATGCCCCTCCTTAGAATTGGGAACAAAACACCCATGGTTACAGAGACAAAATTTGGAGCTGAGACGAAAGGATGGACCATTTAGAGACTGCCATATCCAGGAATCTACCCCATAATCAGCTTCCAAACGCTGACACCATTGCATACACTAGCAAGATTTTATCGAAAGGACCCAGATGTAGCTGTCTCTTGTGAGACTATGCCAGGGCCTAGCAAACACAGAAGTGGATGCTCACAGTCAGCTATTGGATGGATCACAGGGCTCCCAATGAAGGAGCTAGAGAAAGTACCCAAGGAGCTAAAGGGATCTGCAACCCTATAGGTGGAACAACATTATGTACTAACCAGTACCCCGGAGCTCTTGACTCTAGCTGCATATGTATCAAAAGATGGCCTAGTCGGCCATCACTGGAAAGAGAGGCCCATTGGACTTGCAAACTTTATATGCCCCAGTACAGGGGAATGCCAGGGCCAAAAAAATGGGAATGGGTGGGTAGGGAATTGGGGGGGGTATGGGGGAATTTTGGGATAGCATTGGAAATGTAATTGAGGAAAATATGTAATAAAAAATATTTTAAAAAATGATGTAAACCACAAAGCAATAAAAAAAAAAGAAAGAAAACTGAGTCTTTGAGCCAGTCAGTGGTAGTGAACACCTTTAATCCCAACACTTGGGAGGCAGCCAGATATCTATGAGTTCAAGACCAGCCTAGCTTGTCTACATAGTGAGTTCTAAGACAGCCAAGGCTCTATAGAAAAACCTTGTCTTGAAAAAAAAAAAAAAAAACCAAAACCAACCAACAAAACAAACAAACAAACAAAAAATGTGACTACCTCTCCTAGCCATGAACTGTCCATATCTCCTCAGCTAGGAATACGGGCTCATGAGCCCCTCTATTTCCATGCTGGGGTGTTGGCTGTGCAGGTCTTATAAAGTCTTGTGAAGATAGCTACAGCTACTGCAATAACAATGATCCTATCCTGTCTAGAAGACACTGATTTTTGAAGGAACTTAATCCTTTCCTCTTCTATGAAAGAAAATGTACTAGGAAGCATTTTTGGCTGGATATGATTTGTTTCCCTGAACTATCCACATCTGTGCAGTTACTGAATGTGTGATAGCTATTGAAGACGGAGAAAAAGTTGTTAGTCACCATCATGCAACAAATATATTTAACCACACCATCAAAATTGGATACTGCTATACACTTTGCAAGTTTATGGGTTGATTTTGATCTCATATACTGCTGTGGTGTTTTATTGCCTTTCAAATAGACCAAACCTTTTCACTAGGGTCTCCAGGGCCCAGCCTCCTCTTTTTAGCCACTCTTTTAACCCTATCTCAGGCCATTTCTGCTTTCACTGTCTCAAGCCAGACCTGTGGCTGCCTGTACATCAGAGTACTGTCTGTTCTCTCCCTTCCACCCCTCCAACCCCCCCGCCCCAGAATGCTTTAGTCCTACTTGTATATTTCCCTGTTGTTGTCCATTGAGATATTGTATCAGACATTGCATCCTGATGAAGTTCTTTCATGGCCAGTCATTATAAAATTATTTTCTTAATCCTAAACTGTAGTTAGCAGATGAAGCTGGATTTTGTCTTCATAGAGATACAATATGAATGGACAACATCCAGTACTCATCTCTAAGGGGAAACAGAGCTTTGAGTCATGACATGATTTGGGGGAAAAAAAATGAAGCACAGATCTAGAAAATAATCAGAGACGAAGAGAGTAAACGCTGAGGCCACAGTCTCACAAATGCAAAGCAAAACAAGATGGAAAAAAAAAAAGGCATGAATATCAGGCAGGAAGGATAATCGCAACCCATAAAACTTAAGAAGGTCTGAGGAAAATGAGCAATAAGAAAAGTCCGGTGCAGTTTGAAGATGATGTCTCTAGCTGAATATGAATCAGAAGATGGCCTAGTCAGCCATCAGTGGAAAGAGAGGCCCATTGGTTGTGCAAACTTTATATGCCCCAGTACAGGGGAACGCCAGGGCCAAAAAGTGGGAGTGGGTGGGTTGGGGAGTGGGTGGGGGAGCATGTGGGGGACTTTTGGGATAGCATTGGAAATATAAATGAAATAAATACCCAATAAAAAAAGAACATTAAAAAAAAAAAGAAAAAAAAGATGGATGTTCCTAATAGACCATTCCAGTAGATGAAATTGTCATAGCTAACCAATGATATGCGAATCCTAAGCATTAGTGAGAATAGGAAAACAAATAAAAAACACCAAAGACTATGAAGAACGTACAGTTAAA
Source organism: Mus musculus (assembly GCF_000001635.26). Taxonomy (NCBI): domain Eukaryota; kingdom Metazoa; phylum Chordata; class Mammalia; order Rodentia; family Muridae; genus Mus; species Mus musculus. Next base: position 47,359,778 of record NC_000077.6, on the reverse strand, counting down.
TTTACTGCTGCTCAGATTCTATCTCTTGGTTCTATTAACTCTATTGCTTGTTTCTGTTCTATCTGTTAAATGATAACTCCTAATAATAATAACCCAATAACAGAGGCTGCATTGCTAGGTCTTTATTTTTATATAAAAAAATTGTATAGGAGATGATCTAGTGAGTAGTTAGGCCCCAGTAAAGCTGTTACAATGTTAATTGTTGCTTTAACAGTTAATTAATTCCAGATGGCAATAACATCACCACATTCCTTTAAAAATACATTTTAAAACTAAATAAAATTTTGGAATATGGTGCTGGAAAGAAAGGCTCCATGGAAGGAGTGCCTCAAAGTCATGTAGCGCTGTGAAAGTAAGGACAAGAAAATGGTGACCTAGAGAGAAGCAGTGGTGACAACACGAGTCAGGGTCACATTGCTGTGTCTAGCCTTGCTTTATGTTTTAGAACATGCTAAAACAACTACCCTTGACTGGCTCAAAGACTGGGTTTTCTTAAAGGTGTAACTTTTAGCTCAACCACACTCCAGTGGATAGGGGTTCATATGTCACATTCAGTTTGAGGCTTTCTAAAACTACAAATTCACGAGACACCCTAGCATGCCTAAATTAGAATATCTTGGTGTGAAGCCAAATAATCTGTCTTTAACCCATCTCCCAGGGGGATTCTTAGCCTTCCTCAAGCATCATCCAGTGAGACCTTTATCCTGTCTCTTCCCTGGGCCCATGGACCAGCTTTGCCTGTAGTGCTGCCCCAGGCCCTGCTATGTGTGGGGTTCTTTAGGAATGGTGTTATGGAAGGATTTTAGATTTTTGAGTGTAGAGGCTCAAATAAACATGTTAGATGGTCATTGAAACCAAACCAACAAACAAAAAAAATTAAAACAAACTTTGGTTAAAACATTAATATGTATTTGGAATGACAAAGGAAATTAAATCATTGACTTTTAAAAGGTGATATTCTAAAAGCTAGAATAATATACATCAATACTTTGGGCGGGTCACACTGCCTTCAGTTATCTTTTTATTTGGCATCTGTTTATCACTGTAATTTTGTGTATAGACAGTACAAAAGATAATTGTCTCCCATGACAATTTTGGCAGAAAATTTTAATTAATGATGGCTATCATATATAAAGTTATAATTCTACTTAAAAATACATCCATTGTACATAACATATAGACACAACTATTCTAATTAGTTCTACATTTCCCATATAAAACAAAAGGTAAGAAGAGTATAATTATGTGTGATAAACTGAGTATTTTCCTGAGAGTAGAGTATTTCTGTTTTGCCTAGGTGACCATGAAAACTGAACTGTAAGTTTACGTTTTTACACATGTGAAAATGTCCTTCCCTTCTGGTATACCTCTTCTTTACTCTCCACATATTTATGGTGCTGCCCACTATGGGTCTCCCTTATCCACAGTGCGCCCTCTTGGTTAATACTGTTATGTCCCCATGTTTAGTGAGTGGGTGCCATGGATTGAAAGTAAAATTCTAATGACACATTCCAACAGCAGGAGAACCATCAAGGATGTATCTGTATGGATACTGTAGGCCATGCAAATATATTTCACACCAACCCAGCTATATGAACTCTTGGTTCAGTTTTCTCTTAATTGAATCTCCAAGGTACCTGCAAGTCCTGCAAAGTGCCAATGTGAAGGGAAACTGAAGTAGAGAGATACAGTGTCTGATAAACTCCACCGAGAGCATCCTTAACGTTCAGCTCCATAGAAATATTTGACTGTGTTCTCACATTCCTGGGCCCTATTCTAGGTTGTTCAAAAGAAGCCTGTCCCAGTGAAGACCTGAAATTTCAATTTCATTCATTGGACAATAATTACTTTTCTAAGAAGGGACCAGAAGACAGATTTGAGATTGTCTCCCGTATTTGTTTTTAGCAATTCAACGAATTTAGATTGTTAATGAGAGAACACAACATCTTTAGCCCATGTGGATTTCCCCCTGGTATGAGGTTAGCGATCTGAGTTACAGTACCTTACATTTGCCTCATAAGGCTGTCCACTATAACCATTCCCAGGAATTTCCTCCCTGCTTTCCCTGCTCCTGGTTCATTTTGCAAACTTGGAGAGTGAAGAGGCGGGAGTATGGTGGGAAAGCTAGGCCCCATGCCACTGAGAGATAGACGTTAAGTTATGCAGCAAAGGATCTGAATTCAAACCCTATAATTTGACCAGGCTTTGAAATCCCCACAAGTCAATAATGGTGTTGGATAAAAACACTGCTTCTTGGGTTCTTTGGAGATGTTTCAAGGAACTCTGCTTTCTTGATATTTAACATGATAGTTACAAGATTTTATCTGAAAACAGTTATACTATAAAAAGAGACTGCCATATCCGGGGATCCATCCCATAATCAGCTTCCAAACGCTGACACCATTGCATACACTAGCAAGATTTTGCTGAAAGGACCCAGACAGAGCTGTCACTTGTGAGACTATACTGGGGCCTAGCAAACACAGAAGTGGATGCTAACAGTCAGCTATTGGATGGACCACAGGGCCCCCAATGGAGGAGCTAGAGAAAGTACCCAAGGAGCTAAAGGGATCTGCAGCCTTATAGGTGGAACAACAATATGAACTAACCAGTACCCCACAGAGCTCGTGTCTCTAGCTGCATATGAATCAGAAAATGGCCTAGTCAGCCATAAATGGAAAGAGAGGCCCATTAGTCGTGCAAACTTTATATGCCTCAGTACAGGGGAACGACAGGGTCAAGAAGTGGGAATGGGTGGGTGGGGGAGTGGGTGGGGGAACATCTGGGGGACTTTTGGGATAGCATTGGAAATGTAAATGAAATAAATACCCCCACCCCCTCAAAAAAGAAATGCTAACAGGGAAGCTATGTTCTCAGGTGCTTTAAAATATTTAGAACATGGTAGGCAGCTTTTTCCAATAATCTCCCTGACCCCAGGTTCTATTTTTGGAGATTAGAAATTATAATTCTTGGGTTATTTTTGGATTTTAGGTGAGGTTGAGCGATGACATTACAGACCAATAGAATTCAGGCTTGTCTAACTATATGGTAATGGGGGTAGGCAATGCTATTACTAGTTACTGGGTGCTAAATCTATGATTGTTACTTGGTTAAACAGATTGTAGGTGCCTTTAAAAATGACATCGCTTATTTTGATATATACACCTATAACATAATTGCTCTTAGATGCAACCATTGTATTCTGCCAATTTATAACTATGTATTAAAAAATTCTTGATATCTGACTCCACCCTCTTACATTTTTTTGAGCACATCTTTCCAGCAAATGATCATTTCATACCTAAATGAATAGTGATATGCTTAGTTGTGGTGACTCACAGGGAAGCAGCTGAAGCAAGATGGTAGGTAATACAATGAGTTTCTTTCCATTTGCCCCAGAGCATTCTATCAATCAGATCTGCGGGGTCCATAGGCTGAGATTCTTATGTGACTCATCTCCCTGCTGTGCCAATAGTCTTATAGTCATGTACAGAGGTTAATTTCTCTAAGCCTTACTCGGATCTTTCAGAAAACCAGCAGTTGGAAATTGAAGGGCCTTACAGATATGACTTCAAGACTGCATGATCATTGTCTAATTTCACAGAATGAATAACTAGGGAATAAATGTCTCATCTTCAGGCTTCCAGGAGAGTGTTTTTCTCTTTCTGATTGATCTTCATACATAAAAGGGCCAGTGAGAGTGACCATGTTGTGTCCCTATCCTCTACAATACATCTGTAATGTATAAGAGAGTTATTGGGAGCTGTGTGATAAAATTGAGATCATCTAATAGTGCAGAATTAGTCCTTGGCTGGTGATTCCCAGTGCAGTAGAAATGAACACACAGTAGACTAAGGTGTCATCACTATTCTTGGTGAAAGTTCAGCCATCAGCTGAAGTTGTATCCACAAGATCATTACAAACTCCATAAGAAGGGCCCAAAATTGTTTTCATTTGAGATTTTTGTTTTCAACTCTCAAAGTAAATTGCTTGGTTAGTTATTGTTATGCTACCCTCGTGCATTATCAAGGGTAATTTGTTTGCTCAGGCTAATGCCACATTGCATGCTAGGATTTTGGGGCCCTATGGATATCACCTTCAAAACACAGATGGGAGTCTAAGGATTCCTTTAGAAAATGGCTTCCAGGGCATGCTTTCCTTCAAAGATGTGCATGAGTGTCTTTATGCTCATCAAGAAATAAGGTTGCATCAAATAAAGGGACTGAAGTGAGCACCCAGGAGAGCAGATTTCGTCCAGAGGAAGCAGACGTAGAGTCGTCAGAAGGTGGGGATGGACAGCCAGCAGCCAGCCACTGCTCTTCATCAGTTGATCCTCCCTGCTTTTTTCTTCCCTCTTTCTTCCCTCTTTTAATGTGAGTGGTTCTCTGTACCTGCTTCCTTTCAGATGCCTCAGGAACAGTATTCCCACCACAGGAGCACCATGCCCAGCTCTGAGGGGCCACACATATACAAAGTGGGGATTTACGGCTGGAGGAAAAGATGCCTGTATTTCTTTGTCCTGCTCCTCATGATTTTAATACTGGTGAACTTGGCCATGACCATCTGGATTCTCAAGGTCATGAACTTCACAATTGTAAGTAAAACTGTTTAGATGTGTTAGGTCTCACAGGAGGAAAAGGAAGCATGGAGCCAGACAGCAAAGGAATGTAGGAAAGCACTGTCCTGTGACCTGGCATTTGAGTTCAAGTTGAATATGAATACCAGCTTCTGTCTAATATATAGGTCTTCGCTCCATCATCATAATGGCCCTGCACCCTATAGTCTTTAACCACCTTGAGCAAGTAAATCAGAAAAAAATAAAGGATAAAGTGAAATTTGTTTTCAGGAATTTTAGTAGCAACCATGAATCATTTCAGCAAGCAAGAGTTGAAATGGATGAGCACAGCTGAGCTTCAAGAGTCATCTAAGAATGTTAGTAGTCAAATTACACCTGCTTGAAATTCGTCAGTGAACTGCATGGTGGTTCACTGACAATCTCCAGTTTGGGGCAAGAAATCTTTTCTGCTATTGCATGGATAAGGTGGAAATGACAGGAAACCAGCTGTATCTTCTTGCTTTGTTAGTTTTTTTAGGCATGTGCTTTTTCACAAAATTCTTGCTTCTGGTGCTCAGGGTGTTATTTAGATCAGTCATGGACTTGCTGGAATTCAAGTGAAGAGGATACTGCTGCAAATATAACATGTGTATACTCTGAACTCTTTTTAATTTAGTGATTTGCGTCTGTAGAATCAATATAATTAACTTAACTAATGAGAAGGTCACAGATGCTAATCTGCTGCCCAGGGAATACATTTTCTCATTCTGATGTCAAAAGTTAATGGACAGGCAATAAAACAACTCCCTATTGATAAAGAAATAGTGACATAACAAAGTGAACAGTGATGTTTTCCTGTGAAAACCCCCAGTGTGAACATGGATATTTGGGGTGTTTTGAATCACAAAATGCATTTTTGTTCTTGGCTTGCTTGGAGTGTGTCTGCTGGTTGGTATGGTTTTTCCCTTTGTCGTTCCAACCTGAAAGTAATAGATCCTGAGGCTTTCCCACTGCCTTTATGCATCTCATGTTATATTTACCTCTCCAGGGGACAAGAGCTTGCATGTGTTTCCCAAACAAGCTGAGAGTTTTATGCATAATTTTTCTGAGTGTCTTCGTCCATTACTCATGGTGGAACTCACTAGTACTTGGGTTAAATGTGGTATCTATAAACCAAGTTTGAGATATGGTTTCAGGCTTAAGAATGAATCATCCTTTAATGCCCAGAGTTAAAGTTCAGAAACAGCCAACTGAAAGTAGCCCTAATGTTTCATAATTCTGTCTTGAAAATGTTTCTGTTTCTTTATAGAATATAAAATAGCTTTCTGGATTCCAACATCAGCTTTGGAAGAGAGCACTGGTCAATTTCCATGTGGCTGCTTTGAGTCCCAGGTCATCATTCTAGTGTGTTGGAACACATCATGAATTATTTGTAGATGGCACTCAATGCATAAAATTTGGACATTGGTGTTTTTATGAACATACAAGGTTCAGAGAAGTATTTCAGTAAAGAAAAGGGTACAACCAAATTTTACCTAGTGCTGGCAAGTGAGGGTGGGACAAAATGGACAAAGTTTCTAGCAATTTCTGTGGGAGATGCAGTCTTCAGGTTTAAGGTTTGAGGTTTTCAGTCCAGATGACTGCAACTGATGTTTATTGATATGGCTATTCCATAGTGTTCTTAAATTTAATATAAAATGTATAAGCTGAAACAGCTTCTACAATATTAAATACTAATACTATACTATATAGTATATAGTACTATACTAGTACTATAGTATTAAATATGAGAAAGCAAGCACTTAGGCTTAGCATAGACTTTATAAAACTTGACTATTGGTTAATATGTCAGGGTTGTGATAAAAAGATATTTTGGAAGAGTTTCTGTTTATGGCCAAAGGCAGAATGAGATGGTCAGGCTCTGAAAGCATAATAGACTTGGCAACTTCTCTAGTGGAACTTCACTGAGGACCTGAGCTGCTCCTCTGCTGATGGAGGTGAACATCTCAATTCCTCTACTTTTTGTGATTTTTTTAAAAAAAATATGTTCTGATGCCCAGCTCTAAAATAGGAGCGATTTAGGCACTGGTATAGAAAGTAAGAGCTCAAACTTTAGGGATTTTTTTTTGGCAAATATGAATGTATTTGCCTAAAATTAAAAAAACTTCAATATTAAGCAAATATGACTTGTGGAGTCAGCTTTGCCTAACAAGATTCAAAGAAGTAGTTGCAAATATAGAACATCACTTACCATGGCAGATGTGAGCTCGGAGAGCAGTATGACATTAAGGTAATAATCTCTATGAAATCACCTATTTCCTGTAGTTAACTAAATTGAATGCCAAACTTCAGAATCCTTAAAGCTTTGCCATACCAAGTACTTATTGTAGTGAGAATAATGCCATTATTAGTCATAATTGGTGCTTTACAGTAGTAATGCATTTGAGCAAATTGAACTCAAGTATTAGAAAATTGGTCTTGACCTGCAAGTTAAAGGCATATTTTATTCACAAGTGACAGCATAAAACACAGTCTCTTAGAATTATAATTCTATGGCACAAATAATAATTTAGTTACAATGAAGATCCTGCAAAATTGGAATGAGGTGTTAATCAATAATCTACTGGAGAGTACGAGTTGGGAGAGCAAAGAGAATCAATGAGGTGACAGAGCATCGTTTTATGCAGGGCTTTTAAACATATTATCAATCGAAAAGAGTGGTTGTTTTATGTGCTTGAATTGTTCAAAAATTGGGGGTTCGAAAAAGTTTACATTATAATCAACTCCCCAGAATATAACAAACTAGGAGGTTGGTGCCATTTTTGAGGACTTGGAAAGTTATGCAATATTGCACATTATGGATGTTTGCTTTCGTGTCAGAGTTGTGTTTTGTTCCATCCCTAAGGATGCAAAGCCTGAGGAAGGGCTGTTGCTATAACAACGTAGATTTACAAATGAGCTTTCTTTATTTTGAAGTAAATCTATAGATAAATAATTTTGCTTTCCTCTACTTGTGGCAAAATACCACAGTGCCCATGACTGGTCAAGAGAGTCTGACTACAATTCTCAGTTTCCTCTACATTGGAAAGTATATGATTTTCCAATATTAATATACCCAGAAATCAGCCTCTCATCATTGAGCACACTGTGCTTTAAAAGAAAACTAATATTTCTAGTGTCTACTCTCTGCTAGGCACTGTTCATAACACTTAAAACATTTTTGGCAAATTTCCAAAAGTATTATATAAATAAAATAGTTTTAATCCTTTGTAATAAAAGAGAAGTTAATTGACTCAGTGAAAGACTATAGCTATTGAGCACAAAAGAGGTGTTCAGCCTTAATGTTCACCATCAGATACTGACACAAGGGAAGGCTCAATGCTGACAACAGAATGTCACATGCAGCTCCACACAATAGTGTAGTTGTTGAGATCTCAGGCTCCAGAGACTTTCTAATTATAGTTCATGCTTCCACTAGTGACCATGTGACTTTTCAGAAATTCCACAATATCTCTGCACTGCCATTTTCCAGAAGTCACAGCAGGACATACCTCACAGAATTGCTGTGACGATTTGAGGAGATGGTGAAGGTGGTGTTTAGTATATAGCCTGATAGAGACATATTTTATGTACGTATTTGATTTCATCATCATGGGCTTTTTGCAAGCTCCGTTAATATTGCTACTACTGCCATTAGCAAATAGAACCTCACTTATAACCTATAGCTAATCCATGTTAGACTTGTATTAGTTATTTTTGTTATTGTTGTTGTTGTTTTGTTTGTCAGCTTGGCACAAGTTAGGGTCATGTAGGAAGAAGGAACATCAATTAAGAAAATGCCTCTACTGAATTTCCCCATAGGCAAGCCTGTAGGGTGATTTTCTTGATTTGTGACTGATATGGGTGGTCCAGCCACCTTCAATAGTGGGTGGTCCTGAGTTGTACAATAAAGCAGGACGAATAAGCTACTGAGAGAAAACCAGCAACAGTAATTCTTCTGGGGCCATTTAATGAGTCCCTGCCATGACTTCTACCCTGACAGAAGGTGAGGTGAAAGTGTAAGTTATAACAAAACAAAACAAAACAAAACAAAACAAAACAAAACAAAACAAACAAAATCACAAACAACAACAAGGCTGCCTTTCTTCAATCACTTTTGATAATGGTATTTATCGCAGCAATAGATAGCAAACTAGAGCATAGACTATTACAAACTGAAAAGGGGAGAGAGAAAGAGAGAGAGAGAGAGATTGATTGATTGAATGAATAACCCAGATTGAGATGGCACACTAGTTATTTGAACCCAAACTAATTGGCTACAGATCCTGGTCTGTTATGGGTTTGGGGTACTAAAGAGTGGTGCAGAAAGCCCTAGTCTGAATGTTCAGGGATTGATGACTGGTTAGGACTTGATGTGATCTTTCTTTTAGAATCTCAGGGTGGAGCTAAGTGGGTTCGTCCCTGTGTCTTCCAAGATATCTGTTTGGAATTTTTAATTCCACATTTTGTTCTTTGCCTTGGTATGTGAGGTGTCACTCTATAGAAGACTCTTGCTTCAGCCAACATGTTTTATAAGCCAATTCCTAAGATAATAGCCTTGAAGACCTTCCAAGTAGTACAGTATTGATCATCTATTCTACACTGTCACTGAGCACAGTGCTTATTAAGTACCATAACTGAAAAAGTGTAAGGGTCATTGATAGACACCATGATCTCTTGGCCCAGTAAATATAAAGCTAGATGAAAAGGAAACTATGGGAGTCTTTTGGTCGGACACCCTCATTATAGATGGTAGAATCAAAGTGGGTCATGAAGCCTTCCGACCTGATTCCAGCTTTTCGTTTACCCTGGGAACTTCTCTGACACAAAGATCATATTCTTTTCACCTTTTAGCTTCATCCCAGTGGCTTATATAGGGTCAGCTTTCAGGGTGTGTTCAGTAGTTACAAACTACTCTCTTATTCATACACAGAAAAAGCACCAACGCTAAATACCTGGTCATGTGACATGATTTTAGTTTATGGCTCCCCTGAGTGTCTCTTCATTGACCATAAATAGACTGAGGATCATGGGTTCTGATTATCATGTAATACATGAATATCTATTTAATAAAAACTTATAGAGAATTTACTTTATACTTTTCTGGTGATATTCATAAAACTACTAGGAGGTGGGCACCTATATTAACCATGCATGATAGATGAAAATGTGGATTTTTGAAGTACAGTCACTAGGCCAAGGTCACACAGTCTGGTGAATGACGAAGCAAGGATGGGTATGCAGAGAGTCTGGCTCAGAGGACAGTCTTAATCAGTACACAATGCTGACTGTTTTCCAAGGGCTATTTTTCATGAAGACAAATTGAATTTGTTCAGTGTGATGTCTCAAACATGATTTATTTACCCTAAAGTAAGATCAAGATCCACTGAGGGTCAGAGGAAGGCATTCTAATACTTGTAAATTGGATACATTGTAAAACAGAGAGCATCAGGAAGAATGGCCAGTGTCTTCCATAACTCAAGCTAGTGACACCTCATCTGTTTCGGGAAGGCTCACAGAACTGTGACCTGGTCAAATTAACTCAAGTAGAGGGGAATGAGGATACATATCAACAAGGAGGAGAGGGGGACCTATCTCCTAGGGATGCAGGATCCCAGTAAGAACTTGGGATAGCCTTCTGTCTGGGGAACCTTCTCTTCGTCAGATATGCCCCTTGTTGCTTTCCAGAGCTAAAACCATCAGACTTACCTTGGGAACTAATGTAAGGCATGATTTTCTTCACTTTTCTCATGCGTCTGATGAGTTATGTGTCTGCCCACATTTTCTGTATGCGTGTGACTTTAGTTTGCATCTACTTTAAAATCCCCCTATGAGAAGCTATACCCTTTTAGTCTTCATGTCTTCCTACCAAAGTCACTCATATATACATACATACATTCATATGTACGTACATATGTACACGCGTGTGTGTGTGTGTGTGTGTGTGTGTGTACACTGTTCAGATAAGCCTTGCATGTTCAACTGAGTTTGGCACTTGCATGCTCATAGAAGCAGTCTCATGCTTTGGCTGCTGTGACATGGCAAGCCAGTCACCTACTTATAGAGACCTGAGCAGCAGAGTGTGGACACCCTTGCCCTTATCAATCTCATAAATGAAATCTTATCTATACTTGCTCTTCAATGCATGGGTGGGGTGTGTGCACATATGCACTACCAAGTTCTTTTTTGCTCATCCTTTCTCTGAAGTCTCCTCAGCTTGAAACTCCACTCCGTCATATCTGTTTGGCTGGCTGCACCTGGCATTGGACAGCAGAGGACCTACACCCTACCTGTATTCATTTTCCTAACTGTTTTTCCTATTAGGAGGTGAGCTCAGAAGGCAGTCCCTTGCCCTCTTCATCCTTGACCCACAACTCTGGGCATGCATGCTGCTTAGCACATACAAGACAGTGTATACTTACAGGAAAAAAAATGAATGGCGCAACATTATGATTGGACAGTCGCTTTAAATTGAAAGGTATAAAGACGGGTTAATAGAGCTTTATATGGCCTTTAAAATGAAGTATTGGTTGACTTATTGAGGTAGACAGATCATAAATGAAATGAGTGCTTGGAATTGATTTTGAAGAGGTATTTTTAATGTAGGTACTCCCTCCCCTGTATCAACTACCTGCTACATTTTAATTATACAAGGAAAGCAACATTGAAGTGTGAAATATATTTAAAGTGGGAGACTGCATTCTGCTTAATGGGAAGATGTGCTAAGCAAGTGGGAGAAAGCGGTGTTTTATATTTCAGTTAACATTGTTCATTTATTGAGTGTGTGACTAGTATCCACCTGAGTGTGTGTTCTAGCATCATCTGAGGAAATGGTAAGTCTTCCCAGGTTGAGAGCATCATCCACTCAACTCTGGTACCTTCACACTTTGTTCCCTTTTTGCTTTTTATTTCAAACACATTTGTCTGAAAAAAATACCAAAAATATTAGCATTTTAAGCAACATGGAAATTTGAGTGCAGAGAAGCAGAAACAAACCCACCCTCCCCCTACTAAATTCCCCATTAGGTATACAGTATGACTCACTAATGTTGCTTTTAATTTGAATGTCATTGAAATATTTACAAGAATGTAGGGAGTGCCTACATTAAAAATACCTCTGCATCTTGACTGTGCAGCAGAGTGGAGCTGGGCCTAGAGGTATGGGTGCCAAGGAGATGACCTTGAGGGCATGAGAGCAGGAGAGCTGACCCTGCCTCCTGTTAATGGTGGCACTGAGTGGCCTAGTTGGAGCAGTGCTAGAGAGATCTCCCAATATCTGTCTACACTATTTTTTGAGACAGTTTCTCCCACTGAAGTTATACCTTACAAATTCCGCTAGACCAGCTGGCCAGTGAGTCCCATGGCTCCTCATATCTATACCTCCCAGTGCTAAAATTACAGGTGTGTGCTGCCATGGCTCAACTTTGTACATGAAATCTCCCCAGTATCCTAACATGGTCTTATACTTTAATAGCTCATAATTTACTAGTGAAGAATGTAACATAATTATAATACCTCCCCAAATGGTATCTATTATAATTAATTGATTAATTAATTAACTTTACATCCTTTCCCAGTCCTTGCACTCTCACCTCCCACTTCACCCCCATCCAATTTTCTTCAGAAAAGGGGAGGCCTCCTGTGGCGGATATCAATCAGCCTTGCCATATCAAGTTGTAGTAAGACTAGGCATCTTTCCTATTGAGGCTAAAGGAGGCAGCCCAGTAAGTGGTAGAGGGTCTCAAGGGCAGGCAACAAAGTCAAGGACAGCCCCTATTTCTACTGTTAGGAGTCCACATGATGATCAAGTTGCACAATTGTTACATACATACAGAGGGCCTAGGTCAGTCCATCCAGGACTGGTTGGTTGGTAATTCAGTCTCTGTGAACCCCTCTGGGCCCAGGCTGTTTTAATCTGTAGGTTTTCTTGTGGTGTCCTTCTGGTTCCGACAATCCTTTCCCCCTTCTTCTGTAGGATTCCTCAAGCTCAGTCTAATTCTCAGTTGTGCATCTCTGCATCTGTTTTCATCAGTTGCTGGGTAAACTGTCTAGGCTTCTGTCTGCAAGTGCAGCGGAATATCATTAACAGTGTCAGAGGTGAGCTCCGCTCGTGACATGGGTCTCAAGCTAGATGACATATTTTAAAGAATCATGAGGAAAGACTCAGTTAAAGCTGGAAGGCATTTCGACAGCCTCTAGTGTAGAGGTTCAAAGGGCTAGGGAGCCCTTGCCAGTGGAAGTCAATGTAGAGGTATCAGCAGGATTGACATCCAGAGATGAATGAGTTAAAGGGGACTGGGAAGTCTCAGAGGGGAAGTCCAAGTGTGGCGAGCTGAAGCAGGGTGGATGGAAAGCAGGAGGCTAGTCATCATTGTAAGTCAGACAGAACGCAAATTACCTGTGAAGTCAAGCTAAGAGGCTCCATTTCCAATGATGAACAAATGTTTTTCAACTTCACCCCATGTCAGGGATATTGATTATGACATTTGACACTTCCTAGTTTCCTTTGATGACAAACTGTATTTTTATTATCCTAGAATTAAGGAAGATAATGTTAGAAAATCCTCCTGCAAACATCCCCTCCCTTCTCTCTCACACATGGGTTTTTAAGTCTTTACCAGCTCCATTATTGTGACCTCCGAGTAACCCCAAACAGAAGTTTGGGCCCCATCTGAGAAATCTATCTCTTTTACTGAGGCATTTTGTGGTCAGATTGGAGAAGTTGAAGATATTAAGGGCATATTATTATAAAATGCACAAGGTCCAAGATGAGATTTCTAGACTGGAGTAACAGTGTTTGTGCTAAGGAACCCAAATGATTTTTTTAACATTTATTTTTATTTTTTATTTTATTTATATGAGTGCTCTATCTGCATGTACATCTGCATGCTAGAAGAGGGTGTTAGATCCCTTTATAGATGGTTGTGAGATAGATGTGCTTGCTGAGAATTGAACTCAGGACCTCTGGAAGAGCAGTCACTGCTCTTAACTGCTGAGCTATCTCTAGCCCTGAACACAAAGGTTATAACATTAGAAGTTCATTTTCTCAATCATGGCAGATATTCAAAAGTTACATGTAGCTTGTAGGTGCCTTATAGGAAAGATATCACCCCAGAAAGTCCTTCATTTCAGAACTGATCTATATCACCCTACATCTTAGGTTGGTCTTCGACCATGTGTGACTAAAGATTTTTGCCTTTCTTCTCCGTGTTCTGCATGGTTTCTGGGACCTGGGAACTATAGGGTCAAGTTAGGAAAGAAAGAAACCAAAACAAATTAATGGAAAGAGGAGAAGAAAGTTTCTCATAATTTGGTTGTGGGAGGATCAGAAATGATGGTTGTAATACTAGTATGCCACATCTTTGCCTTCATACATCCTCGGTCTCTTCATTTCAGTATTCCAAGCTGAGGCAGTCCTAAGATTGTGTTCACTTTTCTCACCCATGAGAACTGGATGGACCTTAAGAAGGTGAAGAGTTATATTGCAAAGGAAGGATCTGGACTATATCTAGGTTTTATTCTGCTATTCTATACAATCTGCAGTTTGGGCCACATAACATCTAAGGTCCTCTGACATCCCATAGTTTCTATTTTTAACTATGCTTTCCCTATAGACCTAAACACAGAATAGAAGAGATGCAAGTATTTTTATTTTCTGTGGAAGTGTGTGTGTGTGTGTGTGTGTGTGTGTGTGTGTGTGTGTGTGTGTGTTGTGTGCATTTAGTTCATGTCTCTGAGAGTCTCTCCTTGCTCCTTCTTTCTGCATTGGCAAAGATTCAAGATACTAAATGCTAGGGAGTGTAGCTCTGTGCCTTTTTATTCTGAATTTTAATTTACTCAGTTATTTAAATAATAGTCGATCTGATGCTCTGTTGCTATAGAGCAAAGTGCCCTACATTTTTGTTGCTCCATACAGCCACAACTTATTTTCTATTGATCCCACAGTATGGGTAGAACTCAGTATTTCCTGGTATCTAGCACTCAACCTGGAATTTCAGGCTGGAGATTCCACAATGGTGGGCCTAGATTCATCATGTAGTACACTTGATTATGTGTAAGTGGCTGCTACTACATATTGGCTGGAACTTCACTGGCCAAAACACCTATGTGTGACAATCACGAAGAATTAAATTGGAATCGTTTTCATTGTGGTTGCTGAGCTCCACAATAGAATGTTCTATGTTATGTTCTAACATAAAAGGACATAGCATCATAATGATCTAGACTCAGAAGAATAGCAGCATCATTTTTACTTTGTTGAAGCCATAGACTGAATTCTGTTTTAATGCATTGACAGAGTACATACTTACCCATCGAGGAACTCTATTCCTAGAAAAAATAGATATAGAATGGGAAGCTATGATGGTTTAAATTGTGGCTCCCTAAATTCAAGTTGTGGGCTTACTTCCTAGAATTTGTGACTGTTACCTGAATTGATAACCAATGTTGATTTACCTAAATTATGAATCTTGAGACAAGGGTTGAGGGACATATTGATCTATGGATATTTTGAAGAAGTCAACTCAGGAACTTTTGAAATTTCCACTGGACCCCTCCCCTCCTGGAAACAAAAGGTCATAAAGAACAGAAGCACACCTCCCCTCTGGAAGGGAGGGGCTAATTACACTCCTCAGACCACAGAGATGGGGGACTGACCACTGGGGTAGACACATTCTGCAACCATTAGCCACCTACCTCATTCCCTATAGACCAATCAGTTTAAAATTCACACTGTTCTACCAGTCACATTGTGTCTAAGGGCTGTTGCCTAGAGAACTGTATAAAGGCTTGTCAGCCAGGCTGCCCATGGTCATTCTTGCTCCATGTGCAGGGCAACCCCGACATGTTGGAACAATAAATTTCTCTTGCTTTTTGCATAGATTCCTGGTTCTGCATCGTTCACTCAGGGAGTCCCCAGAAAGCTAAGGCTCTCCAGAGTCTTACAATTTCAGTAGATGGGAATGGAGTAATGGATCTGGAAAGAGTGGAAGGTGACTATACGACAACAAATAGAAGCAGAAACAGAAGAAGAGGAGGAAGATATTTTCTCCCTCTCTATGATAATCTCATAGTTAAGAAATGCTGTAGGTAAAACATACAGATAGGAAAACATAATCATTTGGGTCCATTGTTGACCATGTAAAAAGCTTGGTGCTGTTCATAGTTGATGACCATCTAGAAATAAATGCCTTGTTCACTTGAGCAATTTCAGATATTCTCTGTGATTCTTGGCAAGCAGGATTCCAGAGAGGAGGGATAATTTGCATCTTGCTCATTCAATGGTGGAGAGCCTTATGCTTCTGAGTTGTTTTGGTTTTCTTTTGAAAATGAGTTCCCAGTCCCAATTAAATGAATGGTTCCTGGTAAAAGCCTCACCTCTTCAAAGCCATCATCAGGATTGTTACAATCTGGTAACAATCTAGTGAATGAATAGCAGCCACTTACTCGACAAATGTTTGCTGAGTTCTTCCTGTGAGCTAATCACTAACAGTATGAAAGCTTGCCACTCCCTGGAGTGACAGGAGTGTGTTTGCCAACTACAGTTTTCACTAGGGTAACATTCCATCTGATATGCAAAATAATCACACAGACAAATGCAGGAAAGCAGCTACAATATGTGGGTACTGTAGGAATTAATGGAGACGTGATTTGGCATAATCAAAGAGACTTTCAAGACATGGCTGTATAGATGCACAAAAAGAACACTGAATGAAAGAATGCGGAGATGAAGAATGCTTGGTGACCCTGTAAGATTGCACATGAGTGACTGAAGAATCGCAGGACAGATTCCTCTGAGGCATTGAATGGTGGTGATGGTGGGGCAGCAGACAGGTAGAAGAGGCTGTGGTAAGTGACTTTCATCTGTGTTTTGTTTTATGGGAGGAGAGTGTCAGTCTCTCATATTGCATGAGAGACTTAGGAAAAATCAAACAAAAGCAAATAATTGGGCAAAGAGAAAGTGGTCAGTAGGCCCTGTATTGTGTGTTGAATATAGGCTGGACTATCTAATTTCTGCACTAACCCTAGCACTTCGATCCTTGAGATAATCTTCTGTCCTGCATAAGGAAACCAAGGCTCAGAGGGGAGGTCAGGTGACTACACTAAAATTATAGTAAGTAACTACAAAACCACATTCAAGGGAGATGCCTAAAATCCCTGATACACAGCTCCCCATGATGTCCTGTAACCTGATAGGATATCATTTTCATTCTTCAGAATGCTTAGTCCTCAAGCTTGTGGCAATTTTAAGAAGATCTACAGACAGCAGCAGGACACATGAGAAATGTTGATAGTTTTATAGCATCCCTAAAATAAGCTCAATTCTGGAACTTTCTTACTGCTTCATATACCAAGTGGACACTGTGCCTCACTTGAAGTTAATTAAAAAAATGCCTTCTCTTTGTGTTTTCTAATGGACTTTATTGATTATTGTCAATACTATTGGACAAATTGATTATTGAGCTAGGGGGGTGAAGATGCCTAGGAACCAGCAGACTTAATTACTGTGGAGCAAATACTTTCAGTCCAGACTGCCCAGAATCGTGGCTCCTTTTCTTCTAGGATCTCATTGTCCTCAGTTACACTGAAATTGCCACTGATGCTTGAGAATGCTTCAAGTGTGTGAAGATCACAGTCTTAGGAGCAGGGTGGATTCCTGGCTTTGAAGAAGACAGAGGTTTAAATGGCAACCCTGTGACTGGTCCTCCAAGAGCTGGCAGAAAGTAACAATGTTGCAAGCATTTCTTACTCCTTTATAGGGATGGGACTTGTACCAATGGCACTGCAGGGTTGTGATGAGGACGAGAGATAACCAGAAAGTAAAGCAGTGCAGACATCTGATGTTACCTGGTGTTGCTGCCAACTTAAATGCTAGGGATTTGCCTTCCAAAGCAAATAGGTTCACTTGCTAAAATTCAGGCCAGAGACATAAGCTCACTTTTAAAGGAATGACTAATGGAGTCTTAAAAACATATTTAACTCAGAGATTGCCAAAAGTCATCTTTACTGCAAGAATTATAGTCAGTCAAGTATTTTATAAGTAGAGATTATTGCTGATTCAACTTAAAGCAGAACTCTGGGAAACAGCGAAGCTCAACTATGCAGTGGATGAGACGCCCTATAAAGAAGCAAACCACTAAATAAGCTAAGTAATTATTGGAAGTGAGCTGTCCTCTGGAGGAGGAAAAGGACATGTGACTATGCGAAGTTAGGCTATGCTTGGTGGGGACAAGACAGAATGTGCCCCTCTGGACAGTTAGAGGAACAAGATGAAGACAGCCGCGTAAAGGTCTGGGAGAGAATCCAGGCAGAGGAAAGGAGAGGTTATAGCTCAGGGAAGTCCTGTGGTCCAGGTAAAGAAAAAGATCAGACCAGACAGCCTCTGTGTAGTGGAAAAAGAGTTACTATCCACTGTCAACTAGAGGAACACACACCTAGGCTGAATGCAATGGACTAGCAACACTGAATCCTTGCATATGGTCACTCAGAGGAGACTGGCTGGTCTTTAATGGCTTATTTCCATTTTTCATGTTCTGATGATTTTATCACGTATCCAGGGCTACCCTGGTGGCTCAGTGGTAATGAACCTTTGGTGCAACTCCAGAATATCCGAGTTCAGTTCCCAGATCCCACATGGAGCTGCAACTCTCCTCCTGGGGAACCGGACATCTTCTTCTTGCCTCTGTTGCAATCCTCATCACACATAAATAAAAATTGAGAAACATCGTTAAAGCACTTCTTTTTTTTTTCCATTTTTTATTAGGTATTTCGCTCATTTACATTTCCAATGCTATACCAAAAGTCCCCCATACCCACCCACCCCCACTCCCCTACCCACCCACTCCCCCTTTTTGGCCCTGGTGTTCCCCTGTACTGGGGCATATAAAGTTTGCAAGTCCAATGGGCCTCTCTTTCCAGTGATGGTTAAAGCACTTCTAATCCCTTGAAAGCTCCAGATTTGTAGCTGCTTTCTTCAAAGTCAGTGTCACTCCCTCCCAATGAATATTGGAAACATCCAAGCAGTAATGGCGTAGGGATGGTGGCTGCTGCCCTCATGGCTAGCCTCTGAGATAGTAATATCACAGACTGTTTGAAAAGGAGAAAATGAAAGAACCATTTAGGAAAACACATTCCATTAGCTTGTTTGTGTTTGTGTTTGTTTTGTTTCTGTTTTTGTAGCATTCAGAGCACCCTTAATGTATGGTAAATGGGCTCCACTATCTAATCAGGGAATTATACCTATGTATTAATTATACTTTCTGGTTATTTGCATATATATACATATATATATGTGTGTATATATTTGTATATATATATGTGTGTGTGTGTGTATATGTGTGTGTATATATATATATATATATATACACATACATACATACATAAAATGGGTACTTGTGAGAAAATGAAGGGCAGCATAACCTCAAAACATGGCTTTACATCTTAGGTAATTGACTATCATCTTGCCTTTACAGCTTTCCTTAATTGATTATATCTCCAGATGGTTCTTAAAAATCTATATTTTTTTGCCTCTTTTCTTTTAATTGGTGAGCAGAGTGTTCTGATAAAAGCTTATGGGATTTAGTTTCCTCAACTAAATTAAAGCTTAATTCGTCAAAAATCCAGATCTGCAGTGCGTCTGTGAAATTTGTACAAGCATAATTAATTTTACTTAATTACACAAGTAGCTTTTCCATGCAAATAGTAACCTTTCTCATTGCTGACCTCTGAATGTCAGAATCCAGGATATCTGTCCACATCTCCACCTTCCATGTTGATGCTGAATCAAGCTTGCATAATTATAAATATATGACGTCTCTTTGATTTATAAGTTTTGTCACAGGAGTTAGCAATTTTCTTCTGCAAATTCTGTTTTAGATTCAAACGACGCCATGCATAAAAGGTTTACTAGACAAGCATGCTTCTGTTTCTATGGAAGCCAAGGAAATTAGAAATATGATTCAAGTATGTTCTTTTAAGTTCAACACTTCTCATAAAATTACCTAGACTTTTTTTTCCATCCTGTTTGAATGACAGTTCAAATTACATTGATCAGCTAAATGTCAAAAAGAATAGCTATTACTTTTAAAACCTCCTGATATTTCTAGGATTCCTGTTACCCAGAAAAAGATGTCTTTACCACAGACAGAACTACACTCTCGTGATGTGTTAACCTTTCCCATGCAGAAGACTTTAGGAAACTATTTAACCCATAGGAATTAGTCCCCAAATGTATGCCTTCTGGTTTGACTGGCAAATATACTTCCTTATCATTTTTTGAATAACACTTTGCATAAAAATTCAAGCTCTTTGAGTTTGTCCTCTTCTCCTCTGTGGCCATTTTACTGAGGAGAGGGCATAGACTTCAGAGCACATTTCAGAAGAACCAGACACCTCATTCTCAAGACATCCAGAAAATTCCAACTCTGTCACCACCATGAGTGGATTCACCTGTGGGACAGTGTCTGAAATAGTAGCAATAGCCAGGAAATGGCTGTTGGCTTGAGCCTGATTCTCAAGTCCCCTGTCTATAACCAGCAGGATGTGCAGGGAAGCACAGGAGACATTCCGAGAGAAAAAAAGGTGGTGCTGTTGGAAAGGCAATTGTAGAGCCATCAGATAGAGCCAATGTACCGAGTTACACTGGGGTTGTGGCAGCAGAAGCCTCAGGAACCTCTTGACTTTTACAATGACTTCTGCCTCAAGATGGTCAATGTTGTGCACTGCGAATCCGCCAAGTGCTTTTCCTAGTTTTATTTCTCTAAGGTTCATTAACACCCAGTATTACAGAACCAATTCAAAAGGAACGGATTTTTTGGTGCCTATCTTATTATTAGCTTCAGGGCTCTATTCTTTATAATACATAATGAAATCCATGGGATATTTAGAAAGAATGTGGCGCTTTACAAGATTGGCTTTGGGGGCATTGAGTGGCTTAGAGTTGGAAAGAACAGTGCCTGGTGATTGCATGCATTGAAAAAGCTTTGGTTCATCTTCAGTTACCCATCACCCATTGAAAAAGGAGAATGCAGTTTGCACAGGACTTTCAAAGGAGTCTGTGAAGGCTCAATACCACTTCAGTCTAGGGCACATATGACATAGGAAGGTCATTTTTGACTGTGTGTTTAAAGTCATTGTGGAATTTTTCCTTGCTTCTGAGGATAAGCAATGGGGCCTGGCTATTGTTAATGACAGGACAGAGCTTCAAGAATAATGAGAGTCACTCCTCCTATTCCCCAAAGATTGGTAGAAGGTACACACTGACTTGGTAGGATCTTTTTTTCTTTCTCTAAGTGCTATCCTTACTATTTTCTCTCCAGAGTCACATAGACCTCATCACTGTGAAAGTCAGGACGCTTCAGTTATGGTCTGATTCTGTAGACAGGCCAATGTCCTGTGTATCCTTTGTCCTCTCTTTACCTCAGTGCTCACTGACAAAATGGACAAAGAATCAAGGGAAACCCTGGATAGCTTTTTCTGTCGTATTATACCTCTCTGCCGTAGGAAGTTACAAAAGAGGAATTCTTCACTTTAAAATGGCATCCCCCTCAGTTTTCCTTAGCCATCTGCAAAAGATTCTGAGAACAGAGAACAAGGAATTACTGAGTTGCCCCATATTAAAAGACTGGGAATGATCATCAGTCTCTTGCTCATTTTCCTTCAGACTTATGCGACTAGATTTCAGGACACAGTTAAGGACAGTGAATATTGGGCACACAAGATGGCTCCATAGGTAAAGATGCCTGCCACCAATCCCAATCACCTGAGTTTGATTCCTGAGACCAATGATGGATAAAGAGGACCAATTTCTGCAGTTTTCCTCTAACCTGCCTTTCCACACTGTTATGAGTGTGTATGTATGTGCATATGCATGTGTAAATGTGTGTGTGCATGTATTTGTACTCATGTCTGCATGTAAAGGAATGTAAAATAAGGGCCAAACACATCATTATGATGACCCGGAGGAAGATAATATGGATGAAAATCATGCATTTTTATATCAAAGAAGATTAGAAAGTGGTAGTGTATTAGAGAAAGATACTTCTACTTATGCATGGCTGAGGACTGTCCAAAAGCCAGGTGCAGCAGAACCAGAAGTTTATTTAGTTAAGGGAGGTCACTGGGAAATACTAGAAGAGAAGAAAAAATTAATAGCAATAAACAATTCTGCTTTGTAATCAGCAAGAAATTTAGACAGGGAAAAGAGTAAATCAGCTAAACATGAGAATGAGGGACTCTAGCTGAATGACTAAGGAAGAAGAGTTATAAAACAAGAGAGGAAAGATGAGATTACTAAGCGGGAGAGTGTATGGGAATTCTTACCAATTATAGGAATCCCATGGAAAGGATGGAACGATGATCACAAAGTGGTGTATCCTCTGAGTTATGTATGTGGGAAGTACTCATTGAGAGCCTGAAGACATACAAGTGTCAAGCCCAGATATATCCTGGTGGAGCATCATACTACTGAGTTGTCAGTATCATCTCCACTGTGTGGATGTTTGTGTAGAAATATATTCATGTGTGTAATGATGGTGGATGCTATGTGTGAGATGGAGCATATACCTTAAATAACTTTCCTTTTTTGTGGTTATTTAAGGTAGGGTCTCCGTTTTTATTCTGCCTGGGTGTGCTCCAGGCCAACTGGATGGTAAGCTTCTGGCAATTCTGCTTGTATCTGCTCCCAATTCCCTTGTAGGAGTGGTGGCATTACAGATGCATACCACTACACATAGATTTCAGAGAGAAGGTTAATTCCTCACGTTTGTATGACAGATGCTGTATCAACTAAGCCACATCCCCAAACCCCACAAACACCTTTCAATTCAAAATATTTATGTTGATCTAGTATTTTTCCTTTAGAACAAAGCAGAAAGCAAGAGACTACCTAGACAGTTTTTTAAAGAAAAATGAAATTCTAAAATGTTTTCAACAAGTAGTTTATCTTGCATACAGAAGAAAACTGAGACACTTTCTTATATAGCTTAAACTTCACATCACATATCTTCCACTAGATTGTTCTAGCCAACAAAGAACTAAATACAAAATAGAGCCATCAAATAAAAGGCTAAATGATAAAACCAAAACATTTTGAACCATCAATGTACAAGACATTTATAAATATTTTCTACAAGTTATAAAATGTGATTTACCGTTTTAAATATTGGGACATTGTTTTATATACATAAAATGTTCCATCTCATTGGCATCAAACAGAAACAGGTAGAGATATAGGGTGCAGAGAAGGGTATGGGTGTAGAGATGTGAGTTCACATGTTAGCACTTATGCAGGGGCCACTCAGACATGACAGTTTCTGCCCTCTCTTGGTCAGTTGAAGTGTGACTTAAAGCATTAACAAGTAATACGTTTGATAGGCTTTGGAGAGAGGGGATGGAGGGAAGTATAATTGAATATAACTTAGCATAATATATCAAGTGGATCTTCAAACAAGCATGAAGGGTATACAGATTAATTTAAAATGCCCCTCTCATGGTGAATGGCTACTTCCATCATGGGAGCAATCATACAGTGTCATGGCACATTGAAACATGAAGAACAGCATTGAGTAGTAGATCTTTCTCAAGGAAAAACACTTAGATAACCTGATGAGGTCCCATGTAGTATAGAACCCCATATATATAGAATAGATTGCATTAACCTTAAAACACTGAAGTGAGTTCAATTGTTTGTAGTGGTGCCGTAGGATATGCGTACTCAGCATGTACTTTGTGGCAGGAATGGTTTTCATGAATTCTGAACTTACGTTTGGCTTTCATAAATGCTACAGAATCTGAAAACTTAATTATTTTGAGACAGAGTCTTGCTATGTAGCCCAGGCTGGACTCCAACTCTCAGTACTTCTGCCTACATGCTGTGATTAAGGCATGCACCACTCTGGATTCTTGTGTTATAAATAAAAATAGACTCAAGAAGAACTAATATTCTTTTGGGCATTTATTGACCCTTCTAGGATTTAGATTTATCTTCGTTGTCTGTGTTCTGTGCTGTGTACTTTAACATCTAATTCTGCCTTCTGCTCTGAAAGTCTCTAAGTTATAATCTAACCCAGAAGGCAAAGTAACATGGTTATGATGCATTTGTTATTCTTTAAAGCCTCTGCTGCTTCGTTTTTAAGAGGCAGTAATAGTTCATTTTCCTGAAGGCAGTAAGGGCAGACCAGATGGTTTATTGAAAATCCTTGTTCTAAGATCATGTGTCTGGCTATATGTATGAATTTCAGGATTTAATTTTCATGGATAACTT
Organism: Mus musculus; assembly: GCF_000001635.26. NCBI lineage: Eukaryota > Metazoa > Chordata > Mammalia > Rodentia > Muridae > Mus > Mus musculus. Next base: position 47,335,923 of record NC_000077.6, on the reverse strand, counting down.
AACAGATTATTAATCTTTCAGAGAAATAGTCAGGAGTTAGTGAGTTTTCTACCACTGCCAGGCTTAGAATTGATTTGTGAAACTTATTGATACTTCATTCAGATTTGTGTTGGTGTTGTATATTTCCACCTGTCACTCAAAGATGCTGAAATGAACAGAAAAGAGAGCTTTGAATTAGGATCTGAAACTCCACTGAAAGAACTGCATTTAAATAGCCTGCAATTCTCTTAGTTTATTTGTAGAATGAAAAGTTTAGATTAGAGGTAATAGCAGTTGGCTAAAGTGCTTGGCAGACACATGCTCTGAGACCAAAAACTGGTGACAATTTGACAGGGCTGAGTTTTTCATTTGAAAACAGTCATACTTCCTGATTTTACCACAACCCTTACCACTCCCTGCTGTAGGATCCCAATCTATGGTCCTACTTTATCTATACCTCTCATTAATGTTTTCCTTTTCAGCCTTTTTGGAAGTACATAGTGGAGACAGTTAAAGTGTGTGTGTGTGTGGGGGGGTGAATAAATGAAGTTTTAAGCTTTAAAGTTTCTGTTACTAGTATTTGAGTGTTCTCTTTAGTGGTAAATAGACTCAAAGCCCTGGGTTCCATACTCAACACCAAAAAATAAACATGAATAAAACCATGACCTTTTTGTTCTTCAAACTCTGGATATCAGTATTCAGAGTGTATTTGTGTGTGTGTGTGTGTGTGTGTGTGTGTGTGTGTGTGTGTGTGTGTGTACTTGTGTGTATATGTGCCTATGTTCAGGTGTGCATGGGCAAGCATCTGCGTGTAATATGCAATGAAGGCTAAAAACTAGTTGACTAATTGATATGGATTTATGTGGAGACAAAAATCAAGCTACAAAGGCACACTGGGACATTTCTAAATGGGCTTTAAGATGGAAATAGAAGTACTTGTCTCCAGGTACTCTCTCTTCACATTCATTATTTTGGTCTGAACTGAACCAAAATGGCCCTAATGGCCTCAGTCACAAGAGCTAATACAAGTTGTCTAACTTGGTTACGTTCTTTTCTGCTCTAAATCGTTACTGATTCAGCATTCCACGGCTGTGTCAGGTGTTCTCAGAAGCAGCTTCCTTAAAGGTCATTTACTCTCCAGAAGCGTTCAGCATCCAGGATTAAAATTGCAGGTCCTGCTCTGTGACCTTGGGAGGATTATTATTTGTTTGTCACACAGCTTAAAAGTCTAAGGTCTACACAGAGAGATCCCCTGGTGTGTAATGCCCAAAACAAGAGTCATCAGTATATATGTGGAGGATGAGGATCATGTAGGTTGCTACTAACAGAATTCCCTATATGCCTAAATAATTAACAATTACATATATTCCGACTTACAGCATCCTCTTAGGAAATAGAGGAATCAACCATTATCATCAATACAATGCAGATACAGCACCATGCTGGGAGAAATGAGGCAGTCACCTGTCTAGAGGCATTTTCAGAGACTGCACAGCATTTCATGAAGGACACATAACTATGCTGTGCCACCCTGGTACCCAATGAATGATTTATGCATTTTATTCATTTACGATGATGTTATGATGCCTGACAATAAGTTTCCTGTAAATGGTGACATGAGAGCCCCTTTGTCACCTGCTTGGGTTGCTGGGATAACACATACAAGGCTGAAACACACATTCCACCAGGGAGTGAGGTAGATGTGTGACACTTTTCTTTTTATGATACTGTTTAAAAGAAATTGTTTTGTGACATTCATAGGCACAAGAAATAGAGTGATTTTGTGAGCAAACCTAAGTTGAATAAGTTGGTAAGAGGAATATGCGTACTCAGCAAAGCAGTAAGCATTTGATACTAATTGGCCTCTAATTACTAAGATTCACAGGAGGGTGACAGCCTTTTTTTTTTCTCCCACTACAAACTGGCAAGTAGATTATTCTTATATTGCAAAAAGGAAAAAATCAAAGGCTATTTCCTCCTTATGACTCATAGTTACCATGTTCAGTATTCATCTTTACTCCATTCCAGTCAAGGAACATGTGTCTCCCTTATTTAGGAAACGCATTATGCTCACTTTCTTGCATTTTTTCTGTGTAGACAGAACTGTGTCTGTATTTCCATACCTCCGGACTATTTTTGAGCTGGACAGAGAATCCTCTGGAGTTTGTATCAATATATTCTGATTTTCATCTCTAGAGAGAGTTGGTAACTGATACTTGTTTTGAGTAATATTTTTATATGGTGGAGGTGTGAGATAAATAATCGGCAATCAAGGCTATTTTATACTCAGAAAAAAAATGGTGTTGTAGAAGGTTTACTCATACAATACTTCGAAGGACAGAGAAATAAAGTCAACTACAAGCTTTGTCTGTGAGAGACCCTTATACCTAAGTTATGGCAGACTGGCAGGAAAAAGACCCAGGTGGCTAGTGTCCCAGGATTTTCACTGTTTCCTTTAGTGTAGCTTCCTGTCAGATCTCTAACCAAGCACATTGGAGCCCACCTTAGCTTTGCTGAATCAGATAGAATTTATCTTGGACAGTACTGGCGACACTCAGTTCTTTGTCCTTTCCCTGTCCCTCTGCTATTTGTACCATGGCCACAGTAACCCGGGCTTTCTTTATCTCATATAATTAATATACAGGAACTTCTGCAAGCCATTCCTTATGTAACATCTCTCTCTTTTGTTAGATTTCTTTTTTATTCTTCTATCATATATTACATCCTGACCACAGTTTTCTCTCCCTTCCCTCAACTTCCCCCACCTCTCCTCTACCCTAGATCCAACCCCTTCCATCTCATCTTAGGAAAGAGCAGACCTCTCTGGAATATCAACAACCACAGTATAACAAGCTACAAGAAGACCAGACACATACAATCTCATCAAGGTTAGAGAAGGCAAGCAAGTAGGAGGCAAATGACCACACAAGTAGGAAAAAGAGTCAGGGACAGAAAGCCACCCACCCCAGTCCCACCTCAAACCCCACCCCAGCTCCCACTGTTAGGATTCCCAGAGAACATCAAGCTACTCTCCCATAACAGATTTACAGAGGATCAAGGTCAGACCCCAACAGGCTCTTTGAGTCCTCATGAATCCCAGTCAGTTGATTCTGTGGGCCATGTTCTCCTGGTATTATTTCCTTCACCCCTCTGGTTCCTCTGATCCCTCCTACTCCAAAGGACTCCTGGAACTCTGCCTAATGTTCATCTGCTCCCATCAGTTGCTGGATGAAGTTCTCTTTCATTCGTTCTCTCTCTCTCTCTCTCTCTCTCTCTCTCTCTCTCTCTCTCTCTCTCTCTCTCTCTCTCTCCTTTTTGATGTCAAATTTCTTGGGCTCTGGTCCCAGAAGATTGTGCAGGCAGGATGAACTCTAGGTTGTGGGTTTTGTGGCTGCACTGGTGTCCCAAATCTTCACTTGAGTCCTTGACTGATTACAGAAGATGGCCAGTTCAGGCTTCTCTACCACTCCTAGGAGTCTCTGCTAGGGTCACCATCATAGATTCTATGAAGTTCTATGAAGTTTCCATTACACTAGGTTTCCACCTTGTCACTGAAATGCTCCCAGTTCCATTTGTCTCTCCCAGTATTTTCCCCACCCTCCCTGCCAAGTGATTCCTCCTTTCCCAACCCCATCCATCCCCAGTTAATCTACAAAATCTATTCTATTTCCCCTTCCCCATAGAGATCTTTGTGTCCTGCTTAAGACCTCCTTATTAATTACCCTCTCTGGGTCTGTGGACTATAGCATGATAGGCTTTTACTTCATAGCTAATCTCTACTTATACATGAGTACATACCATGTTTGTCTTTCTAGTTCTGAGTAATTCACTCAGGATAACTTTTCTAGTTCCATTCATTTGCCTGCAAATTTCCTGATGTCATTCTGCAACTGCATTGTATAAATGTACCACATATTTTAAATCCATTCTTCATTTAAGGGACACCTAGGTTGTTTTTAGCTTCTGATGGATAAAACAATTTTAATCATAGTTGAGCAAGTGTCCTTGTGAGAGGATGAAGCATCCATGGTATATAAGCCCAGGAGTTGTGTAGCTGGGTCTTGAGGTAGATTGATTTCCAATTATCTCAGAAACTGCTATATTGACTTCCAGAGTGGCTACACATGTATTCTCTCCAACCAGCAATGAAAGAGTGTTCCCCTTATTTCACATCTTCAGCAGCCTGAGCTGTCACTTGTATTTTTGATCTTAGCTATTCTGACAGGTGTAAGACAGAATCTCAAAGTCATTTTGATTTGCATCTCCCTGAAGGCTAAGGATGTTGAACATTTCAATTTATTTATTTATTTATTTATTCATTCATTCATTCATTCACATTCCAAATGCTGCTTCTAGTCTCAGTATTCCCCTCACAGAGTTCATCCCTCCATTCCCCTCCCACTTCTCCACTGAGATGTTGCCCCACCCAGATACCACCTCATTTTGGTGCATAATATCTCTGCCAGAATAGGCACATCCTCTCCCACTGAGGCCAGACTAGGCAGCCCTCTTGGGGAACTGTTACCACAGACAGACTAAGACAGGATACAGCTTTAGGGAAAGCCTCGGCTTCACTTCTTTGGGTGAACCAGATGGAAACTGAGCAGCACATCTGCTACATATATGCTAAAGAACTTGTTCCACCCCATGTATGTTCTTTGGTTGGTGGCTCAGTCTCTAAGAGCTCCCAGGGGTCCAGGTTAGTTGAATCTGTTGGTGTTCCTGTGGGGTTCCCATCTCTGTCAGGGCCTTTAATCCTTCTGCCAACTCTTCCATAAGAGTCTACAACCTCTGTCCAGGTGTTTGGGTGTGGGTATCTGCATCTGAAACTGCTGATGGGTAGAACCTCTCAGAGGACACTTAGGCTAGACTGCCATCTGCAAGCATAATAGAATATCATTAACAATGACAGGGATTGCTGGTTGCCCATAGAATGGGTTTCAAATTGAGCCAGTTATTGGTTGACTATTTATTCAGTCTCTCCTCCATCTAGGTCCCTTAATTTTTTTTTTTTTTTTTTTTTTTTTTTTTTGGACAGGAAAAATTTGCGGTTGAAAGTTTTGTGAGTGGCTTGGTGTTCTTATCACTTCACTGGGGGTCCTACTTGACTACAGAAGGTGTCTTCTTCATATTCCATGTCCCAACTAATTAGGCATCTTTGCTAAGATCACCCACATTGACTTGTGGGAGCCTCCCTATCCCATGTTTCCGGGAGTTCCTCTCTCAAGCCTTGGGATTGCCTTAGCTGTCCTGGGTTTTTCTTTTCCCCTATTATGTTGAGTATTCTTCTTTCAAGGTCTGTAAAGAGTTGTGTTGGAATTTTGATAGGGATTGTGTTGAATCTGTAGATTGTTTTTGGTGGAATGGCCATTTTTTTTTACTAGGTTGATCCCACTGATCAATGAGTATGGGAGAGCTTTCCATCTTATGACATCTCCTACAAAGATTTCAAGTTTTTATCATACAGGTCACTTTTTTAACTTGCATGGTTAGAGCTATACCAAGAACTTTTCTATTGTTTGTGCGTGTTGTGTAGGGTAGTATTTCCCTGATTGCTTCTCAGCCCATTCGTCATTTGTATATAGGAAGGATACTGCTTTTTTTTTCTTCTTGTTGTTTATCTTATATACAGCCACTTTGCTTATTTTGGTTTGAGTAGGAATGTCCCCCACAGATCTATGTGTTTAAAAACCTGACCAAAGGATATAATAGCACTGTTAGGAGGTGTGGCCTGTTTGGAGGAAGTGTGTCATTGTGGGCATGGGTTTTGAGGTCACCTATGCTCAACCTATACCCAGTGTGGTGCACAGCCTCTTGCTGTCTGCAGAACAAGGGGTAGAACCCACAGCTCCTTCTCCAACACCCAGTCTGCTTGGATAATGGACTAAACTTCTGAAACTGTAAGCCAGCCCCAACAAAATGTTTTTCTGAGAGTTGCCTTGCGCATGGTGTCTCTTCACAGCAATAAAACCCTAACTAAGACATTGTTGAAGGTCTTTATCAGCTGAAGAATTTCCTTATAGAATTTTTGTGTTTCTTATGTATGCAATCATATCATCTGTGAATAGTGATACCTCACTTCTTCCTTTCTGTCCCGTGTTTCCTTTATCTCCATTAGTTTTCTCTTTTTTATTGGATATTTTTATTTATTTACATTTCAAATGTTATCACCTTTCCCCCATTTCCCCCCAGAAACCCCTATCCCATCCCTACCTCCTCCTGTTTCTATGAGGTGTACCCCCACCCACCCACTCCTGCCTCCTCACCCTCACATTCCCCTAAACTGGGGCATGGAGCCTTCACAGGACCAAGGGCCTCTTCTTCCATTGATGCCCAACAAGGCCATCCTCTGCTACTTATACAGCTGAAGCCATGGGTTCTTCCATGTGTACTCCTTGGTTGGTGGTTTAAACCCTGGGAGCTCTGGTTGGTTGGTACTGTTGTTCTTTCTATGGAGTTGCAAATCCCTTCAGCTCCTTCAGTCCTTTGTCTAACTCCTCCATTCGGGACTCCATGATCAGTCCAATGTTTGGCTGCAAGCATCCACCTCTGTATATGTTTGGCTCCTGTCATCATGCACTTCTTGGCACTGACAAAGCTTTATCTATAACTTCAAGTACTCTGTTGAATAGAAATGGGGGGAGGGATCCTTGTCTTGTTCCTGATGTTAGCAGAATTGTTTTGAGTTTTTCTCCATTTAATTTGATACTGGCTATGGAGGCTTGCTGTAAATTACCTTTATTGTGCTTAGGTATGTCCCTTGTATCCCTTATCTCTCCAAGACTTATCATAAAGGGGTGTACTTTGTTAGTTTTTAATGTATTAATTTACTTGGCTTTGTTTTTGTTTTGTAGTAGCCTAAAAACTAATCTCAAATATAGGCAAGGAGTAAATTTAGATTTTTGATATCATATGCCATAGACATGATACCCATTTGTTTCAAAAAGGAAGCAAGTTGGAAATATAAGTGTGGGGACCAGGCTAGAAGATGGGCTTACATATGCCACAGTATGCATATCGGAGGTCAGAAAACAACTTGTGGAAATAATTTCCCTTTCCAATCATGTCCGACCTGGGGATTGAACTTACATCATCAACCTTGGTGGCAGGTGGCTTTTCCAGCCAGGCCATCTCGACAGCCCATGTTTTGTTCATTTTAAATGCATCTCTGTCTAGTGTTAAAAGTCATGAATCATGCTTTCCCTTCAGATCTTCTGTATCGAGGGTATATATTCCTCTGACCTGTGTTTCCATTCAAGCTGCCTTGATGCAGATCATATTTCAGAAAATGTGGAGAAATGTAGTAATTTGCATCTTCTTTTGTACCATACCCAAGAGATGCAGTCCTGATTCTTGATCACAGGCAATATTTAGTCTTTAATTTCCCAGCTAAGAGTCACTCATAATTCATCTGGCCACATTAGCACAGGCTTCATTTGTGTTGGTGTTAGCAAGCATGCCTTTTAGACAATTTACAGAAGACTGTAATTTCCTCTAAGAGGCATTTGTAAGGGAGGACACTTGCCAATCCATTACATTTTCAACTTCCCATGTCTTTTTCTGTAACCTCCAATAATTTTGCCAAGCTTTAAAGAAAAACAGGATCCATGCTATTTTTATATCTTCTCCCAGTCAATGCTAATTTCAGTTTTAATGTTCTCCCTTTGGTATCTCCTCATCTATTGATTTGGTAAGAGTTACATTTAATCACTTAAGAATAAGTAGTGCATTAAGACTCTTCCAGGCTAGCCTATATTTGGGGGTTGGGGGGAATCACTCCATTTAAGAATTAATTTAACAAGAGTCTATTACACATTTTACTCTGGAATTTCACCAGGGTACCTTCCATCTGTGTGGAAGCATTTATTATTTATTATCTAGGAGAAATTCAGCCTAACTTTAGAGACTACTAAAGTGAGAAAATTCTCCTGAAGTTTGCAGAAATCTCCATGGGCCTGACTGTAATAATTATAATGTTTAAGATGTTCAGGATTTTAGCAATGAAAGAAAACTAGATGGATGTCAATTATTACTAGAATACCTCCACCTGCTTCCAGATATTTTAAAGCCATTTTAACAGTAAAATGAGCTCCATGAAAGGGGTTGTTGCTACTTCAGGCCAAAAGAGCATCATGCTTTAGGGGATGTATTTGTCTAGTTACATTTTACTTCTTGATATCATGGGTGTTGTCAGTACATGTGCGTACACCTGGAAACTAGAGGTTCATGTTGGGTGGCTTAGTTGATTTCTCTCCAGCATATTCCCTGAGACAAAGTTTCTTGTTGAACCTGGAGGTCAGCAATTAGCTAGTCTGACTAGTCAGTGAGCCACTGGAACCCACCTATCTACACCAAGCCCCGGGACTACAGGAGCGTGCCACTGCCAACACACTCATCTTTTTATCTGAGTACTGGTTGTGCGGCAAGTACTTTACCTACTGACCTTCTCCCCAGCCCCTGGACGCATGTTATATGTGTGTTCATATCTGCCAGTGGTCAGCACAGAGAGCTGGGGATGGAAACAATACTCAGACTGTGTTGTATAGGGAAAGAAAAAGGAACAAAGTCCCCACACGGCATTTTGATCATGGGTTGTGGACAAGGAGAGGAAACAAATGAAATAATAGATACAAAGGGTTGTGGTATCAGTAGCCATTGGATCTTTATTTGTGACTTAAAAAATGCTGTGGAGAGAGAGGTTAATGAAACCAGTAGGTGAGACCCTCCCTGTGAGGGAAGAAAGAGCTAATGGTGCAAATGTATCCATCAGCGTTCCATCAGCTTTCAGTTGGTCATTTCACACTCTTGACTAAAATAGTTCCCTTGCATAGACACTACTTCAGTCAAGATACCTATGGTGTAGGTTCACCCCAACTTGACTTTGTAACAGTCAAGTTTTGCAACATTAAGGTCAAAGCAATGCCATAACTGGTTGTCTTCAATTTCTAAACAGTCACCTGTGTAGGGAGAAGTATGAGAGAGCTGGGTCAGGAGTGAAAGATTAGTAGTTTTCTTCAATAGTAGCTATTCAGACTTCACCCATTCACCTCCAACAGCAAAGGAATTCTAGCCTTTCTACTTCTCTGGTCATATTTTCTTTTTTGAGATTATAACTTAATGACGTCATTTCTCCCTTTCCTTCCTCTGTCAAAAGCCTCCTGTACACTTTTCCCTACTCTCTCTCTCTTTCTCATATTCATGGCCTTCTTTACACTAATTATTATATATCCTTAAACACAACCTGTTCAATCTGTATAATGCTACTTATATATAAATTATCAGGTAATCTATTTGGCACTGGACAATCAATTGTTGTGCTCTTCCCTGGAGAAAGTGACTCTCCTACTGGCAGCTTTCCGTGGAAGCCTATAGTACTTTGTGTAAAGTTGAAGCTGTATGGGCCTCTCCCCATCCCATATCGGGGTCATGCTTATTCAGCTCATGTTTGGGAGGTCATGTTGGGCATTTTATGGTTGTAGATATTGATATTACTAGAAAAGTCAGTTGCACAGCAAACACCTTTCCTCTACAATAATTATAGACACATTACAAGGGTCAAAGGAGACTTAAAATTTTTCACTGAGATTACTAAGTTTTTGACACATTACCTCATTTGCTTATTCTCACATCTCTCTCTATCTTTCTATAGCCCCATCACACCTAGGCTTTTTAAGAACTACTTGTAAGTGGACATTTGTGCAAATTTCTTAATGGAGTCACTGGGTAATGTAAGTATGTAGCACTCGAACACAAGACAGGCACAGTGGCACATAACTGTATTCTGTGTGATTGAGTGGCAGAGGCCAGAAGATAGAGTGTTTGAGGCTAGCCTGGGATATCCAGCAAGTTTCAGGCCAGCTTATCCTACATAGTAACATCCTGTCTTTATAAAAAGGCCAAGGTTATCATGTTCACTCCCAACACTTCAGTTACATTCATTCTAACCACAGGCCCAAGAATACTTTTGTATATCAACCATATCAGATATTGATATACATTGCTGTGACTCTATTATCTAATCTATAGTCTATATTCAAATATCATTGGTGTCTCTGCAATGCCCTTCACAGTGTGATTTCTAACAGTGCTTGCCAATGTAGTAGTGATAGTATTTGAAGTCCCACATTCTGGCTCCTAATAAACTGGGGAACTTTAAGAGAGAAGAAAGGTCACTAATATACAGTATTAAATTCCCAATCTTATCCATCTTAAGTGAGCATTCTCTAAAGCCTTCTCCATAAAATATTTGTTGCAGGAACTGCTGTGGGAAATAAAGTTGTCAAGATCAAAGCTGGGAGCAGTTTACACTGCACTCCCCTGCACTGATCTACTTGGGGATGTAAGAGGGACTAGCTTCTGAAAGACTGCACACTTGCAGGTTTATGCTGTAAATACACACCACTATTTGATTAACCTTGAATTTCTATAGCCGACCATGGATCATTGTCTGATTTCCAAAGCTACCAATATAGTTAACTTTTCTATTTTCACAGTATTTATTTAATTCCTTTGTTTGTTTCTCTTGTTTGTTTTGGTTTTATAGATGCTATCTCATGTAGCCAAGACTAGCCTTGAATGCACTTAGGTATGTAGCTAAGAATGCTTCCTACCCATATCTCCAAAGTACTGGTTTTATGGGGTTGTGCTACCAGGTCTCAAGTGCATTCTTTTTTCAATTTTGAACTAATCAGATTTCTTTTGGGGACATTCAAAGTAACTTAAAACAAAATTTTCTCAATAACTACATCATTCTTATTTCTCATGCAGAGGAACTTGAAGAAACAATGCATGAGTCTTCCAGAAAGTACATAGCAGAATGGAAAGAAAATGGATCCAAATAGTATTTACCAAAATAGTTTGTGGCTCACTCACTTGCTTTCACTAGCAGGGTCAGATAATGCATTGTTGAGGAACGTAATCTTAAGGAAGGTTTGCCTTGGGGGGGGGTGTAATTGCTCATTTTTACTGTTACTGCGTAGACATACCTCTAGAATTATAACAGAGTAGAAAGTGACAAAGTGTAGGGAAATAGTGTGGGGTTGGCCTACATTATTCCCACAAACATTTCATTGATGAGAATTTGACCAAGTCAATATGATGAATGGAAGAAAGGAAGGAAAGAAAAATTGTTCCTAGATAGGTACTTGCTTCCTGGTAGCAAATTTCAAACTATGAAAGTCAAATATAAGTCTTTGAAAGCAAGATGTCTCTAGAAATCATTATTCATGCCTATTTTTTTAAAGTTTGATTTTTCCTGTTTCCTATTAGTCATACTATCTCATTGGGATAATCCATCCACCCTATTAGATTGGTATGACTGGCGTGCATACATACCCTTGAGAAAGGAAGTCACTAATACTGGGTGGTGGTGGCACATACCTTTAATCCCAGCACTTGGGAGGTAGAGGCATGTGGACTTCTGAATTTGAGGCCAGTCTGGTCTAGAGTGAGTTCCAGGACAGTCAGGGACACACAAAGAAGCCTTGTCTCAAAAAACAAACACACCATAAACAAAAAACAAACAACAGCAACAACAAAAACAAATGAAGTAACTAAATCCAAGCCTAAGAGGTGGAAATAGACTTAAATGACTCACCATAGTGCTATGTCTTTACTTCCTTATTAAGTAGAGTTGGACCCTTGGTATCTAAGAAGCCTGTTGCCTAGGTTCTAACCAACATTGAATGAATTATAATGGAATCTCAACTGAACATGTATAGACATATTTCCCATCACCATCTCCTAAACATTACAATGTAACAATGGTTTGTGTAATGCTCATATTGCTTTAGGTATTAGTTTACAGCTCTTAAGTGTGTAGGAAGATGTGCACAGGTTACATGCAAATAGTACACATTTAATGTAAGGGTCCAGAGCATCTGTGGTTGTTTTACTCGTAATGGTCCTAGAAGCTGTTACCACAGCAAACTGGAGGCAACTATGTTGTCTATATACATGTGCAATATTTTTTTCCTTTTTTTCTTTTTATTAGGTATTTTCTTCATTTACATTTCAAATGCTACCCCAAAAGTCTCCCATACCTCCCCGACTCCCCTACCCACCCACTCCCACTTCTTGGCCCTGGTGTTCCCCTGTACTGAGGCATATAAAGTTTGCAAGACCTAGGGGCCTCTCTTTCCAATGATGGCCGACTAGGCCATCTTCTACTATATATGCAGCTAGAGACAGGAGTTCTGGGGGTACTGGTTAGTTCATATTGTTTTTCCACCTATAGGGTTGCAGACCCCTTTAGCTCCTTGGGTACTTTCTCTAGCTCCTCCATTGGGGACCCTGAATTTATGCTTTTAGTAAGATATTGAACTTCTGATAGTCTCCCAGTTTACTGTGGAACTAGCATCAAAAGTACCAGAAGGTGCTGTTAAAATACTTAAATAAATAAAGAACTTGTTTAAAACAAATTTATAGCTTTCATTTGTTGACAAATAATGGTGAAAGCTAGAAGAGTGATGCTTTTATATCCCTGGAATTATGTTGGGTAAATAAGGCTAAGAGACAGATGGGAGTCAAAACCAATTATCATTGAAAATAATTGCAAGATTTAAAAAGATGTGGCTTACCTCTCTAACAGGTTCCCACAAGACACACATACCATGAAACCACTAAGGTTGAAAATAAAATGTTATAGAGAGAATATCTTTATTTAAAATCCCAAACCTGCGTGTTAAAATATAAATTAGTGTTATGAGAATAATGAACTTAATATGCACTATTTAATTAAACTTTAAGCTCATTAGTTTGTCTAATTAATTCATCTGATGAGCATGTGAATATTGCCAGGGTGGTTCTGAACTTCTTGGAGTATGATTTAAATTTGGAGGGAGTAATTTAATTGGTACTCAACATTGGTTGTTTACACTGCAAAATAAATTTGCTATGTTAGTGGGTATCAAGCTCCTATTCCATTAAGAACATTTATTCAGATTCTCACTGCCTCTACTTTGTAGACTAACCTGAAAGAATAAATTTTTTTTAGGGTTCATACAAAATGTGACTGATTTGTTTAAAAAATTGTAAGTATCATAAAAGAAAGCCTTGTCTTTGTTTTGGTCATGACTGAAATCTTGAAAGCTAGTAGTATATGGCAGGTAGAAGAGACAGAGTCTGTGAATGGAATCCTTCTCATTAATAAACATCCTGAGAAAAGAGCAGCATGGTACATTCATGACCATTAATATATAATTCTAAACACATGTTCACTGCAAGTTCTATCCATTCAATACTCCATCCTTTTTTTTTTTTGTATTTTTAAAGGGAAATAGGTAGCATTAACTCTATAGTTACAGATATTATTTTTTTTCTGTCAATTGTATCCTGTGTCTATGGAATGAAACCTCTGTGAATTAAAAAGGACTCTTGTTCTGCAGACTGAATTCCCCGTTTTTTTTATATAACCAAATGGCTTGAGATAATAACCAAAAAAAAAATCAATTTCTCTCACAGACAAACTCACTGTATGACTTAGCAACCTCAGTTCTAGACATATCTTCAAAAGTAGTGAAGATAAGAATTAAACTGATCTTTGTACAACAGTGCTCATTATAGAATGACTTGGAGAAGCCCAGGCCTGCAGGTCCATTGGCCGCTGAAAGAATACCTGAAATATGGCATATACACAAAAAGTAAAACTGAGTACCACTGAAGATAAATTCAGACCCATTCTACAGGATGCATGAACCTTGAAGACTTCATGCTAAGTGGAATAAGTCAGATACAAGAAGTAACTTAGGATTCTATTCACATGGACAGGTGACTTTGCATAATGGCCTGTGACATGCAGGAGTGAGTCATACCGATGCTAGATCTGTAGAGGGGCTGGCATATCCAAAGACTCCCTTGATAGAGTGCCATCAGCAGGTTCAAAAGTAAAAGGAATTGACCTGTGTAGCTGAAGCAGGGATGACGTAGAGAATGGTGAGGGCAAGATCTGTGTTAGCTGAGGTCGAATGGAGGAATCTCAAACTCAGAACAAGGTCTCGCTTTTATTCTGAATGGCAAAGGAAGCCATTTCTTACATAGAACAGCAGTGTACTGGTTTTTAATGGCCTCTCTCTGACTGTTTTCACAAGAATACAAGGCAAAAGAGCTAGGAACAGAAAAAAAAAATGAGTTATGATACTGTTGTAATCATGCAACTTTGGTTCAGGGCCATGGCAAAATAGCAAGGGAGATATTTTTAAAGATGTTTGTGGATAATTTTCTGCTAGATAGGTCATGGGTAGTGAGAAAATAAAAGAGTTCCAAAATTGTCTGTGAAACTAGGATCAAGAAAAACCTGACAAATGGTCCATTTAAAACAGTTATTTAATTTTAGCCATAGCATGTCTGTTGTTGAACGTTTGCATTCTGTGTTGAAACAAAGAAGTTACAGAGACTGAGCTCACCCAGTGGCTTGCCTGTCTAGGCTGCAAGCTTATGATCTTAGATATCTGCCCAAGTACTGGTGGTTGGGTCTTGGGCCCTGCTACCCTATGATCCTCTGTTCTTTGTGAAACTCTCCATTGCAGGCATCTGTGTTCAGTCATGGTCCTGGGGTCTCTCTAGCCCCTTTGCATTCCCTCTGGGTCTCTAAGGCAAATGTATTTGAGACTTCAGCAAAGCCAAGTCAAAGTTAAACTGCTACAGTATTGAGACAAACATTACAGGATCGGAACTTGATGAGCATACCCTTTATAGTTTGTATTTCTTTTTTATTGTCAAAAAATGTAAATATCACAACCCCTTAAAGCCTGCAGTGTAAGGGCTATCTAGGCTGGCTTTAGAAATATTGAAAGATGGCACTTTTCAGGCACCCATTTATTCTTTCTTCCTTTCAATTATTCCATGAGACACTTTGGTTTACAAAACTGTTTGTTTTTATTAGTGGTGACACTGGAGTATCTTATACTTTGATTATAGCTTAGAGTTAAGACTTGTTGGGACAATACCATTTCATCAACATCCTACCCATTATAGTATTAAATATAAGTTCAAATTCTGAACCTCAGCGTCATCCTCTGTGAAGTGGAGAAGGCAGTACTCTAGTCTCTTAAGATATGTTGTGTGACACAGAGGGGCAGATACAAGTAGATGTGTAAGATAGAGCATAGACTGAGTATAGGCTTTCAACTGTGACAATACAGCTGAACTTGAGCCAAGCCCAGGACTGTGGTGACAAAGCCTTCCTTCCTATCAGAAGCTGTGGCAAGGCAGTGAGCACTGTGTGTCCTTCTGTGTTGCTGGAGCTTGAGAAGTCACATCAATAACGTAGATAACAGGATAGATTGAAAGTAAATAATAAAATCCTCCAGATAGTCTCTTCTCTCTCTGTCACATGACATCAGCAGAAAATAATTTCAGTGAGAAATCACAGACATGTGTATTTTAGGGAAACCAAGAATGTGGTACCAAGAAAAATCTGCATGGAAGTCAAAACAGTCAGCCTTGTGGATTGTGTAGAGTGTTCTGGCAAGTCTGGGGATGTTTAACTCAAGAAATGCAGGCTGTGAACTGAGAAAATCCTTCTACTGCAAAGCAAAACTGGCTTGAACACTCATTATTTTGTAGACAGCCCTAGGGTAAATAGGAAAGATAACCTATGGACGAAAGTTAGCTCAGTATGAGACACGGAGAATAGGCTACCCCTAAGAAGCCAAGTCAGTATCCTTTTCTCCCTTCATTCAAGGAAAAACTCCTTCATCTTCAGTTTTTAACCAGAATACAATCATCTGCCTGCCCCACCGTGATGGACATTTGGGAGGTTGGGCACAGGTTAGCTATCACTGAGGTATTTCATTATACATCACCCAGAGACACTGCTGGAGCTCTGGTTAGAAGTAAATGCACAGATATTTGTTACTAATGATTTTAAAAGTCTACCCTGTTATATGCTACCATGATTTGGGTGTTTTACATCCTTGTCCTTAAGAAGCACACTTTGAAGTACACACCATAGAATTGGATTATAGCTCTGCAACTATGGGTAGAATATGAAACTCCTCCATGCCTTAGTTTTCCTAAGTGTACTAGTATATTTCTATTGCTAAAGATTGATAGAAGATCAAAAAATAGAGTTTAAAATACTTAATATGTAGGAAGTATTATATTACAATATTTTTACAAATATTATTTTAAATAACTTTCTTAACACTGGCAAGTTGCTTAGGTATGTACAGACTTATGCACCTTTTATCCATCCAAAGTGTCTAGAATAATAAATGCCATAAATAGCCATAGTAAAGATGAGAATCAAACCCAGCTGTATCTCATTTCACAATCCATATTCCTAATCCACACAATCAATGCTCACCAGTCATGATCCAAATGTGCACTCTGTTTCACAAACATTTCCCTGGTACATTCCCATGTCTTTTTATCTGCCTTCAACTTTCTTCTTCCAAAAAGAGACAGCTAAAAGATCGCAGTTTGCTTTGCAGGTCCCAAAGGTTTGTTGAAGTTTACGCATGTAAACTACAACAGAAATAAAAATCAGAGGTCTATCAAGTACCATGAAAATGAGCTCCAAGTCCAATGGAGTTAATCGATCTTGGTTCACTGGTAAATCAAAGCTAAATCTCACCAAGGGTTTCTACCTCATTTTCCCTTGAATGCTAATAGGTTGTTGCCTACACCTATGATGTGAGGAAGAGGCTAAAATAGAAAGGTATAAAAATCAGGGACTAGTTTAAATTAGTAATAAAATAGGTTGCAGTAGAAATTATTCTCTGCTAAATCCAACAATGCTTGTGTTTACAGTGAAAGTCAGTTAATTTGTTTTCCAAATCCTGTTGACTGAAATATGTAAGCAAAACATGTCTCTTATCTAACTCATAGTTGCTAAAATTGATGATATATGTGTAAGAACTTTGTGGACTTCCAATGATTGGGATATTATTTGAGGAAAATGGTTATTAGATTTGAATCTGTTTAATAAGAGTATCCTGATAACTAGATAAAGGATGTTAATTACTTCTCTCATTACTGTGATAAAATGCAAAGCAAAATCAACTTAGGGGAAGGCTTATTTTGGTTGCATTTTAAGACTGTCAGTTCATCACTGCATAGCAAGCTTGGCAGCAGGTACACAATATAGCTAGGTCACAGATGCAGTCAGGAAACAGAGGGAGATAAAAGCTGGTGCTCATCTCACTGCCTCATAGGTTTTTCTTCAACCTGAGATTCAAGCCCATAGTTCAGTGCTGTGAACATATGAGAGTGAGTTTTTCTTCCTCAGTTAAACCTTTCTGGAAATACACTCAGGGATAAGCCCAGAAGTTTGTATCCATGGTGATTCACTTCATATTTCAAAATCCCATCCATGGTGAACATCTGCATTTAATATTTGACTGCATCTTTAACGCTAAGCAATTGCTTCATGGTATATAACTAGTCCAGCAGACACTTTTGTCCCAGCTTCTTACCTATCACATGGGTACCCATGAGTGCAGTTTGACTCAAAATAGTAATTTCATAGTAAAAAAAGATGACGTAAAGCCAGAAAGATTAACCATGATACTGTCCTGAAACTTGGGAAGTGTGATGTGTAGAACAGTCAGTGTTTACCACTATAGATGGTCAGCATAGGATCTTGGATGATTGGAGACATTTCTAATGGGAACTCAGGAGTCCTTAAATACTTCTGTCTGATTTGTTGTGAGGCTTGGGAAACTCACTGTGTGGGTTAATGGTGGGGTCCCGTGTCCACTTGGGGCTTGGGCTGCTTGGCGAGGTGGGAAGCAGGAAGTTTTGACTGTGCTTTCCCCACACCAGCGCTATGTGGCTGTCAGGCTATGGGAAGCTAAGGGGCCCCACTCTGGGGCTGGGGGAGCACAGTTTGAGGTCCCTGGGGATTGCCAGAGCCAGCTCTGGGATCTCTGGGCCTGTCCGGAGGCCATGGCCATCAGGTTCTCAAACTCTTGAATACCCCAGACGCCGCTGGATGCTGTGGAAGAACTAAGAATGGAGTGGGGGTCCAAGGGCTAGATCTAGCCTGGGTCCACAGGGGATAAGAGGGAAGCTCCGAATGGGTCCCGAGGAGAGGAGAGTCCTTGGCTTGCATGGCAAGTGGCTTGGCTTGGTAGAGACCGTGGTTGGGGGTACTGAGAGGCTTTCTGTGGGAGACTAGGCAGCTGGCTCGTTAGATGAAGGCCTGCTCCATTCTCCCCATAGTGGATCCCCCATGAAAAGAAGCAGTGCATGGTTTTAAGGCATTTATTGTCATGGCAGAGAGTAGTGATGGGTAAAACTGTACCCCACTTTCTCAAAAGGCTAGGCCTGAGGTTAAATACTTTTGCAGGGAGTACTGTCTGGGAAAGGGAGTTTCTTGGCTAAGCCCTTCAGACCTTTAGGTACCTCATTAGAATGGAGATCTGTCTTGAGACTACATGACCTGTGGTTACATTTTCTACCTATGGAGGGGCTTGGGGCATTGCCCTTATGTGGCTGATGGCCACAGACCTATGGAGAGCTACTGCCTCATGTCAGAATCCTGGTGTCCAGGAGCATGGCAAAACGCCTACCGTCCCTTGCAGGGTTATCCCCTGTGGGGTCACCTGCAGAGTCACCGGGGTTTCAACCAGAAACCAGGCTGCCTTTCACGGTCCCACATCACTGTTCTGGTAATCCTTTGTCATATGAATCTAACATGAAAATTAGTCCAGAACCAATAATACAAGACACAAATATGCTCAAGATGACCCTGAGCTATTCTTTCTTTCCTTTTTGAAGACATACGTATGATATCTGCTTATGTCTAAAGCAGCTGTGTCGTTGTTCCAATGATGCAACAGATCATGAGGGTTTTTAATATGTGTTTATTTATATTAAGGATTAAATATCATAAGTATTAAACGACTTGTACTAAAGAATAAAGTCTATGGAATTGTCAGAATCAAAGGAACGTGGCCATAATCTCTGTGTATGGAAAAGACAAGGGAACTGAGATTGATTGACTGACAGGCTCCTTATCCCTTGCTTTCATTTGAGTCCATGCAACTGTGTGTGTTCACTGATACGCATGCCTGAAGGACCAAGAGGAGCAGATCCTTTCTCTTCCTGGGATATCTATCCCAGGTAGTCTGTCTTCTGGGTTCTCTGCTCTTTGCGGTTTCCTTTGCTTCCTTAAGTCCTCTTCTACTAATAGATGTTAAGAAAAAGAACCCAGATGTCCCTCAACAGAGGAATGGATACAAAAAATGTGGTACATTTACACAATGGAGTACTACTCAGCTATTAAAAAGAATGAATTTATGAAATTCCTAGACAAATGGATGGACCTGGAGGGCATCATCCTGAGTGAGGTAACCCAATCACAAAGGAACTCACACGATATGTACTCACTGATAAGTGGATATTAGCCCAGAAACTTAGGATACCCAAGATATAGGATACAATTTGCTAAACGCATGAAACTCGAGAAGAATGAAGACCAAAGTGTGGACACTTTGCCCCTTCTTAGAACTGGGAACAAAACACCCATGGAAGGAGTTACAGAGACAAAGTTTGGAGCTGAGACGAAAGGATGGACCATCTAGAGATTGCCATATCCGGGGATCCATCCCATAATCAGCTTCCAAATGCTGACACCATTGCATACACTAGCAAGATTTTGCTGAAAGGACCCAGATATAGCTGTCTCTTGTGAGACTATGCTGGGGCCCAGCAAACAGAAGTGGATGCTCACAGTCAGCTATTGGAGGGATCACAGGGCCCCCAATGGAGGAGCTAGAGAAAGTAACCAAAGAGCTAAAGGGATTTGCAACCCTATAGGTGGAACAACAATATGAACTAACCAGTACCCCGGAGCTCTTGTCTCTAGCTGCATATATACCAGAAGATGGCCTAGTCGACCATCAGTGGAAAGAGAGGCCCATTGGTCATGCAAACTTTATATGCCTCATTACAGGGGAACGCCAGGGCCAAGAAGTGGGAGTGGGAGGGTGGGGGAGTGGGTGGGGAAGCGTGTAGGGGACTTTTGGGATAGCATTGGAAATGTAGCTGAAATAAATACCTAATTTAAAAAAAAAAAGAAAAAAGAAAAAAATCTCTTCTATCAGTCAGCCTTCCTTGACCTCTTATGTTTATGTCTGCTGTCCCTCCTGTGTGTGTATATATTTAGCTGTGTATGTTTTTCTGTTAGAACCTTCCTTGTGTTGTGCTGTAGCTTCTGGATGCTTGCATCCATCTTACTAGAATAGAAAATCTTTAAGAAACTTCTCTGTTTTCTAGAGTTCTTCTTATGTGCTAGACACAAAGCCAGAGGATAGAGTCATAACCAAATGTTAAATAGCTGCCTAAATAAATAAGGAAAAAAGTTAAATGCCAAGGAACTGTAACATCCAAGGTTTGATCTATAGAGATAGATGCTAAGAAACCTCTGATCATAAGCACACTCTTTGAAAAGTTCACAATCTGTCTCAAAGTTCAGTTTCTCACTCTTGTATGTTCAGTAGTATTAGATGAGACAAGAAATGTATATTGTAATCAATTCTAAGAATTATACTTTCTAAGATCGCTTTTTTTTCTAATATTAGACTATACAGAGAGCTGTACCATGATTATGTAAAACTTCATTATCCCACACATTGATGCTTAGAGGTAGAACCAGGCCCAGGAAGCAAACCATATGTTCTGATCACCAGTCTGAGACAGCAAACCTAAAGTTGTTATGCAATGTACTAGGAAGGATTGGGACACAGATACAGATCTCTGAACAGGTGATGGTGCCCTGGGCATGGCAGGCAGGAATATCTCGCTATAATACTCATTGCACCAAAGTTTTTTTTTTCTTTCAAATATATCCATATACTTGGGGGTAGGTTGAATTCAGCCATAAAAAGAAGAGATCATCGTATAGCCAGGGATCAAGACTTAATTGGCAGTGAAGTGAAATGGGAAAAATAACAACAGCAGCAACAACAAAAGAAATACAAACAAACAAAAACAAAACACCAAACAAAGAATTCAAAGACCTGAGTTCAATCCTGGAACCCTGCAAACTGTCTCCGCCTTCAGACTTCACTTTCTGCCTCTGGAAGATAGAGAAATGGCTATGCTCTGGATTCAGTCTAGAAGGTTCACTGAGGAGGCTTGGTGGGGTGGAGGTTGCAATGCTTGTTCTTCATGACCTAATGCAGCAGCCTCACTTATGTGTAGCCTAGAGCCTAGGTGGGAGTGAGAATATGGCAAAAGAAAGAGTGAGGGTAGAACAATATTGAGTTACATTAAATGATAATTGTTTTTACTGTTGTTTCATTTTCACAATACCAAAATTGGTTCAAGCTTTGCAAGTGTAGCTCAAAAGAGTGCATGGAATGAATGTCAGAATGAGAGAAATGGTCTGACTGGATCCACTTTGGATACCCTAGTGGAAGTAGGTGTTTGCCTGGGCCAACACAGAGGACTTCAATGGATGGTTTATTGATTGGGGATTTGTATAGACATGGTCTAAGCTTTATGAATGCCTTCAAAAAAGGAATTGGAATTTTTATGTAGAATAGTGGATTCAGATGACCTGGTTTTTTTTTTTTTAAAGTTATAGATAGTTCCATTTTTTGAGCTCTGGGTGACAAGCAGCCTCTGTGCTAAGTGATGTTTTCATACATGATCTCATAGAGCATTCCACACTATATGCACAGGTTTTTTTCTCATTAATTGAAAATGGAAAATGGAGGTGGTGAATATGGAAAGGGAGAGTGTTTTCCTCATGAACATAAGAGTCAGAGTGTGAACTCTTGAATCTCTTAGCCTGGACCATCTTCTGTATTAATGATGAGGATCCTGTTACCTGTGTAAGAATAAACCTTCCAGCCCATTTTAGTGATACTAGAGTCACTTGATTGTTCTTAGTTTACATATTCACTAATGACTCTAACACTTTGAAATCTTCCTGGCCATCAGATGGTGGGCTCAGTAATTTGGGGGTGAAACTGTATGGGTTTTGTAAAACAGTGTGGGTTTTACAGAAACTGGGTTTTGTAGAAACTGTGTGGGTTTTGCAGAGGACAGGCTCTAGACACACCAGTCTGGAGTTACCTTCTGGGTTTGTGCTTCATGGCGAGTCTGCTGATGTCTCTGAGTTTCTATTTTACCACCCACTAGAGAGGATTCATTAATATATTTAAGTTGAATACAAATGTTACATAGCTAACAGTTAGATTACAAAACCAGTGGCAGCTTGTATCTGTAGTATCAAACCAGGTAGAGGATGTCTTAGATGTAAATGTATGAGGTTCTGCAACTTTTCTAAATGCATGGCATCTAAAACATGAGATACAAGTCATGTGATTTCATTCTTTAACATTAGAGTGAGAGACATTGTGGTCCTTATCCTCAAAATGATATGGGTAAATGAAATCAAGGAGGAGGAAGTATCTTATCAGGACCCAGCATCATCCCAATGTTAGTGTTTTGCTGACAGTGAGCTCCTTCAAGTCATGCACTCCTTCACTGTCGGTAGCTATAGAGTGATGATAGTGCTCCACCTGTAGAACAATGGTACCTAAGTGTTCTTTTCATTTGACAGCATTGACTTGGGATCCCTGAAGCCATATGAGTATCATCTCAGCAGTGCAGAGATGTAGTCCTCTCTGAAAGTCCTTCACAATAGCAAGCCAAGTTAAAGGTGTCTCAAGATTCATTGCTTTTTATTTGATCACCTGTCTAGAGAAATACACACTCAAGAAAAGCACATAAAGTGTTCTTTTTGATAGTGCCATGCATACAGTCAGGACTGAGCACTGCTGAATGCCTTATGGAATCTGGGAGCCTAGAACACTAACAGAAACAGCAAGCACACATTGTGGCATCAAGAAAACCTCAGGAAGTGAGCCAGCTTCTCCTTCCCTCTTGTTTGAATGGTTTCATAGTGAAGTGAAGAATGAGAGAATGTGAGTCTGTGTGTTTGGGACTGTGACAGCTCCAAGTGATGGTGTTTAAAGAACATGTTGTGTTTAAGTGTAAGTATAATCAATGTGTGGTGACATTTCAAGGTTACAGAAATTGAGATTCTGTCTCCATGTCCCATGTTAGACCCTGGCTACAGAAGTGACTGTTGTCTCTATAGTACTATATCTCTATAGTACTACATGATTAATGTTCTTTGAGCTTAAATAATTGGGAAGGGTGGCACCTCAGGGAACACTAAACATATTTTTAATTGCTATATAAATATGTCATTTCCTTGCTAATTCGAGTTATGCATGGAAGGTTATATAATACCAGAGGGCCTCCAGGCATGATGTATTATACCTATAAGCTGAGTAAAAGAGCTAACAGGGCCCAGCTGAAGATAAATATCCTTTGCTAACTCTGTCACAGCAGATGAAGAATTAGATGTGGAAGCATGGTGTTGCTTCATAAAAACAAAATTATTGTCTGGCATAGAGTGCAGTCTCTAAATAACTTTTTAAGATGTTTGATCAAAAATGCGTTTTCAATAAGAAAACAGTACAGAACCCCAAAACACAATCCCATGGAAAAAGTGCCCATGTTCAGGAGAAGGTATGTGTTAAGGAAGAAATATGTCCTATCTTTAGCATGGATTACAAGTAAGATGTTGAACAAGAATGTCTCACAGCTCATACTTATGTGGTCCAAATATGATGTTATTGGTTTTAGTAGTTCTGAAAACAAAGTTTTCCCTGAACTTTAGTTTATTTCATTTTTTTCCCATCCTAACCTGTCTTCTTAGGGAGGAAGAAGGAAGGAATATGAGTCACCAGGTGTGAATGTAGGCCCAGGCATCTTTTCACGTTCTATATTAATGAGATAGCAATCTTGCAGAACTATGGAAGCTGGGATTCATGTGTAGAGACTGTAAAGAAATCATTCTTAAATTCTGGAGTGTGGACATACCACTGGCAGCTTGAAATTCTAAATTATCAGAATACGATTGTGATACAAAGGACATAGTGAGAAATTCAGGACAGGAGCCTAAGAACCACAGGTTTTCATGTAAAAATCTCCCCAAGGATGGTTTACTTGAACACATTCCTACCATAGATCCTGGTTTTCCTTAACACAACATTGATTGGCAATCAATGGATTAAATGTGGAAGGCAGATTCATTGACCAGGAGCCAAAAAAATAAAAAATAATTAAAAAATAAAAATAAATGGTAGCCTTTTGTAAAACCGGTGGTCTAATGTGGACAGTAATCAAATTGCCATCAGATGGGTCCAAACACAGATCATTGTTTTATCTGCAAGGGCCTGAAGGTATCCTTTAATTTAAAGAAGGAAGGAATCAGAAATCAATTAATGACTGATTGCTGTTTCTCCTACAAATTGATTTTGAGTTTTGAAATCTGCAGACTCCACTGTGCCTGAATCCACATCTGGACTATGACAAAATACAGCCAGGAGCTTGCATCAGTTCACAGTCACACTCTTCAACTGCTTCACAAAAAGTCTCACTTTATCCTAACAAAATAAGTTTAACTTCTAGATTTTCTGCACTCTAGTTTTTCATAGTAATGTTACATGATTTTATTAACTTATTACTTTTATTTTCAAGATTTACTTTTCCTTGAGTGTATATATGGAGGGGGAATATGGGAAGGCTTGTTGTGGGTGTTCAGAAAGGCCAGAGGAGGATGTTGGACCCCTTGGATCTGGAGTTACAGGTAATTGTGAGGCAGCCAGCATGGATTCTGAGGTCTAAATTCTTGGCCCCTGCTAAAAGAGAACGTGCTTTCGGCCACCAAGTCAGCTCTACAGCCTTACTAATCTCTATCTCTCAGCATCTGAAAAGGAATGATAGTAGCCCAGTTGTATTTTAAGTATTTCAAATGTTTCTAGAGGTAGAAAATCTAATACAGACACTGTTTTGAAAATCAGAATACTGAAACTGGAAGTTCCAATTGCAAACTCTGTAAATCAGTATCTCACAGGCCATCTAGTATGCGCTTTCCTGAAAAGTTGGCTCAGCTTTGTAACGTGCATGACATAAATAGGAAGGCAAATCCTTGTTGAGAAAACATGTTTAAGTGCGTACAATCTCCTTTCCACCAACCTCCCAGAAACATGCATAGTCCAAAGTCTGAACTCCTTTACTTCTGAAGCTCCCTCATCTCCTCAAGTCTCTTCAAAGATGAAACTCTGTTAAGTCTCATACTTATGTGTTAGGAGCAAAATAAAAGGGGAGAGGTCCTGGGGGAGTGGGGGGAGTCTGGGGAAAAACGGAAGGAAAAATATGCCCACTGCCCCACCAGAGTTTCCCTATTCTCTGGTCAGTCAGGCATGGGAGGGCTGCTTCCTACCCTATCCACTCATCTCTGGGTGGGCATTCCTCTATCCTACTCTTCAGGGGATGGCCAAGGGGCAGCCCTGCCTGTGGACCCCCCCCGGGGGGGCTACTTTGCTAAAGCCACCAGGGTTGTAGGAGAGAGGGAATAGGGGAAGAGGTTCCCAGCACTGACCAGAGTGCTCAGTGGAACTTGAAAGAGCAGAGACTATGGTTTAAGAGCTTTATTATAGAAATGTAGGGGAAAGAGAGAAGGTAGAAGACAGGGGTCGGGGAGGCTAGAGAGAAAGTGAGAGAAAGAGAGTAGAGAAGAAGACAAAGAGAAAGGGAAGAGGAGAGAGAAGTGAGAGAAGTGAAGGGTAAGAGGACAAAGGAATAAGAGTGAGGTGGGGGTTGAGCACCCCTTTTTATGGTCTTCACTGTTGCTAAGTAGCTGGGGAGGAGTTTAGCCTGAAGGTCAGTAGCTTAGGTCATTACATATATGACTACTGACCATGCTTCTCTTGTGGGGGCTGTGGGAGGTGGTACCTTTGGCAGGGGCTGGAGTTCTAGGAGCATGAGGAAATGCCTTCCATGGCATGTAGGTGAATTATGACCATTGGGGTTCAGACCTCAGCTCAACTGGAGACCAGCCTGCAATTCCCCACACTTATGAGATTCTTGTTGGCTACCCACTCTGAGAGAAAATAAGCACATTGTTCTCTAAGACATAGCTCCAACTGAAATTGTGCCATGAAAGGCTTGACCAGAGTGGGCAGCTGGAAGGAATTCATATTCCCTGTCCCTCTGGGAAGACAAAGTATTCATAGGTCCTTGAGTCTAGATCATTTGTTTTTTTATCCAGATAGTAGATGCCTACCCTGGGAGAACCTTATAAAATGGAAACTTCTGTTCTAAGTGACTGGGACTAACTCCAAAAGGCTAAAACTTGGAGAAAGACTGTGAATTTTAACCTTGTTTTCTTTACCAACTATAATATCTGGTATCACAGAGGGTCTGAAGACAGGCTGCTATTATTGGCTTTGACTGGGTTATTTAATCTACTTATTTGATGTCTCAGTTTTCTCATGGTCTGTTTGTGATTAAGTTAATTTAGAGTGCCCCAAATACCAAGTACTGTCATTTGTCTCTCATCCATCCATCTGTCCTTCCATTCATCCATCCACTTGTCAGTGATATCGTAGTTGAGAAGGGACAGAAGAAACCAAGTCATGACTTCCCTGCTGAAACCTCTTCCTTTAAGTGGGAGAAACAAGATGGTGTTTTGTGAAGTATTGTCACAGCTTTCTCCATATGTTTTTGGCAGAACCACCTTTTAATTCATTGTTAGTGTCAGGTGCATTATGCAAACTGTTTGCAAAGGTGCTGGAACTGGCCTCTGTTTGTAATTGTGGTTCTTTTAGTACCCCATATATTGAACATATTCTTCAGAATTCCTCAAATGCAAGCAAGGGTTATGCCATGCTGGTTAAATATGCACCCTTTATGGCTTCTGGCTCATACCCCAAGACACTTGCCCTTTGTCTTGCATTACCCTTATCATGAAAGCATAAAAGTGATGGTGTAGAAGGTGCCCCTGCCTTTCCTCCAGTCACTTGTTCAGCAGCATTTATTGAGGTCTCAACACCAAATATATAATAAAAAAGTGAGTCTTCAACCTCTGCTTGGAATCTGCTAGGTCAAACAGGCACAGGACCCATGTGCCAAGAAGGTCTCTGAAATGGAGAGTATGATACATGGACTAAAAAGAACTGTGAGTCAGTATAATTTAGGCAGTTCTTTTGCTGAGTACTTAATGCACCCATATGGTTTTCATGGTTATATTCATTCTCACTGTCTGTATTTGATCAGGCAGAGGAATCAGATCAAACTGGATCCATAGCTATCATCTTAAAGGGAATAAGAGATCTTTTGTTCTGGACCCATTTTTGAATGATCATAGCCCAGGAACATAGATTTAGGTTACTCTAAATTCCAGGTTCCAATGTGGAAAAAGTTTTATGAAGGTTTTATATATATATATGGTTTTCCAGAATAGAGAAAGATATAGCTCAAGGCAAGCTTAAAGGACATTAGTGGGTTCATAAGAGAGCCAGGTACATTGAGACTGGTAGGGTAGGAGGAGCTATTCTATAGGCCTAGGATGCTATCTGATGAAATTCCTAGCTTTTGGATTGGTAGAAGCTAGTTCTTTGCAAAGTCAATGGATTGTACAAGATTTTTACCCAATGTCACAAGATGCTAGTTCTGATAAAAAAGTGGGCAAGTAATGGCTTTTCAAGAGGGCCAGAACATAGCTGAAGATAATTAGCCTCTATACCGGCAACATTCCAACATCCCATAGTACTAAAATTCTAATCAGTCAGTCAGTCTTTGAAGACAGATTCCTTTCCAGAGTTTTCATTAGCAGTCATGAGAACCAATTGCTACATTTTTAGTTTTGTTTCTGACCCAGTTGTCAAACACAAACTTTATTACACTTAATTTATACATTCTTCAAAAATTCAAAAGCAATATTTGAATATCATTGTTAATTAATTATACTATAAATGATGATGGTATTTGAACATATTTAGTATAGTATACTAAAACCAGCTCTGTTTTCAGTAGTGAGAAATTGAAATTACTTACCAAAAGAATATTTACTCCATTGAAATATGCAAACTCTGAAAATCAATGTTCCTCTCCCTTAGGAATCCACTGTCAGATAATTACTGACAAGGCCCTGTCTTCCTTTAATGCTTGACCCCTAGAGCGTTCATCTGCTCCCTGCTAAGCTAGCACCTATCAACGTGTTGCAGAATGAACTGACAGGATCCAGGTATTTCAGATCACTGAACAGCTTTGTATTTTACACAATTCTGTGTTCCTGGTCTCTCACTTACCAAATGTCAGGTTTGGGTACTCAGAAAGACACCTGTGTGATATGGTTCTTACTCTCATAAATGTCATACTCTGGGCTTGGAAGACAGATGTGTATTGAACAGCAATTATTCTGGTCCAATGGTGCTTTGAGAGTACAGTGAAGAAGGCTTGTATTAGAGCCATGGGAAGAATTCATCGAAGAGAGGAGCAGGAACTAGGAAACTAGCAGACTATACTGGCCCTTAGCAGGCAGAGGGTTTCCTTGGTAGATTATGATTTAGTTATGCCTAGGTGAAGGATGGAAGCTTTATAGGGGAGAAACAAGACAGTAGTGAACTGAAAATGAGGACTGCATTATGATAAGCAGTTATGGGCTGGCAATGGCACCTTAAGTTATTTCACAAATTGTATATTGATCCCTTGTATGTTTTTGAAGATATTAACTACCACATTTGCAAAAGAAATAATTGAGATTAACACCACCACCCCGAAGTTTAAGGGGGCAGGGAATGCACCTAGGAGAACTGTTGGAGAATTGCCATGATCTAGAAGTGAGTAATATAAAGAAAACACAGAAAACCGAGATCATCACTGCATATTCCTATAGGGAGATTATTTATTACTCCTATGACCACATGATGATGTTAGTACCTTAGGTCTCTTGTTTCCCTCTTTATACAAATGATGCTAACGTTTCTATTTTATAGTGGTGGCAACTGTGCTGAGTGGCCAAGTCAACTCATAAAGCTGATGGGTAAACATACCTTCTTTAAAAATACCTTACTCTTTACTGATATAAGCTACTGTGGAGATGGCTCTGTTGGTAAAGTACTTGTCACACAAGCATGGAGACTGAGTTTAGATCCAAAGAACCCATGAGAAAAACTAAGCATGGGTGAGAACATATGTAACCCTGCTACAAGGCAGCAGATACAGGAGAACATCGGGGTCTCCTGGGCTAGCCAGCCTAGCTGAAACAGTAAACCCTGAGTTCAGTGAGAGATCATGGCTCACAAAAGTAGAGACCAATTAAAAGAAGGCATGCAGCCTTCAACCCCTGTCTCCTAATAGGTACTCACCTGGGTATATTTTCCAGCCCACACGTGTGCACACACAGACATGCATACATCACACAGACCCACACATACCCCAAAATAGAATTCATCTCGACTAGGACAGACTTTGTCCTGATTACTCCTCGTGCTTTTGGTTTTGCCTGTGTAGTTTTAGACTTCCTGTACATCATTCACTGAGCGGCAGCATGTGAGTGACTATTCTGGGTACATGCCAGGCAGGTGTGTGTGCACGTGGTGAAAATAATCGAGGACCAAGCATGCATAGACAGCAAAGACTATTTATTCTGAGTCGGCCATAATTAGAAAGTGAGCCTTGCAGTCACCTATTACTTATGTTTCAGTGGAGACTCAAAGACAGGGAGAAGGAAATGTAATGATGAACGAAAGGGAGCCAGGACTCAAAATGTTCCAGAACCAGAAAGCTTCAGACTGGCCAAAGCTCATTGCATGACTAGTTAAGGGGAGATATTCCTATTTCTCTGGTTGATCCTAAGTTGGATGCAGAGGCCTAAAAGCTGCCACTAGTTTATGGGGAAATCTGCAGCAATAGAAGAAAGGTCATTTCAGTGCTGTTACAGTTTTCAGATTGCCACAAGAGATAGCAATCTAGCAACTCTGGCTTCTTAGGTTGTTCACTAGAGATGAAAGTGGTTTTCTGGATATATTGTTCTAACTTATAACAGGGTCAAATGAAGCTGTTAGTGGGTTTGTGGGTGTTGGTGTGTGTTTGCACACACATACATGGCTTTGGGTGGGGGCTGGGAGATGAGCATACGTATACATGCATGTGGGTGTCTATGTGAGCCAGAGACCAACTTCAGCTCCTCCTAGGGAGCTACCCACCTTGTGTTTTTGGAACATGCATGTTCACACTAGCAGCTGGAACTCATGGAGACTAAGCTGATTGGCCAGTGATTCTCAGGAATCTGCCTGTCTTTTCCTTCTTAGATTACTAGAAAAGGAATTATGCAATGTCATGACCAGCTTTTTAATAGTGTATGTTTGGGAACAGGAGGTGGGGCAGGGGAGTGGTAAATCAAACACCATTCCTCCTAGTGGCCCAACAAGCATTTTCCTACTAGGTTATCAACCCCAGCCTTTCTCTTCCCCAACTCCTGGTTTTATATCTTTTCATCCATTGTCCATTTATAAACCTAGACTATCTGCATGCCCCATCACTAATGCTAAAAGTCACTTTTCTTTCTTAGTGACTCTAGGAAGAAAAAGTCTGGGCAGCTTTAGGGAGGAATTGGATCATCAGGAGAGCTCAGATGACCAATGAGCTCTCTGTGAGCAGCAGAGCCAGGCGTCAGATGTGTTTATGTCCATTTTCAAAACTTGTGTCTTTACAGACCATCTTGTGTAGAGATCCACCTTCGTTCCCAGCAGAAATGAAATTTACCACGGTCTCTGACGTAGCTTCCGAGTGAGCTTTGCTGATTGCAAACTTGACCACAGAGCCTCCCTTCTCTCCCACAACTTTCCTTAGTCAGCTCCCCAGAATGACTGTTTCCTGCCTACTCTCCAACAGTGGCAAATTCAGTTCAGATATAACCACAACCCTTTGGGAATGTGTGTATATTATTAAGATTTGGACAACTCAGAATCACACCGTGAAAGTACCTGGCCACATGAACCCAAAGCAGGAACTTTGAAGAGTTATGCTTCTAAACTTTGCCTGCTGCAGCGATGATGCCCATGCCCTGGAAGAATTTGATTGCATACACAGAGAGAGGGAGTCTGAGTGGGTGGAGAGAATACACTATCGTGTCATTCATTCACGTCTGTGATTTCTTTGGCTTCTGCTGAGCGCTGGGGAAATGATTAATTTCTCGGGAAGGAAGCCAAGAAAATGGTGAAAACAGCAAAAAATATCTCAACTGCAATTGTACAGCACATAAACTTGTCAGTAGAGTGATGAGAAAACTGTTGGATTTCCCCTCATTAGCGGTGAAGTGTGTGTGTGTGTGTGTGTGTGTGTGTGTGTGTGTGTACACGTATGTGTTGGGAGGCAGTGTTGCTGCAGCCTGGAGAGAAGGGAGAGTGTTTGGGGCTTAAGGAAGTAGGGCATTAAAAGACTATTTCAAGGTTTTGTTGAGCCTTCTCCGCCAAGGGATGCTGAGTTCTTTGCCAACAATATTGATTGGCTAATATGTATTGAGCGTTCCCTGGCGTGGTGCATAGTGGGGTACTTTACAATGTGTGACTTACTGGCCTCTGAATGATATTTTAGAAGCTGTTTCAAGAAACAACCATGTATTAGAGACTAAGGGAAAAATCAAAAGATAGTGTCCTTTCAATAACATCAGAAGTTTGTACAAATGGACTTGTGAGGTTGTGCAGAGCATTCTGCCCAATGCTGCCCAGGCAGTATCACACTTGCTTTTCCCAGCATCCTTAGAGACAGCAGGGGGTGGGGTAGGGGTATCTACAATTGCACTATTTAAAATTGGGAGAGATGAAGTGTATGTCTTAGTAAGGGTTACTCTTGCTATAACAAAGTGTCATGACCAAAAAGCAAGTTAGGGAGACAAGGTCTTATTTGGCTAAGACTTCTACATCATCATCAAAGGAAATCAGGACAGGAACTCAAATAGGGCTGGAACCTGGAGGCAGAAGCACATGAAGAGGCCATGGAGTGAGGCTGTTTACTAAAAGAACTAACCAGGACAATATAACTGTAATGAAGGAAAGGTTCCTTTTGGCTCATGATATGAGAGTATAGTCCATCAGTGTAGCCATCCATCCGGCGGCCATGGATGAACTGGGTTTACCTGAAAAGCGGGCTGGAAATGAAAAGAGATGAGGGAGTTGGGGAGGGAGGAAGGAGCAGGGCGAGAGAAGAATGAAGCCAAGACAAGGTTCTGATCAAGGCTCCAAGTTTAATATTCAGCACTATGTTTATATAGGGAGAGCCCATGGACCCATCCTTTGTTTCACCTGGATTATGTTGCAAAGCAAGGTCAGTGGGGCAGTCTATTCTTCTAAGGTCCTGTAAGAAGTTGAGCATGCAACCAAGGCAGATGACTCCACTTAGGCCCTTTGTGGCAAGCACTCAAGTTCTGTCCAGCCTGCTTAAGGCTGGAAAAAAAACCTGCTCAAGACTGAGAAAGGCACACATCAGGGTGAGGAAGACCTGGCATCTGGATGAGACTGCAGATCACCCTGGATTCACAGTCAGGAAGCAGAAAGAGATGCATGCAAGTAATCAGCTTGCTTTTTCCTTTTATTCAGTCTGGAACCTCAGTCCATGGAATAATACTACCCACATTCATTTCTTGGTTAAACCTTTTTAGAAACACTCCTGTAGATATATCCAGGTTGTGTTCCATGGTGATTCCATATCTGATCAAGTTGACAATGAATGTTAAATATTATATTAAGTAACTTAAGATATCTATAGGAAGAGCTAGGACTCAACCCAAATAAAGGTTCTGACTCCCAAGCCAAAGTGCTAAGCACTGTGTTCCACTGCCTCTAGGAAACAGGTCAGAGCTAATAAATGCAGTTATATCTTAGTGGTAGAGCTATTTAAACAATATCTTGCCAGGGTAAATACCTGAGTTCACTCCCAGGCACAACTACAAAGAAAGGGGGACGGGGAGGTTTCCCATTTCATGGTGTTCTTGTGTAAGGCTTTCAAACTAAATATCCAGAACCTCAGGGCTTTTTGAGGCAGCTACAGAGGAGGAAAGGATGTTGATCAGTTCCCACAACAGCAACAGCTTAAATAGGCTGCAATCTGTGTTATAAAATCAGTGTCAGGGAGTCCTATAAGGTCTTCTGTAGAAAGATGATTCCAATAAAATGTAAGAAAGAAAGTTTGGAAGAGACATTTCATTGTGTCTAGCTTATTGTTTTCATTGTACTTCATGGGCCAACCAACATTCCCTGTGAAGCAACAGATTGTAAAGATTTTAGTCTTTGAGATCCACATCCAGTCTCACATCATGTGTCCTTTTACTTTCATAAACACTTAAAAATATAGCAACCGATTCTTAGTGTACAGGCTATGCAAACTGAATGTGGCTTGAAGACTGCAATCTGCCAAATATTTCTGTAACAGACAAACCCAAAGTTCAGCAAGAGGGGATGATCTGCGTAAGGTCATAGAACTTGGGTTTCTCAAAATAGTTTTGTAGATCTTGATGACCAAAACTGAGTGGCTATATGCTATAAGAGTAGATCCTGTGTGCTTTTGTGGGAGAGATACATGTTCACAGGATGAGAGAACACGTGCCTGCCCCTAGAGGCACCTCCAAGTCTACAGAGAGACAAGACTTAGATGCTTACCAAGCTTGGCCAGCAATACAGCAGTCCCCTTCCCACAGCAGTACATAAGTCATCTCAAGGAAAGTGACATTCTAAATGGTGAGTTCCACATAAGAATGGAAAAGAAGGATTTTTTTGACAGCTCTTACCAAGGGCAGGGACAAGTTTGATGAATATCTGGCAAGAAGGATCTGTTATTCTCCATTTCTCCTGCCTACTGGGAAATGGTTTTGAATCTGTCCTAAGGCTGCTAGAGGTAGGATTTAGTAACATGCAGACTTTTTCCATTTGGAGCATGGTCCAAACCACTTTAATCCCTTTGTTAAGTATTCCTAGGGTTGAGAGCTGACTCTGTTGGCAAGATGCCCCCCCCCAACTCCCCAAAGCCCTGCCAGAAGTTGTCTAATTGGTGGTTCCTTTTGCTGGGACATGGGTCTGTACATGGCCAGTTTCTCTAGAGGAGTAGAGATTGTTTTCGGCAAAACCGCCAATTTGATATAAGCTGGGTGGGTCAACCAAGCCCTCTGTGTTTTGGAGAGCCTGAGAATACAGTAGCTGCTCAATCCATCCAGCTGAATACCTCAGAAGTTCCAATGCAATGGAGATCCAGAGGATTCCTGAGAAACCTCTCTGCTCTCAGTCAACATTAACACACACAGAGTCTGGAGTTGTATGGCAGCGACAGCAGTAGAGATAAATACAACCATCAGCAAAACGCAAGAGTAGACAAAGATGTTACAATGCTTTTTGTTCAGACGAGTTAATATTTGGGCCCTGCAGGAAAGTCTTTTCCCTGGAGAAGGGTCTTCCTGACCCCCTTAGTTAATTTTGGAAATTCCCTCCTAAACCCACTATGAGATGTGTCTCTTAGTTGATTTCTGACTCAGTCACGATTAACCCCCATATAATTCTCTTTTTTTTTCCATTTTTATTAGGTATTTAGCTCATTTACATTTCCAATGCTATACCAAAAGTCCCCATACCCCCCCCCACTCCCCTACCCACCCACTCCCCCTTTTTGGCCCTGGCATTCCCCTGTACTGGGGCATATAAAGTTTGCAAGTCCAATGGGCCTCTCTTTGCAGTGATGGCCGACTAGGCCATCTTTTGATACATATGCAGCTAGAGACAAGAGCTCCGGGGTACTGCTTAGTTCATATTGTTGTTCCACCTATAGGATTGCAGTTCCCTTTAGTTCCTTGGGTGCTTTCTCTAGTTCCTCCATTGGGGGCCCTGTGGTCCATTCAATAGCTGACTGTGAGCATCCACTTCTGTGTTTGCTAGGCCCTGGCATAGTCTCATAAGAGACAGCTATATCTGGGTCCTTTCAGCAAAATCTTGCTAGTGTATGCAATGGTGTCAGCATTTGGAAGCTGATCATGGGATAGTTCTCTTTTACCATGCAGGTCTGTTACCTCGAAGACCTGTCTGTAGGAATAAAGAGGACTGTTAGTGCCTTTTTTCAGGAGTGGGTAATGAATGAGTTAATATTGGGCTGGCCAGTACACTGCAGTTTAATATTATTGAAGGGATTGAGAAATAAAGGACTAAGAATGAAGAATGTGGGGGCAGCATACACATCCCCCCAAGAATCTGTTAAATACTACAAAGGCACATTCTCAGGATATTCCAATGTGAACTCCCTGATTGTCTGATGGACAGTGATTGAAGTAGTATGTAAGTTTTCATTCAACTCTGAAACCTGTGACTACTAGTGATGGAGAGGGGGAAGCAACAGAATTGTCTAGAAAATAGATTTCTTTCTTTAGTCACACATGGCCGAGTCAGCTATTTTTTTCTAGGATGGGGTCTTGTTGCTGGCATATAGCCAAATACGTACTCTGAGACTGCATCTCCAAGATATGTATACTCTAATAGGAAGAGTGGCTTGTTCTTATCCATGCAATATTAGGGGACATTGTGTGTGCTACTTGCTTGGGTGGTCCATCAAATTGTAATCCCATATTATTCTTGCCCTTTTTCTTCTCCCAATTAGCTAGATGGAGTACTTCCAAGGTAAGCTCAGAAGGTGTATATTGAGGATAGCAGAGTCCCGTTACTATTTGTCTTATGTTCTTGGTATATTACCCAACACAGTAGCCACTGGACACTCATAGCTTTTAAAGTTCAGCTCTTTAAAACCATTACAGCTTCTTAACTTTCACAGCTACATTCCAATTCTTTGGGGACCTGCTCTGGATAGAGAGTACTGTATTGAACAAAACAGACAAGTAACATTCCCTTTATTGACCAAAGTCCTTCTAGAGAGCTTTTACATAATTATAATTACATTTGTTAACTTTCACAATTGGTCTTCAACAACTTAAACAAAAGTTGAGCAAGACTGATGATAGATTTTGCTGATCTCTAAAAGTATATATTTGTTGGCTACTATAACCCTAATTTTTCTCACTATGACAAAAATTCATGGAAAAAAAAAACAACTAAAGGAAAGACAATTTCACTGTGGCTCACAGTTTGAAAGTAAAGCTACCATGGCAGGAACATGAGGCAATCATGAGGTCATATTGCATCAGTTGTCAGGAAACACAGAGGGATGAGTACTGGTGCTTAGCTTGTTTAATCCTTAACAGTCAACCTAGGATCCCAGTCTAGAATGGTGCCACTCATAATTAGGGTTTATTTTTCTACTTCAATAAACTCAATTGAGAAAGTCCTTCACATACCCAGAAGTTTGTCTCGTAGGTGGTTTTGTATCTGTGAAATGAAATTGATATCAATATTAATTACCCCAATACATTCTTGTGGTGCTATATCAGTAAGATAATCAGCTGAGTTCCTGACTTCAGTGCAGTGCACTGATCTCAGTGCAGTAAGACAGGTAGTATTATTTCTCTACGTACAAATTTGGGTTTTTGTCTGAAGTGCCAACAGTATTCTCCTGTATCAGTTTGCCAACTACCAGCTTGATTCCAACAGCTTAGTCACTGACTTAGTGCCTGACTTAGGAGTTTCTGGGGATGATGGGAACCAAGAGAAAGTAGGCTTGCAGAGGTGTGTGCTTAACTTGATAGACCAACTTTCCCCAAACCATTATACACTGTCTTCTTGAAAGCATACCTTAGTGGAATCATCTAATAACTGCTGGAAGCAAATACTTCTGTCCCATTGGCCAACCCACTGAAGACAAGTAAAAGATGGAAATAACTTGCAAAGCAAACTAATGGCCCAAACAATGTTGAGTTATCCATTGTCTGTCTTAATGTGCCCTGACTTCCTTCTATACTGCATAAACTTCACACATTGTCTTCTCTGTACATTTGTTGTTTATCTATTATCTTCCCTAGACACTATGTTATGGGAAAGAAGAGATTATGTCTGTCAAATGTTACCACCCTATTCCAGGAATATAACATCTAATATAATGCAATTTTGTTTTGTTGAGTTTTTAATATATATTTTGAGGTAGTAATTTCTGATATGTAACTCATGGACTACAGTATTATAGAATTTGATAAATGCTTCATGAACAGAGGTACAAGGGCCTTATTTACATATATATGTATACACATACATACATGGGTTGCTTAACTATCCATATTTTGAAGACCTTCCTCTTGGGTCTCTTTGGATCATGAACAGCGTAATATAGTTCTCAAACTGTGGTACCTGTCAGGCTCATCTTAAGTGTTATAAAAACATACTTTGCAAGCTGAATGAAGAAGCTCATTTCTACAATCCCAGCACTCAAGAGGTGAACATATATGTATTAAGACAGCTTGGGCTACATAGTAAGTTCCAGGCCAGCCTGTACTATACAGTAAGATATCACTTTTCTAGATCCCATTCCTCAGAATTAATGATTGAAGAGACTGCCTAAAAACCCTCATTTTTCACAAGTTCTCTAATAATTCTGGCAATAATAGTCTAGCTGCATTCCCTCTTGAGCTACTATGGAGATATGCTTTGTCACTCACAGGAAAGAAATGCACTTTATATCATTTTTCAAATATGTTACACTCCAAAAGGCCTTCTTCAACCTAGAGTCATAGCAACTTGAAGATGCTGACCTACTATATACTCAAGTGCCAGTGAATTATAAACTAGTACATCCTCAGTTTTCAAAAAAATGAATATCTGAACCTCTGGGAATATAAGTAATGTGATAATGTTGACAGAATTGAGATTTAATTTCAAAATAGTAAAGGCAGAATTGGGACTATCACAAAAATCAACCACTCCTCTTGTCCTAAAGTTGATTTAATATCAACCTATACTGCTTGGAAAAGAACTGTTTATAGCACAAATCAGTGACATTACTTCTACTTAAAGCACTTCCCATGTGCTGTATCCACAGCTGTGCCTCTTTAAATACACATTGCTTGGCCCTGCCAGCAGGCTTCATTTTGCCTCTTGGACTTTCCTGTGATTTAAAATGTGCTATTCATAACACTTATAACTTCCAAGTATTTGAAAGAACAGATGTGGACCTAAAGGGATAATCAACCCCTGCTAATATTGCATAAGTATGAAGAGCTACATTTGGGTCTCTATGTTTATGATGTTGGCATAGTATGAGTTGCCATATGGTCATCCCGCACCAGATGAAGTCTTCTTATGCTTATGGGAAAACTGATGACTTAGTTCAATGGTTATTAATTTCATAGACACTATAGGTGAGGAATAAAATATATAGGAAATAATTCTTGCACTCATATGTCTTCTGAGCTAATTTGAAACAAGACATACATATGAGGTAATACAAGTTTCCAATATTATTTGCATAGTAGCTTAAGCAAATAAACCAAAATTCAGAATCCCAGGACACCTCACACACCTATTAAACCAGCTATGAAGAAGTGATGTCACAGAGTATATATTTTTAACAAGTTCCCAGGTTGATGAAGATGACCAGGCGGAACTGGAAAGTCTGTATGTCTTAAGGTACCATGGATAATTTCAAAGAATAAATCTTTCCTGTATATTATAGAGAGAATCTCTTATAAACATCACCTGCCAGTAAAAAATCCAATGGCCAATGAACTGAGGCAGGAAATGGGAGGTAAGACACTTGCAGGAAGAGTGAGGATTCTGGGAAATAGAGATAAAAGCG
Source organism: Mus musculus (assembly GCF_000001635.26). Classification (NCBI taxonomy): domain Eukaryota; kingdom Metazoa; phylum Chordata; class Mammalia; order Rodentia; family Muridae; genus Mus; species Mus musculus. The sequence continues at coordinate 47,297,418 of NC_000077.6, read as the reverse complement.
AAACACAGGGAGAGTCTTGAGGTGATGGACTGGAGAAATGGCCTTATACTATCAGGTAGCTGAATTCAAGGAGATGCTGAGGGAGACTCAGAGGAGATGTGAGTGAAGAAGTAGCTGGGACGGCAGCAGAGCCAACTAACTAGGTAGTAGACAGAATAGTTTAAACGGGTTAAGTAAGTTAGGAGCTAGTCTGAGAATAAGCCAAAGCTTATGGCTAGGCATTTAATAACAATTAATTACTCTCATGGGAGCCTTGGCTGGGGAAGAAAAAAAAAAAACAGATTTAAAAAATTATTATAACAAACAGTGCCCAGGGTTTTAAAAGCTTTGGGCTTTCATAAGCTACTTAAATAAGGGTTCTTAAACACTTCAACTTTCCTTCTAGCCCACCATCCAAAAATAGGAGAGAAAGATGGTTAATAGGACAAGGAGAATAAGAACCTATTTAGGAGTAGTTCTTTAAGGGCAATTCCAAACATGAATCAGTAACAGCAATCTAGTCCATTCAGGCAACACCAAACACAATCAGTAATGGCAGTTCAGTCCAATCAGCAAACACCAAGAACAAACTGTTAGCAGTAGTTTGATCCAGAAGAAGCCTGGAGGCGCTACCAAGTTGGCACAAGACCACAAAAGTAGCAAGAAGCAACTAGAATATCACAAGATGTTTTTTGGTGCATTTCTGTCTATGAAGTCACAACAAGCAACGTCCAGCAAAGCCAATGCAAGAATGTTGTTCACTGTCTGTTGGGTTATACTTATACTCTTTCCAAACATCACATGTCCTCTCAAGCGTCTGCCTTAGCAAAACACCCTCGCAGAAGACAGCTTCCAGAAAAACATCACATGACACAACTGAGTCTCCAAAGAAACCAGAAATTTCTACCTCATTATAGAGTGGTTAATCCTGGCATGTTAGTATTGACTCATTATTCATTGAGGGCGTGGTACCTGCTCTTGTTCCTTTATTGGCTGATATGATTGGGCCTTTGTAGGGCCTCTATAGCTTAGGACAGGCTTACCCAGAGGACAGTTTACAAACACAGCCAAGAGACATGAAATGATCTATCAAAACACAGGACCCTGTGACAAAGAAATCCAGGAGTACTGGACTCTACAAGATTGGACCTGAGTCAGTTGTGTCACTTACAGATGTATTGAGAACTTCATATAAGTCAGAAACATGCCAGAAACTTGGGAGATGATCATTAGCCACTAGTCACTCCTGCCATGCCTTCATGGCTCCATTTTAAATAACATTGCGTAACATAAAATTTGGTATTTTAATTGTCTTCAAGAATGTAAGGGTTCAATGGTAGTAAGGGCGTGCACATCACTACCTTCTAGCTCCATCTAGAATGTTGCACCATTTTAAGGATCACTCAGTGCTTCTGTCTGCAGTCCCTGGCAACTCTGCATTTCTCTCTGTCTACATGAGTTTGACTTCCTTGGATACGGTTTGTATGCAGAGAATTATACTGCATCTCCCTCTTGTGTCTGAGTTATTTAAGCTAAATGACATCTTCAGAGGGCAGTCTGTTGACATAAAAACCGCAGTTCTCATCTTAAAGGGACTAAGAGAGAATTTAGTCTGCAGCTATTTTGAGTGAACATGGCCCAGTGTTAATTCCACTGAGAGAGAATAAGACCACTACCAAAATTTTGAGCCAGATTTGAAACAAGCTTTAATTAAATACTTGCCAGGATAATGCCAGGTCCATTTCCTTTTTCTTTTTTTTTTCAATTTTTTATTAGATATTTTCTTTATATACATTTCAAATTTCAAATGCTCTCCTGAAAGTTCACTATACCCTCCCCCTGCCCTGCTTCCCTACTCATCCACTTCTGCTTCTTGGCCCTGGCATTCCCCTGTACTGGGCATATACCCAGAAGAAGTTCCAACTGGTAATAAGAACACATGCTCCACTATGTTCATAGCAGTCTTATTTATAATAGCCAGAAGCTGGAAAGAACACAGATGTCCCTCAACCGAGGAATAGATACAGAAAATGTGGTACATTTACACAACGGAGTACTACTCAGCTATTAAAAACAATGAATTTATGAAATTCTTGGACAAATGGATGTATCTGGAGGATATCATCCTTAGTGAGGTAACCCAATCACAAAAGAAGTCATTAGATATGCACTCACTGGTAAGTGGATATTAGCCCAGAAACATAGAACACCCAAGATACAATTTGCAAAACACAAGAAAATCAAGAAGAGGGAAGACCAATGGGTAGATTCTTCATTCCTCCTTAGAATAGGGAACAAAATACCCATGAAAGGAGTTACAGTGCAAAGTTTGGAGCCAGGTCCATTTCTGGGCTGCAGAAAGTGGTGATGAGTCACATTTTGCAGAGGATTAAAAAGACAAACCCATAAGGCCACAATATTTCCCATCAGGCCAAATCAGGAGCAAGCATATATCCTGACATACTTCCTGACTGAGTACAACCCTGCCTACACCCAGTCAGAGGCAAGCATATACCCTGACATATTTCATGCTCGCATACCTCTTGCCTGCATGTGAATAAGCATATCTAGTGCAGTTGAGTTAAACAAACTTGTTTGGGGGTGAAAACTTGTGGCCTGTTATCTCCTATAAACAATAGGCAGCATTTCAGGAAGTATCTATACTTGGGCAAGGGACTTAAAGGCACAATAATTAAAAGTTAAAACATAACTGCCTCTCATATCAGGAACACAGATTTAGGATACCACCAAAGTCCATGTCCCAGTATGAAAGCACTTTATCAGGGTGTTTATAGTTTTACAGAACAAAGACATACAATTGAGATAAGTTTTAAATAGATTGGTGGGCAAACTGAACAGGCAGGTACAATGAGACTGAAGGAGCTATTCTTTTTTTTTATTTTTTTATTAGGTATTTTCCTCATTTACATTTCCAATGCTATCCCCAAAGTCCCCCATACCCCCCCCACTCCCCTACCCACCCACTCCCACTTCTTGGCCCTGGCGTTCCCCTGTACTAAGGCATATAAAGTTTGCATGACCAATGGTCCTCTCTTTCCACTGATGGCCGGATAGGCCATCTTCTGATACATACGCAGCTAGAGACACGAGCTCTGGGGGGTACTAGTGAGTTCATATTGTTGTTCCACCTATAGGGTTGCAGATCCCTTTAGCTCCTTGGATACTTTCTCTAGCTCCTCCATTGGGGGCCCTGTGATCCATCCAATAGCTGACTGTGAGCATCCACTTCTGTGTTTGCTAGGCCCCAGCATAGTTTCACAAGAGACAGTTATGCAGGGTCCTTTCAGCAAAATCTTGCTAGTGTATGCAATGGGGTCTGCATTTGGAGGCTGATTATGGGATGGATCCCGGATATGGTAGTCTCTAGATGGTCCATCCTTTTGTCTCAGCTCCAAACTTTGTCTCTGTAACTCCTTCCATGGGTGTTTTGTTCCCAATTCTAAGAAGGGGCAAAGTGTCCACACTTTGGTCTTCATTCTTCTTGAGTTTCATGTGCTTTGTATAGGCCTAAGATGTTATCTAACAGAATTTTTAGCTTTTAGAACAGTGGAAACCAGTGCTCTGTTAAGTTAATAGCTTCTAAGAGGTTTGTATTTATCATGAAGTGTTCGTTCAGATACAGAGTGGGGAAAGAAATGGCTGTTCCAGAAGGCTGAAACTAGCCCAAGACAAATTAATTAACGTTGGGGACCTACAGAACTCCAATCTCTCTGCAATACTGACATTTTAGTCAGTCCACCAGTCTCTGCAGAGTCTTCTCAGCTAGACACAACTTCTTTTCAGGAATTCTCATTCAAAATTCAAACTGGACTGTGGGGATTCAAATCCATTTTCTGATAGAATACCCTTTCACATGCACAAATCCCATTTTTCTCAGCCATCAGCGCCTGGTAATGTATCAGGTGTTCTGGATATCTGTCTGAGTCCCTGCTTCCCAGTCGTCTTGGTATAGCTCCTAGAGGTGGAATTGCTGGATCATATGGTAAATCTACAAATAAATGAAGACCCATGTGGTTTTTCCATGGCAACTCTTTTATTCTACAGCCTTTAATTTTGGAAAAGATAGCAAAGATAGACTCCTGTCAGGGTTTTATATGTGTTTAGAATAACTGTTTCAGAAACTTTAAATTTGTCTACTCTGTTGCCTAACTATAGCACCAAACTGCAAACCCATAGCATATTTCATCCCTCCTTCCTCCAACCCTTTTATCCTCCTATTGCCACCTACAGAGAGGATGCCAGAGCAACACAGCTCACAGCCTAGTACCATGACAAGAGACTGCAAACTCCAGGCCAAGGTGACCTCTAATGGATGCCTCTGGATCACCCTTTGTTGAATTTTCCATAATTCTGTTGCCATAGTCCAAAGAAAATGATTTTATAGAACGTGGGCTCTGCTGAGTTTGAGCAAAGGCCTAAGGCTAAGGCACTAGAGAGTTTGAATCTTAGCTATATTCCTTATTGTGTGGGAGCCCTGGGCAGGTCATTTACTCCTCACATTTCACCCAACTTCCTGCCTCACAGTGAGATAAGGAATACATAAGGCCAAGCATGGTCTGCTGTGTGGTATTCTCTACAAAGGACTTGTCCTGCTTCCTTCCTGTGTCTCTGCCAGCATCTAGAAGCACAGACTCCATTGCAGGAGCATTTTGCTTCTTAGATGCAATCCCCATTGCTTCTTAAGAACTGATCTAGGTCTTGTCATTCACCTGCAGCTTAGATAGTTAAATGTCTGTGTAAGGGTCAATGATTTGCCGAAGAATAATACTGGACTCAAATAGTGTGTAAATGCAAAGAGTGTTTTATTCTGCAGAAGCCCAGCATGCTGAGGTCTCCTATTACCAGAAAAGAGAGAGACACCCAAGTAAGCTTGCAGGGAATTCCGGGGTAGGTGACCTCTATGTTAATTTGTTAGGTCCATCTCTATGGACCTTCCATTACTGGAGTGTGGGGGCTGGAAACTTGCTGAGGAAGGTCTGGAACGGCTGCTGACCCATTGTCCTGGCCTCAAGCCAGATGTCAGAGCAGCCTCTGAGGTCTGGACTTATGTGGAATTGCCTAGTTCTTCAAAACAGAGATTTAGGCCTAGAATCCTTAACTGCCAATGTGAAGTCTGTCATGGAGTCAGCCGAGCCTTCTCAGCCTGGTCTCTTGAGATGATTTTTCCCAGTTCTCGGGGAAAAGATAAAAACCACCAAGGGAGGAGGGGCAACATGTTCTCTGATAGCTCAACCTTTCCCTGGAATTCTGAGAACTGAGGCCAAATAATATAAAGATTTTGCCTCCCTTCCCTTCAACTGACCATGATAGAAGTACATGTCGTAGCTTCACCTCCACAGGCACGCTGTCTGTCCATACTGCCTTTGGTGCAGAACTCTGAAAGTCTTAGTGTTTGTCAAGGAAACTGTTGTCCCAGGAACATGTATTTTCTAGAAGGCTTGGTAATGTGTCAGAGGAATGGGCCTTTCTCTTGCCTCCTACACCAACGACGTTTTCATGAGCCATGTCTTACCTCCTAAGTGAGTTCTTTAATGCTGAGTCACTGTGGGGACATCCCTCCACTGCTGTTCTCCCCTGGGATGTGGCAAACCTTTTTTTCCTCTCCTGCTTTCTATCTCTTTAAATTCAAATCACTTCTGACCAAGCAGCTGTCATCCCAGGTCCAACCTTAGCTGGCTTTTCACCTGCAGCATCTAAGAAGCATCTTGAAGAAGGCAGGACTAGGTTAGATGGCTTTTTCTTAAGTATGTAAAACTCAGTTTTGTATAACAAATAGTTTCATCTTGCTGGTAGAACCTGGACAGCATGAAACACGTTACATGGTGACAGATGTGACACGGTGTGACTCTTCTAGTCTCTGTCTGCCTTTTTATAAAGCCATCAGGATTCAGATATGGAGGATCCACCCTGATGGACTTCTTGGATCTTAATTGCCCTAACTGCATACCTATGTAAGACTCAGGGAGCCTTAGCTTACCATAGGGGCATCCCCTGAGTGAATCACATGGAGCTGGGATCAATGCAAAAAGCAAGAGAAATTTATTGTTCCAGTGTACTGGGGTCGTCCCAGACCTGAAGGAGAGGCAGCGACCCCCAGTACCCATTTGGCAAGTTTTTTTTATGGTTTCCAGGGGCAGAATAGAGCATCAGCAACTAGGAATGTTTGGAGGAAGGAAAGGGAATGGAGAAATGATGTATTTATTATATTATCTCAATATTAATAGTAATAACAATTAATTTGATAAAAATTTGTCATTGAGTTTTGGAAATGTGGGATGGTAGACAGAAATCTAAAGATGGCTACTAATATGCTCACTGGTGTGCCCCCCTGTAATATCAGACAGCTCCAATAATACTTGTGCATGCCTACATTACGTAGCTCTTGTGAGGAGGTTATTGCTAAAAAGACTTGCAGATGCATTTGAAGCAGAGAGCTAGTTGAATGAGTCAAAAAAAGTTTGGAGAGTAGGAGGGCTCTCTCCGTATGAGCCCTTATAAATCTGAGTCTGGAGCATGGCTGGATAGTTAATCTTGATTTCAACTTAACAGGGTCTTGAATCACCTAAAAGATAAACATCTGAGCATTTCTGTGACGAAGCTTATTGACTGGGGTGAGGTGGGAAGGATGACCCTGATTATGGGTAGCATCACTTCATAGGCTGGGGTCCCAGAATCGACTTAAAGGAGAGGGTGAGCTAATTGCTATGGTCATACTTCTGCCACCATGACTTTCTGTCATGGACTACATGCCTACTTATAAGTCAGAATAGGCCCTTTACATTGCTTTTATGTCAGTGATTTTAGCACAGGAAGAAAAGTAAGCAATACAAATGTCACCATAGAGAAAGCCAGGTAAGAGGGGTTTGATTGGGGACACCCACACAGAACATATCCCAGATGTCTCCTTGGTTCTTAGAAAGGCTCCAGCGAGCAAGAACTTGGGAGCTGCAGTTCTACAATTCTGGGACACCGAATTTCGTCCTCAATTGTACAAGTTCAAAACATCTGAGCTCCAGGAGTGACACAGCACAGGTGCAAATGTCATAGCTGTCATATGAGGCCTTTAGAAGAGAACTCCAGGTGTGTGTGTCTGGGCTTCTAACCTTCAAGAAGCCAGGCAATAATAAGTGTGCACTGCTGTGAGCCTTTTATCAGGAAGAATCCAGTACACCATACTAGTTTGCTGGTTGCTCTTTATTCTCAGTCTGCTTTCTGATCACTTCAGATATTCGAACATTTTCCTTTTATGAAAACAGTAGAACAGAAAATATGCTTTTATAAGTATTGTTTGTTTTAGGGGTATTGCGGGATTTGGTTTTTGGTTTTGCTTTGTTGCCTTTAACAAAAACATCCTTAGTTTGGCAGGAAAAACAAAAGCTAATAAATCTATGTCAGCTCTCTCCTCTACTCTACCACCATGTAGGGTTTGTTTAGAAGTTTAGTCAGCATGAAAATTTCCAAGTCTAGAAATTACAAGTTAAAAATGGTCCCTTTCCCCTTGTATATAGTTTAACCCTATCTGGACCTCCAAAGGCAGGGCCTTCCAGAGTTTCAAAGTGATTCCTGTCCTTAGAATGTCTGGCCTTTGAAGACATCTAATTAACAAGTCTTTTTGTAAAAATAAGTTTATTCATTTACATTCCAATGTTGGCCCCTTCCTGGTCCTCCCTCCCAGAGTTCTTCAGCCCGTCCCTCTTCCCCTTCGCCTCTGAGATGGTGCTCCCTGATTACTCAGAGACATATCCCACATCTCAGTGAACCACCAGACCCTTAGCAACCTAGAAGTCTTCTTTAAGCTTTCTTAGCTCTGTCATACCTTGTCCAGCCCCTGCTGCTGCCCCCTGCAGTCCACAGGTGATTCCCCTCACCTTTCCCAGTGGGAACATCTATTAAGTTTCAATTCATGCAAGGCCTGTTTGAGAATGAACTTTTCCATTTATGGGGCAGCGCTTGGCACTTGGCCTCCAAGATCCCACCAAGAACCACCTCACCTTAGCCATGCCAGCCCTCTCTTGGCAAACATTGAGTGCTTTAACTGAGGTAGGCACTCTTCAAATTGTCTCACAGGATGTTACTAACATCCTGATGAGATGGATAATGCCATTATTTTAAAAAACATAGAAAGAAGGCTTACTATGACCACCCCAGGATGCTTTAGCTAATAAGCTAGCTTACAGCCTGGGGAGGTTTTAATCCAAAGCTATAATATGAAAGCTATAACCTCCACACTGTCCTGGGTCCCCCACAGTATTGTACCCATTTTCTTTAAAGAAAATTTTATTCCATTCTGTGTCTAGTTGTCCATGTCTGTCTCCATCATGTATCTGTGAACTTCACTGAGGTAGGGACCCACTTCAACATACCAGGGCACATAACCGCTGTGACTTGCACAATATTGAGCACATATGAAGTTAATAAATTAAGGCTCAGAAGTGGTTGACACTAGTTGAGATTTTAGAGAACACACACTTGATTCCCAGCACCCACATGGTGCCTACCACCCTTCTGTAAATCCCATTCCAGAAAATCAGTGGTCTGACCCAGGCTCCAAAGACATGGCATGTACATGGGACACACACATACATGCAGGCCAAACTCATACACATAAAATAAAAGCAAATCCTTCAAGAGAGAAAGAGATTTGACACCGGAAATGGGAGTTGAAGAACGTGGAGATGTAAGGGAGATGTTTATGTACTCAAGAGTAAAGTTTGTTCAGTAAGTTTAGGAGCGGCCTTGCTGAGAGTCTTGCACTTCAACTTTTGGTTCCATTGAAAGGAAAGGTAAAATGGCAAGGATAAAAATCCTACAGAGAGAAAGAAATGAGGTAGTTAAGGAAGTGAGTGTGAATCTCGTAAAAAAAAGGTGTATTGTGTACATGTGCGTGTGTGTGTTGTGTACCTGCATGTGGCATATGTGCATGTGTACATAGTAATTGATGAGTGTGTGCAGGTGTGCAGGTACAATTGCCCTTGTGGATATGTGTGAAGACAGGAGGCTGATATGTTTCCATCAGGTGTTTCTCCACATTATTTCTTGAGGCAAGGGCATGGTCTTTCACTGTATCTAAATCTGTTCATTTCAGCTAGACTTGGGGACCCTCCTATTACCGTAGGCCAGTTCTGAGTTTACACCTGTGTATCACACCTAGCTTTTTATATGGGTACTGGGGATCTGAACTTAGATCCTTACAAATGCACAGCAAGAGCTTTATCCACTGAGTCCCCAAGGGTTTATTGAGCACTGATGTTTATCCTGTGTATTTAATACATAATTAAATGAAGTTGGCTTTGTGCCACACTAGAGTGTCTAAGGCAAGGCTTTAAAGACTGTACTTTTGAAGCTCATGTTTACAAATATTCCACCTTATCCTGATTCATAACAGATGCAGAGGAGTACATGACATGTCCTTTGAAGCAGAAGGTGATAGAATGACATTTTAGATTGGGTTTTGAAACACAAATGTCTATCTCTCAAGGATGGTATTGTATTGGAGACCTGTGCCAAGTGACATCTACATGCCCATTCTAGTATTACTGTCAAGTATACAATTTGAAATTCCAAAATCACATCACTTCTTAATAAAATTAAAAATGTGCCATTCTCTTAACTCTTCTCTTTCCACTTCCCTGAATGAGTGTCTCCATGCATTTTACAAGCATTTTATAGTAAGAACAAAGTGATGTGTTCATTCTGTATTCTATGGATTAAAACATAGAAACCTCACAACTGGAGCAACACAAGGAATCCCACCTCCCTCCTCAGTTTACTGGGCATTGGCTCACACTGGGTTTTATCTGTTGGTCATATCTTTTGTTGTGCCAGCCTTGTTCCTCTACTTCTCTTTTAGTTCTTTTCACATTCCTAAAACATGCTTTAGTTGGGATATATAGAATGTGTCCCACTGGTGATGCTAATTTGAGAGGCGATACAAACTTCACTATGTGGCTTGGTGGTGGTAATGGTGTGTGTGTGTGTGTGTGTGTGTGTGTGTGTGTGTGTGTCTTTGCGCACACATGTGCACGCACACATTATACCTCATCTATGGGCAGTTCCTTTTTCTGTGTCCTGGCTGCCCTGGAGTGAAGTTGGGTAACATTCTTCCTACCACATCCCGCTGTATCTTGGAAAGAAGATGAGCTTATTGAGGTACAACGTAGGACCAGAATCACTACTGGCAAAGAGTGAATCTAGTTAAGCTCCTGGGGTTCTCTAAGTCTGTTTCACGTCTACAAAATAGAGCTAATGGCCGCTATGCTTCTGCTGTGTTGAGGCTCTGTGATTGGAGAGTTTCTCCTCAAAGGAAATGAGACTTAGAGTCTATTGGCTATGGAAGAAGAAATCATAGCATGAAGAAGGACAAAGAAGAAAGAAGAAAAAAGAAAGAGGAGGAGGAGGAGGAGGAGGAGGAGGAGGAGGAGGAGGAGGAGGAGGAGGAGGGGGAGGAGGAGGAGGAGGAGGAGGAGGAAAGAGGAGGAAAGAGCCACCACCACCACCAACAACGTAGGAATAAAATCAAATCACCTTTATCCTTTACAAAGAATCAGACTTGCCTTTGACTCTGAGTGCACCCTTAAGCCACACTTACTTTCTTTACTTTACCTGACTACATGACATAAGCAGCCTTGTGGTCATGGCTTTGATGCTCCCCACATGCCTTAGCCTATGCCAAGCCCCCTTTCTTCCTCTCTTTCTAAATCTTTCTCCAGAGAGGCATCATTATAATCCTGTAGCCCTTGTTGTTTGAAGATGCCCCTCATTGTTTCTATAGTATTTTATACTGTGGACTTCATCTGTTCTGAATTAACTGTGGTTGTTCTTTATAAATGAGGGCTTCGTCCCAGTTTTTGTGCAAGATAACATGCTGCTTTCAAATCCCCATGCTTCTGACTGTCATGAAGCCTAAGCCATTCCTTACTTTCATTTGTTGATTCCCCAGTAGTACCAGCCTTCCTGGTACTGGTAGCCCCCTAACTCCCATCCCCTTTTTTCTTTATTTCACTTGCTTTATACAAATTCAGTTTATTGCATCCCTACTAAGTCACAGGATGATTTTGAGCTTGGGTTTCCTTGTCAGTAATAGGAATAATCATTGGCACCACCACCATCATCTCCTCTTCCTCCTCTTCTTTCTCTTCCTCCTTTTCCTCCTTCTTCTTCCCCACCACCTACATTCTACATCCAAGAGTCACTGGAAATGTTAAACAAAATAACATATAGGTAGTCCTATATCTTTGTGTACTGAGTAGTTGGTACATGTTAGCTAATATCATACCACTAGAAAACTTTTATTAGATTATCTTTATTGGCACAGTGGCATTGTTCCACTTTAACCCTATCCTTAAGCTCTTTTCCACCTTCCCCCTTTCTTCTCTCCTTATTCCTGGACAATGATAAGGCAGTCTTACTATTGCACTGTCGTGAAGACGTAAGAAGAGTCATCCAGGAGTCCTCCCAGGAGTATAGGGCTCTACATATTTACATCTGGGTATGAATTCTGCCCTCAAGGAGTTGGATAATTTTGTCCAAGCTTCTGAATCTCTGTCTGTGAGATTCATTTGCCCTCTCTGAAAAATGAAAATAGCTATTATATCTATTATATAGAACAGGTATAGGAATCAAAAATATTAATTTCTAGCATTGGGTCTAGCATAAAATTCCTGAGTGAAGAATTGATATCATAGTTTTAACTTGGAGAAGACATTTCTAAAAACTGTGATGAGCAGCTAAGTTCATCAACAGTTGAGCCTCAATCTTCTCTAAAAGCTCTCATTACTACCTTTCTTCCTAGGAGTCCCTGTTGTGGATAAGTGACCTTGTGGCAGTACCCAATCCTCCTCTCTCCTCACCACTTCTTTACCTCTGGTTCTTCTCGGACCAGATCAGTGTGTCCAGATTGCTGGATCTATACTTTACTAAGCTGTATTGCAGAAGGACTTCCTTCTGCATTGAATTTATAAACAAATCATCTGGAACATAGATTTCCTCATACATATGACTTTAAGAAAGCATATTAATTCAGCTTACATTTCACCCTTGGGTGATTTCTTTTGCTGTCCTGTTTCCTCTACAATACCAAGATATCAAGAGTTAATAAACTCTTTTGTTGCTACTATTTCTTAGCAGTTTTTTGTAGTGTGTGTGTGTGTGTGTGTGTGTGTGTGTGTGTGTGTATGTACATGTGCATCCTCTAAATGTGTTTGTGTAGGTACATATGAATGAGAAGACCATGGACTGATGGCAAATATCTTCTGGTGCCCTCCACTTTATGTATTGAGAAAGGGTCTTTCAGTTGAGCTTAGAGTCCACTGGCTTGTCTAGTCTAGCTGGCCAGCTTGCTTTGTGGGCCTCTTATCTCAGCATCTGGAGGACTGTGAATATAAGAAGGTTACCAAGCCCATCCAGCATTCATGTAAGTGCTAGGAATGAGAAACCCTCCCTTGTGCTAGTGGCATGAGGGCTTTACACATGAAGCCATCTTCTCAGCCTTTAGGAATTAAACTTTCTTTTAAATTAGCATAAAGAGTATTAAGTTTCATTAAAGCATTTTCAAATACAATTGGCTGCTTCTCCCTCCCTCTCTTTTCCCTACCACTATTGTGCCCACTATGCATACACTCAGTTTTTTACTGGTACACTTTTAGGTGGATTCTGAAAAGTATGCAGCTCATAGTCCATTTGACCATTAAGTTACATCATCTATTTCTTGTCTACTGTAAAGCATAGACCTGCCTTCTCAGTGAGTTTTCATATGCTCTGCAGAAATTAGCTCATGTCTCATTCTCTTTCCACCTGTCTTATAAACTGTAAAAGTTGAAGAGTTTCCTGTTTGAGGTAAGTGACAACAGGACTTTGATTGAGTGGTAGGGATTTGAAAACAAACTGGTTTCCAAATCCTTGTTGAGAGATATTATGCCCCAAGGCACACAGAAAGCAGCCAGTAACAACTTTGTACATAAGAAAGGACAGGGTTTTTGGAATGCAGACATGCCTGTGCTCAGATCCAAGTTGGGCCTGGTGTACAGTTTGAGTACTTTAGCATGTCAGTTAACGTTTTAGAATCTTTGTTGGCCATTTCATGAAGGAGAAGCAGCTTTCTAAGTGTTCTTGTAATTGTAGAGGTGATACATGTAGCACTCCCAACATGGGTATTGCCTCAAAATGTCATGCAATGTTTTTATTATTCACTTTCTGAAAGGGTTTGAATGTCTCCAACCATGCACCCAAAAATGCTATAAAAGTAATTTTGTAAGTACCCCCAAAACTTTTCCAATAATTTCTTGCCTGTAGCCAATCCCACAGTGAAGTATTTTGCTACGCTTCTGAAACAGGAAGGAAATGTGATAAAATATCTGTGTGAGTTAGGGCTGTTTTTATCTCATACTTGACAGCCAGACAGAAAACCCTGAAAATTATCTCTTTTCCTTTACCTGCAGTTACCTTTACCTGGAGTTAAGCAATTTTTATGTTCCCTAAAGAGAAAAATTAATAAGGCACATGGGATAGTTTTTAGTTGTGCATTCAAGAGTAGACCTAGATAAAATGCTTGTTCCACCTTTGTATTTGATGATTGTGTGTTTAAACTGACATAGGAGCCTGTGCATTTTAATGATAGAGCATTCACTTAGCATATACAAGGATCTTGGTTCAGTCTCCAACTCTCTCTCTCTCTCTCTCTCTCTCTCCCTCCCTCCCTCCCTCTCTCTCCCTTCCTTCCTTTCCCCTTCCTTCCATTTTCTCCCTCCCTCTCATTTCTCTCTCTCCTTCCCTTCCTTAGTGCCTCCCTCACAAGCTAAATAAGGAATAGTTAGTTTGAATGGGAATGAGGTAGTACCTCTATTGGCCTCCTGCTGCCTGGGTGAGAGCCATCAGCACTGTAGCCTTCAGTATCATTATTTCTGCTCAGAATAATTAGCATGGCCTTTAGCTGACAAAACTTCCAAATTAGCTTGTACATATAAAAGTGCTTTAAAAGTTGCAGTTCTGTGTCTTGTGAATACAAATAATAAACTGGGTCTTTATCTATCCATGGTGACAAATTGGCAAATAAATAATGATACAAATGGTCAGTAAGGGCAGATCATTTTATGCTTCCAGACCAAATTAATTTGAACTGTAAGGATTTCTATGAATTGGGTTTTATTTGTTTGCCTTTTACTAGTGAGCAAAGAGGAATCCGGAAAATCCAAGTGGCTTTGACCACAGTATCTCTTGTTACAGCAGTTCCGTATTCAGATATGAGTAGCCCATCAACTCAGTGGTCATACAGAGAAGTCATCCCATTATTAATTCTTTAAAGTGGCAAGTATTTATTAATTACCTCTTATGTGTCAGGTGGTGCCATCATGATGGGTAGCAGAGTGCCACAGGAAGGTTTGACTCTTGTCCTTGTGTTTATAACTCAGTATGTTAAATTCACTGGTGACGAGATGCGCATAGATGCAAATTAATGCAGCAATCAGAGTACACTTAGCAAGGCCTGAAATGTAGATCAATAGTAAAGCAGTCTGTCAGAATCAGGAGTTGAAATAAGGCCCTTCAGAAAGGAATGACATGGATGGTAGGACCCTTACCATGAGAAGGTGACTGAGAACCTCCTTGACACTTACATAGATATTATATAGGACATAGAGTCTAGAAGAGATTAAGCCAAGATGTTGCTTCAGATGATGAGGTCACCTTGCATTTCAAATCTTGAAAGTAAATGGCATATCCTATGGAGAAGGCATGAGAAGACATGTCTCATAGCTGAATCCTTGAACTTCTTATTCCAACTGCCCAGTTATAACAGTAGCCTTCACCTCACTCACCACTGAGTCTTCTAAGTATATACAGCAAAATATACAGCAAGCTTTGTCTTTCCTAGTCTCACACTCACACACAATGGGTTGGTTGGTTTGTTTCTCTCTCTCTCTCTCTCTGTCTCTCTCTCTTTAGATATTTTCTTTATATACATTTCAAATGCTATCCTGAAAGTTCCCTATACCTTCACCCTCCCCCCTGCCCTACTTCCCTACCCACCTACTCCCACTTCTTGGTCCTGGCATTCTCCTGTACTGGAGCATATAAAGTTCGCAATACCAAGGGGCCTCTCTTCCCAGTCATGGCCGAATAGGCCATCTTCTGCTACATATGTAGCTAGAGACACGAGCTCTGGGGGGTACTGATTAGTTCATATTGTTGTTCCACCTATAGGGTTGCAGACCCCTTCAGCTCCTTAGGTACCTTCTCTAGCTTCTGCATTGGGGGCCCTGTGTTCCATCTTATAGATGACTGTGAGCATCCATTTCTGTATTTGCCAGGCACTGGCATAGCCTCATACGAGACAGCTATAACAGGCTCCCTTCAGCAAAATCTTGCTGGCATATGCAATAGTGTCTGGGTTTGGTGGCTGATTATGGGATGGATCCCTGGGTGGTGTAGTCTCTGGATAGTCCATCCTTTCATCTTAGCTCCAAACTTTGTCTCTGTAACTCCTTTCATGGGTATTTTGTTCCCTATTCTAAGGAGGAATGAAGTATCCACCCGTTGGTCTTCCCTCTTCTTGATTTTCTTGTGTTTTGCAAATTGTATATTGAGTATTCTATGTTTCTGAGCTAATATCCACTTATCAGTGGGTGCATATCTAATGACTTCTTTTGTGATTGGGTTACCTCACTAAGGATGATATCGTCCAGATACATCAATTTGCCCAAGAATTTCATAAATTCATTGTTTTTAATAGCTGAGTAGTTACTCCATTGTGTAAATGTACCACATTTTCTGTATCCATTCTTCTGTTGAGGGACATCTGGATTCTTTCCAGCTTCTGGCTATTATAAATAAGGCTGCTATGAACATAGTGGAGCATGTGTCCTTATTACCAGTTGGAACTTCTTCTGGGTATATGCCCAGAAGAGGTATTGCTGGGTCTTCTGGTAGTATTATGTCCAATTTTCTGAGGAACCTCCAGATTGACTTCCAGAGTGGTTGTACAAGCTTGCAATCACACCAGCAATGGAGGCGTGTTCCTCTTTCTCCACATCCTTGCCAGCAAGAAAATCCTTCTAAAAGAAGACAGCCGTTAGCTGGGCGTGGTGGCGCATGCCTTTAATCTCAGCACCTGGGAGGCAGAGGCAGGCGGATTTCTGAGTTCAAGGCCAGCCTGGTCTACAGAGTGAGTTCCAAGACAGCCAGGGATATACAGAGAAACCCTGTCTCAAAAAAAAAAAAAAAAAAAAAAAAGACATCATAACAGGAAGCAACAATTACATTTCTTTAATTTCTCTTAATATCAATGGACTCAATTCACCAATAAAAAGACATAGACTAATAGACTGGCTATACAAACAGGACCCAACATTTTGTTGCTTACAGGAAACCCACCTCAGGGAAAAGGACAGATACTACCTCAGAGTGAAAGGCTGGAAAACAATTTTTCCAAGCAAATGGTCCAAAGAAACAAGCTGGAGTAGCCATTCTAATATCGAATTGAATTGACTTCCAACCCAAAGTTATCAAAAAAGACAAGGAGGGGCACTTCATATTCATCCAAGGTAAAATCTACCAAGATGAACTCTCAATCCTGAATATCTATGCTCCAAATACAAGAGCAGCCACATTCATTAAAGACACTTTAGTAAAGCTCAAAGCACACATTGCATCTCACACAATAATAGTGCGAGACTTCAACACCCCACTCTCACCAATGGACAGATCCTGGAAACAGAAACTAAACAGAGACACATGGACACTAACAGACGTTATGAAACAAATGGATTTAATAGATATCTACAGAATGGGTTTCTAATAGTGTAGGCTCCTCATTGGACTGAGGTTGGAACACTGAGGAAAGGAGGCCTTTTTTATAGAAACAAGTGTCTTTGCAAAGCGCTCAGCTGTTAAATTAATGCTAGGCTTTGGTAATGGAACCCCACAGATTGCCTTCTTCCCAATGGTGCTATGCACCCAGAAAACCAATTCATTCAAACTTAGGTTAGTGTAAGATTTTGAAGCTTTCAAAAAGAGTGGATTTTGAGCTTTGCAATTCATTTCTTCAAAGTATATAATGTGTCTTGGGAATCCCTTTCTAAAAGATGTCAAGTAATAGGCAGTACTTTCTTCCTGTTTCTTGTATATCTCTGTGAAGCTCTATATTTAAAGGCCTATTAATTTCTGTTTATTGAAATTTATAAGTTTAACTTAGGAAAAATAATTTGAAATCCCCATTGATCAGATTTGCATTAACTTACACCTTTTCTGTGAAATTCAGTTAATAGGATTCTTTTGATCAGAGTAAGATAGAGGCAGGACTACCTGATATAACATTGACAGTGGGTGAAGGTTGTGAAAGAGGCTGGCACATTTCTGTCAAGGGCCAAGCAGTGAGTGTTTGGGGCCTTGAAGACCATATGGTCTCATCTCTGCTAGCATGGCATGGGAACAGCTACAGACAATAGGTAAGCTGTAATTATGACTGCAATGCAGGGATGCTCTGAGGAGAAACTTTCTGAGAAGTGGACCATTGGCTGACAGGATGGCATTTTTAGACCCTGCTATATGTGCCGTAAATAAATAAAGGGTGTGAAATAATTGGCCACTTAGCTATTATTTTGAAAGGTGTGTGCCAAATTGCTTAATCTCGATGATGCTTGAAGAATAGCCTAGTGGAGTAATGTCAGTAGCATCTGCTATGTCATAACAAACAATGATTGTGTTATAAGCAGCAAAACCAGGAAATGCTTAATGGGACAATCAGATTTTGTACCCATTGTGGTTTACATAAATAATAAATAATAAGTCTTAGCTCTATTTGGACTCTGTTCTAGGGCAGTTGCTGGTATTTTATGCTTTGGAGGCAGTACACAAATATGGGGAAAGAAAGAAAGAAAG
Source organism: Mus musculus (assembly GCF_000001635.26). Lineage (NCBI taxonomy): Eukaryota > Metazoa > Chordata > Mammalia > Rodentia > Muridae > Mus > Mus musculus. The sequence continues at coordinate 47,279,547 of NC_000077.6, read as the reverse complement.
AAAGAAAGAAAGAAAGAAAGAAAGAAAGGAAGGAAGAAAGAAAGGAAGGAAGGAAGAAAGAAAGAGAGAGAGAGAGGGGGAGGAAGGAAGGAAGGAAGGAAGGAAGGAAGGAAAGAAAGAAAGAAAGAAAAGAAAGAAAAAAGGAAGAAAGAGAAGAAGGAAGAAAGAATTCTCAAAATCTCAGGTCTTTCAGATTTTATGTACCATTGAACTATAGCGCCCCCCTTCCAAGTAATTATATTTACACAGGAGCAGAGAGTTAAATAACATCAATTATGGGCATGTTTAATCTCTGAGGTTTTCTAGATAACCAAATATCTGTTTTTAGTTTTACTACCATTTTCATTCTGGAAGGGAGGTCTTAATGCAGAGCTTCAAGGAATGCAAAGTCTTAAATATGATGATGTCTCCACAGCCTTATGTTTCTGGAATCAGAACTCTCACACGGCACTGCCCTGCATCCTAAAACTACTTTAGGTTCTACTCTAGCACAGGGTATTCCTAAGTACCACTGAAAGATGAAAGCAGTTTATCTCAAGCTCCCTGATGCAGGGCTCTCACTTTTGCCTTGTAAGGAGAGAAAGAAGCATTCAACCTCCTTCTCTCTATCACACGATGGCACAGGGAAAAAGGCAGCTTCATCAGAAACTGAATCCTGCCAGACTTTAACCTTGAGTTTACCAGCAACAGAGAGGAACAGGTGATGTCTCCTGTTTCAACCCCACAGGGAGTGCGGCATTTCATTATAGCAGGCCAAGTAATGAAGACAACAGCCAAGGCATTCACAAATACTTGTGAAAATATCTCACAAGTCTAAAGTAAAGACTTCTGTACACACATATACACAAGAGCAAGCAAGAGAGACAGAGGGAGAGACTCAAAGGCATGAAAAGACAGACAGACACAGACATAGGGGAGTAGGGGCAGTTCTGTTTGAGACTTAAAAGGGCCAATACACGTGGAAAGAAGAATCAAAGAAGATAATGGAGGAGAGAAATTATACCTTGTATAGAAGTAACAAGCTGTCAACAGGGTATTACACCTTTTTATCACAACACTCAGGGGGTAGAGTCAGGCAGATCTCTGAGTTTGAGGCCAGTCTGGTCTACAGAGCACAAGACTGTTCCAAGACAGTTAGGGGTGCAGGGAGAAACTCTCTCAAAATAAGCAATCAACAAAACAAAAGTAACAAACTATCAAAAATTAAAATATATTAGGTAAACTTAAAGTAAGTAAGACATTTATTTCAATTTCCCTGTTAGATGTACCTGTAGAAATTTGTCCAGAGTCTTTGTCTAGTGATTTGCATTATCAAGTGTTCACAACTCTTTTCTGATGACAAGAGAGGTGCGCCCTTTCCTTGCCGCTCAGGATATCATCTACAGCATTGAAATAAGAATGAAAATAAACACTGGGTTTTTGGAACAAGAGAAGTAGAGACCCTGAGGATTTTCCTTGGACAATGAGATGGAGTTATCCAATGAAAACCCTTGGCTAGCATCCATGCACTAGGAGTGTGTGAAGTGTCAAAGAAACATCTTCCGAGATAGGTTTTCCTTCTGAAGACAGCTTGTAACACTGTCCCCACCTGCCGATTCTTACACTTCCCACCACTGGGACGTGGTTCTTTTTCTTGTGAAGAAAATCTAAGAGCATGGCATAAAACTGAAACTGCATTGGACTTAGGAGTTTTCCTGCATTTTAGTAATAATGTAGAAAAAACCAAAGACACTATACCTGGGCAAGTAACTTTTTAAAAACTCATTTAAATTGTTTAAAAGTTTCAAGGAGACACAAAGCCTCTACTGGCAAGGTTGTGCTGAAACTAATGCAGTCAGAGATTGCAGACAGTGGCCCAACTTTTCTCCACATTTTGAGAAGCAGTGTACAGTACGGGCTCTCAAGATCCTCCCAAAGCTAAGAGCATCTAACAGGTGAATCTCCTATAAGCTTCCTTCCCCGGACAGGAAAGGACAGTGATAGGATGCAGATCCCTAGATGGTGCAGGCATTTAATGATTTGTCACAGCATAAAAGCACAGAACTTGGATTATCATGAAAACCTTGCAAAATGGTCATAAATATATAGGTAAATTTAGATACTGAAGCCCTGTATTCCTCTGCTAGACCATTCACCCAAATGGCTAAAATGGGAACATTTGCATGTTTTGTGTTGTTTATAAGGGAATTCATCATAACTATATATTTTTAAAAAGTAGAATATGGACTGCTTGAAAATCAGAAAATGACACAATCCTTCTAGTGAGCCTAATGAACCCTTGGGCCTGGATAAACCACATATATATTTTCGCATCTATAAATTCCTTTGGCAATACAAGGTCTATTTCTGCTGAAATTAGAGGCTTTTTTTTTTCCAGTTTGGATAATGTTAGAGGCAGTAGTTATCTGTGTTTAGCTGATACTCACAATCCAATAGAAGTAGGTTTGGAGGTAGAAATGTCAGCAGGTGGAAGAAATGTGGGGCCATGTTCTAGAAAGCAGCCCATTCAATAAGTAAAAGTTTAGTTTCTTCTGTTGTCACTAAAATAAGCTCTCTCTTAGTTGGACCACTGTTTACCCTTCTTCCCTTTTCTCTTCCACCCGGATGATGACATTCTCACTACTACTGCCTCAAGTGGAGGAAAGGATTTGAGCCTCGCACCTCGCCCTTAGCCAGATCCTCATTTGAATCATAAAAGCAGAACCAGGGCACAGGGCACTTTGGATTAGCGATTCACTCTGAACAGCAATCCTGTCCTCCAGGGTCCTGTCTCAGTGCAGTGACATACAGCTTAGAGCTTCACCATGTGGGAAGGAAGGCACAGTGTGTGCATGCTAACTGAGCTAGTGCTGGTCTAGAGCTCAGTCATCCATTCATGAGGTATGCTTTTCACACTCACCCTCTCTCATGAACAGTTCATAAACAGACAGGCATTTCTAGCCTTTCCCTACAAAGAAGCATACACTGCATCAGCAAAAGAGTCAGGTAACTCCTATCTCCCTAAGAAGCTCTGAAGACTGTAGGAGACCGTCAGCTCATAGAGCTTAGAACTGTAGAAAGAGACATTTAATTCAAGAGGGAGGAAGAAAGCAGAACACCTATATAGCAAGAGCGAGTCCCCGTGGGACTGCGATGGGGCTGAATGCCCCTACCTTGGAGTTTCTTGAATGGAAGTACAGTTGGTCAGTCAGGTCCTTTGACAGGTGGCAGGCTCTCAGGTGTGGTTTCTACAACATAGGACTTTCTCTAGAGGAGAAGGGGTATGGAATAGCTATGCTCCCTTACAGTAACCTTGGCCTCTAGCCAGAGCAGAACCAAAGACATGTTGCTCTATGCTATGGGTGAGGCTACTAATGGGACTCAGGGTGTTTCCTGCTTTCAGTCAAGAAAATGCTGTTCACTGGGCCGGGGGGGGGGGTCGGGGGGGCAGTTTCTCTGCATTAAAATTCCTAGGCAGTTTCTAACTTCTTTCTTTAAAAAAACAAACAAACAAACAAACAAAAACCATACAATTTCCTTTTCCTTTTTTCCCTTAAGATTTATTTACACACACATACAGAGAGAGAGAGAGAGAGAGAGAGAGAGAGAGAGAGAGACAGACAGACAGACAGACAGACAGACAGACAGACACAGTAGCTGTCTTTAGATACACCAGAAGAGGGCATAGGATCCCATTACAGATAGTCGTGAGCCGCCATGTTGCTGAGAATTGAATTTAGGACCTGTGGAAGAGCAGTCAGTGCCCTTAATTCCTGAGTCATCTCTTCAGCCCCCAAACTCCTATTCTTAACAAAGTGGTACTGAGAACGATAAAAAAGTTTGAGCACAGGCTCTTCTAAAAGTCACTTTCGTTGGGATAGTACATAAGTTTTTCTCTTTCTCCACCCAATGCTGCATGCACTGGAGTAAACATTTTATGGAAATAAACTCCAATATCCTGAAATCAGTTCTATCTGAATACTTGTGATTTAAATATCATAAGCTGAGTACATGGTAGATTCAATAAATCACATAGGAAGGAAAGACTTAGTTTGGTACCCAGATCCAGTATTAGAAAATTCCAGGACCCACAGTGTAGAGGAACCGTTAGCATCATTTACAAGGTACCACATGGATGCTGGCAGGCATAGCATCTATGGATGTTCTTGGAATGAATTCAAATCAACGGTATGTCTCTGAGGAGCCTTACAGGATGCTATAGTGCAAGGACAGACACTTTCAACAGCCTGCTTGATAGATCTCAGAGATCATGCATTTATTTATGCCCTTCCTAGCAGAGATTGGAAAGAGGAAAAGGAAGATTAGACTTTTGAACCTTCCCTAGGGAACAAGAAATCCAGTCTTCAGAACTTTTATGTAGAAATAGGGCATATTCCCAAATAGAAAGAAGTTACATACAGTATATCCCCAAACCAAAACAACCAAAATGAGTATCTGCTACACCTCCCCACATAAAGAGTTATCTGTAATTGAAGATATATGTGTCACGGTAGGTTTATTTCAAATATAAGTTCCTTCTTTAAGCATTTTCTAAAGTGCTTAGGTTTGCTGCTGGTACATTTGACAGTTCCTTTTATTCTCCCTTTCAGAAGGAAGTTCCTCATTGACTTTTCTTCTTCTATACAAGTTGTTATTGACTTTAGAAACACACAGCAACATAGATGATACAAAGTGAAGGGCAGCTTAATTAACTATATAGTTAAGATGGGCAGCTATGTAGTGTTGGGTATAATGTCCCAACCACCTAAAGAATGCATGCACATGTGTTCCTTCATGATCTAGCCACTGAAAAATTCTATCGGCCTCTGAGTATTTGACACCACAGGCTTCCTTTTCCCACACATGGAACCAAAACAGAAGTTGCAGTCTCCAAGTTTCCCTTAAAGAGCAGGAGATACATAAATCTTAACCAGAGGAGAGAGCAGGAACACCGAGAGAAATATTGCCATCTCAGGTCATGTGTCTTCTGTGGAGATGAAGAACAGACATTCACAGAGTGTTCAGCTCATGAGGAGACATAGGGTTCTTTATCTAGTGGCTGACCTGAGTAACACCTTTGTTTTAGGATCAGATTTATAACTTCTGCCAATTAGTAACACTGTCATTCAGAGTGGACCTAGAGGCTATTCATTGAACAGATAAAACAAGTGACAGTTATTCCTTTGTCACTGGCAACCTGTCAGGAAAAAAAGATGGTGAAATCTTGGCAACTAGTTAGATCTGAAGAAACACAGTTTAGGGTGGGATGTAGAAACTAGAGATTACCTTGTGTAATATATATTTGCTTTTTAAGTGGTTTGCAAATTGTAGAGGGGCTACCTTGGTCCATGAGATTGATCCTTAACTGAACCATTTAAAAATCCTTTCTAGGAACTGAAGAGAAGGCTGAGTGGTTAATACTTGTCGCCCTTGCAGAAGATCTGGTTTTGGTTTTCAGGCCTCCCGTGGTAGCTTGTAGTCTTCTCTAACTCTAGTACCAAAGGATCATATTTCCTCTACTCCCTTCTTGCCTCTGTGGGTATTATTTGTACCATACAGGTAAAGCTATTTATGCATATAAAATAAAAATCACTGTGTCCTTAAAAATATCTTTGCAGACTAATATGTAGGCCCATTCTCATGGTTACATGGCAGAACTCGCATTCTATCTTAAGGGGTAATAACTGCTAAGTTAGTACACATCCATATCCCTGGACACTTCACCCAAGGAATACACTTGCACTGTAATACTGTGCTGACGATTTCTTCTTTGTCCTTGGCTAATATAACTCTAGAGCAGAAACTAGCATAATCTAGCTTTGAGATACTGTTTTGACTCCACACATGTCCTCCTCTACCAAGGACTTGAGGACTGTCTTCCTGCCCTTGTGAATCCTATTTTAACATCCCCATCCTTAGTCCATGGTAAGACAGCAGATATGCATACTTTCATTGTGTCTCTGATTTTACCATGTTTTCTTTTCTTCTCTTTACACCACTCACATCTCCTCTAAACACTCTATCTTTACTTCTGTCAATCTAGAGCACTGTCCGAAGCCTTCTTTATGGTTTGTGTGCAGCCAAATGTTAAATGAATGTGATCAACTAGAGTCATCTGAGAAGAGACACCAAGTAAGGAATTTCCTCAAATAGATTTGTCAGTGGGCATACATGTAAGGGACTATCTGGATTAATCATGGATGCTGGAGGGCCCAGACATTGTGGGTAGCACCATACTTTGGCAGGCAGTTCTGTTCTATATAAGCAAACTTGCTAAGCATGAGCATGGAAGAGAGCTAGCCCATCAGCAGTGTTCCTGCATGGATCCTGCCTCCTGACTTCCCTCAGTGATGGATTGTAATGTGGACGTGAAAGCAAAATAAGGTTTTCTTCCTCCAAGTTGCTTTTGGCTGTTGTGTTTTATCACAGCAACAGGGAGGCAAATCAGAAGACATACCTGCTATGTGGACTTTCTCAGGAAAAAAATGTACCATGTCACAGACACAATAGAACAGTGCCAAAGGGGAACCACATAAGAAACATGCAAATCAGGAGAGAATGTCCCAGTTAACCTGGCCCTTGGGGACTTTTTTCTAAGTGTACACTATTAGTAGCTTAGTAGCATATTGGATGAATCCATAATAGATCAAATAGCTTGTTATTAATTTTGTGTGCATTTCACAGGACTATAAATTTCTTTACCTGATATTTTATGCAATTTGCACAAAAATCCAATTTAACTGGAGCTACATTCTAATTTCAACCTCTACTCTTCCAAAATACTTCTTTGCTTCTTCGCAGCACATTAGGGTAACCCTGTTGAGGATTTTATCCCTGTCATACTCCTGCCTCAGCTTCGTAGAAGGATTTATTTCTGTTCATGGCCATGGCAATTAACTTCAAGCTATAGTTATTATCTTTTAAGTGTCAGTGGCCCAGCCACAAGTAAGAATTACATCGTAACAGTGGTGTTGACAAAACCCTTCCTAATGCTATGATTCTGAAATAGCTATCTGTTGTGCTCTGTACTTTAAAGTGGTTATGCCTGAGTTGTAGTCAACAGATATCTGTGGGTTTTAAGACTGAGAGTAGGGTTTAAGAATCAGCTCAATCGATGCCTGCCAACAAGCACCTGTAATATTTAAATTTCCTGGTGGCTTTCTTTCAAATCAGTTATTTATTTCTCCTAAATCAAATGCTTACTTCAGCAGAGCCTGGGAGATCTCTCTCTCTCTCTCTCTCTCTCTCTCTCTCTCTCTCTTCTCTCTTCTCTCTTCTCTCTTCTCTCTTCTCTCTTCTCTCTCTCTCTTCTCTCTTCTCTCTTCTCTCTCTCTCTCTCTCTCTCTCTCTCTCTCTCTCTCTCTCTGTGCACACACGCACACACATTCCATCCCAAATTGTCTCAATGGGATCCTTTACAGGGAACTGTTATGAAAAAGGCACACAGAAAGTGTGCACAAGGGTGTAAAATGGGAATGGCCTAGTTTCTCTCAAGCCCTTTACACTGTTATGGGGGCAATAACCCAGCCTCAACTGCACAATGTGTTCAGGGATTTTCTACTAAATGAATTTTGGTAAAGCATCATAGCCATTGGGCTGCAGATCTTTTGAGTCGTAAGGAAAACAGCAACTCAGACAGCATGGATTTACATCCTGACTCCATATCTGGAAGCTCTATCTCTTTGGGTAACTTTTAGCTCTCAGATTGGTGCTAGACTCTGCATCCAATGAGAACCCTATTGTCAGTTTTATAAGCCTTCTTTATTAACACCTAATATTTATTGACCTTCTAATGTGTACCTGATACTAATTAAGTCCTTGGAGGTGTACAAATGAAACCATCAAACTTCAATCTATGTTTTTCTTCTTAGGCAGCTCATCCTCTAACAAGGAGTAACACTCATGAATGTAATTGTTATAGCTTAGATGCTGGGCCAGCCAACTACCCTTTGAGGTATAAGTGAAAGAATCTAACACTTCTTGTTACACTTGCATCAAACACTTCTTTTTGTTACTTCTGGTTCTCAATTACTTCTTTTCCTAAATTCATGCTCTTTAAAGATCTTCTTTCAATCAACTGATATGTCCAGTATAGAATAGAGTCATATCTCAAGACTCATAGAAGATTACAAGAAGACTATAGATTTAGAACATGTGACTTTGAGACCGTAGATATAGATCATATTACAGATAAATTAAAAATATTGTTGTTATTATTAATAGTTGATGGTTTGAGATACCATCTCTTGTATATCCTCAACTGTCCCAGGACTCACTACATAGACCAGGATTTCCCAAGTGTTCAGGGATCCTCTAGGTCAGCAAGAAGGAAACAGAGAAAGGAATGAGTAGCTTAGGATGGTGCAGGCTTTTATTTAGCACGTAGAGTAGTAGGTGGCAGATCACAATAAGAATCTAAGCATAACTTGCTTACAAACCTGGGTAATTATGGGACAGGAATTCAGCAGGACTGGGAAAAGAAGTTGAAAAGTTTCCTTTTCTGACGCACAGTTGATCATTACTAGGGATAACTTGTGAATAGACATTTAAAGTATGTGAAATGGACAGTAAACATCTTTCTGAGGGGCCCCTAGAGCACAACAGTCAAGAATCAAGAGAAGTACATGACGTTACTTCTAGGAACCAAATCACCATGGTCATTTGAATTGTCACATTCAGTGAAACTAGAAAGCTTTATAAAATGGTATGGGCCTGGCTAGTAAAAATAATTGAAAAAAAAAAAACATTAGAAAAAGGTACTTTGACTGTTAAAAGCCTTGAGGATGCCAGCCCCAGGTATCTCATAGTTCATTTGCAATACATCAATGCCCCCCAAACAAAGAAATCAGAAAATTATTCTGATCTTAAATATTTTAGATAAAGGATATTCATATACACAACACAACATAACACACACATGACATGTGTACAGTCTATTTAGAGGCATACTGAAAATTGTAACTATATTGACACATTTTCCCATTTTGATGTATTGTTCTTGATGCTTGGTCCTCCGAAGGATTAGATTACCCCTCTGTTGTTCTGCTGCCTCCACTGCCTTCTTCACAAACAGGGAATGACGTTGTCAAGCTTAGTTCTGCAGAAGTTTCCCTGCAATAAAGGAATTCAGCTTCGCTTGGGACTCTATTCTCACTGCACCATCCTCCTCAGGGTCACCCAAGAGCTTCTCAAGTGGAGATGACACACAAAGAGCTCCTCTTGAGAGGCAGGGAGCAGAGGACAGCAAGGACAGACAGGTCACATCTCAAGAGCTGTAGAATCTGCATTGCAAAGTGGTCCTTAAGCAAACAAGAGCCCTTAGTCAGGAGTGCTGAGTCTCTTGGTGGGAAGCTGAAGAGTCCCAGTTTCAAAAATCCATAGCTGCTACTTACAAAGGACTGGGCAAATGCCCCCTCCCCTTAGCCTTCTTGCCTGTTGGAAAGATTTCTGATTAAGCTGCAGTTTAAGGATAAGTCCTAACACCCAATCAGCCAGTCTTTAACAGGCCCAGCACTAGGGATAACCATGAAATGACGGCGTGTGCCCTCCGGAAATTACAGAGATAAGTGCAGTCTCCTATTATGCAGGGTCCCTCAGTCCCCAAGTCCTCTGGGAAATGGACACCATCCACCCACCGGCTCAAACTGTTTCATCAGCACTTTACTAATGTGGTTTGCGAGGAAGGTCAGAGAGTTAAACTTATCACCCAGGAGCCAGGGTGGATAGTTCATATCTTGATCTTATCACCAAGCCTCTTTTTCCCATTCCAATTGCTTTCTGAGGGCTTAGAACTGCTCACTTGGGGGAAATATTTGCTGTTCACAGGAGGCTACATTTAAAAAAAAAATCAAGTTGTGTAAGGTAGGAACAGGATGTTCAAAACATTGCCACGGTTGACTCCTCCAATCGAAGTTTTAACCTATCTCCTACTGTCACAGCAGAATGACCAACTAAGAGTTTCCTCCTCCCCTTTTCCTTTGTCTTTGGTTCTCATTTTCTTTGGTTCTCACAATGCTTTCAGACAAGTGTCTACCAAGGTAACCCTCTTGGTTTTCTTCACCAGCAGCTTTTATGAGAATTCTATACTTGAAATAAGAAGTTCCTGAAAGTAACATAGTCCAATCAGATGTTTCATAAGCTTTCCTGAGAAAGCCTAATGTGTCCTCACACCCCTCAGTCTGGGAGCACAGGAGTATGTTTCTCGGAGTGCCTTTATCAGAGTCCATGCCGTTGGCATTTGGATGGAGGTTGACTGTGTTGTGGTAAAGATTTTGGGCGTGGTGAGGAAGTCCGTCAGCATGTTGGCCTGTGCTAAAATGGCAATACTATACCATCATGCACATAGCTATAACTAGAAATGTCTTCAGACACTGCCATATTCCCAGCATAGAAAAGTATTCGTGGGTCCCAGAACCATTCATGTCAAGTGCAATTCATATTTCCTTTTGTAGGTTACTGAGAGACTCTAAGGAAAGTTCAGGGCAAGGTGGGGCCTAGAAATCAGCAAATTGTGAATTCCAGGGGATTGTTCAGTATTCACACATGAACAAGTGCTTAAACTTGTCATTAAACTCCAAGGAGGAGTTTAGTCTTACAAAAGTACAGGAGGTGCCATTTTACCAAAGTCTTTAAATAGCCACACATGATATACTAAATGGATAGAGGGTCTGCTCAAGTCCTTCACATGCCCTCCCGTGGGTGTGAAGGTACCTCCCACATCTTTTATTTTATTACCCTTTGGATGGTTGCAGTCTTGGTGGTGAAGTCACACCCTGACATACAGTATGAATGCTAAAGAGAAAGGAGAAAAGCAGGCTCTGAGGAATAGCGCCAGACCCTGCGTGGGCTGAAGCCTTTTCCCAGATGCTATCCCTACTCCAGGCTCCATTCATGTTCTCACTCTTCAAAATCCATCGCCTGTAATCTTGACAAGTTGTTCAGGTGTTCTGTGGCTGGCTTTCATTGCCATGGTAAAGACATGAACAATGAATACTTTATGGAATTGTAGGAAGAATTAAATAATCTGGTATGTGACAAGTAGGACCCTAATATATTAAATGGTTAATTGAAATTAGACCATTTGTTGCCAGCACATCAGAGTACCAGTGCAGAAAGGAGCTCAGAAAAAGAAGTTAAAGATACAATTACTTTTATCACATATTGTTGATACAGGAAAGGCTTTGTTCTGTTAGTCCCCTCTTCCTCCCTCTTTCCCTCCCTTATCTCTCTCTTCCTCCCTCTTTCTATGGCATCATTAATTCCAACATGGTCTCCAAGTCCCTCAGTAGCTGAGGATGACCTTGTATTTCTGATTTTTCTACCTCTACCTCCCCAGGAGAGGGTAGAGAGATAATTTTATGCAATGCTGGGCATTGAATCCAGGACCTTGTGTATACTGAATATTCTATCAACTGGAATACAACACCAGCCCCCACTGTCTTATTTTAAGACCTTTAAAAGTAGTTTATTACATTTATTTTGCAGGAGATCACATGTCATGGTGTGAATGTGGAGGCAGAGGGCAGCTGGCAGGAGTTGGTTCTCTCTTTCTACCATGTAGTTCCCAGGGATCAGACTCAGATCTTCAGGCTTGTGCCCTTCCTTGTTGAGCCATCTCTTGTCCTATCTTTAGTCTTTTCTTAAGAGTAAACTACATTTCTTGCATTCCCCCATTTCTATACTTCTTTCCCTGAGCAGAGAGAAAAAAAATTGCATAGAATTATTGAGTACCTTTGTGTGTTATCTTCTGAAATATGTATAGTTTTTCTTGTGCCTCCCCTTAATCTGCAACTCTGACAGCACACTATATGTGATGTTTTCTGACTCTTTACAGAGCCTGATTCTGCAGGCTCACACACTTAGAGTCTTTATATTCTCTAGTTCTCCATAGCTAGAAAGAGCTACTGAGAATATCCCCAGTCACTGGCCCTAACAATACAAGTGTGTGAGAATGCATTTAGACAATTCCTGTTCTTACATTGCTCTCAGAAACAAGAAAGCATTCCAAAGTTCTGATGACCCTGTGGTATCAAAATCACTGTTCCTGGTTCGTCTACTTCGCACCTACATCAGGATGCCAAGATGCTCTATAACAGCAAGGAGATCTATTTGCTGCATACTTGCCTCTTTAGAAGCTAGATAAGACATTGAGTATTTTATGTTTCAAAGACCACACATGGCTTCAGGGTTCAGCCATGTAATAGAGAGCCCCTACAGTATGTAGCAGATAGCCTTTATTTGTGGTTATGATGTTTTAATAAAGATGATACATAGGAAATGAAATGGAAGAATTCAGCCTTCTCCCAGGGAAGTCACACAAAGTGCTGCATGCCCCAGCTATTCGGAATGATGGTACCTATAAAATGTTGCCTGCTAGAAAGAACTTGCTCTTAGTGTCTCTGTTCACCTGGGCAGTGTATGCCTGAGCCAAACTTGGAGATGTCCAGAGAGAACGTAGACATTCAGCAGTAAAGCCCATTGTTTGTCCAGGCAGTAGAAGAATGGCTAGTCTCAGCTGTTCTCATAGTAGCACATACTTCCAAAACTCTGAAGTTTCTGAGCTCCACATAGAGGATGGCTTGTAATGGAGGCTCTCAGAGAACAGCAGTCTGCCAAGCCCCTCGTGCTTAGTGTTTTCTGTACATTGTATTTTAATTTTCTTTCTGGTGTACACAAGAGCAGATAATAATATTCTTGTTCCAAAGTGAGAAAAGTGAAGCTTTGAGAGGTTAGGTAAGGTGCTCGTAATCTCAGAAGAAAGAGAGCCGGGATGTAGCCAGACTTGCTAGAAGACAGCCTTGCAAAACTGCTTTCATCTTGACATCTCCTCTGCAGTGAATCTCAACTCCAGCTCCTCCCCAGTAATTAGATGTACACTATTTGATAATCTCAACTTTCTTGGCTGAAAATAACTTGACCTGTCATTTTCTAATTTTAGAAGCAGTTTCTGGGGAAAAAAAAAAAAAAACCTTAGGGGACTCATTTGACATAAGTATCGTGCGTGACTTCTCCTGTAGTTGAGAACAAGATATGTTTTCTTAAACATCTATAGGTATATGCATATAGATATATCTACATCTACCTATATATGTATGCATACACACACACACACACACACAAACACATACATATGAAACTTGATTTGACATGGTGGCATAAGCCTATATTCCCATCAACTCAGGAGGGTGAAATAGAAGAATGGGAGTTAAATGTCCAAAATGAGATACAAAAGAAGTCCAAGGCCAGAAAGACCAGCCTAAGTTACTTAGCCAGAGTCTGTTACACAGAGTTTCAAAGGTGTGGGGGGGACTATATGGCTCAGTGACAGAGTATTTGTTTAGCATATGCAAAACACTGGGTTAAATCAACACTTTAAGAATATGTTTGTATATATGTATATATATACATATTTATTATGCATTAAGGATTATGGATTATATATTATGTATTATGTATATGTATATATGTATACATGCATATCTGTTGATCTGTATATGTGTATATGTATATGTAAATGTATATATGTGTATATATGTATGTGTGTATGAATATATGAATATATGTATATATGAATATATGTATATATGAATATATGTATATATGAATATATGTATATCAGTTCCTACTCACAGTTGCATAGCACTGTTAGGGAAATAAAAATCAGCAAGTGTAAAATCACTGACAATGATTGACAGGGGAGCCACTGTCAGTTATTGTTTCTTTGGCTCCTGTGCATTCTGGCACAAAGGTCTTCTATCACTAGAAAATGAAGATTCTGGGAGCTGGTCATTCACGACATGAAACCTCATGAGAATGCTAACAGTGTAAACTTAAGTTGGTGTTTTTCTATAGGATTCAGACCTTTCTCCTCATACAAACCCCTCCCACAGATGTAGCCCTCACCATGGTTACAAGACGAATCTAGCTTCATTGACCTTATTGTCCCAGAATATGAAATGACATAGGAGAGAAACTAAGTATAGTCAGTCATTTTTCATGACTGTAACAAAATACCCTAGGCTCTGTGTTTATCAAGAAGAGATTTGTTTGACTTAAAGTTGGGGGACGGTCAGAAGTCCTGTAGCTTCAGCACCAGCTGTGGACTGTAGCAAGGACCCCTTTGGCTGAATTCCCTCTTGCAGGTGCAACCACAATGACCAGAATATGTATGAGAACAAGCAAACTTGAGGCAAGATGGAAATCTAATGAAAGAGAAGTGGTTGAGTTATATTGAACTAGGCTCGTCCCTTAAAGGTCCCATCATCTATCATCATCACTTCACTGCAGACCAGGTACCTTTGAGACCTTAATACTCAACTATATCCAAACAGCAGTTTTGAGAGTCCCGTAATCAAATCCCATTGTCTGCAACTGTCATCCCTTACATACCATATATAAACAGAAAACAGTCCCTGTTTTCAGGAATTGCCAGATCGTCCATGGCTGGGCCTGGGTCACAAACCATGCTGGTATCTAGGACTGTTAGTGCCTCCTAAAATGGCAAAGTGGAAGGTATGGCTTCTAAGTGGCTGCAAGAACACTGCTACTGTGGATGGTCAGAAAGAGCCAATGGCATCTGCACACTGTTATATGTATGTGAAATCGGACTAAAGCATCCCATCCTGCCTGGAAGAGACAATTTGAGATGAAATTTTCTGAGTATTTTAGAGTTTAGAGCAGAGATGCAGTCCCTCACAGACACACCCTGCGACCCCGAGCAGCTAGAAAGAACAGTTCATTAGTGAGGAACTCCTCCTCTCCTCCCCAACTAAAGGCTTAGTTGTTCAGCTCTTGTCATATTGGCCCACTTAGGAAAGGGTAACCATATCAGGTAATTACAGAGATAGCATTTAATTAGTTTAGGTTTCCAATCAAAGTATTTGCTGCAAACCTGGTGGGCCATGCTGATGGACGTTAATGAATGACAGTGCATGATTAAAACATCTGTCACTGTCAAACAGGTTCGATTTGGGGTGGTGATTGGCCCATCCCTGGGAGTGGGATGATGGCCACGGAAAGCCAAATTAGCCAAACTTAATGTTTCCCTAATCATTAGGCGATTGAGCTGACAGTGATTGGTCTCAAACATGCACCAATGAGCAGTAATGAAGATGCTACCAGATCGGTTTGGCATAGGTTTTGCAGGCTAATTAGCTAAACAAAAATGTTAATTTAATCAAAGGAACATGGATTCATTAAAGGTGTATCAGAGAGCTGGAGGAGAAAATTGGCTCAGCCACTGAGGAGAGGGAATTATAGCTGCCAAGCAAGTTATCTCGACCTAAGGAAACCAGTCTTCCATTTACAGGATCTCGTAGAAGCAGGCTCATTACACTTAAGAATGCCACATGCACATTTTTCTTCAGATCTGGTTGTTGTAAAGGACAGATCATCTGTGGAAGAATAGAGAATCAAAGCAAATGCTTATCTTGTTTGATCCCCAGAGGAATAATTAATTACTCTAAGATATTCTTTGACTGATTTATGGGCTGGTGAAATAAAAACAGTTTTAGAGATTGTGTAACTCAGGCCATTCTTTTTTATTTTAATATATATATTTTATTTTTATGTCTATGTGTGTATGGGTATTGCAAGTGAGCATAAGATTCCACAGAGGTCATATGCTCTGGATTCCCTGGAATCTGAATTATAGACAATTGTGAGCCATCGGCTGTGTATGTTAGGAACTAAATTCAGTCGCCTGCAAGAGCAGTACATGACTCTTAACCACTGAGCATCTCTCCAACCCATGCAAACTTAGTGATTAAAAAAAATGGCATAGAGTGGCTTTATCTGTTGCTCACAATCACGTCACTTGATGCCAGTTACTTTGTGTCTTAGACACAAATGTCTTTGTATAGTAACCCATGAATTAGTTATTGTCATAGCATGTTGCTCTCTTGTTACCAGGCTGTGGACATCCTGAGATATTTATTAGAGACACTTATCTCTAAATCTTATAATCTCTAAATCTTATAATCTATCTGTGCATGTTGTTGTGATGACACTGAAAATCTGCATCGTAGATGTCAAGCTTCGTCAAGTGGTTGTTAAGGGATCAATCCCTTAAGAGTGTCAGGGGTCCCAGTGTTTATCAGTGCTTGCCATACATAAATGACTCAAATTTTTTTCTTGTCTACTCTTGACTATTTATTTGCTCATGGTATAGGAAAGAAGCATTCTTTGCAAGCTCTGTGGCCCATGCCTGGCACAGGTCCCCAGAATCTGAACTTGCTGACCCACATCAGTTACTAGCCACTTTTTTTTTGTAACTTTTTTTAAATATTTTTTTTTATTACGTATTTTCCTCAATTACATTTCCAATGCTATCCCAAAAGTCCTCCATACCATTCCTCCCACTCCCCTACCCACCCATTCCCACTTTTTGGCCCTGGCGTTCCCCTGTACTGGGGCATATAAAGTTTGCGTGTCCAATGGGCCTCTCTTTCCAGTGATGGCCTACTAGGCCATCTTTTGATACATATGCAGCTAAAGAGCTCCAGGGTACTGGTTAGTTCATAATGTTGTTGCACCTACAGGGTTGCAGATCTCTTTAGTTCCTTGGATACTTTCTCTAGCTCCTCCATTGGGGGCCCTTTTAAATTGACCTGTATGTCTATTCATTCATGAATTCCACAAATACTTCTGAAGAGAGATTGGAGCAGCATCATTGTCTGGCAGGCTTCTGAATCCATCCCTCTTAGTTAGAAAGGGTAAACACTTTTAGATGCCAGTAATTGCTCACTGCTATATTTTGTCCAAGATGTCTCTTTTCCTCATTCTGAGTCAATGAAATTCTGCTCACCTATGAAAGCTCACTTTCATACCCATGCTAGGCAGCTTTCCCTCCCCTTAGTCAAGGCTGGGACAGCACTAGGGTAGTACTAAGTCTGTATTTGTCATGGCAGCCTGCACTCTGGTTTAAAACATCCAGGTGCAACAGTAGTTCCTTGGGTCTTGAATACATGGGAACCTGAAGCAGGAGGATTGACTACGCCCAGTGGTTTGGGACCAGCCTGGACAGCATTGTGAGGTATCTATCTGGAAAAAAAAAAGAATAATGAAAGCTTGCTTTATTACCTGTCTCTCTTCGTAGACCAGTTTCTTGAGTAGTCTAATCACTATGCATATTAAGATCTCATGAATCCCTAACTAAAAGTCTGAGTTGCAGACTAGGCAAGGCAGCACACAGCTTTAATCCTAGTACTCATGGGGCAGTGGCAGGTGGACCTTTCTACATTCTAGGTCAGCGTGTCTACATAGTGAGTTCTGAGCCAGACAAAGCAGTGAGCTTCTATCTCCAACAATAACAACAAAAATATCTCCACTGCTTCTTTGTGCCCCATATTTCATCAGAGGGCACAAGGATACAAAGAAATTTATATATCCATATCATAACATTTCAAAACACTATTGTAAGGAAAGGATGGGCGGGCTTATGGTAACTACTCAATATGTCTTTGCCATGTCATGTCAAGATTAGTCATCAAATCATGGAGTGAGGACATTGCACAGGAATTTGAAGTCCTCGTTTTCCTTGTGTAAGATCCCATTTCTTATCACTAATGCTGAAGATGTTGAAAACCAATGATGTTTAGGAAGTTTAAAGGGTCTATGAAGAGTCTCTACCGACCCCCAACCCCATTCTACCAATGAATGGAAAGAGACAAGGTAGGTCTGTGGATACTGAGAACATTAATGAGCTGGGTCAGACTCAGTGCCATCTTATCACCTTTGTACCAATCTCCCGCCACAGTGGCTGTGTTGCTATAGCAACCCTTAAGGGAATGTCTGAACTTTCTGGCTTTTCAGAATGTTAATTTACTTTTAATTGATGCACATTAGTAACATGTTTCTACACTACAGTATAATAGTTCAATACTCTATGAGTTGACCTACTTGTCTTTTTACTCATGAATATAATGGTGTGTAATGATCAATTAAGGGTGATTACTAATTATTTTGTTGTGTAGAAAACCTTCAAACACCTTTTACTTGTTCTTCATAGAATACATAATGAATTATTCTAAATGACTCGACACATATTACATTTTTAATTCAAGTGTAACTATCATCAACTCTTCCCCATTTCCCCCTTCAGAGCAAAGCAATATAGCCAAATCTAATATTCAGTGTTATTATTTGAATGGAAAATGTCTCCCACAAGCTCAGGTTTTCAACACTTTGTCCCTAGCTGGCAATGGAATCTTGGGAGGTTCTAGAAACCCCAGGAAGTAGAAACTAGGTTATTAGAGCATGTCTTTTAATGAAATGTCTCATTCCATTCTCATGTGCTGTGTGCAGTATGACACACACACACACACACACACACACAATCACTGACAACACACTCTCCTGCCAGCATGATATTCCAGTAATATAATGCATGCTGGTCATCTTCTAATCCACTAAACCCTCTAAACAGAAAGTACAGCTAAAGTTTTCCTAAGAAGGAACTTTTAAAGACAAAGGGACTTCACCTTAATACGTTTCTTAGCAGAGTAAGTTAGATGTGCTGGTGTTTCTCCTACTAGCATTAGACTTTGGGAGATGACCCAGTAGGCAAAGGTGCCTGTGTGCAAGTATGAAGACTGGGGTTCAGATCCACAGCATCCATGTATATGCTGAACTGGTGTCACAGTACACCTGTAACCCCTGCAGGAAGAGTCAGATGATCCCCAGGGCAAGTGGGCGAACTGTCTTAGCTGAATTACAGAGCTCTGAGTTCAAGTAAGAGAGCCTTCCTGAATATATAACATGGGGAGTGATTGATGAATACATCCCATATAACCTCTGGCCTTCACATACATACACACACATACACACATACATACACACACACACACATGCACAAAAATATACATCACACATACACAAAAATAAATTTAAAATATTCTAATTCTATGGTTTTATATGTAAGTCATCTCTTATGTAATCAAGGATGCACACAGTATGCTCTGGGGTACAACTTCCTCATTACTTTGGTTGGGTTCTCTCATCTTCCCACAGTATCCCAAAGGAGTGCATTCATTGAATTTCAAAGGAAATATTCTGGTGGCTTAAATTAAAGGGAAATAAAGATGTTGTACTAACATCTAGTTCCTCTAAAGTTTTGACTACAGCAAGGCATTTTTCATGGTCCTCTATTTTGAGGTCCTGCTTGGAGCTATTCTGTTATTTTTACAGAATGTAAGAATGGCACAGCGGGCTAAGAGGGAAACTTAAGGTTTCTAGGCACATTTGGCAGATTTTCTAGCACACAATAACAGATCCGGTATGGTGGTTGATAGTGGCAATGGTGCCTCAGCACCTAAACTTTATATTTTCAAGAAATCAGTGCCTTGGAAACAGAAATGATTGATATTTACCAACCAACATAGGGAATTACAGTGTGAAAGCAACTTAACTAGCATTCTAATCTAAGCTAATAACAGCGGTGGTGGTTTGGGGAAAATTAAATAAAGCAGAGATAGTTTACATTATTCTTTTGGAGAAGGAAAATTTTATGCATATGCATACAAATATACACATACATATACATCTATATGGGAGGGATGAGTCATTTGAGTACTCTACTTCACATACATTTTCTGTATTTGATGTAGGAACTTTGAGAGCTTGGATGCTCAAGAGGAGATCCAAGTGTGTTCCCCAAGTGTACTGCCTAGACAATGCATTGGGCAGGCGGGATCTGTAGTCCTGAAAGAGGCCCACACTGACGTGGGAACCACAGGTATCCCCATGGTTTTGAAATTAGAACATATTTGTAACATATGGAGACAGTGGGAAATGAAGCATGTTTGGAAAACTATAAAGGTGTTATTGTAACAATCAGGCAAACTTTGACTTGGTCTCTCAAAGGAGGCTTGTACAATACAAATCCCCACTGCCTTTGCAGCCATTTCACCATAAGCTCCTGCTCGGAGCCGTGGCATTTACAGGCCGCCACTGCAGCTCCAGGAACTACTAGGCTGCAAGGTGGACTCTGGCTCTTTTCCTTGTGTGCTTTTAGGTAGCCAATTTTCAGCAGGGCGGGTGGCCGGTGGGACATCTAGTAATGATGGAAGGAATTCTTCGACAGGGTTGTTTCCGTGCACAGCAACAAGAAGTACATAGCTAAAGAGAGCTTTATCTTCCTAATGCAAGAAATGAAACAACGTTGCAGCTCCCACATCTCCCAGGAAGTCTTCAGCTGTGCCAGCTCACGCTGCGTCCTTTCTCATTTATAAAACTACTCAGCACATAGAGTCAGCGGAGACATTTAGCCTTCAGATATTGCCTACCTTCCCTTCCCTTGTCTTCTTCCCTTTCCTACCCAGCCTGATGGTAGGCCATTTGCTACATGTTTAATCTGTCTTTTGTGGGCTCTCTACCACCTGGTTTAATTATGACTATGATGGCCGCATAGGCTAATAAGAATAATAGCTGTGGTGGTTGGCAGTAACAACCCTGATGACAACTTAGCGTGGATTGGATACGTTTTGGGTGGCAGACACTGCTTCTTAAGCTTTCTCAGAAGAAAGTCTTTTACTCTCTGAATGACGATAAGGGAACAATTGTGCTTTCGTCCACTTGGGCAATTGTGGGGATATTAAAGGCAGGAAATTTGAAAGATCTGATGCAAATGAAAGGACACAGCAAAGTCCACATCTCCATCTGCATACACCTGACTCAGAACCTATGGGATTTTTCACTTAGGCTGTGAAATGTAAGGAATGGCGTCTAGTCATCATAGATGGGTCACACTCTCCTGAGGCTGTGCCGAGCACCTTTAAGTCACAGTCCTATTTAAAGCAGTCAGAGGCATGCTCTCTCCAGCACACTATAGTATGGCTCCATTTGAGGAAACTAAGGCTGACCATGGCTGTCAGTTGCCCACTATCAAGCAGCAAGCAAGCCCAGTTGCTACTGGGGAACCTGCTCTCTGCATTATTGTGTGACACCCCTGATGCTTACCTGGATGGTGAGCAAATGCCCTGTACCTAAAATAGCCTTTGTATGCAAACGTACTCATTCCTTAACAGAACGCAAGGCTTGTTAGTTTATTTTTTTATATACTTACTAAGATAGTTTTTCTCGGGCTTTCTTTTTTCAAGAATAAGATTTTTATGAGTGAGAGTTTGGTCTACATATATGTTTGTGAATCACATGCAGTGCTCACGGAGGCCAGAAAAGGGCACCAACTTACCTGTGGAGTTGTGGACAGTTATTAGCAAACCTGTGGGTGTTTAAAACCAAACCTGGCTCCTCTGTAAGAGCAGCAAGTGATCTTAACTACTACCTAGCCTCTGTGACCACAAGGACGATAAGGACAACAATGGTGATGATTTCTGTTTGCTAAGAATAATTGGCGACCAAAACCAGACACTATTGTATATGCCAGCAAGATTTTGCTGTAGGAACCCTGGTATAGCTGTCTTGTGTGAGGCTATGTCAGTGCCTGGCAAATACAGAAGTGGATGCTCACAGTCATCTATAGGATGGAACACAGGGCCCCCAATGGAGGAGCTAGAGAAAGCACCCAAGGAGCTAAAGGGGTCTGCAACCCTATAGGTGGAACAACAATATGAACTAACCAGTATTCCCCAGAGCTCATGTCTCTAGCTGCATATGTATCAGAAGATGGCCTAGTCAGCCATCACTGAGAAGAGAGGCCTCTTGGTCTTGCAAACTTTATATGCCCCAGTACAGGGGAATGCCAGGGCCAAGAAGCAGGAGTGGGTGGGTAGGGGAGCAAGGTGGGGGAAGGGTATAGGGAACTTCCGGGATAGCATTTGAAATTTGAAATGTAAATAAAGAAAATATCTAATAAAAAAAAGTTACTCATGGCCTCATGTATGCTCAGCAAGCACAGTAATGGCAAGCTGCACATTCAGCCCTGAAATAGTGTTCCTCCATCTCTTTTTATTATCACCCCAGCAGCAGCAGCACTATTGTCATCCTTATCACCCCATCAGGCTCTGTGTGAGTGGCATTTAATAAAAAATCACTCTTGTCTTAGTTTGTTTCCTTGTCCCTGTAACCACATACCCTAACTAAAGCAACTTAAGAGGAAAGGGGCTTATTTTAGCTCACAGTTCAAGGTCCAGTCTGTCACAGGGAGGAAATTGAGACAGAAGGAAGTTGAAGCAAATGATCACAATGTCTCTACCATCCAGAGCAGGGAGCAGTGAATGAAGTTTGTGCTTAGGTCCCTCCTTCCATTTATGCAGTCCGGGATTCCATCGATGGAATGGTGCCACCCACAATGTGGCAGTTCTTCCCACTTCAATTAACATAATCAAGTTAATCCCCCACAAGCATGTCCAGATGCCCCATCTCCAGGTTACTGCAGATTCTGTCAAATTTACAAGCACAAAAATTGTCCTATCTAAAATGTTACTATTGCAGATATACCCCACATACGTTTATGGACTGTGCATCTATGCTTTATGCAGGAATGGAATGAAACATTTTAGCCAGACATCAACAGTGCTCAGCACATAGAAATGAGAGGGAATGAGTGAGTCTTTATATGCCTGTATTTTTTAAAGATACTTTGCCATATACTGCTAAATACAACCAGCTACAGTGTTGACAGAGGTGAGAACGCATGGTGCTCAAAGGGTGTGCTTGATTTGGTCTACTTGATGTTTGTGTCTTAATGATTTTGCCTGGTAACATCAGACTGCCCTGGGGGAAGATTGAAGTCAGCAAGCCTTGCCATCTGCAGTTTTCAATCTATCATTTGAGGTTCAGGACTCACAGGAAATCTACTCAATAGAATTTCAGGGCCCTTGTTTTTAATTAAGAATAAATTTTATGTTGTGTATAAAGTAAACATTTTAAAGTAAATAATTTGATACTTTTTAGTATGTTCAGGATGTTGTCTAACTGCCATATCTAGTTCCCATGCATTTTTCTCACCTCTAAAGGAAACTTTATGTCCACCAGGCTGACTTTCACTTTCTTCTCCCTTCAGCCACTGGTGACTGCCATGTGCACCCAAGTCCTATGGATTTACATATTCCAAATCTCTTAGGTAGATGGAAGTGTGTCGTCTCTAACTTCTTTGTTGAGCCCGGCTTCTTTCACTTGCCATAATGATTCACCTACCTATACCAAATTCACCCTTTTGGCTCATTAGTTTTCCTTCGTATGACTGGACCTGCAGTGTATCTGATTGTCAATAATGTACATTTGAGTTCTCTGTCATTTCCAGACTACTGATGTGAAAGTCGGTGTGTGGATTTGCATGATGACAAATATATTCAGTTCTTTGATTTTTGAGGCATTGAGTCTCTTTATTTAACTTAGTAATGACCTGCAACCTGCTTCCCATTGGGCACTATTGGTTTGCATTCATTCAGAGACACAAAAAGTTTCCAATTGTTTTATACCCTCACTATCAGTACTTATAATTTATCATTGTCATCATAATTGTCTTCCCTAGTCGCTATGAAATAATACATTATTTTAGTTTCTATTTGCATTTCTGCAATGATTAATACTTTTGAGTATTATTTCCTGTTTTGGTATATTACCTTTGGTTAAATGCCTTTTAAAATATTTTTTTTAAGTTTCAAAACCGCTTTATGAATTCTGGAAACTAGATCCATATGAGATACACAGATTGTAAATATTTGCCCTCATTCTGTGAGTTGGTTTTCTGTTGCTTTAAACCAGGGTCCTGATATACAGCTTATGCTAGACTCCAACTCACAATCTTCTGTCAAGTACTGAGATGATAAGCGTCTGCTACTCTGTCCAGCTTCTTTACAACTCATTGCTGGTTCCCTTTAATTATTTATTTGTTTTACTTTATGCAGATGGGTGTTTCCCTACACTTGTCAGTGTACTATGTATGAGCCCAGTGCCTGGAAGTGGCAGAAGATAGTGTTAAAACCCCCAGAACAAGAGTTACAGATGGTTATGAGCCACCTCGTGGGTGCTGGGAACTGAAGTTGTGTCTTCTGGGGAAGCAGCCAGTGTTCTTAACCTCTGAGCCATGTCTCCAGCTGCAGCTGAAGGCCTTTAAAGCATACTTGGTTTTAGTTTGGCTGGAGTAAAATTCATTGAGATTATTCCCTTTAGTTTTATCTGTTTGTTGCGATATCTTCTTTAATGGACTTGTTAAGTTGTTAACTTTATAACAAGCTTTAAGAGTCACTGCAGGGGTTTTAGGCCCTGTGATTGATTGGGCCAAGACATATTTAGTTGAGCATGGGCTTGAACAATTTCTTCAAAGCTGACCCATTTGAGCTCTTTACCCTGAGGCTATGGAAAGTATATCCTATCAGGTGTACCACACTGGTCACAGGTATGGCTTTTAAAACAAATAGACCTCTGCTTAAATCTACCATGTCCTTCCAGTGGCAAATCCCTGGAGTGAGTTACTAAAAGTGTCATCATTTCTTTTTCAGTAAAGACAATGATTATCTCCCTCCTGAGGACATCTCATTAATACATTTATAAAGCACTTGATACATAGTTCAGGCTTGAAAATGTTATCATCATTATCGATGTTATTAATAATCAGCTCCTTATTCTTTGCTCATCAGTACATATAGTAAGGAATTAGAAATGTATAATAATCTCCACCTTGAGTGGCTCTGCACTATTTAAGTGGTCTTCTTTTAGTGTAACTAATTGAAAGATGATTGCCCAGATAAATCTGTATTTTATTCAATCAAAATTCACCATTGCCATGCAGTTCTGTGTGTCTTCTAGTCACCTGGAGAGGTACAGAGTAATCCTGCTTATAGATTTGTGTAATATCCAGCCAAGGCCATTGCTTTACTTCAGCTCTCCTCAACTTAGCAGAACCATGCTGTCAGACTTTGGGAGTTAACTTCATATACTCCATGAGTACCACAAGTAGGCTAGTGGTTCTCAGTAGTCGTAGTTGATTTGGGTGGAAGGAATGTTAACATGTGTGCACTATCCTGAGAGAAGTTTCTGGACTGGAAGGTTTACTCCTCTTCCTCACGGAGAAGAAGCAAGCCCTTGATGGAGAACAGAAAGCACCTGCAACCCACAACCAATTTGTGCCTCAAGTGATGGTGTTGTTTCTTAGGGGACAATTACAACCTAACAGAGTGCACAGGGATAAAAAAGAGTAAAGTTACCTCACTGTGGGGAAGTAGGGTTGTTTGTCTGGATAGGGAAATTATATGTTGCTTCTCTGTGTTCTCTAGGGTGATGAAATGTATTCAGATCAGGCTGTGTTGTGGTTGACAGTTCTCCAAAAGTAGCCCTAACCACGGAGGCTGTGAGCAGTAGTTTTGGAAGGACTCTGTTTATACTCATTGGTGCCCAGGTCCACCATTCTTCATCCCTGGACCTTTCACACACACACCCATCTCTAGGAGTCACTTTTTAAATCATGCAATGAAAAGACCACAGTGCAGTAAATATTCTAGTGGCTTTACAATCACTTCACTTTCTGGAAGACAAAGTGAGCAAGCCATGTGATACAATTCAAAGAAACAAGAGTGTGTGTCAGTCTGTGGTACACTTAACAGTTTTCTGCCTAACTCTTTCTATTATAAGGTAATCGGTTCCAGAGTTTGCAAGTCATCCTTATAACTATCCTTTATGCTACTGCATGACAATTTCCCTTTAGATGCTCATGTATGTAAAAGCTCTTTGTATTCTCCTTAGAAATGCTTTGGGCTTTATTTGCTAGGTTACTAAGATATTTTCAGCACTCAGCCTTAAATGGAATGTCATGCAAAGTACTGGAGGATAAAGACACAGAGTAAGAGAAAGTGTCCCTGTCGATATTAGTGACCTTTTGCTGCTGTGATAAAATACCATGACCAAAGGCAATTTAAGGAAGAAAGTCTTTATCTGGGATAACAGTTCCAGAAGAGTCCATAATAGTTGTGCAAGAGGCATGGGGGCAGGTGGACAGAGCAGGAAGCTGAGTGATCTTATCTACCTACGTGTGTAGAAAGCAGACTGCTAACAGGAAGTGAGGTAAAGCTAGAAATTTTTAAAACTTGTCCTCAGTGATGTACCTCTTCCAGTGAGACTCTGCCTCCTAAAGAACTCATGACATCCCCCAAAGATCTCCATGAACCTGGAATCAATATTCCAAGACATGAGCCGATGAGGGACATTATTTTATTTTATTTTATTTTATTTTATTTTTTATTTATTTTAATTTATTTACATTTCAAGTGTCCCCTTACCCTATTTTCTCCCCTCCCGAACGCCCCCCATCCCATCTCTCCTTCCCCCTGCTTCTATGAGAGTGCTTCTCTACCCACCCCTCCACCCCCACCCACTCCTGACTCCCTGCCCTATACTGGGGCATCAAGTCTTGATAGGCCCAAGGACCTCTCCTCCCATTGATGCCTGACAAGGTCGTCCTCTGCTACATATGCAGCTGGAGCCATGTGTACTCCTTGGTTGGTGGCTTAGTCCCTGGGAGCTCTGGGGGGGGGGGGGGAGAGTCTGGCTGGTTGACATTATTGTTTTTTCCTATGTGGTTGCAAACCCCTTCAGCTCCTTCAGTCCTTTCTCTAACTCCTCCATTGGGGATCCCACACTCAGTGCAATGTTTGGCTGCTAGCATCCGAGCATCTGACTCTGTATTTGTAAGGATCTGGCAGGGCCTCTCAAGAAACAGCTATATCAGGCTCCTCTCAGCAAGCATTTCTTAGCATCCACAATAGTGCTGGAGTTTGGTGACTGTATCTGGGATAAATCCTCAGGCGGGACAGTCTAAATCACCATACTGTCATTTCGGTGGAGGAGATAATAAAGAAGAAAATGAAATGATCTTAAGTTTTACATAGTGGTTTTGAAAGAAATAGCTGTGATGGACCATCAGAGGGAATGGATCTATCTTAGGAAGGATGTAAACTTCTATATGTGTAACTTTTCCCACCTTCTTAGAGATTTCCTTATGATAAAAAATTGCTAAAACTTGAGACTACTCTTATAGATGGTAGTAATAATTTCACAGACCCTTGCAAGATTACACAGCTAAATTGTTTTACTACAATGAATTCATAAATGACTGTATGTGGTTTTCATCAGTGAATCACTGGATAAAACACCATGACCAAAGGCAACTTAAGAGGCCGAGTAGCTGCCTCTCTTGAGTGGTAAGGTTACAAACCAGGGAGGATTCTTTTTTGGTGTTCTAGAACTTCTATGTATGTGGCTGAGTTGTTAGCATGATATCTCTCCAACTTCATTATGAAGGCACCTAGTACTATAAACTTTCCTCTTAGCACCACTTTCCTTGTATGCCATAAGTTTGAATATGTTTTGCATTCATTTTTATTGAATTCTAGGAAGCCTTTAATTTCTTTCTTTATTTCTGCCTTGATTCCATCGTTGTTCAGTAGGGAGTAGTTCTGTTTCCCTGCGTTTGCAGGCTTTCCCTTGGCTTCTGTTGTTGCTGATATCGATTTTGTTGCTAATAGGATATACAGAGTGGGGGTGGGGTTATTTCAACTTTACTGTATCTGTTGAGACTTGCTTTGTGACAGAGTATGTGCTCAGTTTTTGAGGATGTTCTATGAGGTGCTGAGAAGATAAATTCTTTTGTGTTTGGGAGAAATATTCTGTAGATATCTTTTAGTCTATGTGAGTCATCACATCTCTTAGCTCCCTTATTGCTATGTTTATTTTGTCTGGATGTCATGTCCATTGGTGCGAGTGGGATATTTAAGTCTCTCAGTATTCATGGGTGAGATTTGACATAAGATTTAAGCTCAGATGCAGAGTCCCACGGCCAAACACTGGGCAGAGCTCAATAGGAACCCTGTAGAATCACCGTCAAAGAGGCTCCATGAGCCTCTGATGCATCAAAGAGCAACTGATGGAAACAGATGCAGAGCATTAGATAGAATTCAGTAATTCCTGTAGAAGAAAGAGAGGAAGTATTGTGTAGAAGCCAGAAGGTTCAAGAACATCACAAGAAAACCCAGGGAATCAACAAGCCTGGACTCATAGGAGCTCACTAGAATTGAACTGGCAATTGGGGAGCTTGCATGGCTCTAACCTAGGCCCTCTGAGTATATGTTAACGTTGTGTAACTCAGTGTTTTGTGGGACTCCTCCAAAAATAAAACAGACTCTGTTTCTGACACTTTTACCTATTATTGGGACTATTTCCTCCTACTGAGTAGCCTCATCCAGTTTTAATATGAGAAGAGGTGCCTCGTCTTATTGCAACTTGATATGCCATGTTTGGTTGATATCCCTGGGAGTCCTGCCCTTTTCTGAAGGGAAACAGGAGGAGGAGTGGATGGAGAGAGGGAGGTGGGGAAGAGAGGAGGGTGGGGAAACTATGGTCTTGATGTAATATATAAGAGAATACATTTTTTTAAAAACAGCCATCTAAATGTGTCTTGATACTGAGGGCATCTTGCAATCTCAAAGCTGGACTTCCTGAAATGCTTGCTGAAGGCCCCAAGCTGACTGGGTGTGTTTAAAAGCTTACTTGCTTTGAAGAAACGATTTGCTTGAAAAGGTTGACAGTTCAGAACACAGGAGACTCTCTGTGCCTTCCCGATCTCCACCCCTCCCCCCTCATCTTTCTTCTACCCAAACAAATGCTTCTATGGTGGAGGAAACAGAAAAGATCCTGTTCATCTTTTCAGTGATCATAAATAGCTTTTCCCTTCCTTTCCGGAGAGATTGTGGTTAATTTCATTACAGGATATAATGGATGAAGGATATTCAGCAGGAAAATGTATCTATCCAGTGTAATTACATCAACATTTCTAAGCTTTAAAAAGTGTTAGAGAAAGAACTCATTTCGCATCTATAACCAAGAATGTTCCATGTGTTTTTACAAGAGGATAATAAAGACATAAATGGGATAGATGGGGTAAGTAGTTTTACAGATGGCGGTTGCATATTAAAGATTAAATTGCTGTCTATAAATAAAACCACTTTTACAGTAACTAGGTTACTGCTTTATCTTAATTTAGGTGTAATTGAGAGCATTAGCGTTCTTGGTAATAGCCCAATGAATGTTCCAGCAGAATGTAAGCAGGGCGTTCTGCGGAACGCTCACTGATGAATACTTCCGTTGCCACTGAGTGGCCTGAACTGAAAGGTTACCCTGGAAACTGCTGTCTCCAGCCCCTATCATTGACAACTCTGACCCAGAAACCTCTAGAGGGAATTGTGTGGCTGCCCATATCTTAGTGTCCGCTGAGTTATGTCCATTGTATTTGTCTGTATCACGCCTTATAGGTTTTAATCTCTACACCACCCTTTTGGAATCTTCAGCAACAGTGTTGGACATTGACAAAAAGTCCAGATTCAGAGATGTACTTCCACATTCTTAGCAAATTGAGAGCCACAGTCAAAGGTTAAAAACTAAAAACCCTGCTTTTAAAGTATGTTTTCGTCACTTGGGGATGAGAGACAATACAAAATGAAATCTTTCAGATGAAAGAGAAAAAGAAAAAGAATAACTTTCTGGAGCTCAAGAAATGGCTTCATGGGTAAAGAACTTTTCATGCAAGTGTCAGGACTGGAGATATAATCCCCAGCATCCGCCGACCCTTTGGAATCCCAGGACTCAGAAAGAGGAGACAGGGATCCCTGGACAAGCAAGGTATCTAGATTACCAAATGGGTAACTTTTAGGCAGAGGGAGAGGTTCTATCTCAGTACAATAGAGAATGGTGAAGGCATTACCCAGTCCCAGCTCATGGGGTAAACACATACACACACCTATATTCACATATGTGTGTCTATGTACAAGGAGACATGTATACACATTTGCATGGCAAAGAGATGTAAATGTTCAATACATGCACTATATATTTACATATAAAACATAACGTTATTACTGTATTGGTATTTTCCTTCCTCTCACACTGAGAGTGAGGCCACATATGGCAATGGTATCTATAAGGAGCTGGCATGCCTGGCCTAAAAGCCCTTCCTGAACTGCAGGCAGCAGAAATTACTCATGTAATATCCCTGGGCTCGTCTGCAAACTGGCATCATCTAGTGCCTACAAACTGTCTCACTCTGCAAATTGAAGAGAAATACCTGTGTAAAATCGCATGGAAAACTCATAGCATAAAGACACGCATACTACTTTTACCATAATGTGACCTAGAATATTTTATTCATTCCGTCATCAAGCTTGGGGGATGTGTAAGGTTATTTCCATGTCGTGTGCCAGTTTCTAGAAATAGAAAAGTCCATAAGCATGGGCTCCAATGTCCAGGAGCTCCTATAAAAATATGATTGTGATAAAAGCCAAAGCGCTGCTATTCTAGCCTGATATTCTCAATGCTTGTGACATGCTTGGCCTGAGAAAAATCCATGCCAAATGGATGACATAGGTCAAAGAAGGTCTTGAGCTCCAGCCCCTAAACCCCAGCAGACACAGGTATAGAATCCTGTCTTCCTTCAAGCCAAATGAAATTGATTTTGTCGAAAAAAATAGGTGTTACCCAGATTTATATATATATATATATTCATTCCCTGAAGACACTAAGACACTGGAAAAGTAAAGTATATTGAAAGAAGATAAAAGACAAAATAAAAAGGTGTCATGGACACAGCCAGTTATGAAGAAAGCTACATTGAGTTAGGAGAAGAAGAGAAACTGAGAATAGGTGTGACCATTATTTTATAACATTTAAGAATTGTAGGTATTAATTTTATCCTGCATCCACATGTACCATGGCACGCAGGTCAAAGAGCAACATTCCAGGGTCTGTTTATCCCTTCTACTGAGCCGGTCCCAGTGATCAGACAGAAGTCCCTTCGGCTTTGTTACAAGTGCCTTTACCCACTAAACCATTTCGCCAACCTGAAGTTTGACCACTTTTGAGGCTCTCAGCCATGCATAAGGTTGTGCTGCTGTCAGAAGGAGAAATAGATGCCCAGACATCCAGCCAGCTTGAGGACAGCAAGGAAAACCTTATTCAAGAGCTTTTTTTATTTTCTGGTCTTGTGATGTGTTTTGTGTTTTCTCCCAACAGACTTACTTTCCTAATTAAATTTATCCTAGGCAACCATTCAAAAATAGAGCCTGCTTTATGAAGGGACAGATGGCAGGGTTCTACCTCCCTTCCCTGGCCAAAAGAGCTTCGTCTAGGCAAAGGCTGGCTGAGTAAGAATAATTGTTGTGCAAATTAGCCCTTGGTAAATTTCCTGGAATGGATTGATTTTATGTGGATGAGATAATGTGGAAACAAATGAATGAATCCCAGGTTCTTGCACCAGAATCCAGGTAGAATTGGAGAATTTAATCATTGGAAGTGATCAAGGTGCACTCCGTTCTATCACCTCCACTTTATAGTTGGGGAAACTGAGGGTACAAGGGAGTTTTAAATAGAGCAAGCCAGCATCCCTTTCCACATCTGTCTGAATATAAGCTTATACTGTGGACAGCCACTCCTATCTTAAGTCTCATACCACATCCACAAATGAGGCCACTGTTTCCTTGTTTGGAGACGCCAGTTCCTGAGCTTAGCAGGGGTACCCCCATCATGGGATGGTCATATCCATTCAGGAGTTTGCCCAGGACTCTCACCCCGAGCATGTCCCAAATTCCCTTCAGAGCCCTGTGCTTTGAGTCAGCACCTGTTGCATAAAACATCAGCTTCAGTTTGACCACCTGCCTGAGTTTGCACAACGTAAGATGAGATCACATTAATTAGAGCACTCTATTGGGGATGAATTATATTGATTTCTCAATCAGAGCATGACTGAGGAAAGTGGTTCTTTCGTCTCTTTATTACTATGGTCTGTGCCATGACACTGCGCAGCAGCGAGCTCTCCGTGGGACTCTTGGCAATTCTCTCCTTTCACAGAGCAAAACAGCATGAGGGGAAGGATATGCTTGAGATAGCCTCACATAACATGGAAATTAATTTTCAGGGCATTGCTGCATAAATGTACTGTCTTGGCAGTTGCAAGTTTGAAGGGCAGGCAGCCTCACCCATGGGAGCGTTTGTAGTAGATATGGAAGTCTGTAGTCCTTACTCCACCTTCTTTAAGGGTATTATCAAAGCAATCTAATGTGCACTAGCCATTCCTGGATAGTTAGCCTTTGAGACTAGCTTTATCTACAGTCAGATCATTTTATCAAACACACTCCAGTCCATAGCTTGACTAACTCTCAGCGTACAATTAATCTTTGTGGATTATTTTGATTTTATTTAAAAAAAAATAACCCACACATTTTATGAGTTGAACTGACTCTGGATTTCTTCCCTGCAGAATCTCTAGTAACTGGCACAATGCCTCAGAAATCCCCCTGAATGAGCAAGTTAGTAAAAGAGCAAAATGGGGGAAGGCTAGGCATGGAGAGGTGGAGGAAGTGGTCTGAAACTCAAGGGAAGAGTAAGAGAAGTGAACTGTCTCCCATTGCATTGTATCTCCACCGTCACCCTTGAATAAACCTCCTGACTTAGCTTCGGGATATTTGTCTTGGTGAAAGTTGTGTTTGGATTTTGAGAACCCAAAGCTCTGTGTCCCTGATCAGAGTACCCAGAACACTCAGGTCCTCCCAGAGTCCTCTGCACCCTGGCAGCCTCATTCCCCACTGCATTTTGACATTGTTCTATCTTGGGACCCTTAGAAAGCTTTTGAGGGTTACATTTGAATTCCTCATCTTTCCCAGAGATTGAATTTATCATCCAGGTGGCAGCTTTGTGATTTGTTTCCCCTACTAGTTCATTGTTTCCATATTCACACTGTCTGTGCAAAGAGGGGGGCAGAGCTGAGAGATATAGCCATGAGATTAAAACCTGTAGTCCCTCACATGTTCCTGTGCTTTCTGGATGGAGTGTTCAGGAAGCAGGCTCTTAAAGACCTTCTAAAAAGTTCCTCATAAACTCAGCCTGGATTTTTAGAAAAGTCAAATAAATCACAAGGAGGATTGTACACCACAAGCTAAAACATTTGCTGCAACACCGCTTGAATTTACTGAACCTGCTGGAACTGCAATCAAGATGGAGAAACTTAAAGGCAAACAGTGTTTAGGTGTTTTCCTTTATTATTTGTGGGAGGGGGAACTGATGAACATTGATGTTCATTATCTGATCTTAATAAATGTGTTGAATTTAAATTACTTAATTGCTGGAAAAAATAAAAAGAGGGTATCTGGGAGTTAAATCCGCATTAGAAAAAAATCAATATTGTGTGTGTGTGCATGTGTGTGAGAGAGAGAGAGAGAGAGAGAGACAGAGAGAGATAGAGAGAGACAGAGAGAGAGACAGAGAGAGATATTTGGAGGGAAATCCATTCAATTAATATTTAGGTAATTCAGACATAATATAGACAGTGTTGAAACAGCAAACTAGTATAAATGAATAAAATATAGAGTCCCATTTTGCTGAAGTATGCCTTTGTATTCTGTGTCTCCACAGAGGCAGAAATGTGGTCTACTTTCTTCTATTTATTTTCCTTCTCCTTTTTCCACCCTTTCTCTTCCTCTCTTCCCTTCCTCTCTTCCCCTCCTCTCTTCCCTCCCTCCCTTTCTTCCCTCCCTCCCTCTCTTCTCTCCCTCCCTTCCTCTCTTCCTTTCCTTGCCCCCCCCTCCATTGTTGTTGCTACACTGTTTCTATACCTTTCCTTCTGTTACAAATTGATGGTTTTGATTAGTGAATCACTTTCATGGCCTAGACATGTGGACTCAGTTCTGAGAGGCATTTGACAAAGTCTCTTATTATATGCTTGTGGACAAGATGGAGAAATATGATCTAGATGGCAGGACAATTAGGTGAGCTCACAGCCGACTGAACAATTGTGCCCAAAGGGCCTTGATTAATGTACAGATGCCAAACAGCAGGGAGGTCCTGGAGCTGCTTAGAAGAATATATGTGGCAGATACTGTGTTTAGCAGTACTCAGAACATGTCTTGTTAAGTAATTTTTTAGTAAGTGCTCACCTGTCTATTCTAAATCTTGACAGTGGTTTTCAATCAAAGTCCATTAGACAATAATGGAGCTCTCTTTATAGGATGGAATCTTAATAGTAGAGATGGCTTGAAATTGTGGACACAGGGAAATCTCTTCAGTTCCAAGCTACCAGATTTCATCTAAGATATTACCAAGAAAATAAAACTTCTAGAAGATTAGTTACATCCTGTGTTTACCCTGCCCAGGGAAGAGGAAAATATTAAAACACACACACATATGCACTCACACCACTGGCTGTTCACACACGTTTGGTCCATGTTGAGGCATCCATCATATTTAGCAAGGATTCATCTACCAAGGCTTAATGGACTTAAGAAAAGCACCCGGCGTTTACAGAGCTTCCACTGTCTGGTACTGCTCACAACTGTCTACATCTTCAACAACACAATGATAGAGATATTAGTAGTAGTAAGCTTTTCAGATGTGCAACCTAAGCAGAAAGACGCCACTGACTTTTCTAAAGGCCATGGAGGTGAGAGGCATGGCAACAGCTTGAATCTGGAGCCCATGCTATCACAACATATAAGCACAGTGCATTACTTTGATGCTCCGTTCAGCTTTACCTATGGTTGTCTACATGCACTCCCACTGCCAGACCACCACAGTCACCTCAGCTCTGATCTCCGCTGAGTGCATACTATTCACTTTCACAGTGCAGGTTGCATGGTCTCCACTCTTCTTCAGCAGTCAGGCTCCAGATATAACAGCTCATTAAGCTTTTCTGAAAGCATATTCTCCAGTAGGATGTGTTTTCAGTACAAGGCAAGTTTCAGGCCTCTCCTCTTCTTTCTCTGAGCACATTCTTTGCTTGCATTATGCCAAATTCTCAAGTTGTTCCACCATAATGAATAGCTGGGCTCTTTTAGGCCATTCTGTTTGTCCCCTAGGCAGAGTGAATGTTGGGTCTTAACTTTGTAACTTCCAATCATTGTCCCAGCTATTTACAAAGTAGTTTTATCCCTAGGAGTATTCCACTGAGGGCTAGAAACTATGTTACAGGTGCTGTGAAAGTCGGTGGTGATGTTCACAACAGCTTTCCTCCCAGTCTGGGCATAGCAGTACCATTCATTAACAAATGTGTGGGTTAAGCCAGTCTGCTCAATCAGGGATGCTGTTGCTCTCCAGGGAAACATTTGCTCACACCTGTGGTCCTTTTTGTCTGTCACCGTAGGAAGTGACATGCTTCCGTCTGCCGGTTGTAAGAGAGTGAGTTCATTACTCAACATCCTCTAGTAAACAGGATCAATCTAGAATTATTTGGCTTGAATGGAATGGGGCTAAGGTTGAAACACTCAGAGAAATATACCTAAAGACAGTCAAGCGGTGGAATTATCAGCAAAAAATAGGATATACATTATATAAATGTAAATTGCTGATACATACAATAGCACGGAAGAGTTTCAAAACCATTGTATTGTATGAAAGAAAATGAGATATTAGAGGTTACACCCTCCATGATACCATTTGTACAATGCCCTCCAGTTTGCCTTAGGCCAAAGGTGGTAGTGAAGAATAATTGCAAAAGTCAACAGGAGCTGCTGCAGATAGAAATGTTATCTACCTTGATGGTGGAGGTGGTTGCCTGAGAAATACAAAGAAAGCATATATTAAAGGTTGAACTTGAAGTTAAGAGGCAATAGATTTATACTTTGTTTCAACTTATATGTTTGTTATAGCTAGAAGCTATAATATATGGCCCTATATAGTCATGCAGAAGTCTTAACGCCTTGTACCAGGACTGTGACCTTATTTGGCAAAATATCTTTGCAGATATTATAAAGTTTGGTTTGGGGAAGGGATTATCCAGTGTGAGCAGAGTCATCTAAGAGCAGTGCTGTTTGACCACAGAGACACGTTGGAAGCCTGCCTTAACACAACTGAGATTGCACTACTTTGGGTCAAAGGGAAAAGCAAGAAAAGCTCCCCCTCAGCATCACAGAGGCAGTGTAGTCCCGCTGGCTATTTGATGTCAGGTTTCTGGTCTCCACAACCTTCACAGGGCCAACCTCTTTTTGTTTTAAGTTGTCTGTCTTAATATATGTTATGATGGCCCGAAGAAACCAATACAGGCTTTGGTACCAAGAAGTGGAGTGCTGTGATAATATATATCTGAGAATGTAAATGGGGCTTGGAAACTGGGTAACAGAAAGGGCAGAGTTTGACTCCAAAAAAGGCCTGAATAACCCTTAAGAGGCTATTGATAAAAATGTGGAAGTATTCTGACTGGAACTTAGAGAGATGAAAAACAAAACAAAAAAGCCATCAAGAAAGGCTCTGCCACCTTAAAACATACAGAAATTATCATGAATATATGTTGCTAGATATAGGCATGTTACAGGTGCTTCTGTTAAGATCTTGGACTGCAATGAGGACCTGTTCCCTGGTGGCCTAAGTTAGCATAACTTTTGTTATTAGGGGCAGAGAGCTTAGCTGTATCATATGCTGCTGCTGGGTGGGAAATAAAATTTGTAAACTATGAACTTGAATATTTAGAATAAGAAATTTCAAATTTCAAGAACTCTGGTGTGTGTGTGTGTGTATGTGTTAACTACTCATGGCAAACCTCCAAAAGAAACATAAATTGGAGAATAAATTGTTCAGACAAAAACAAAAATAATGAAAAATTCTTGGAATGAAAAGATACAAAATTTCTCTCCTCTAAATTTTGGGGCATTAGAGTCCTGCTGAATTTTAGCCCCCACAATTGAGAGACAGCAAATTCCTGTTACCCTAAGCTCAGTTCACAGGGATTCCACTACAACCCCACTAGAAATCTAATGCATTGCACATTTCATTCAATGATTTAAAATTCAAATAGAAACGTTTAATAATTACATTTCACTTGTTGCTTTAGATTTAGCCAGTACTTTTACATTTAATAAAAACATATTAATCACATAGTAATGTGGTCTTCTTGACCATGACTCAATTGTAGGCACTGCCTGAGGAGATGTTTTCAGATCCTGGGCTTCAGTATTCAATTAGCTGCATTTCACTGGAACACAGAGCAAAGGCATGTCTGTTATGTTAACCTCTTTGCTTTCCCATGTGTGAAAAATCTGTGTTCATTATGTTCCATTCAGAAAGCAGATTTCTACCAAATACTGCAGATTTCCACAGAGACGCCTTATTTTTCCTTAATGATGTGAAGTTCCTCTGAAAATAGCCTTTCTAAAAACCTGCCTTTCTTCTTCATGTTGGTTACTCTAGCTCTAGACTGTTTGATCTCATAAAATATTGTCTGGGCTACATAAAAGGCTGCCTTGACATTTGCTGGTTGAATATGTAGTAGCTTTTTGCAGAAACTGAGAGTATGCTACACCTTTCACATAACTAAGCCAACACTATCTTTTGATTGAAAATATAAAATAGTAAATAGTTGACACATACATCCATATTACATCAAATAACACATCTCAATTAGCATCAATACCTGACATTTTTAAGTGAGGGAAATTTAAGCATTAATTAATATAATATGATCTTGCACGATGAAGGTTAGGTGGAATGCCATGTATTTACTTATGTCTGTTTCTTCTAGCAGGCTAGCTAGGATAAGTATACCCTGCAGGTTTGAATTCAAGTAAGAGGAACATGGGCTAAAGCATTTCTTCTTGTCTAGGGGAAACCCATTTTTAAAATGCCTGTCCTCCCCACTAGACTCTTGAAATGTGTGACTTTATTGTATGAGACACCATCATAATGAAACCAAAGGTACCACTAATGGAATGATATCATCCATAAAGTCTCTTGTGTGGCTGAGGTCTCTACCTTACAAACCTGAGCTGAAGGTCAATTAGAACAATGATGGAAGGCAGTTAATTTCCTGTTTATAAATACAGGCTAGGAAATGCAGTATTGATTGCTGCATTTCAGGAACAGGAGGCAACTGTCCTAAGCAGTGGCCATTTTAGGATGATGTCATTTATAAAGCCAGAGAGTGCAGTGTTGTCACATACATCAAATGAACAATGATTTATTGGGCCAACCACATTAGTTTTGTGAGTCTGAAATACATGAAGTATAGACCTTGGCCAGAGCATAACATTTTAGGCATCAAATCAAGCTCTAGAAATGGTAAAAGTTTTACAAATCATTATGCTAATGGTGTGTTGAGTTTGCAGATGTAGAATATCCACTGGGTAGTAGGCAGGCATAAAGGTAGAATTTATGAAAGAGACAATATCTGACCAGGACTTTGAGAAAAGTGAAAGGTAAGAAGCATAGTCCCCGAGATGTAAGCCAACCCCAGATTTGATGGCCATGATCCCTATACACAGAATCTTGATGGTGTGTACTTTATCAGTTGTTCTGAGTGAGAGAGTTAGTGCATGCATGCATGAATGAAATAGATGGATAATTGAATGGATGCTGTTCCAGGGATTGCTATCCCTAAACTCATTCATTTCATTCCCTGAAACGATAATGCAAATACACAGCTCTAGCTAGGCTATTACAGCTCAAGTTTGCAATGACACACATCATAGTAGCATTCAATAGTCTGATATGCATGCGGTTCAAAGATTTCTCTAGCCAAATGTGTTCCCAAAACATGGACATCAAGTTAATCAAATCCCACTTTGCTGAAGGCCTCTTTGATCTTTGAGCAGGTAGCTGGGTCTTGTCACTCTTGAAGAAGTTGTAAAGTATATAGCATTTCTCAGAAAAAAAGGGGGGGGGCTTCAGAAATAAATAAATAAAATGTTTGTATCTTTAAGATTGATACACAGACATGCAGATGGATTAAATAACACAAGACCACATTTTTCCCCCTGAAAACTGCAAAGGAGAGCCTTTTCCAGATTGTAGTTTGGGGAAGTACAGATTTCTCCTACTTGGCTTTTTCTTCAACACAACATGACCACTCACCCATTTTCAGGCTTTTCCTTTCCTATGAAATTCTTTTCCTTTATAATAGAAACTCTAAGATGCCTAGAAAAATGCCAGGATTCAAGGCATATCCTAAGCATTGGAGACACACACACACACAACCATACACACACAAATATACATACACAAGCACACATACATACATACACAGACATACACATATACAGACACACACAAAATACCACATAAATACATACATACACAGACATACATATACAAACACACACAGACATATACATAGACATAAACCCATACATACACAAACACATATAAACACACACACAAACACACAAATGTACACATACACTGGCATACATATACAAACACACAGACATATAGACACACAGAGACATATACGCAAATAGACATTCACACACATATACACACACAAAAACGCATAGATGCGCATATACACAGACACACAACACAAACACACACATTCACAGACACACACAGACAAACACACACAGATATACACAAACATACAGACACACACAAATAGACATACATACATACATACATACACACACATATACACATACTCCTTTTATTGTTGAATTTTTTATACAGTGTAAGTACTTGAAGCATCTGGTCTTTCTCACACAGGTTGTTCAACAAAAGCCAAAATAAATATCCTATTCCCACAGAAATTTCTAGACCTGGATAACATTACAGGAAACTTTGGAAATAAACAAATAAGGAATGTTTATATTATTATGAAATGAGACTTAAGTTTAATATAGCAGTCACTTGTCTAAAACAAAGCAATTCCAGTTTCATATTAAAGCCAACATACTGCAATACCATTTTCTTAGAAACCCTTTAATCCACACATCAGTTCCTTTTAGAAAACACTGTTAGGGAATTCACTTTTGCTCTATGGTTTCATGACCCCCACCATGATCCTTTCTCTTCCTGTGTGCCAATAAAGACAAACACTGAACTGCTGCTGATTTTCACAATCTCATTTTGCATAATTATGTATCATGTCACCTGGATTGTCATATACCCACAGGGCAGTAAGCCTCTAGAGTTCACCTAGGAGGAAGACGAGGCATGGAGAAGTGTCACTCTTCTTCCTTCACTGTTGTCCTCTTAAAAGTCACCAGTCTCCAGAGCGACCAAGTGAGCTTCTCTTTCTTTCCTCCTGGGATAAAAGAGCCTTGCATTGTACTTGCTATTATATTCAATAATTAGAAATCACAGTGAACCCTAATCATATTTTGGGACCTTCAGCTTCTCACTTTAAGTTTTTACACTGCTACAAATCTGGTAGTTTTAATCTTCTACAAAGGTATATAGATAAGCGGGTGAAACAGGACACATGGGGAAAGCTGTTTTTGAAAGAGTGCCATCAAGGGCATCATGGTCATCCTCAATTATAAAATGTTTTCCATGAATGGTGAGAAAAGGGGGGATAGACAGAAAGGGTGAAAAGATGGAAATGAATGTTCTGTCTTTTTCGCCCTTCAAATGTTACTTTAATTGTTGTGGGCTCCTAGACAAGTAGTCAGCAAGCAAATGCAATTAGGAAGAAAAATCAATTATTATTTGTTATTTAAGATCCAGCTCTTAGCTGTAAGAATATATATGTATATACATGCATACATACATACATACACACATGTATATATTTGCATATAATTTTTTGACTTCTGATACCACATCTGCCAAAGAGACTATTCTACTGGAATTCATGTAACATGCATTTATATTTAGAACTGAAGGGAAAAAAAAAACACATGCAGTTTACATTGAATCCTCCTTATTTTGTTGAAGAATCAAACTGGCTTCAACTTACTGAATCTGAGGAAAGTAGATTAAAATTTTTTGGTTTCCTTAGTTCTAAAAATCCGATAACTAAGCTTTTTGGAATTGTAGATGAATGAAGATTAAGTGGACTTTGAGAGGCTAGTATAGAGCTAATTAGGGAAAGTATTCTCTTATGAATAAAACAGAAGTGTTTAGAATATAGACATCTCTTCACAGTATCATTGACAAAGGAAAGAAGCTGTAATATAATTTCATGGGCTATGAGTTTACACAGAATTGTGAAGAATAGGCAATTATGATTAATCGGAATTATGATTAATTGTATTCTGATTCATTGAGAGTTTGCTATTCTTGAGAAAAGTGCACTATAAAATAAGCTCCTCTCTGTCCTTGCAAGCTCCTTCATGAACTTGCAATGACTGCAATAATGCTTTGGAAGGATTAGAACAGTTTTCATAAACAGCAGACATATGTGTATTAACAGTTGTAGAGAGAAAGTGCCGGCTGCCTCCCCAGAGACATCTTCTTTAAGGGACATCTGGGTATTTCTTCACTTATGAGCAAACAGTGAACTTTTAATGGTGTTCCCTAGCAGTTAGTCTTTGAAGTACAATGTTTTTACCAAAACTGTGTATTTCTTTGGATAAAACAACTTTAGAAATAGTGGAGTTGAAAACCCTGAAGATGACTCATTGGGTAAAAGCCCCTGGCACTAGTGAGCCTGATGACATAAGCTCAAAGCCCCTGAAACCCATGTAAACAGCCAGGTGCAGGTGCACTCTGATGTCACCACTATCAGCGTGAATGGAGGTAGAGGCAAGAGAAAGGCTTGGAAGCTTGTTGGCTAAGTTGCCTTGCTAATTACCATAGCAGAAGAAACAAGAAAGAACCTGCTTCAAAAAGAGGGGAGAACCAACTTCTGAAAGTTGTTTTATACCTGCCCAAACACACACACACACACACACACACACACACACACCCTAAAGCTAGAAAGAGTTTAGTTTGTGTTGAGTCCAGTGTATTTACTGATGGACAAACACTGAGAAGGACCACAAGTGAGAAATGATGTATTTGTTCTCCCAGTCCCAGAATTGTGTGACTGTGAGACTTTTCAACTTTCTCCTGGTCTTTCTCCATTCAGGATGGGAGTCCTTAAAACTGTCAAGCTGCTAATTTAATTAGCTCTTGTTAAATTTACCATGTGCCAGGTTCTATAAAGCTTATGCTCTGTCTTATTGAAAAGTAAAAAAGATCCTATGGAATATCTACTGCTGCTGTGTTCATTTAGGAAAAAAAAAAAAACTGACCAACAAGGCTTCTCCAAATTCTTGGCACTAGGAAGTAGATGAAACTATACATGACTCTGCATCTCTATATTTCTAGCACCATTTTGAATATGAAGGAATTTTCAGTAAAATGTAGGTTGCTATATGGCAAATATTTTTTTTTTGTGATCTTAAAGATTCTTGACTCAATCAATGAAATGGT
The DNA here is from genome assembly GCF_000001635.26 of Mus musculus. Lineage (NCBI taxonomy): Eukaryota > Metazoa > Chordata > Mammalia > Rodentia > Muridae > Mus > Mus musculus. The sequence goes on along the minus strand of NC_000077.6, from coordinate 47,237,517 downwards.
ACGAAGGGATGCTTCATTAACCAGATTTTTTTTAAGTGGGAAAATGGGAAGATTGGTTGATGCTTTTCAAGCTGTTTCCCCCCTGGGGAAAAAAAAAAACATGGCTTGTACAACACAGTTCAGTTCATGAATGTTCCCTGTTATGTTTGTCAAAGAATGTAATGACATTTACTAGTGGGTAGTGTGTAGCTGAGGTATTTTAGCCCTTAAATAATTGAAAGCCTTTTGTATTGCTATTGATTTTGTAAAGTCAAAACTGCAACAATTCCCTGACTCAAACATTAATTACAGTGCTTTTCTGTACTTAAATCAAAATGCTACATGGGATAAGGTCATTCTGTGCACATTCGGGGTTTGGTGAAGTCTATTTGAGACTCCGTCTCCTGTGTCTCGGCCACAACTAGAGATTAATTTGGATGTTATTAGATGCCCAAGCATTGGTATTATGGTGAGTTGTGGTGTATGGCTGTGAAAGTTCAAGGTTACTCTTTCTAAAATTCCCTCTGAAATGTAGCCTGTTTACCATTTAGTGCTTGATGGTTTAGTTGCAACTTGATACAATATTTCCCAAACCATCTGGTAGGTCTATCAGTTGCTGTGCCCTGGAAAAAGACATATCCCCAGTTTAGGGTGGAACTGTGAGATTTTGACTCACCAAAAATATTTTGAAGCTCAATGTAATGGAGGATATTTAAATGGCCTAGTAGAATAGTTTGGTATTATCAGTCCAAAATCTGGAAAACTATATCCACAACTCTACAGTTGTGCTGAGGTTCCTGGGTGGTAACACTGTGAAATAGGCATACTTTATTTTAGACATCCTTATATCACAAACACACACCACATTGTCTCTCCTTTCAAAACTTTCAGTGATTAAGCCTGAGTATTCTTCTACCTCCAGGGCCTCTAAGATCTTTGCTGCTCTATCCCTACATGACCCCTGCCCCCATCTTCAAAGTAACACCTTTTCCTCTGGATCTCCAACCTATGTTACAAGCCATCTACTGCTCTAATCTACCCTCAGTCTGCTGCCAGTCCCACTAGGCCTTTATCTTTCACAGAAAACAGATCAGCAAAATCATGTAGAACAGCATTGTGGGGAAGAGATAGTTTCCAGGATCCCTGAGGCAATGCGATGAAGATGCTGATCGACATTAATGGGCTCAGGACAGGTGCCCGTCTTTCTCTTGTGCACGCAGTCCATTGTATATACATCATACTGTAGGCTATGCAGGCTTTTGTGCTAACAGATATAAATTTTGTTCTTTTTCTTTCAGAAGCTCTTGGTTTGTGTGTGTTTATAAGAAAAAGAAAGTAATATACATGTTCTTACCCCTTCGGGACAGTATCTTTCAAATCTCTCATTTCTTTGCTGCCTCCTGAGCCTTCTCTGCAGCCAGCAATGTCATATACAAGCTGTAGATAACAGCAGAAGGCAGCCTGAATTATTTTTCAATATATTCGGAGAGTGAAAATGCCAAGTCATATATTTTTGTGAGCAGATGCAACTAAAAACCCAGTGTTTCTTTAACTTGGGAATTTGTAGGGGAAGGCCAGATGATAGGGGCTGTCATTCCATCTCTAGTCTTGATAAAGACTCCTACAAAGGCTGTAGGAAGAAAACTATCCTGGGAGACAAACATATTTCACCCTTGTCTACAATTAGTTATTTTAAAATACATTTTGTAAATACTAAGTAATGTTCCTGCTAAGGTTAGAAAGAAGGAAGAGCACATTGGCCCTGGATCCTCCAGTGGAAAAGCCTTCCTTGTATTTCTGAGAACTCCCAAGTAATGTAATCAAGCATCACCCAGTCACTTCAGGACAGGACAAAGCAGAGGGAATCTATACATAATCCGCATTGGGACATGATTAAGACTTTCTATCCAGAGTCAGGCAGCACCACTGTTTTGGGTTTTTATTCTGTGGGCTTTCATGGACACTATCTGGTGCTCGAGTGTAGATTCTTTACTGTATCCCACAGGGATGACAAGAGTTAAAACCCTTCCTATCTGCATTGATGGACAGATTGGACATCTCTGCTGGTCATAGAAGGTGCCATTCCTGTACTACTGTCCTAACTTGTTTTATATTGCCATGATAATTACCATGTCCAAAGCAATGTGTGGAGAAAAGGGTTTATTGGTCTTATAGGTTAGAGCCCATTATCTAGGGAAGCCAGGGCAGGAACTTGAAGCAAGAGCTGAAGCAGAAAACATGGAGGAACACTGCTTACTGGCTTGTTCTCCATGGCTTGCTCAGCTACCTTTCTTATACAACCCAGTAACACCTGCCCAGATCAATTATCAATCAAGAAATGCCCCATACACTTGACTATTGGCTAGTCTGATGGAGGCATTTGCTCAGTTGAAGGTCCTTCTTCTCAGTTGAATCTAGCTTGTGTAAAGCTGACAAAATACTAGCTGCCAGCACAGATACATTGAAGTCTCATAACATACATTACTTTAATTTCTTTAAAGTAAGAAAAAAATAAAATATTTTTGTTTTACTCTATTGGTTGAAACAAGGTCCCTCTGTAGCCCAGCTTGACCTGGATCTCACTTATGTAGCCTAGTCCAGTATTGAACTTGAAACAGTCCTTCTGACTCAGTCTCCCAAAAGCTTGGATCAGTGGTGTGAGCTACCAAGCATGATCTCCATCAAACAGGCATTTGAAAAGTCTCTCCTTTTATTTTTTGTGTTTAGATGTTTTGCCTGCATATATTTTTATGCATCACATGCATGTCTATTGCTCATGGAATCCATAGGATGACATTAGAATTCCTAGGACTAGAGTTACAGATAATTATGAACCACCATTTGTGTGCTAGAAATATAACCTAGGTCCTATGGAAGAACAGGCAGTGCTCTTAACCATTGAGCCATCTCTTCAGCTCTAAATCAACTTTTAAAAAAAGTCTTTGAATATAGATCTTCATGTTTATATCAATACATTCATACAATTTAATTTTATGTAATTTTATGGAAAAAAAATCACAAAAAATACAGAGGACCCGCAAAAGTCTCAAGGCACCAGTATACATGCAAACGTCTTAGTACAGGGGCTGACAGACGGGAAGCGTGTTGGAGACTGATATGCAGGAAGAGGCAGGTGGCAAATATGTTAGGTTTTGCAGATTAGTCACTTTCTATTGAATGTGCTCAGCTCATTTGGTATGAAAGCAGCCATAAACAATACATATAAATGGGAAGAATGTATTCCTGTACAACTTTATTTAACCAAACAAAAAAACAGGCTGGATTTAATTCGTATCTGCTAACTCCTAACTTTACACTGGCAGTATTCTTACTATTGGATATATTGATTTTGTTATCTATAAGATACCCCCCTCAAGAGAATTCTATCAAGAGGAAATGATTGAAATGATATACTTTTGAATACACAATCCGGGCATAGAGCACAATACAATTAAAATCTCAGACTTTTAGAATCCTCTGGCTAGATTAGGCCACCCCATTTTCCCACCACAATACTAAATAAAAAGAAGAAGCAGAAGGTAATATAATGTTATAGCCACTCCTTCATGTTTCCACTGACCACCTCGTATGGAAAAACAGAAGAGTTAAGAATGTAGTCAGCCAGGTATAGTGGTGCATGCCTTTAATCCCAGCACTTGGAAGGCAGGGACAGTCAGATTTCTGAGTTCAAGACCAGCGTGGCCTACAGAGTGAGTTCCAGGACAGCCAGGGCTACACAGAGAAACCCTGTCTTGACAAACAAAAACAAAAACAAACAAACAAACAAACAACAACAACAAAAAAGAATGTAGCCAATTTTTACTGATGGGCAGCTGATATATGTACCCAAACCCATGGACACATGGTGTCCATGTTGACATCGTGTACCTGCTGCTGCATTGGACTGTATCAAAGGCCTTCTTCCTATGGTTTGTTTGCAAATTGGGAGATTGCATAGGGAGAGAAGATATTTGCCTTTTATTCTGGAAGGAGAGGAAGAACTTGCCATTCTCTAAGCCTCACTTCTGAACAAAGGTGTATCTATGTGTCAAAGGGAAGCATCAGTAGTGGAGTCCTTTCTGTTCACTGTATGCTGCAGCCAGATCTGTATTTCTCTTTGTCCTTAGCATAAGAAGAAAGGACTAGTTTTCATGGTAATGATATCTGTTAGGAATAGGGGAAAGGAAAGACCACAGCATTTATAGAAGTAACATTGAGCTCAGTTCTGTACTTGCTCACTCTGAAATGTTTAGGTAGGTTATTTTAATGTATTATAAAATAAGGTTCAGAATATCTTTTTAGATATGCACAGAAACTGAGAGGATTACTTACAAAGTCATTTTATTATCTACGTGAAATTGATGATAAATGATTCCATCTTTATTTTTATAGAGGTGGGATGATTATCTGCAGGAAAAATGACACCACAGATGAGACCACCTAAAGACCACACATGCTGAAACCTCCGACATTGCAACCTTCTCTCTGTTTACTTCTAAGTATATTATATCACTCTTCCATAGATGAGACCACCAAAATCCACACATACTGAAACCTCCGACATTTCAACCTTCTGTTTGCCTGCCAAGTATCAAGTTCTTGCTTACTATAATCTCCAATTTTGTCATCTGAAAAATGAGCAGAGCTAATATATATATATATATATATCATCAATTAAGAGATATTAAAGATGGTCAATAATAGCAAGTCCACTTTAGTGTCTGACACATTGCAAGGCCTGCATCATATTTTGGTTGTCCATCTCTGATTACTGTCATTGCTTAGTTATAGGATAAATATTTTTGTTCCCTTGGAGACACATTGTGGGCTTTAGGAAGATATGAATCTTGGTTAGAACTTCACCAGACTTGTAGAGTTGCTACAGTTCTGTTTGTTTGTTTGTTTATTTGTTTGTATAATGAAATTTCTTTCATCCATGGGTTCATTTTCTAGAGTGTAAGTCCTCAGCTTTCCTCTACTTCTCTGTGAGATTCATAACCCAAGAAAAGCACAACTTTAAGTGCTCTTAGTGGAGTAGTCTTAAAGATCACGTCATCACATACAACATCTTTATACCTGGTTGTATAGATCACTATAGTGCAAATTCTGCATTAAAATTATTTAACTTGGTCATTTATGTTAGTGAACAATTGTGCCCTGAAACTAGGATTGCATGAATAGCATATTTTAACAAGATTCCCGGATACTGGAGCTTCAAAAAATGACTCTGCAGTTAGGAGCATTTGCTGCTCTTGCAGAGGACCTGGGTTTGTCTCCTGTCATCCAAATGGCGATTCACAACTGTTTGTGACTCTTGTTGCCAGGAATCCGATCCCCTCATTGGCCTTCATAGGTACTAGGTACCCATGTGGTGCACATGCATACATAATGGCAAAACACTTACACATGCAAAATAAAAACAAATCTTTAGAAAAATATTTCAGATACTAATGAACTAGTTTTATGTAAAAATATAAAGTTCATCTGTAGATGTGAATTTCATTATCTTAGAGAATCAAGTAAAACAAATTATTTCTTATTCTGGGTAGTCATGGTACCACTATAAAAATAGAATAGCTGATATAATAGCGGCATCTTAAGATATTTTCCCAGTGAGTGACTTATACGTATTATAATATTCAGTTGTTATTTCAATGCCATAATAATCATAAACATCCCTGGTTCTTGATAGATGTCAAGTGACAACATTCAGCCACTTGATTTGCACTAAGCTGCTGACATGCACTGAAGCAAGCCCCACTAACTACTGTTGTCAAGGACTGCTCACTACTGAGATCAGGGAGCACACCATTAATCCCAGCACTCTGGAGGTGCAAACAGACAAATCTCTGAGTCTGAAGCCCATCTGATTTACATAGCAAGTTCCGGGTGAGTTAGACCTACAAAGTATGATACTGCCTGTAAATGCCAAAAGAGAACTACTGAGAGGGTCATAGCTATTGGAAACACATTCAGAGAGGTACCTACATAGGCCAAACCAAGCCCTAATCTCTAGCAATCTCCTTCTCTAAGACTAGAACACTTGCTGAGTTGATTATTAAGCCACATGAACCTGAATATGAATACTAGAGATTAGGGCTTTTCATAGAAAGATGCCTATGAATCATGTGTAGTATTTCCAAGACAGACTGAGTTGCTGAGGGCCTTGGGAAAGAAGTTGGTTTATGTGGTAAAATAGCCTTTGTGGATGTGAAAAGCTTCCTTTAAATTCAGATTCATTTATTTCTTGAATACCTCAGAGGAAAGAAAAATGTATATATAAAAACACTTGTATATTCACCATTAGCTTCTCATTTCACTTCTGGGATATTTTGTGCAACGAATATTAAAACAGAAGAATTCTTCCACAGGCTATGTGCCTAGCTGTGAATGCCTGCTACATAATTCATGAACTTGCTGGTATTTTGACATTCTTCTCTATTGTTGCTTTTGCTTTGAATTTTCTAAAAATATAAGAAATAAAAGACTTTATTTTTACCAAGTTTTAAATTTGTACTATATTAAAAAAATCATTTTGTTTTGTTTTGGTTTGTTTTGTTTTTTGAGACAGGGTTTCTCTGTGTAGCCCTGGTTGTCCTGGAACTCACTTTGTAGAACAGGCTGGCCTCAAACTCAGAAATCTGCCTGCCTCTGCCTCCTAAGTGCTGGGATTAAAGGTGTGTGCCACCACACCCCCCCCAAAATAGTCATAATAAAGATTAATTTGAATTAAATTGTATTCATCCCTCATAATAAGAGATAAAACTAGAATCTCTTCTCACAAACAGCAGTTTATATAAGAAATATTTAAGTGGATATAATAGATAAGTCACCAACTTAAAGGAAAGATTAATGACTGGAATCTACAGATATGAGAGCACTGGGTCATCTCCAAAGAGCTTATTTACAAATTCTAATCTTTTCTGTATATTTAATCTGAAAGACTCATCTAGTCTAAGTTTCTTAGAAATGGAATGGATGAGACAGCAATGAAACAGTCACTTCTTACCCTATTGCTAATGCATGGGTGTCTTTGTACTAGATAAATATGATAGAATATGAATGGAATAAGAAAGATAATATTCAATTCTAGACGAGAGATATGGTTAAATGAGAAAGTGTACCATATTCATGGACTTGAAAATTCATTATAGTAAAGATGAGATGGCATTTCTACCCAAAGTGAACTATAACCTTAGTGTTATTGTAATCAATGTCAAACATGTTTTTAGTAACTGACACATTTCTGTTCCTAAGAGTTAAGTAAAAATTAAAGAATAACCCTCCCCAAATTGTCTTTGCATTAGTGTGGCATATGGCTGCACTACTGGGATGGCCCTGCTGGCAGATGCCACTTTACTACCCATCACTACTCCCAAGAAGGGGCAGCTGCCCCTACCAGCCAAGTTTCAGGAAGCACCATTCTCTATTAAACATGGTCACCCCCACAAGTCCTCATTGCTGCTCTCATCTAACAAACAAGGTGTTGAACTAAGAAAGCATTGGAAATATAAATGAGCTAAATACCTAATAAAAAATGGAAAAAACAAAAAGAAACTCGATGAGTGCGAATCTGTCTAACCACCATTTCTTGGTAGTTGGCCATTCTTTGTGTATAATTTTGATGAATAAAATTGGGAAGGAGCTTTAATAGAAATTTTTACCTGGATTTTTTCATTTTACAAAAGCAGAACCTGAATCTGAGAAAACAACAAAGACTTTCTCAAGGTTCCAGTAGCTTGCAATGCATCCTGAGACTCAATCCTATTGATCCCTAATCTCATTTTGTTCTTTAATGTCAGCGCTCAAAGTCTTGAGCTAGGAATGTCCAGTAGTTCCCAAGTAGAATATAGTATACCTCCAAGAAGATATTTGGGGATGCTGGAAGATAAGTTTGGTTATGCTGGCTTAAGAGAGAGGTCGTGGCTAGAGAGTAAACAACAGAAATGATAGGAAATACTTTCAGTTGTACTAGACTCGGTAACTTTAATTTTTTTCAAACCTTACATTTAATGATGGTTCTTAAATGCTTTAACCTCCCTTGTAGCCCACCACTCACCAGAGGGAGTGGAAAAGAAAGGATACGGTGTGGGAGGAATGGAAATGTTTAGAAAAGTTCTTTTGAGTAACTCCTGTCTTTGTTGTCTGGAAATCAGCAGTTAAGTTCACAGGTTAACAGGTAGCTCGATCTATTATACTTCATGTATACACCAGCAGTCCAGTTCGGTAGAATCCAGTTAGCACCAGCAGTGACACGACTGACCAGAGACAGCCAGGCCTCAGCCTTAGCTCCAGTCAACAGGATAGACCTGGAGGGATACCAGGAGAAGTTCTAGGCTGTATCTCTCTCAGGGAGCTGAAGATCAGTGAAGATGAGAGACCTACAAGCATCGTACAGCTAGCTGTACCAGCAAGTCAAGCTCTGTCTCCATCACTCTGTGGAGTCCTATTTATACCCTCCAAACACCATGTGCCCTGTATTCCACATGCCTTGCTTCAGCATGGCTCTTGCCTCAGCACATGCATCCAGTCAGCCTGAGTTCAAGGAGTCCTGAAAAGTGCAGCCCAAATACACAGTGTAAGGAGGACTAATACATGCATGTGTTAGCAAAGAATCCTTCATCATGTGTCCTTTCACATGCTTACTTTAGCAGAACATCCTCTATCCCATGTCTGTTTCAGTGAAACCAGTGTGCCTTAGTCTGTCACCTGTGTCCATTTCAGAAAAACACTCCTTCATATGTTTGCCCCATCAAAAAACCATCCTATACAACTGACTCTCCAAAGAAAACTTATGTTTCCACTTGAAGACTCCTTCCCCCAATACTGGTAGTTCAAGGTGAACATAGTCTCTGTGGATTGCAATAGCAATAATCCCCAAATGACTCAGCTTCAATCAAGCAAGATCTGTCAAGATCCCCCATCCCAGTACTCAAAAAAAAAAAAAACGAGCTATATTCTTTGGTTTTCTCCCTCCTCCTGGCTCTGAACACCATGTCTGGCTGCATTTATTTCCAGTAGGAAGTTTATGCCACATCCTTAGCACCTCTGTGGCAGCCTGTCTCATTTCTTTGACAAAGCAGCTGACAGCATTAGGACAGTAAGCCCTAAGCATGGTCTACTCCAGCCAGGCTGACAACTCTCTTTGGTGAGATGTGAGAGACCACAGCTACTTGTAGAAAGAGGCAGCTAGCTTGGTTAGACAGAGCATATAGATTTCAGTCCACTCCTGGTTGAAGTAGAAATCAGTCTAGGGAGGGTTTTTTTGAAATTTTTATTTTGAAAAATTTTAAAAGATAATTGTATAAAGTAGATTGGGAACCCTATAACTCAGTTTTGTAAGGAAGGATAGATGTTCAATACATGTCCATTTGGTCTACTGTGTTCTGATTTTTGAGAAGCATTAAATTGATATGTGGGTACTGGATCTCAGTGGATTGATACTTCCTGTGTGACATTATAGGCTTAATAATAGCCTTAATTTCTATGGAGTACATAATAGTGACAATAATTACATCAACTCTAAAGGGTTCCTGTAAAGATTAAATAAACATAATGAATGAAGAAAAATAATTTAATGTACTGAGTGGCATTCAGTGTGTGCTAAATAAATGACAGCTATTAGGCATGATTTCCCTGCACCATTAACCTGAAGACTACGGCAGGCTTTACCAGGTTCTGACAACAAAATAAGCATCCCTCTTCATTTTTATGTCACCAGATCTCTTTGCCCCAAGTGAGCCAATACCCGTCCTCATGTTAACCATCCATTATTTTTAATCATTCATGAAATGATTCTTAGTATATGTTTACACTGTTATTCAAGTGAAGTTCTCTGATTGATTTGTCTCTTATAACTGTTTCTCCTGCTCTTCCTCATTTAGAGATATCTCTCTTCTGCCATAGTATGCCTTCAAATCATCAAAGCTTATGATGAGTTTTCGCAGATTAAAACGGGGTATGTAGCTGAAATCGGAGCAGAGTAAATTTAATAAAGGAGCTTAGAAGAGAAGAGGGAGATGAGATCAAAGATGTGGCAATCCGCATGTTTACCCCTCGATCAGTGTAAAAGACCACATTTGAGAGCTGGAGAATGCAGTTGACATCTGCAGCCCATTTGTAAAAAGATGAAAAAAATCACCTTCCATCTCTGTATTCTTTCTCCAACAGGATTGTATGTCTCTTATCTAGAAATCTGTGCTAACCCATTATTTTAGCTTTCAACTTTAGCTCCACTGCCTCATGGACAGTATATTCCTTATATATTATTTCTTCTACCACAGCACTTCTAATAACTTTTCCTATCATCCAAACGCCTGGTGGGCTCCACTGAAACATGGTCTTCTTTGGTAGCACCTTGCATGAGAGTAGCATATTTTAGTTATAAGAAGCCTCAGTAGCATTTTTCAGGATCAAAGTGGAGTAAAAGCTAAGGGCTGGGAATTACTTGCTGGGGGAGTTCAAGTGAGGGGAACATGAGGAGGTCCTGAAGATGCTTAGGAGAGAACACATGCCTTCAGGAGGGCTTTAGAACTCATAGATTACTGCTCCCCAAAGGGAAATCAGAACCAATCATCTCTTGTCTTTTGGCTTATTCTGGTTTAAGATAGCATTCACCCCTCCTCATGACTAATGCTGAGCAGGCATTCTAAGACCAGTCCAAGAGCTGGATGATGCCCCTCTTTGAACTTCATGTTTCCTTCCTTCCTTCCTTCCTTCCTTCCTTCCTTCCTTCCTTCCTTCCTTCCTTCCTTCCCTATTTCCTTCCCTTTTTCCTCTCTCTGTCTCTCTCTCTCTGTCTGTCTCTGTCTCAGAAAACTTATAAAGTCCAGCTAGTAATACCCATATGTGTATGGATAAGGGGCCATCCACTGGAGTACAAGAGGCCTATCAATGACTACATGTTGAAGAGAAGAGGAGGAGGAAGAGGGGGAGGAGGAGGAGGAGGAGGAAGAGGAGGAAGAGGGGGAGGAGGAGGAGGAAGAGGAGAATGATTTTCCATTCCCCAGCAACTATCAACTGTTGACAGTGCCTTTGTTAAGGGTGGGACCTGGACAGCATCTCCTTAGTCTATGTCAGAATTTTGGCTATTGAAGAAAATTTGGCATTTTATGATGGCAATTATCATACCTGTCTCTGAAAAATCTCTGTAGTTACCTTAACCCAGGAAAACAGTGAATTTTTGATTCATCTTCAAACTTGCTAAAATCCATAAAGTGAGAAAGGAGTGTTTCTCAGATTAAAACTGGGTATGTAGCTGAAACCGGAGCAGAGTAAATTTAATAAAGGAGCTTAGAAGAGAAGAGAGAGATGAGATCAAAGATGTGGCAATCCGCATGTTTACCCTCGGTCAGTGTAAAAGACCACATTTGAGTGCTGTCCTTATCTTCATTGTGGCCAATTGTAAAGTGGACGTGGATGACTATAAAGAGAGGTGTTTGGAATAAGGTTTGAAATCAGAACAAAGAAAAACCATATCTGAGATAGAGGGGGGAGAAAAACTCCCAGGAAATAGGGCATAGCATAATCCTGCTGCAGCTAAACGCTGTGCTCAAGGGAATTGGAATGTAGTGTGCCGCAAATCCTGGTCGTCTTCAGCAGGCTCCTTGCAGAGGAAAATTGTTGCCCAAGGGAGAAGTATATTCAGGCTGCTCAGGCATCGCAATGACTCCAGAAATTTTAATCAGGTATTTGATAGGTAAGCTAAATCCTTCCTCTTTCAAAACATCTGTCTGGACTTGCCCGTATCACCCATCTAAGTCACAGGTTTGTCTTAGAATAGATCCTCACTCTGGGATCTCAGCAAGGATTTCTTTTTTGCAAGAAAATACAATTTATGGGCCCAGAAGGAGCTTTGTAGAGCTCACAGTACCCTTGAACTGCGTGCAACAGCAATTTTAGACAAAGTGCTAATTCAGTGAATAAGGCGAAAGGAAAAGACAGGGGAAACCCAAGCAATTGTCACTACTGAATGAATAGAAAAGTGATTTGAAGGAGCATTTCAGACCCCATTCTTTCTACATTCTCTATTGATGCTTAAGAATCTGTTTGGTTTTGTTGAGCCTCATGTAGAATGCTAGCAGCAAAGCACCGTAATTGTTTAGATGTGTGTGTTTATCTACAATATGGTTCTGGAACCAGAACCCTGAGCCTATGAGACAAAGCAGGTGCAATCTGATGTCAAGATTTCCTCTCCGCAAAACAATATACACAATGGGAACCCCATCTTTACATCCACTATTTCCTATTACCCTGGATAAATTTGCGCAGAGCCCATGGCTTTCCTGAGTGCTCTTAGAAAAATGAGAAGTCACACAGGAAATTCAAGTCACAAAAAACTCATTTTAGTAATTCTAAAGAGCAGAACAAGGAAACCAGAGGAGTCTTTCTTGAGTGGTACTCTTGCACTCAGGACCCTAACTCTTTACCCTTTGAAGGGGCTTTCACCCATAAGGGCCAAGCAGTATCTCATGCTACCTTGATACAGATACCTGCCTCTTCCTGGCTTGCTGCAGTATATATGGCTTAAAAATATCTATGGGAAAAAAGTAATAAATGAACGTGATGTCAAGGCCATGGGCACTTCATCTCCATTTTATTGTAATGATCTTCCCTAGCAGTAATGGAAGTAAAATGAGGATCTTCAATTTACCTTTAAATCGCTTATTTTCTATGTCATTAAGTACAAAATGCAGCACTTTTCAGGACTTACTTTGTGAGGTGCTCCCTCATGCTACTGTTGATTAGCAGGCAGTAGGAAACAAAAATCATATTGCAGTCAAATACTGTTGGGATTCCTGCGTAGAAATCTAGCTGGTACATAAAATAAGAAAGGAGTGAGAGAGGGTGATCCAGCAAGAACCCTTGGAGAGGCAATGGAGATCAATGGAATATGGCGTGGCTTGGGGTTAAATGCACAGGCTGCCTGCCATTACCTCCATGAATCAGAAGTACTGTGTTACCTTTTTGATTCTTATAACATTTATCAAGTGATAATAATTCCTAAAGCAATGTAAGATCTGTAATTAAAGCACAACATACCAATTTCTTTTCATTAACTCTCTTTAATTCCTGAGCATCCCTTCAGGAGGTGTAATGAAAGCTTATATAAAGAGACATTGTCCTAACAAGCCTCAGAGTCTGATGGCAGTGGCTGGTGATATCTGACCCCTACCCACCGAGAACCCTATTGAGTCTTTGCAGGCAGGTGCTCTGAGCCCCGGAATCTTTGTGGGGGCAAGAAAGCTCCAAGGTTTGCTAAGTTTAGTCTTCAGTGTCCTGATGGGAGCCCATGTCCTCAGGTGTCTATGTTTGAGACACTTGAGGGAGCCATACACTATATATGTCTTTGTCATCCCACTGAATCTTTTCCCACTTAGATCATCATCAGGGCTCTTTATATGATAGCCCTTTCAACCCTCTCAGCTGCCTTCCTTAGAGAGCAAATTCCCTTCTCCTCTGCTTGCTCAGTCTCTTCAATGTTGTAAAAAAAATATGGAGTCAGGCATGCTTATCTTCTTTCTAAGATTTTTTTTTTCATTTATGTGTATGTCTGTGTCAGTATTTGTGGGTACACCGATAGTACAGGTGTTTCTAGAGGCCAGAAGAGGGAGTCAGGATCTCTGGAAATGGAGTTCCAGGCAGGTGTGATCCTTTGGTTGGGCTAGAAATGGAGCTCTGGTCCTCTGCAAGAACAGGGAAAAGTTTTAACTTCCTAGCCATCTTTCTATCCCCTATTCCTGGACACCTGCGGAAGAATAGCAGATAGATACCAAAACCCACCAATGCACAAATCTTTTGTTGCAGTATTTGTACATTGTCTATGTGCATCTTCCTATAGACTTCATGTCATTACTCTATGACTTCTAATATCCCATGCAATGCAAGTATCATGGAGACAGTTGTGTCTAGAGAACATTGTTTTAAATATGAAAATTTAATATAGGTAGAGTTTGTGAATGTCATTACTATGTAGTTGGTTGAATCTATGTATGCAGAAAAAAGAGATGAATGATGTGTGTGTGTGTGTGTGTGTGTGTGTGTGTGTGTTTCATTCATGTACAAAGATTTAAGGCTGAAAATTTTACAGGGTTGAGGAGGTGATGGCTTAAGGGCTTGGCACACACACCTGAAGAAGCATGGTAGCCTGCTGACATAATCCTTGTGTTCTTCCTGTGAGAGGACAGCAGAGGTATAATAATTCCTGGGAACTCACAGGCTAGATAACCTGGCTTACACAGTAGCAGATAGAAAAAGAATAGCCTATGTCAAATAAGGTTGAAAGTAAGGACCTAGACTCAAGGTGTGGTCCAAACACACACACAAACACACACACACACAAACACACATACACACGGGGGGGGGGGGGAGTGTTGTTCAGATTTTGAGTAGGTTTTTGTTTTGTTTGTTTTGCCTACATATACATATGTATATGCTCTGTATTTATATGCCTGATGCCCGCTGAGGCCAGAAAGGGGGTGCTAGTTTCCCTGGAACCAAAACCAAATCCAGGTCTTCTGCAAGAACAGCAAATATTTGTGAACTGAGCTATCTCTCCAGCCCCACAAAAAGAAATTTTAGCACAGCTTTAGATTACTTTACTTATCCTGTAAATAATAATGATAATAATAATAGTAATAATAATAATAACAAAAAACAAGAGCAAAGTAACTATATTCACCATCCAGCCATGTCCCTATGTCCCTAGCAGTCTGGAGTCCCCGGGTCTGTTTCTTTGTTGTGTCTTATCTTCACCTCTGTGGGCATTTGGAGTCTGAGGCCCCTGTCTTACTATCTGAGACATGAGGAAGACTCTTGTTTTCTTCTAGTCATCTGTGGTGTCTGATCTACACTCATTCTCAAAGAGATCTAGAGGTTCCTGAATTGCCCTAGCACAAAGACATAGAAGTAGAGACAATCCAAAAGGTTCCAAGGAGCTAAGAAATTGCTCACTCAATAAAGTCCGTGCCACAAATGCCTGAAGACCTAAGTTCTCTGTGTAGCACTCATGTAAAAAACTGTGGGCATCATGGTATGAGGCTGTAATCCCTGCAATGATGAGACAGAAAGAAAAGGACCATAGGGCTTGCTAGCTAGACAGTCTAAACAATGGGTGAGTTCCAGGTTCTGTGAGAGAGCCTATCTCAAGCAGTAAGATGGGGGCAGGGGACAGTTAATGAAGACTTCTAACATGGGCTTTTAGACTCATCCATTTACATGTACATGCATGTCTGTACATGTACCCATAAAAAAAGGGCATCCGGGGGCAAGCAGAAGACAGAAATCTCACCATTCCTCTTCTTTCTTTGTACAGTTGTGTTCTTGAGAAGGTGGATGGCAGAACTGAAATAAAAGCACCTCCACTCATAGACCAGAACTGTGTTTCCTGTTTATTCTGTACATCCTTTGAAGTACTAGCTTGCAAAATGAATTACAAATAAAATTAAATTTTAAAAAAATGAAAAGAAACAAAGAAATTGCTACAACTTCAAGCCAATGTCAAGGCCTCCAGGTTCTGTCCCATGAGTGTAGTTAGTGACACCAGCAGCTGCCTTGCAAGGTGGGTGGAAGAGTTAGTCCCCAGATTTTCTTCCTCTTAGATCTCCTCTGTCTAACTGGGGAGATGAAAGCAGGAGCAGGATAAGTCACTGTCACAAACACTCTTTGCACTCAGGAAGGAAATACTACTCTGAGGCCTGTTCCTGTGGCCCTAGTGGTTGTCTGACAGTCATTACTTTGGACTTACCCAATTCCATTCACCTCTGTTTTATTAGTTACTTCCCATATTGCTTATCCCAGGCAAAATATGTGACCAAAGGAACTCGAGGAAGGGTTTATTGTGGTTTTGTAATTTGAGGGTACAGTATATCACTATAGGGAAGTCCAGGGAGGAGGAGCTTGAAGCAGCTGGGAACACTGTGTCTGAATTAGAGAATGATGAATACTGATGCTCATCTGGCTTCCTCCTTTTTATGCAGGCATGGGCCTAAACCTGGGGCGTGGTACTATCCCTCCTTTAGAATGGGTGTTTCCATCTCAGCCATTCTATCCTAAAGAACCCCTCACAGACAGTCACCACATTTTACCTAGATGATCTTCCATATTCATGCCCAGAAACTTATACCCTAAGTGATTTTGGAACCTGTCAAATCAACAAAGTTAATTTTTCCTAATCTACCCCTTCTTAAATTTGACACCCAGATGCAACACTTCCAAGCTATAACCTTCCACTTCCTGTATCTATAGGTTCACAGATATTCCATAATGCAAAATGCATTTGGCCCAACCCCCAAAATCTTCATAGACCTTAACAATTCTAAGACCATTTGAAAGTACAGAGTCCAAGGGTCAACTGTCACCCAAGGTGATTTCTTAGCTGTGAGCTTCGATAAATTCTGAAACTAATTTCATGCTCCTTACAGACAATGGTGCACAATAAACACTCTCATTCCAGAAAGGCAAAATGGAAACCTGGGAAATGATGAGACCAAGGCAAGACCAAACCCCCGAAGGGCAGAGCAGACAGCATGTCCTCCTGCTCCATGTTCAGCATCTGAGGCTCATCATGGACTCATCCAAGCTCGAATGGCTTTCAAGTTCTGCTACCTGCAGCAAACACAACTCCTCCCTTGATTTGCCTGTGCTCTGCGAGTGCAGCTTCCTAAGCACATATCCTAAGGTCCTGGCACCTCTGTTAGCATTGGGTCTGTTTTCAAACTAGTGTTAGTGCTTTATTTACCATAGGAATGTCACTATTGGGTTTGGGCTGTGGTGTTTGTTTGTCGCTATTGTTGTTGTTGTTGTTTATGATGATGTTTTCTGTAAGGAATCTCCAAAGTCTATTATCTCACATTTTAAGGAATTTCAGAATTGACCTTCACAGGTCTTTAGGCATGAATACTCTGACTGTGTTGCCTCCAGAGGCCAAACCTACAGCACCCCGTGTAAAAGGTCATGTTGCCTTCTGAGAATTCCATCAAAGGAGCACACTGTAGTGATAGAAAGGATCTTTGTGGAGCTGAATTCAGCACATCCACTAGCCTTTCCACTTGTCCAGGCCTTTGAACACATCTCTAAATTTCTCTGGCATTGATTTTGCCATCTGAAAAATCCACTGCACAATAATAGGTGAATTGTTCCTCATTAAGAGGCGATTGAGATAATGTTCATGAAATCAGCGCATGGGGAATGTCAGCAACAAAGCCATACATTCTTCTCTCATCTAGAGCATAGGAATTTGAAGTTCAACTATAACACTTTTATTTCTATAATTTAAAGCCTTATTTTAAAAGTAAACTGCCACGGCTTAATCTCATACATTAAGATGGAGATTCAAATGCAAAACGCTGAAAGGATAAAGAGTAAAAAGAGAAGTGTGGTTGATGAGGAGGGCAGCCAGGGTGTGGAGTAACCATAACCTTTTGATTCCCTCCAGAATCCCTAAGCATGTGAAATTGGAAGTGACCATAGAGATTCAGTCAGGACGGCATCATGTGGGCATTTGGGCTTTGTCAATAAATCTTAATTTTTCAAGACAAAGTCTCTTTGGAATCTCTTAGATTTTGACTGCTTTATTTTTATTTAACCCTCATCCCACCTACATCCAAATTTCAATCAATCAAACAAACAAAACAAAACAAAACCACCTTAGCCCAGGTTAGCCCATACATATGTAAGCTGAAGTTTGGGTTACCAGTTTACTTTATCTGCATGCATGAGTCCAGGGTTTTCCTTCTGGCATGTGTTAAATAGGAGTAAGGTTAGCACAGTACCCACCTGTATGGTAATTCAGGAAAGAAGTGGAAAAGCTTCTGACCTGGGCTCAAGACCTCTTCCTGGAGGCCATTTATGAAACATAGTTGATGACAGGTATGCCTCATGGAAACATTTCAGACAGATGAGTACCTCTGAATACGGACCTCGATGACTTCCCCTGATTCCCTGGGCCCGTGCCAGCCACAGTGTAAAGAAGAGCTGCTTCCTATGCTCTGACATATCACGGGCTTTACCCACCCAGACCACCTTCCAGGGCCGTGGGAGACAGTGTCTCTTGGTCTAGAAAAGCTCTCTTTTCCTTCACTTCCTCATCTAGATACTTCCATCTGACTGTTTGATGAGACATTGACATGAACACGTGGAGCTGCCTTGTCTGTGAACTAACACTACACAAGAGGGATCTGGGGTTGGGTTCTAGTGCCAAGGATACAGGAAGAAGCACAAGGACCAAGCAAGAGGATGTTGGAGCCCAGTGCTGGGGCAGGTAAATAAAGTTATGTGAAGTCACCAAGGGCTCAGGGGTTGTGTTCTCATGCTAGGTAAAGGAGTGGGTAAGCTCAAAGGATCTTTGTGAATAATTCTCCTGCTAGAACTTTATACAAATTAGCATCCTGAACGACAACAAAATCCCAACCATCTGCCTTGGTCTTAGTGTCATGGGCACTTGTGGGTCAGTGGGCTATGCAAAGAGAGCCTGGTCCCCAGTCAAGCAAAGGTCTGGAACCCTGGTGATTTCCAGGGTTGTGATTTCCAGGATGGTGATTTCTGCTTGCATGGGACAGAAGGTGTTCGACCACACCTCCTAGGCCCCTGGCTTCTGTCACAGCTACAGCTTTACACACCTCTCACCTCCCCCTACCCCAGCTGAGAGGTGTGTGGCCATCAGTCATGTAGGAACAGCACCAAGCCCTCCCACATGCAAATGAAGTTTCCCCAAAGCTCTCAGACCAAGTCAATGAGAATTACCTGTTGTCAGACCCTTACCTACTTCAAAACTGTATATAAGAATCCTATCTGGAAGGATTAAATGGTGTTCGAGTACTACTCTATCGTCCGAGCCTTCTGTCCTAAGAGCTGTAACACTGGGGAAGAGGTCTGCTCTCCCAAAGCACTGTATGAAGCTCCACCACACTCCTCACTGGCTAGTCAGTCTCTCATTGGTCCAGCCTGACCAGACTCAGTGCAGTGCAGTGTGGAGTAACCCAGTAACCTGGAAGGTGAGACAGAGACTGAGGTGGAGCCAACTGCAGCAGCAAAAGCAGCAGAAGTGATTTCCCCTCCTTGCCCATACTCACTTCCCTTCACAGGAACTCTCACACCAGGCAGGGCCAGAGATCTCCATTGAAAACCTCTGGTGCACAGGCCCACAGGTAGTGGCCATGTGCAGGGGTGCATGGCCAATTAATCCAATCCTCTGGATGCAATTAGTGTTGTCAATCTTCTCCTACACAGTGCCACTGTTTTAAACTTCCAGCTCTGCTAATAATTGAATCCATGGACAAAATGATTCTCAAGAATATTTTCTTAAGGACAATGCCAATGTTCCTCTGTAAATACCTGTATAGCAAACCCAGGACTGTTAACCAAAGTCTGGTAGATAAGGAATTCTGTTTTCTCTTTAGAATGATGATCCTTTGTGGTGTTAAAGCTCTAGGACTGTGTTGCAAATGAACAGGGTGGAAGAGCGCCTTCTGATCCTCAAAGTGGGATCTTGAGCTCAAGGAGGGAAAAGTTCACATTATGAAGCACTTTATAGGGTCACTCACATTCCTTTATCAGGATCTCCTCTGTTTATAAGAAAGTAGAGAGGTGTCCTTGGGATTAGTTTAAAAAAAAAAGAAATGGAAACTTGACAGTATTTGAAATATCTATAACAGGGATTCCTAACTTTGGAAACTGCAATATTTTGTCAAATATTTCTGTATTGTGGGAGACTCTTGTTCCTTCTATTATGTTACATTAAAATCCTTGCCTCTGTCCACTGGTTACTTGCCTCTCCCCAAAAGGTAGAACAATAAATGGTTCTAGATGTTGCTGCATCCCCTTACTGGATATGATTATCCCTGCTGAGAACCGATAGGCTAGACATGTGTAATTGGTGAGTAAAAGAGGTTTTTGTGGAGGTACAAGCTCCTGGTATCTCTTGATGTTATGGAAATAGAATTTTTTAATAAGACAGAAAAAGTGGTGTTTCTGGGTTATGGGGTACCAGCAGCAAGGATGTGCAGGTGAATCTGAAGTGACTTTCTTAGCAGGGAGTTGAATGGGAGTAACTAAGACTACTATATATCATTTAAGGGTGAAGTATATTTCCTAAAATAATTTGGTCTGTAGTAAGTATATCCCAAGTAATGCTTTTCAATGACATAGTCACATGTATATGGCTACTATGAATAGTTTTTGCTAGAAGTCTTATTCATATTTAGTCCCTCATCTGATATAAAGGAGACTCTTTGGTAGGAGCTGTCCCAGCTATGTCATAAGTATACATTTATTTTTTAAAGATATGTCTGTGGGGGGATGTGCAGTTGAATATAATGGCCACAGAGATTGGAGGCATCAGATCTCCCTGGTTCTGGAGTTATGGGCTGTTGTGAGCTGCCCAACATGAGTATTAGAAACCAAACCTGGGTCCTCTGGAAGAGCACAAGAAATTTAACAGCTAAGCCATCGCTCCAACCCCACAAATATCCACTCTCATGGCTAATATCTAGCCAACTTTCTTTGGCCTCTCAACAAAACTCACAACAGTTTGTCTTGTTGTTTATTAATGTTAAGTGTTTGAAACAAAGTCTCACTATTCATACAAGGCAGGATTCAAACTCCTGCCTCATCCTTACAAGAGCTAGACTTTTACATGTGTACCTGGCTATGGGGGTTTAAATAAGAATAATCACTAAAGGCTAATATATTTGGATACTTGGTGTCTTACAACTGAAACTATTTGGGAAGGAACAGGACAGTGGTTCTCAAATTTTCGAATGCCGCAACCCTTTAATACAGTTCCTCAATTTATAGTGACCCCAACCATAAAATTATTTTCATTGCCACTTTATAACTATGATTTTACTACTGTTTTGAATCATAATGTAAGTATCTGAAAGGCAGGATATCTAGTATGTTACCTCTGGGAAAGGGTTCGCTCAGCTCCCAAAGGGCTCATGACCCTCAGGTTGAGAATGAGTAGACAAGGACATAATGTCTTTTTGGAGGATGTGACTGGGAGTGGGCTAAGGTTTCAAAAGCCAAAGTCACTCCAAGTTAGCTCTCTCTTCACTGTAGCTATACCTTGAGATGTAAACCCTCAGCTACTCCCCCAGCAGTGCCTCAGTGCCTGCTGCCATGCTCTCTACCATGGTTGTCATGGACTCTAACCCTCTGGAACGGTGAGCTCCAAATTAAACTCTCTCTTCTCCAAGTTGCCCTGGCCATGGTATTTTATCACAGAAACACAAAAGTGACAAAGGTACAGGTTTAACCTTAGCTTTAGTCTATCAAGTACAGTTTACAGCCTCTGAAACTTTTGAAACAGGATTCCTTATCTGCCTTAAACTCTTTAGTCAAAGACTGTTTTATAAAATATTTTTTGAAAACTTGGTTCAAGTTTGTGTGTGCTTATCACATCCTCACAGGTGCCATGCATGCAACTTTTGGTTCAATTAGAAACTTTAGCTTGTTCCCCAGCCCTAGGGACAGTCTCCAAATGCCTTCTTTTGGGGTCTTTGAACTCTACTCTGCTACCACATCAAGAGTTTTGCTTTGAGTTCCAGATTCATGAAAGAAAATTTGGAATGATTTTTGTGCTTTTACATCTATTCTAGACCTTTACTAAGTCATTTCTTATCTACCTATCCAATAAGAAGCCACCACATATCTACATTGGATGGGGTTCAGGGTAAGTCCTAGAGAAATGTGGCCACCTACACCAACCA
This sequence comes from Mus musculus, assembly GCF_000001635.26. Classification (NCBI taxonomy): domain Eukaryota; kingdom Metazoa; phylum Chordata; class Mammalia; order Rodentia; family Muridae; genus Mus; species Mus musculus. Next base: position 47,215,831 of record NC_000077.6, on the reverse strand, counting down.
GAACAAATATGATGCCAGAACCTCCTAGGTTCTTTATTTTGACCATCAGTTTCTAAAATTGTCGTGTGGGATGGTAAACCATGCCAGGAAGCTTAGTGGGTAGAGCATGTCTGAGATCCTGGGAATCTCAGTAGGTACAAACTTAAGATGGTTTGAAGCCTCCTTGTTTCCTGCCAAATTCCTGGCCTGGAATGTGCCATACTTCCCTCATTAGGAAATGTGACCTGTGGTACATCCAGAGATCTACATGGTAATGAGGTACCTAGAGGTCATGAGGGTCTAGCCAATAAGCTTCCCTTCCCAGACATTCCTTACTGCAGAAGATATTTAATCTTGGGTCCACCCTGAGAAGTTGATTCAGTAAACATCCATTTTCCACAATGTACAACTAATAAACAGTATAGAACCAAGGACTGTCTCTTTCATGGAGAGCCATCATGGGGAACATCAAAGGGACCTATCACTACTGAGCTGCAGCCTAAGCCTCCTGCAGGTCTCTCTGTGCTTTCAGCTATAACCACAGCCAAGCCAAGTCACTTAGCATGATGTACTAAGAGCTACAGCTGGATTTGAGGTTCACAGGAGCTGTGGGTTCAACCTGAGCAAAGCAAACTTCCACTATTTTTTGAGGGGGGGGGTAGGCTCGAGGCAGGGTTTTTCTGTATAGCCCTGGTTATCCTGGAACTCACTCTGTGGACCAGGCTGGCCTTGAACTCAAAAATCTGCCTGCCTCTGCCTCCCAAGTGCTGGGATTAAAGGCATGCACCACCACTGCCCAGCTACAAAGTTCAACTCTTACCCAGTTTACTTTTCTGAAGGAACTTCTGAGAACCCTCCCCAGAGTAGGGAACTACAGCTGGGAGGTGGTATTGGGAGGGGTCAGTAGAGCATTCATCTGGCTTCTCTGCTTTGCCTGTGTGCCTTGGTTTCTTCTTCCCTTTCTTTACTCCCTTCAGGAATTTCTAAAATTTTTTCCTGTTTCTCTCCTGAGGGTAAAATCTGGTTTGTCCTCTTCTGACTCTTTGCTTGACCAGTTCAAACAGAATCAGTGGCAGCCTCTACTCCATTTTACGCAGAACTCCCCATGAATGTATATTTAAGCTTTTGTAAATCCAGCACTGGAGTGGGATACAGTGCCTGGGTGAACTTATTACATGGCATTTCAAGGCCAAGTCTATGTCATGGTAACTTTTAGAACATCTGGCTTATGTGAGCATCATTTAGGACTAATGCATTCTGCAGTACAAACAGTCCAAATGGGGTGTCACAGGCCTTAAATCATTGACCTGTCTCTGTGACCCTCCCCCTCCCCCCCCAGTGTGGCCCTAGATGACTGCTAGGATTACAGCTCTTCCACAGTTTCCTGTTGCTCTTAAATTCTTTAAAATTCTGTTAAGGTATAAAGATGCTACTGAATTCAGGCCTAATTTGTCTTCAAGAAAGAGAATCAGAGGTAACGCTTTATTTTCATCAAGGAATCTTGTTTATCTCTGATGGATCTGATGAATCAAGAGATTTAAGAGTGACAGGAGGGATGGGCCTTTGACTAAATGACATTAGCAGTGCAGTGAACACTTGGACCAAGCCCTCTACCATTCTGACACTCTGTTGGGAAATCCTGTTGACTCTGTTCCCTCCCCACCTGGCAGATTCTCTAGACCTTGAACTGTACTTTCAGGTACAGGACCTCTGCCTCACTCTAGACTGAGTCATGTCTACTGTCTTGTAATAATGATGTAGGTTCCACTTCTTTCTGAGCATTTGATTCCCTGTGACAATATCATTGGTTTTCACAGTAAACCTCTGGATTCTGTTCCAGCCAAAGTACCCTTTATGCTAACTTGTGTAGGATGTTGAGTACTGGTCTGTTGCCCAGTTTCATGGGTCAGATGGGTGACATCAGTACCATCTCCTTTTCTTTCATTTCTCTTCTGTAATTCTCCATGCTTTGGTTCATCTGTCCATTTTACTGGAATTGGTTGGCTCTGCTTTAATTCAAGCCTGAAGAAAAACTTATAAATTACGTTCACTATTTCTAAGGAATTCATCCACTCGTGGAAACATTTATAAATCTGGGGAAAAGCTTCAAAATTCATTGCTGCCCAGGGCTCTGGTAGAAAATTTAATTAACAATAAAGATGATAATAGTGACTTTTAATGTTTCAGTGTATTTTATTTTTTATCTAGTAGTTTTTCAAAATATGTCAATACCTTTAATCCATGCCATCTATTGCTTCAGCTGTATTCTAAACAATCTCCCTTTTTGTGTGGAATTATATTCTAGCAAAGTTAGCAACCACATACAAGTGAATCAAAACTGGAATGAGAGCTCACTGTTGCTAGAGAGATTGAAGGAGAGCTTCTGGTCTCAGAGAAGTCAGTGAAGGGCTTGTGCACAGTATTTGAGCTAGGACCTTAGTTAACTGAAGGGGTCAGCTATGCAGAGAGCAAAGAACATTTGAGGCACAGGAAACAGTAGATACAAATGTCTTAAGGGTGGACCCCTTTGGTTATGCTCCAAGGAACAGCAAACAACTGGAATAGAAATGTGGTCTTTCCTTCTAGCCCCCAAGATAAAAAAAAAAAAAAAAAACACCTCTATTTTAGTATATATAACATGAATCAGGCTATGGCAATTTAGAAATAGCTAGTCTCAGACGTGTGACAATGAGGGAGAATTAAGTCACCCCAAGGTTGAGGAAAGAAATTAGCACTAATCACAGTTGACATTCTGTCACACCCCTATTAATTGCTCCCTAGCTCCTGCTACACACACGTCTACCTGTTGCCACCGTTGTCTTTATGCTTGGGTAATCAGAGGGGAGAGTTTCAAGTGTTTGACAGCTTCATTTGTGTCTAAAGTCAATCGAGGGGGCATCCAGTTCCTTCCCTTCTCCATGTATCAGTTGCTATCTTGAGAGTACTAACTTCTGTAATCACCCTGGTGCCTTGCCAAGTAACCTGGAGAAGAACATCCCTGTGACCCCACAATAAGGGTCAAATGCTATTATCTTTATTTAAATGGTGGTAATCCCTCTCCACTTGCCAGTCCTAGCAGTGTCTGGTTTAGGGGACTTCTCACTTGCACATTCATTCCATCTCTGCAACAGAACTTAGTACAACTATCTATGCACTGAGCTAAGCGGGTGAGAGAGTCAATAACCCACCGCCAGTTAAAGAGTTTGGCTCAGCCAGGACATTTGAGATCTTAAAAACTGACAGGTACATTCATTGGCACAAAAGGACATGCTTTTACTTCTTCCCAGAGTGAAGTTAATATACTTGAAATGGAGTCATGGGAATAAACAGAGGAACCAACTCAGAAGAATCCTACATGTTACACATGGAACTATGGGAACTAACTCTATGGTCTTCAGTCTACAGTGACCAAAGAACTCATAGTTCATGTCATTAAAGAGCAGGAAAACTTGAGATCATCCTGGCTGCAGAAATCTCTTAGAGCTGTAACCAAGAAGAGCTTGGAAAGAATGGAAGTTCAGTTCCCACCACCCCTATCTAGTGGCTCACCTCAGGGGATCTGGCACCCCCTTCTAGCCTCTAAGGACACCTGTACTCATGTGCATATATCTATAATAAGCATACACACACACACACACACACACACACACACACACACCAAATAAATCCTTTAAAAATAGAACCTCTTTTTTTGAGGGTCCTTATTATAAAGCAGAATGTGCCATGGCCAAATCTCTATATTATACTTAGAAAAGAAGTTACATGGCTCACCTTGTACTGTGCTAGGGAACAGTAAATCTATTCAGCCTTAACATCCACCCTCCTAGGCAGAATGTTCCTACTTCAAAAGAGAGGAGACGGAAATTAAAAGTACCAACTGGTTTGCCCAAGGTCACTTAAGGAGTAAAGCATCCCGCTGGCGCTTGAACATAGGTCCTTTGGATGCTGAACCTGCCACTGCCTCAACCCACGAGGGATGCCCTTTTAAAAACCGAAGTTCAGAAACAAAGTATTGAGACATCCTGAAGCTGCCCTTGGCGTGCCTGTTAAAATGTGCATCTTCTCAAGCTATTCATGGGCCCCTTTTGCTCCACGCCCTGAGTAGCTTTTGTGTGGGTGTTTCTCTGACATAGCCTCCTTCTCATACGTATGCCAGGCACGGCGACAGATGCTTCTTTGGGGAGGCTTGCCCATTACAAGGCATTGTGTGATTTTTAAAAAGGTGCCTTAGGTGATATGAAAAATAAAAATAAAAAAAGAAGAAAGAAAACTGTGAAGAAAACGATTGGAGAGTTTTCCCAGCACCCTGTGCAAGAATGAATAACAGCCATTTCTGTCACAGGGGCTTCCTTTTACCTGGATTTGTAATTTCCCAATGTCTTTGTGCTTAAATGAGATTTTACTTCTGAATTATCATTGCTGGAAATGTTCCCATGGAGTACCTCATATCTCCTGAATAATGGGATCAAATCCAGAATTGAAATGCTAGTGAAGTAAAGGAAGGGTGCCTGCTGGGTCACCACTGGCACTAAGATGTGGGCGTGTGTTTTTCAGATGGAAAGCTGTCTATAGGTGTGTGAAGGTGTCACTCACTACAGTATACATACCTGGCACTCCTACAGGCAGAGAAGCAGAGGCTTCCTTCAGAATAATGTGCTCCTGTTAATATGATCTCACACATTTTTAAATAAATGCAGTAGATCTATTTTATTCTTTTTCTTCGTTTGATCATAACTTTAGATCTGGTACAGAGTGGAGGGAACAAGCATATATTTTTCTTCTTTTATTCTACTCTTATATATTACACAGAGACCACAGCTTCCACTCCCTTCTCAGCCCTCCCAGGCATATCAACCGACCATGGCATAACAGGTTACAATAAATCTAGATACAAATGCTCATAGGAAAGCTGGTTAAGGTAACTAGTAGGAAGAAAAGGGTCACAGAAGCAGGCAGAAGAGGCAGAGATAGCCCCAACCCTACTCTTAGGAGTCCCACAAGAACATCAAGCTACATAACCATAAGATGCATGCAGAGGACCTAGACTCACTACAATCCTTCCCTCACCTTCCCCAGTATTCTTTAACCTCCACCTAAGAATTGGCTGACTTACACATATTTTTAAGTAGAGATCAAGAGTACTTTTGTTCAGTCTTCTCACTTTACTAATTTTGCCTTCTGTCAAGATTTAAGCATAAGAAAGGGAAGGCAGTTTTCTTGCTAAGTTGTCTGACATGCCTGTGATGTTCAGAATGTAGGGAAGGGAAATCTTACTGTATCTGATGCAGAGTCATTAATGAAATGAGAGTAAATCTCGTGTGACCCTTTGGAATTGTGTGGCAATAAAACTAAGGAAAAGAGATGGCTGCAGTTGCTATAAACTTCTATCAAACTATGCCAGATTACAATACATTAAGCAGTTGATGCTTAGGTCCTGTGGTAGGCACCTCTCCTGGAAAGGTTAAGATCACCCTGACTCTGTTTAGCTCATGTGTGGCTGGCTGTTTTATAATCTAAAAAGTCCAGGAAAGGGCTCTGGACCGTGCTGGAAAACTCTGTATAGCTTTCCTCCTCATGGAGAAGGAGGAAATGACAAGGTGCAACAGTAATGACTAGTGGTCCTACATGGTCTAAGAAAGCCTATGGCCTTGGCAAGAATGGCATTGGTTTCATGCCTTTAAGAGGTGTGTGGTAGGTAGATGAAGAGATGGCCTAACATGTACAGATCCTTTCTGGAAGCATTAGCTTAAAGTAATTTTGCTCTCTTTCTAGAAACCACGCATGGTGATTAGACTCTCTAGTGTTTTTGTTAAAATTATACAAAACAGAATAAAACAGAGCAGAATTGAAAACTGAAGATGACAGTAGGTAGACAGACAGTTATCTGTGGTTTCCTGCATAATTATAATTAATACACTCATTGTTGGGAGCTGGCTTGGGTGACTATGGCAATGACTAGTTCCAGAGTTTGCAGTTATCACTCTAGCATCTCAAAGGGGCAATGATGCAACACCAATACAAAATCCTGAAGCCCAAGAGAATCTCATGTTTCAATCTTAAATTTAAGCTACAGGTAAGGACTGTCTTTATCTTCCCTTCAAGAGGATGTCCACTGAGCAAGGCCCACCCACACTAGGGAGGACATTTACGTTTGCCCATTCTACCAAACAACATGTTAATCTCATTGGAGAAAAAACCCTCAGACACCTTCAACATGGTTGGTAACAAACTTGTGCATTTTAATGACAAATGAAAACATATGTTTGTGGTTTAGAGAATGATACTTTCATTTTTTGAGATATTTACCCATTACGGGATGGCTAAATCAATCAATATATATATTACTACACATTCTTTTTGTGGTGAGCCCAATTAAAATGCATTCATATGACAACAATAATATGAAAGAATATACTTTCATTAACTACAATCACAACATGTTTTTGAATATCTTCCTTCTGTCTGACTTAAAATAGTGCTTGGCCAAACATTTGGACATCTAACTTGTATATTCACTTACTACAGTTCTGCCAATACTGTAAAAAACGTGATTCTGAGTGGGCTGTAGAGCATCCAGCATTGCCTGGCTGGCTGGCTGTCTGTCTTGCCCAGAAATTATTCTGATTCTGAGTACCCAAAACTGCTTTAAGGGTTTCCATTTTCCATTTTAAGGGATAGGTTGTGAGTGTGAAAAATATGTGATATGACAATGGAAGGAGATAAAGAGCAAATTTGGTCCCATTAATTGGCTCTAGTTCCTTACTCCTTGATAGCTTATTTCCTGGTGAAATTGCTAATGGGCTGTGTGATCCAGGGACAGCACAGCCTCAGTTTTAGTGAACCCTAAGACACCTCTTCTGATCTCCTCTGCTCCAGGGTGGCTGGCTTTGAAATAGGAGTTGGGTTCAAATCCCCTCACTTTCTCCTGGGAACCTCCAGAGACTCTCTAGCACATTTCCTTGAGTCATCCCTTTCTCTCATCACCTTCTCTCTCCAACCTCTTGACACTGGCAGCCCCATTAGTGGCCTTCCTTTCTTCCTCTTCTGCAAACCTCTTAGAGCCAGGCTGAATCCAGTGAGTGCTAAATTGGTTTGTGGCAGAGTATATACTGCTGAAGGGATTCAGAGAAGGGAATCAGAGAGAGAATGAAGGAGAGCAGAGAGGCCATAGAAGAGCTGGATGATGGATGATTCAATACAAGGCTCACCAAGGGCATTTGCACTGCTCCAGGTAGGCCGCTAAGCAGATCACATGAAAAGATAGATACACAGAACTCAAGGAAGGAGGTTGTGATCACTATCTTATAGCCAGTGGAAGGTTCAGGAAAAGACTCCACCTTTTAATTGTTGGGATCTGGGCTTCAAAATTGATCACTGTGGTTCTGAAACTTGTGGTCTGGCCTGTGGCTTTATGAATTTATTTAAAAACAAAAAGGAAAGAAAAAAGGGAAGCAGGGAGAACATTCCAAAGAGTTCTTTAATTTGAACGAAGTTGCAGAATCTATTATTGTTAACACTTTTTAGAGAGCTGCTTTTGGAGTGAAATCTGACATCTCATTAGACTCTAGTTAAATTAAACTGTAAATTTCACCTCTATCATTTTGTGAGTTACCATCTCCATTGAGCATCTGGCTACATAAAGAACACAAGCCCAAACTCCACAGAGGTGTCTTCTCTAAGGTATTGAGGATTGGTCCTTTCCCTCCTCTGAGTTTATTGCATCTGGTTCTTTACCATAGAATAAAAATCATATGATGGGAGTCACTTCCATGCCAGCCATTCTCAGTGTCAATCCAGTGACCCCCCCCCCCCCCCCCGGTCAAGATCTTAGCTGACTTGCTCTTTTCATTTGGCAGGTTTTTTTCTTTTTCTTTTTTTTTGGTAATTTTTATTAGATATTTTCTTCATTTACATTTCAAATGCTATCTCCAAAACCCCCTATACCCTCCCTCCTCCCTGCTCTACAACCCACCCACTCCTGCTTCCTGGCCCTGGCATTCCCCAGTACTGGAGCATAGAATCTTCACAAGACCAAGGGCCTCTCCTCCCATTGATGGCCAACTAGGCCATCCTCTGCTACATTTGCAACTAGAGACACAGCTCTGGGGGGTACTGGTAAGTTCATATTGTTGTTCCTTATATAGGGTTGTAGACCCCTTTAGCTCCTTGGTTACTTTCTCTAGCTCCTTCATTGTGTTCTATCCAATAGATGACTGTAAGCATGCACTTCTGTATTTGACAGGCACTGGCATTGCCTCACAGGAGATAGCTATATCAGGGTCCTGTCAGCAAAATCTTTCTGGCATATACAATAGTGTCTTGGTTTGGTGGTTGTATATGGATCCCAGGGTAGGGCAGTCTCTGGATGGCCCTTCCTTCTGTCTCAGCTCCATGATATACACTCACTGATAAGTGGATATTAGCCCAGAAACTTAGAATACCCAAGATACAATTTGCAAAACACATGAAACTCAAGAAGAAGGAAGACCAAATTATGGCTAAATTCATTCCTTCTTAGAATGGGGAGCAAAATACCCATGAAAGGAGTTACAGACAAAGTTCAGAGCTGAGATGGAAGGAAGGAGGTTTTTCAAAAGAATCTTGGACCTTGTCTGAGTCATAGCTGTGCCCCTCCCCCTCCCCCTATGCACACATACACAAAGCTTACATATGATTCTCCTCTGCCTCATTTCGTATTGTAATATATTATACCTTTAACTGTTAGATGCTGACTACAGAAGGAACAAAGAAGTTATATTATATATTTGTCCACTTTGAAGAACAGATTAGATTTTGCAAGGGCTCACTGAAGCCTTGTGCAACATCTAATTGCCCTGCTCTGTGAGGAACATGTGTTAAAGACACAAGCAGGGAGGCAACAGAAGTTATCCCCATTGGGAAACTGTTTCTTTTCCTTAGTTTAACACTAAACATAATCATGGGATTTGATAGTTCAGCTAAAAGCTGAGAGTACTTCAAGTAATACCCTTTAGAAGATCAATTTGGACACTAACACTTGAAGAGGAGACCAAGTTAATTGGTAGCTTGCTTTAGTGTAGGGAGTATGCATGGAAGCTTTGTATTCCCGAACTCCTTCCTGGAAACCTTCCTTGCAAATATAAAAAGGCACCAGGCCCTTTGAAGCTAGAGCTTGATGCCTCATGAAAGGCACTGCCATGTACAACTGACAACTTGTCTTGAGGAAAACAGAGAAGACAGGAAAACCAGGTCCCTTGGGGCTTATGCCCTGAGGAAAGGAATCTATTTTGGAAGGGATTTTCCCAGCATGCATTTTTAGCACCACTCATGCCAGTCTCTTCACTGGGCTTTACTGGTGGGAAGCATGCACCTAACAGCAGGAATTGCCATGGTAAGGATTTAATCTGAACACTTGGCAGAGGCCTAATCATATTTCACTTGTTTTCTTTCCTGTGTCTCTTTAAGATAAATGAGTCTGCTCCTTTATCAACAATGGCTCAAGCATCAGAAGTCCCCATTTGTCACTGAGGACAGGGGATGTAGCAACTTGCACTTTATTATCCATCTCTCATTTTCTTCCCTTCAAACAATCGATAAATTCTCCACCGATGTCTCTTTAAAGGTTGCTTACAAGTTTCTGCATCAGAACAATGTGCTGCTATTTGTTTTTATGCCTGAATCCTTTCTGTATCTACTATATATTTAGAATCATTTAAAGAAGCTTTTTTCATGGACTTCATTTGCAAAGGTCCAAACTTCCGAATCCTCCCTGTAGCTCCTGGACAGTGGGCACCAGCTCCCAGGAACAGCTATGATTTGTGGTAGTTTAGTGTGGTAGTTTAGGTAGCAAGCTGCTTCTTCTACATCCTCCTAGAAGCGGACCCTTTTTAAGTGGGAAAAACTTCAACATTAATACCATACAAGGTCACACTTTTGTTTTGGAAAGATGATTCGAGGGAGCTAGGTCTGTCTAAATTGGCATGAGTAGTCAAGACTGGAAGCCAAAGTTCTGTATTTTCCCATGTAATTCCATGAGGTCTGTATGATTGTATTCCTTCGCAAGCATTCTGTTTTAAGTGATTTTATTTTTATGTTTTAATAATTTGTGAGTCTGAGTATGGACTTAGGTATTTGAGGGCCCTCCCTGCCTGTTGAAGTCAGAAGTGGGTGTCAGATTTCCTAGAACGAGTCCCTTGGGAGCTGCCTGATGTGGGTGCTGAGAAGAACTAATTCTGCACGAGAGCTTTGCATCCATCCATCCCCCATTCACACACATTCTTGAAGAACAGCCCATTTGGGGCTTTGGGGTTGTTCTTGTTACCACTGTTGTTATTTCGAGATAGGATCGGGCCAGGCTATCTGTGATCACCTACCTCACATTCCTTCTGCACTGTGTGCTGAGATTACAGGTCAGAGCCAACACTCCCATCTTTAAAACAAACTTTAGTCTACAGAAGTAACTTCATGTTGGTTGGCTGTCTTCACAAAAGCCAATAAGTAGAGCATTGGGCTGAATATGTGGTATTAGAATACACTAACTTTTAAGCCCCACTTAGGTTCATTTAGGAGCTAATTTTAGAATCTGGTTCCTTGTGACTAACTGAAGACTTCTCAACTATAATAAATAACAATGTACTCCTGTGTCAGAGGGCATAAGAGATGTTTAGGGTAAAAAAAGACAATCCAAATACTGGTCTTTACTGTGACAAGCTGGTAGTCAAAAGAGAGGAAAAGAGTATGGCCAGGCATTGCAGAGGCTCTCAAGCACCTCCTACTAGCGGACTGAGTTGCTCATGATTAACCAACAGAATCTATCATAAGTGGGTATGGAAATATAAACCTTCCTGGGCCCAGAGAAGTGGAAAACAGCAGAGTGTTTTAAATGGCAGGTATTCTGTTATCCTATATTACTATCTTAATGAATTTTGTGGACGTAGCACTTGGGTGAGAAATAAATCATCATTGTTTGAGGTCCCAGAGGTTTTCAGTGTCTGTCTCAATGGTTATAACCTGGCTGCTTCTGAATGATACATATGGATTATCTGATGTAATTCTTGATTTATAAATAGTATTTACCTGATTATCCAAGTGCTGCTTAGGGCTAAGCTTTGAGTCAGTGTTCTAGCTAATGCTGTCTGATTCTTGAGTCTTTTCTCATGAACAGTATGCCAAAGCACTGGATGTAAGCATGCATGCATGCATGCACATTCTGCTACAGTTCCTGAGGAAAGCAAGAATGAGCAGTTTTCCGAAGGGCTGTGGAGATCAAGAAGCACCTTCTCGAAGAAAGAGATAGACATATATGCTTCCACTGAAGCCCTTAAAGACAAGTGGTTCTTGGGCAATTTGTCATGAAGGACACTTAGACTCACTTGCTTCATGTGTGTCTTGCTAGGCTACAAACCCCCTTGACTTAGTCACTTCTAGAACAATGTAGAGCAAAGAATGCATATGAATATATTTCTGCTGCTATCTAGAAACCCCGAGGTGCTTCAGATATAGTCACCTTTACTTTAAGCAGTCTTATGAGTAAGCAGTCACAGTCCTGATCCACTGTTACCAAAGCAATTTGACAATATTATTCTCTCTTTTCCTCCCTCCCTCTCTCTCTCTTTGTATATATGTGTTGGTGGGGGGAGAAGGGGAGGGAGAGAATGTGATCTGATACCTAAGCCTTATGTTAAATAAAACATAGTAAGTATAAGAAGTAGAAAGTTCATAGTCAGCCTGAGTGGCCGAAGAAAGAAAGTACCCATGAATTTCCCATGACCCAGCACATGACTGAAGGAATCCAAAGCTGTGACAGAGACACGGTGTGGGGGGTGTCGTGTTGGCTGCCTCCTTTGCTCCCAGCACTGCTGACATTTAGGTTCCTGCTCCTCAGGAAAGGTCAGGGGATGCCTGTGAAGCCTCCCCTACAGTTTTCCTTGATCCCGAAGTGTATCCTATGTGAGCGTTCCATCTTGCTTCTCTTGAGAAATCCTCCTTGAATCTTGGTCTATGATGGCAACAGAAAACTGCTAGCCTGGGTCCTTTAATAGTGGCACACAAAGGGCAGGCAGGCAATCCCAGGTATTTGTTGCTGGCCTCCTCTTGAACTTGCTAACTCTCCCGCCCAGTGTACCTCTCTGAGCTGATATGCTGAAGTGATTTGGGGGCTTCCAGAGCACAGAATGCTGAGCCCTTAGCCAGCTTCCTTGAGAGTCTGTCACTCTTTTGAAAAGGAACTTGTTAAGGTTATATTTGCATACTCTAAGCTTCCCCTATGCTGAATGTACAATTCAGTGATTTTCAGTCAATTTACTACTATGCAACTATCTTCACAACCCCATTTTATAGCACCTCAAAATAATCCCTCGAACTTCTCTGTGGTCAGCTCCTGTTTCCACGCTAAGCCTTGGGCAACCACTAATCTACTCTGGGTCTCTCTAGATTTGCTTCTCGGGACATTACATGTAAATGGAGTCATGCAGTACGTGGGCTTTTATGTCTGTCTTTTTTAACTTGGCATAACGTTTTTTGCGGCTCATTCATATTTTGGAATGTAACAGCATTTCAATCCTCCTATTGCTAGCTTGCATTCCTTTGCAATGATGGAGAATATTGTCTTTTTTATTTTTTCATTTCATCCATAGCTGATGGACATTTTTGGTGGTTTCCACTTGTTCTGCTCCAAATGGTGCTATAGTGAACATTTGTGTGTTGATGTATGAGTGTGGGTTTGAACTACCTTAGCAGACACCTCACTGTAATTCCTGGGCTAGATTGTAGCCACATGAAAAAAATAAATCTTTCTCAGAGTGCCCATACCACTTTGCTCTCCGTGGTAACAAATTAGATATAGTGTATCTCCATATCTTAGCCATCCTGTAAGCCACTCACTTGCTGTCTTTTAGCTTTGGAGCTTCTGGAAGGGATGGTCTTCCCATCTGTATCTTTTTGTACCAGTTCACCTGGCAGCTGGCATACAGCTGGATCTTAACAGGGCACTGTAAGATATGATGTTGAGGAGTGTTGTTTGGGAGATAGAATGAACATCAGGCCATTAGTTTATTCATTTGTGAAATGAAGCTAATAATAATACAGTAAGGACCCCTGAAAGTGATAGCAAGGATTAGGAATACAATGGAGGCAATATACTTTGGATCGTGCTTGGGGAAAGGGTAGCTTTTATTGTCAGTGTTCTGATATGAACATCAATGAGCACTTCCTAAACAACCTTTTGTCTAACACATATCACTCGATCTCTTAAAGTTACATATTTGGGAATATAACTTTAAGATGTGAATGATACCACTAGATTCCATTAGAACAAGAAACAATACACAATGCTTTACTTCAGGGTATTTGAAGTCTAGTGAGGGAGAATATAGGTCTACATGGCTGACTATATAATTTGATAGAAAGCAGTTAGGAGGAGATAAAAGAGGACAGAGAGCCCTGAGACAAGAGGCAGGGCATAGGGACTCTGAGATCTGAGAGAGCTGAGTATCTCTGGCTTTGGGACAGCAGCTGTAGAGAAGACATCCACAACAAAACCAAAAGACTGGAGAGAGGAGCCCGGAGATGGGAAAGTTTTTATTAGCCATGGGTGAATGTCTGTAAACACTCCAAAAAAGGAAAAGGTGGAGAGGCTGTGGAGAAGCAGGGATAAACAGGCTGGGAGAAATCAGGGATGTGAAAGCTTGCAGGTTCAGGCTGGGGATGGAGGGAAGGGGTATCATTGTATGAGAAAAGAGTTTTAAAAAATAAAAGAATAAAGAAGTGTTTCATGTACAGTTCAGAAGTTCCATCATTACCCCTTCTGGGGACTTTTTATTGTTTAAAATCTGTAAAATATAGGAGACAGTTTGAGGCAGAGATGTTAAAAGTGACCATCTAAAGGAAAATAGAGACTGGAAAATTCTAACACCCTAACACATGGACCCAAGAATCATTCATCATGGAGAGAAGACAGAAAAAGAGCAAGAGGCAGAGGTTGGCAGAGCTATGGTGAAAGAGAGTGTTGTGGACATGATAGGATTCTTATACTTCTGAATTCACAGCAGCTGTGATTGCTGTAAAAGATGTATACAAGATCAAGCCAACCAACATTCCAGCATGGATTGTGGCGTGGGGTAGCACAGGAGCATCTGCCCCTTAGCAGAGTGTGGGGCATTGGGCTATGCACAGACAGGCTGGTCTCCAGTCGAGCTGAGGTCTGAACTCCGAAGTCATAATTCACCTACATAACATAGTAGGCATTCCCTTATGCTCCTGGAACTCTGGCCCCTAAGTTACTGGCATCCACAGCCTCCAGTCATGTAGGCAATGGCCCAAGCTTCTGACCTTCAGGCTAAACTCCTCCCCAGTTACCTAGCAACAGTAAAGACCATAAAAGGGGCTGTGAGGCCCCCACCTCACTCTCTTACCTCTTACTTGTCTCTCTCACTCCTTTGTTCTCTTACCTCTCACTTCTCTCACTCGTCTCTCCTCTTTCATTTCCCTTTGTCTTCTCCTCTCCTCTCTCCTTTCCTCTCTCCCTCTTACTGTCTTTCTCTCTAGCCTTCTCTCTCTCTCTCTCTCTCTCTCTCTCTCTCTCTCTCTCTCTCTCTCCTTCCCTCCCTCCCTTCCTCCCTTCTCTCTTTCTCCCTGCATTTCTATAAAAAAGCTCTAAAACCATGGAATGTCTCTGCTCATCAAGGCCCACTGTGCTTGGAGGATGGGACAGGCTTTCTCCTAGTAAGCTGTTTCTAATCTCCCCTTAGAAGTCCTTCTTGCTTTATGCTAACTGACCAATCACCAAAAGAAAGAACCAGGCTGGGCTTTGTTTAAAGTCCACACAGGATTTTGGCCTAAGGAAATGAATGTGTGTGTGTGTGTGTGTGTGTGTGTGTGTATGTGTGTGTGTGTGTGTATGTGTGTGTACATGCATATGTACATGTATGTGTATATGTATTATACATATATATTAGTTTTAGTTAAAATGGGAACTTGACAAACCCCTCAGGTTTCTAAAATAACACAAAGGATTTAAAGAGTATGTCTTACTAGATCCCCCAGATGTTGGCAAAGTCCTAGAGAATAAAAAAGTATTAGGAGAGAAAAAAAAAAAAAAAAAAGAAGGCCTTCATGTGCTCCAGTCAAGATCCACTGCACTCACTCTCATAGGTGTTGGGAACCTCTTTCTTCATCCCTCTCTCCTATAACCCTGGTGGCTTTTGCAAAGTAGCTATAGGAATCCCAGGTAAGGCTGCCTCTTGGCCGCCCCCTGAAGAATAGGTCAGAGGCTGGAATGCCCACCCAGAGATGAGTGGAAAATGTATGGCAGCTCTCCCACACCTGACAGATCAGAGAACAGGTAAAACTCTGGTGGGGTGTGGGTCCCCCCCCTTCCTCAGGGCCCCTTTTTAGTTCCCTACATCAGAAGAGCTGTTATAGTTGATGGCTGCCAGGCAGTGGAGGAACAGTCAGTTTTCCTTAGGGCTGTGGATCCTGGTAGATTGGTCAGATTTCACTGATGGTTTAGCACCCATGATCATATGAGTAGCAGGAATTAGACTGAATGAGTTATAAAATAGAGGAAAGGGATGGATGTAGGAGGGAAAGGACATGAATTTGGGGAGCAGAATAAGGGCCTCTGGGGGGTTGGAGGTGGAGAGTAGATGATGATTGGAACCAAATACTTTGTGTATATATATGAAATCCTTGAAGAATATTCTATTTAAAAATTCTAATTCCTTAATACAGTATTTCTCAGGTCTTTCATTTTTGACTTCCTTCCCTCAAGATGCATTTGTACTCTCTATATAAACACAAATATGCTTTCTAGATAGAAAGCCTGAGATCTTTTATTTTAATGGCTTAAACCCCATAACTAGTTAATTATGGGATAATTGGGCCTTCCTATCCTCATTGAGAAAGCATGTTCTAACAATTTGGAAGGTGGTATAGAAATAGATCTAACTTTAGCAGTTTTGTAAACCCAGCCTCCCCCACTACCTTCCATTACATTTCCAAATGTAACTAACTATACAAGATTCTCATCTCTGCACGGTTTGGCTAATGGATATTTTGGCTTTAAAATGCGTGAAAGTGATAACATTGTTTAGGAATCATGCTTCATGTGGGCTCATCCGTGTCTGGGCAACGAGGGGTGTTGGGTGGAGCAGTGAACTCCCCTCTGTCAGTCATGTGATCACAAAGGGCAATAGGCACACATTTTCTACCAGTTACATTTTCAACTTAAGATCTGTTTCAATTAAATCCATGGAAAATCACATTGTTGTTAAGTTACAAGTGATGTTTATTTAGAATGAATGGATTCTTTCTCTCCAAAACATTTTTTGAACAGGTACTGTTTCCTAGGCAGGATGTTAGGATTTTAGCAGTGAAGAAAACACCCCAGAGCCTTGTACCCCATTAAGACTCATTCTCATTCCATCTTTGTATTGCCTAATATCATTTCGTGCTTGGTTCAAATCTAATTCGTGCCCACCATTAAAACTGCTTCGGGAAGAGACTACCATGTGAGTGCTTACTAAAATAGGACTTGGCATCACTTCCTGACTCAAATGTGCTGACAGAATTAAAAACCTGTCTGATGCTGATTCAGCAGAAAGATCACGGGAGCAAGAAGGAAGACTGCCTTAAAACCACATCGTGCTACTCTGCAGCTCCAAGACTTCAAGGCCAGCATCCGGGTCTACTTTGCTTGGGATGTTTCAGATGTCTTAATGACTAAGCACCAGACCGTGCTCTAATTTGATTTCTTCTTTTTCTCTTTATTACAAGTTCTCCCAGCTACTGATGAGACCCACTCATATCCTCCTTTATCAATTTCAACTGAGAGAACTGGAGTCACACTCATAGATAGGGTCCCTTGATGTTGAGAGTTCTCTGCCAATAGTGAGAACCATGTTCACTCTGGTGAAACCAGCTCTTTGGCTATCCCCCTCCTTATCTTAGAGAAATAGAAATTTTACCATTTGAACATGGAAAAAAGCCAGTGAGTCTTTAAGTATTTATCATGTATATTTAGTAGTACATATCTCTTTTTACATTCTACTAGGAGGAAAGTCAAGCCTCAGGTCTGACCTGGAACCATTATCTAGTTATACCTTCAAGTTCTTGTTGTACTACAAGATGCAACCATTTCAGATGATATTGATGTCACGATATTTTGATGAATCTTTGACACAGTCTGTGAAGGAGAAACTCTAAAAGTGGGAAGACCTTTAGTTTATCACCGTGATATGCTTTGTTTCTGCACACAAAGACCAACAGCATATTTCATTTTTAACCAATTTATACCACCATTTTAAAGATTTATTTACTACATGTATATAAGTATACTGTAGCTGTCTTCAGACATCCTAGAGGAGGGCATCGGATCCCATTATAGATGATTGTGAGCCACCATGTGGTTGCTAGGAATTGAGCTCAGAATGTCTGGAAAAGCAGTCAGTGTTCTTCACCACTGAGCCATTTCTCCAGCCTATCACCAAATATTTGTAAACACACAGAGAACAGGAAGGAAAATAGAAAGCTAAATCTTATGTGCATAAACATATGAGGATCCTCCAAGAAGAAATAGGTAAGTGGCAAGGATACATTTGCAGCCAAGATGGGTATAGATATAAAAACTAAACTACTACTGTAAAGGGGTTATCTGGTGGTCAGAATATAGTTGTCTTTCTTAGGATTCAATCATTTCTCTATCTTTACTCTCTTTTGATTTTTTCTTTTTCTCTTTATTGCAAGTACTCCCAGCTACTGGTGAGACCCATTCATATCCTCCAGCCTAATGCATGTCAGGGTTTGAATGTGGGCTCATATTGGCAGAGCTGTGTCTATAAATGCCAAAAATAAGAGTATCAGAGGTGTGTACCATCTCTTCCAATTCATAGGGTGAAGTGTGCATACATATAAAGGGAAGGGGGAAAGTGGCCATTGCCAAGTTTATTGTTCAGTTCCATTCCAACAATAGTGAATGCATTGAGACACACACCTGAGGGCTGTTCTGTGATAGGAAACTGCTGTAGGAATCTGAGATTTCATATCTTAGTGAAATAACTGTGGAGAATATATGATGTCCCTGAGCAAGGAGGTTATGGGAGGTGAATGGGTGAGAGGGCCACCCAGAATTGACAGGAACTCTTGGGAATTTCAGTTTTCAAGTGTTACTAGGAAACAGAATAATACAAAGCAAAACATTTGCAAAGTTTACAAATCTGTAAAACAAGAGTGGACTTAAAAAATGTCATGAAACAAATTGAGAGTACAGGAGACATTGATGTGGACTGTTGTATGTAGGTGGCATGACAACACACAGCAGAGTTCCGGTGACTGAAGCTCCACCATATGATGGGTACTTCCCTATCAGACTATGCTTTTTAAGAGTTGGCAAAGTTTCATTTCTTTGTATTAGTCATAATGTTGGGGTAGTTCGGGGTTCTGAAGCTGTTTGGTGGGTACACTTCTTTAAATCACTAACAAAAATAACTGTAGGAAAGAGGGAGAAGAGGAGAGGGGGACAGAAAGATGGGGGAAGGAGACAGAAGGAGAGACAGACAGAGAGTATGTGTTTCCTGTAGTTCTGTCTGGCCTGGAATTCAGACTATAGCTGAAGATGACCTTGAACTTCTGATCCTCCTGCCTCTACTTTAGTTCAGTCTTCTAATGAAATTTTGGCTCCTTCTGGCTGGGATTAGCAATGGTTAATAATATCATAGCAAGAATGCTATGTGCTTCTTGGTAGAAAAATACTGCAAATGGCAAATAGAAAATCTCACATATCCCAAAGATATCCATACTGTGTTCTCAGAACCTGTGAGATGCTACTATTCCTGGCTAAGGGGAGCTAAGTTTGCAGATAGAATTGTGTGAGCAGATGATGGTAGAAGGGATGGCATCTCTGAATTAGCTGTATTGTTTACTTGTCTCATTGCTGCAACTAAAACTCCTCTCAATACCAGCTCAAGAGAGAGCTCACTTAGGCCCACAATTGAAAGGGACAGTCCATCCAGGCAGGGGAAGGCATGGCAGCAGGTTGAAGCAGTTTGTTATGATGTACCTAGTCAAGAAGCTTGCAGCAATGCTCATGCTCAACTTGTTCCTTCCTTCTATGCAGTCTAGGACATCTGCCCATGGGATGATGCCACTCACAGTTAAGGTAGATCTTCCCACCTCAATTAACCTAATGTAGAGAATCTCCACACAAATAGCTAGGAGGCTGATATAGTGTAGGAAACACTTTAGGACTATCCCAAGAGATTTAGCTCCCAGGTGAATCTAGATCCTTGTTAGTTGACAATATAAACATTAGCCTATTGAAGTGACAAGCCTAATGAAATCACAGAACATTGATCTCTTAGCTAAACAGTTAATAATAATTCAATTCAGCCACTGTTAATGTTGAGGGTGGAATGTTGTCATGAGAACAGGGCTCTGGTACACCTGTAAAAGCTAAACAAAGAAAAGATTCACATTCAATCTTCTCAAAGGAACCAGCCCTTCTAGTGCCTAGAATTTAGTACCATAAACCCTTAGGCAGAATTCCAACATTAAGTACTATTAGATACAAAATTTATGTTGTTTAATATTAATGAGTTTATGTCTTGTAGTTCATTAAAACAATACATCCTATTTCCTAGGATATACTCTGAATACATTCTTTCTAGAAAACTCAAGAGACTGATCAAAGCTTGAATGTAACTTACAGTTTTCAGAAAATACAACAGTCAAGGGCATATATATGAGATGAGAAGCACAGAGGGAGAAAGACATTGTATTTTATCAAAATAAAGCAAATACATTCACACACACACACACACAAATGCAAGGGGCGGATATGAGAATGAATGAATACAAAACCTATTTGCTTGGGAAAATGTAGATAAATGATTCATTACAGAAAACTATCTAGTATTTTGTCTATTAACCAATGATAGTAGAAAAATACCATTCAAGTAAGCAAATTATTAGAAAGATGTATAACCCCTAAGATACGGATGCTCTTACTGGGTATTTGCTGTCAACACATGAATCATTGTTAGGGTTTGATATTTTGTTTGATATTAAGGAATGATTGTCAGGTGGAATTACAATCATATATATGGTATTTGGGTTCTTTTTGAGCAAGGGGAGGGAAGATTGTAAGTGAGCATGATGTGTAGCAATATCCACAAATTGATACTTGTGGTAAGTATATAGATGCTGCCTAAAGATGTCTACCTTTGAAGATATGTTAGCATTAGCGCAACAAATCCTATTTAAAATGCTAGTCCCTGATTAGACTTCTCAAATGTTTGAGGAGCCAGACAAAGCATGCGAAACACTCAATTTGACTATAAGCCGTGGGTGTGAAATTTCCACAAGGAATTTTGGAAATGGAATCTTTCATTTCCACTTAGAGAATCATCCTTTTGCCTCTCCTACCTCCCTTGTTCTGTGCAGCCTAGGCATGAGGGCTTCTTCTTTCTCTGTGAGTCAGTGGCTCAGGGGCATTCTTGGAATAGAATTTGCCTGGAATAAGTGAGCAAAAAGAATAATATGCATAATTATATTGAACAATGCCTCCTGGTATTTTATGTTCGTTTGGATTCCCCTCATCTCACTCCTGAAAATATTAAAAAAAAAAAAAAGAATAAGAAGAAGGAAGGAAGGAGAAGGCAATAACTGTTTCAATTTTTGACAGCCTGGGGTATTTTGAAATGTTAGCTCATCACATTTTCCCTGTTGTGTTTGTGTGTCTATTTCAGGATGGAATGGGAAACTTAAGAATCACAGAAAAGGGTCTGAAGCTAGAAGGAGACTCAGAATTCTTACAACCTCTCTACGCCAAAGAAATCAAGTCCCGACCAGTAAGTTTCTGATGAGAAAACAATCAATCCTCTGAAATCTAGATCTGAGCCAATTTACCTTGCTAGCCACTGAGACGACACATTGGGATGGTGAATGAATTGGCATTTTGACCTTGAAGACTTAGATAACACTCATAGCTGTGGTGCTATAAACAAGTAAGATGGTCTCACCGTGTGTGTCCCTTTGTGGCTTAGATGGTAGTAACCACTGTTAACCAGCTTCCAGATGGTGCTATGAACCATAACACTTTAAAGACAGGAAAATCCTGGTACCAAACTTGTGAAGGACACTATCACTACTATTCTTACTTGTCAGTCATTTCAAAGTCATCTGTGAAAATAGAAGTAATGAATCAGAACTTTGCTTTTCATTTCCATTTTATATGTTGTAGTCCACACTGTCTTAAATTGGTCCATTATCAACAACCATAACCCAACACTATGTCTAATGGCTAATGGTGTGTCTTGTTGAGGGGCAGGTTGGCTTTGCATGGATAACCGGTGTCTCATTTAGTTTACAGGCTGGTCATTGTGATAAGAAATAAGAAATATTGCTATTCCATTTTATAGGCTAGTAAATTCAGACATTGATGAGTAACCTGTCAATAATAATAATAATAATAATAATAATAATAGAGCAGAGAATTCAACTCTGAAAATCTAATTCTAAAGCCTTTTTGTTAAGTGGTCTCTTACTTAAGGTTCTCATTGTTCTTCTTGTAGTAAAATGCATGTTTCCTACACGATGTGCCTTGATTAGTCAGGATTACCAAACTTGATTACTAAAATCATGTTTATTGTTATTGCTTGGTTAGGAATACAGTCGGAATGTGAACTGTCCACCTCAGGCTCATGTGTCACCTCTCCACTCTCCAACTGCCATTGCTTTCTGGATAAATTGTTTAGGAAGTGGAGGTTTTTGAGAGGAAGTGTGTTCCTGGGGGAGGGCCTTCAGGTTTCTAGTCCTGCTCTGCTTCCTGCCACTCAGTGCTTCATGATCCTTAGATATGTGAGTGAGCAGGATCACACTTATGCCCACCGCTTCCAGCTCCCATACCTGCTACACAGTGAGAGACTACACGGTCAACATGTGAGCGGAAATAGATGGTGTCCTTCCACCCGTCATGTCACATCTCTTAGATAGCTGATCACAGTGATGGGGAAGCAGATGCACAGTGCTTTGTTGTATAGGTTTGTACTTATTTACTTTGTGAAGTAGAGACCACTGGTTAGAAATAATCTCTTATTCAGGCTTATGAAGGCCTTCATGTTGCATGGGATTTGTCCTGTCCACATGGAAGCCAAGACTGACTAGACAGTTCCTCAAAGCATCATTTACCTAAGATGTACTAACTAATATAACTATTGAAAATCAGCAACTTGGTGTATGAGTGCAATACGGGGTGGGGATTATATTTGCTGGAGGTACCTTGTGCTACTAAGACTCTCTGCTTGTGAAGACACTGTCTATCCTTATCACATCTGGAATGCAATTCAAAGTCCCCCAGTGATGCCTATCATTCTTTTCAATTTTTTTTTGAAAATGTGTGTGTGTGTCTGTGTGTGTGTGTGTGTATGCTTGTATGCCATGTAAAAATTACACATGAAAACCCCGCCACCATTTAAAAATGTGGAGCATGTCCTCTACCCACAAGAGTCTCTCTCTGTCCCATTTCAAATTCTTTGTCCCAACAAAACCGTTTTGTCCTCCCCTACCTCCAAGCAACCACTGATGTTTCCTTTACTCTGGCATTACTTTACATTTTTGTGAACTTCATAGACCTGGATTCATATATGAGATTCATTAGAAGAAACCAAGCATAAAATGCCTTTGTCATGTACTGAAGCCTTTTCTCTTAAAGCTGGCTGTTTATTCTCTAACTTAAGAAAGTTTTGTTTTTTACCTGCAATTAGGCTGTCTTGGTTTGCTCAAAAGAGATCTGAGACTATGGCTCAAGGGTATAAACTTTTACACATATCTGCTGGAGACCATTAGAAGGTAAAAAGGTCAATGGGGAATTGCTTGCTATGAGTAGGATCTGCATCTCTTTGAAATGTCCCAAGGATAAACAAGTGTGTTGACAGAAAGCAACAAAGAAACAATGATCAGACCTCTGGGGCTAGTCTATAGACCTCCCTCTGCATATCTGAGCAGGCATCTGAATAAACTACAGTTCTGCCATCAAGGCAGGTGGAAAGGATGATGGTTGGGTACCACTGAAGTGCAGCCCTAAGTGATGCCTCCTGTTCTAACTACTCAGCAGTTTTTCATTCTCTTTGGAGTTATCTCTAGTACTGTAGCACCATACATCACCACTACTGTGTTTCACAGGCATCTCCTTCTGCTCTTCCCTATCAGGAGGGACTCACACCCAGTTGAATGAGATTGAGAGCCTCTCTAAGTGGGGTGGGGTAATGAAGAGATGACTGTCTTCAGTTTGGTTTTCTGTTTCATTGATCTGAGAACTGAGATAAGTTAAACCATCCACACAACATTCAATACCATATCTGATTCCTTTAGTGCAGGTTGGAGTCCTGAAAAATCACTACAAATTGATGGAAGCGGTGGCAATCCCTTAAGATGATAAATTTACAACTGTGAGTGATTATCAGTGAATACCAGTTCCACCAGCCTGAGTTATCAAGACACATCTAGGCTGAGAACTCAAAGCCCCCTGAGAGCTGAATTCTCTTGGTCACTGCACTGAATGGTTGGACAGTAATGCCTAGGAAAAAAAGAGCTAGGACTTCCCTTGCTAAAAGCAGCTCAAACAGACCTAAACTCCACGGACTACAAATCCTCAAGGTCATACTGCTGACCTGAACTTCATTTTTCCCACCCTTCTAATTGGCTGTGACAAACTGGCTCACACCTGGTGATTTCCCACTCACTAAGGATGGAACACATGACTGAGCCTTTGAGAGGAGTCAGTGTGCTGGGCCAATGAGCCCCCCAAACAATGATGAATGATTCAACAAAGGGGCCTTGTTATATCAAATCTATCCACTAATGGGACATTTTCTGTTTAATAAGCTTCTCATGGGAGTAAACACATTTTGAGGAACCCCCACCCTTTTGCCATGTTGGCTGATGGGAACAGCTCACCATTGAGGCCTGTATCTTCCCACAGACATTGCTTCACAGAGGTGCTTTTTTTTTTTTTTTTTTTTTAGTGAGACAGGGTTTCTCTGTGTAATCCTGGCCGTCCTGGAACTCACTCTGTAGACCAGGCTGGCCTCGAACTCAGAAATCCGCCTGTCTCTGCCTCCCAAGTGCTGGGATTAAAGGCGTGCACCACCATGCCCTGCTTTTTTTTTTTTTTTTCCCTTTTAGATGGGTGAGAATGACAGTCCCACACGGTTTCTTTTAAAAATACACGTTTGTTCACTTGATTTTAGCCACGTGATGAAATCTGACCCTCAGAAAGGACAGAGGATCTAGCAGATTGGGCTTCTGTTTCGGGGGGGGGGGGGCTGGGAATCACTTGCCCTGCCCACTGTGCTCTCTGCACTGTCACTCTACCAGTCAGTGCGATCCATAGCCAGCCGTTCCCTTCATTTGTATCATGTGCCCTCTTCATGTCCTCTAAGACCACTTGCCTGCAGAGCTAGGTCTACAGAATTGCAAGTGTACATACCTCATTAAGGGGTCAAGAAATTATGTTTTGGTTTTTTCCCCTTTGGGCTTTTAAAAATATGTATTTGTGTCCATTACATATTCTTCATGGTTCACTTCTTATTTTTTTTTTCTTATGCCTAAATTTTCCATAGTCATCTAGTTCTCGTGTCTCTACCTCAGCTTTTACTGATTATATAACTGACAGGTACAATTATATATGTTCAAGGCATATAGATTTAATAATGTCCTGACATATATTGTGAAGTGACAACTGCAAACAAGATATTACCAGAATCCTTTTCTGTTGGCATGCATATTTGCTAAGCTGACTTCAAATGAATTACACGTACTATTAAGGTCAACTTCTGTGTTATGCATGGAACTTATTTATATGATAACCAAAGGTCAGACCCAATGCTTACGTGTCTGTGATTCACCTATCCAGTCTCCCACCCCCATGACTACCCTTTGACACACAGTCTCTGAGAGTTCAGCTTTGGCAGTTTCTGAATTGTACTGAGGGTGTGTGTGTGTGTGAGTGTGTGTGTTTGCCCTTTTGTGCCTCAGCCATTTCACTTTGTTTTGTTTGCTCCAGGTTCTTACAACCTGAAGGGATTCATTTTTAGGCTGCAGTCATATTCTACTGTGTACCTGTGCACACATTTTCTTCACCTGCTCATCTATTAGTGGATGCTTAGATTGACTCCATGTTTGGCTCTTGTGTAATGTCGGAATAAACTCAGGTGTGCTGACATCTCATTGCCATAAAAACTGTTCCCTTTGGCGGTATATTTTCAGAGCTGAATCACTATGTCTTGTGAGCGTTCCTCATGTTTTATGAGGGTGTGCATAGGTTCTCATTTCCTAGATACCCACCTACCAGCACCATGTAAGGGTTTGGATACACACACACATACACACACATATATATAAATTTATAAGGACATACTATCTTTTTATTGCTAATGCAACTCTAACAGATGTAAGTCCACACCTCATGGTTTTCATTTGCATTTCACCAATCATTAGTAATATTCCTGAAAATACTTTTAACATTCCTGTTATCCATTTGCATGTCTCTTTTGAAAAAAAATATGACTATTTAGGTCTTTTGCCTTTTCTTAAATTATTCCTCTTGGCATTAAGTCCAATGTGTTCTTTCTTTGTGTTAACATCAGTTTCTTATTAGATGCTGCATGTCTTACAGATGTTTTCTCACTTTGGCAATTATTTCCTTTGTATTTGACAAGAAGAACTATTTATAGTATATAGAATTCTATGTATGTGTTTATATTTGTTTTTATAGCTTTGATTTTGATTCCTATACCAAAAGAGTAAAAAAGAAAGAAAAGGAAAGGAAGAAAAGAAAAAGAAAAAGAAAAGGAAAGGAGGAAAATAAATGAAAAGAAACAAAAAGAAAAAGAGAAAAACCACAGGCAGGATCAACCCCTCCTTTTTTCTCTGAGCAGCTTTATCAATGTAGGTTTTTTGTTTAAGCTTTAATCCATGTTATAGTGATTTTCCAGTATAAAATAAGATGATGTTGTCATCTCTCCAGGCTGGAGAGATGGCTCAGTGGTTAACAGCGCTGAATGTGATTCCAGAGGACCTCAGTTCAATTCCCAACAACCACATGGTAGCTCACATCCATCTGTAATGGGATATGATGTCTTCTTCTGGTGTGTCTGAAGATAGCTGAAGTGTACTCACATTAAAAAAGAATTCCATCTCTCTGCCTGCATGCATCCCATCTCTCTTCCCTGACATGCACATATATTATATGTGTGTGTATGTGTGTGTGTGTGTTGTGTGTATGTATGTATAAGTATATATATATATATATATATATATATACACATACATATATATACATATATATATATATATACATATATATACACATATATATGTGTGTGTGTATGTGTGTGTGTATATATATGCAGTTTCTCATGACCATTTATTAGAAGGACTGTTCTCTCACTATCATGATTCTTGGTTCTTATAATAGGGAGTAGTTAAATGTGTTGGATTTGTTTCTGGGTACATTATTCTGCTGGCTGATCTGGGTGTTTGGTTTTATTAGGCAGCTATTCTGCTTAGACAGCTGCATGCTCTGGTTTGACATCAGAAACTGTGATGCCTTTTTCATTGTGAGAGTGCCTGCATGTTCGGTGGCAGGTAGAAGCATTCTTGAAACTTCTATGAGAGGGTAAAGCTCTGCCTCCCTGTAGCCATTATTCACCATGTCTCAAGGGCATGCCTCCTTTTTCACATTTCCCCTTCTAACCACCACACAGCCCAAACTTTGGGTGGACAGAAAATTTAGATTCTGGATGTCTTGTTGGAGGGTAAATAAGAACGAACTTGGGATGACAGACATGAACACTGATCATCTAGTGGTCGTGTGCTATGGAGAAACCAAATGAAGACTGCGGAGATATCCCCCGAATAAACCAAACAGCTTCAACTCCCAGCTGAACATATTGCACACAGAACAGTATTTTCCATGCCACTTGCATGGAACATGAGCATCTTGCTGTCTTTAATTAAGAAGCTAACTGAACCATGAAGTATTGCCCGGGTAAATAAAAATGATTTGTACTAAGTCAGAGTGGGGCATTAGGCATCTTTGCCTTTCCTTCAGCACCCATAAATCAGCATAGTGTTACACATTGGAAGGGTCATCTATAAGCCCATCTGTAAGTGAAGCCAGGAACCATTCCCCCATGTATCTGCTTACATGTTGTAATTTATTATGGCCAATACTGCAAGCCAGCTGCCGCTTGCCTTTTTTTTTTTTTTTTTTTTTAAGAAAAAGTAGAAAAAAAAAAAAAGTCAGACAACACATTATGAATAGATCAACACTTGACACTAGCTGGTTTGTTTTTCTGGGAAACAGATTAAAGTATTCAAAGGCTTTTCAGTTGCTGTAGAATTAAAGTGGACTGCTCAGATTTTTGTTCTTCTTCTAACAAGAAGAGTTGTGTGTGCTTTTCTTAAATCAAGTTCTAAGGTATATGGAAGACTTTGGTCAGATGTCAGTTACATTTACATTAGCCATGATTACAGTAGAGGAAATAAGCAGGAGCTTAATGTGTGAAGCTATCTAATTGCATGACTTGTGGGTCATGGCCATTTGGGTTGCCTTGATTTCTTTCTTATTTCTCATTCATCATTTTGGTCTCATTATTTTGAAGACCCCAGATCACTGAAAGATAGTTTTTAAAGCCAACCCCATAGCATGAACACTCCTTCTTCACTCAGTGTGCAGTATTGGCATAAAGGATTAGAGAGACCTCACAAAAAAACACAGGATAGTGACATATAAGCAATAGATTATAAAATAGGGCAAGATTGGGAGCAGTAAGAAGTAGAACAGGAAGCAGAAATGGGCAGAGTGAATAGAACTGAAGGGAAAACTCAAAGCCTAGAGTACAACTGTGAATTTTCTGAAGGGAGAGTACATAGTCCCCAAGAAGCAGAATTCTAGAAAGTACTTAAAACACCCTGAATATAAAGAGGAGTTAGTGTTGGCAAACTACTGTTTTGGGAAGGCTACTGGATTCAAAGTTGGATAGTAGAGCTCTCTTTATAATGATGGACAGGGAACACTTGCACAAGCTCCTTCATGTCATAGTTACTTTGTCTTTTGGACATAATCAGTGGTTTGCTGTGGCTTGTTGAAAGTCACAGACTTCATTAAGCAATTTTCCCTTAGAAACTCAAATCCAAAGTAATGGGGCCCAGCAGCCTGCTCTACCACCTTGGTGGCTTTGTTACCAACCATAGGATATTGAGATTCTGAGATGGTCCCATAATACCCAGTTTGAAAGCTATTAGCCTCATTCCATCTCCAGGTCTCCTCC
Organism: Mus musculus; assembly: GCF_000001635.26. Lineage (NCBI taxonomy): Eukaryota > Metazoa > Chordata > Mammalia > Rodentia > Muridae > Mus > Mus musculus. The sequence goes on along the minus strand of NC_000077.6, from coordinate 47,187,545 downwards.
AACAGCCTTCACATAAAGACTTTCCCAAGACATCCCATCCAAAATACAACCCCTGCCAGTCGGCTTTTTTCTTATATCACCTCATACTACATCATATCAATTTATATACTGAGTATGAATTGTATGATTACCAATTTTCTTACCTATATGAGTTCCTTGCACTATCAAATATCCTTAATAGCACAGACTTAGAAGTATAAATTAAAGGTATACATTTGTCCCAATATGGTAGAATCTTACTATACACAAGTATATTATAATATCATTAGCAAGCCTGAATTGTGCGCGCGCACACACACACACACACACACACACACACACACAATATACTCTAAAGCACAACCTTCCTTGGTTCAGATCTTGAATCTAGCCACTCACTAAGGTATATGAGTTTGAGCAAGTATCTTTACCATTTCTTTGGTTCACTTCCCTAGAAAATGGGGACCATTGTACCTCAACATCATAAGCCCATTCCAACTTTATGAAAGTTATTATATGTAGTTTATAGAACAGTCTCTTGAATACAAGTTACCAAGTTCAAACTGATAACTATATGTTACTAGCACTAGGGATCTTATTATTGTCTCTGTTTAACCACTGAAGTTCCTAGACTCATGACCTCGTCAGGTTTGGAAGAAAATTTTGTTACAACAAGTAATGTTCTCTTAGGTCCATACTTGTCAGATAGAAACAGGGACAGATATCTCCTTTGTAGGCATTTCTATGTGAATTAGCTATCTTTTTATGCATATGCTAAGTATACATTCATATGGCAGTGAGATGGGAGACAGACAACTCAGTGGATGAAAGAAAGAAAAGTGTTATAAAGGTTGTGATGCTCATCACACTTCTGTACACTAAGGAGCTGCAGATGTTTGATCTATGTCATCTATAGACAAATGTAGGCTCCTAAGAATGGTGACAAACTGAGCACTGAGAATTAAACTTTAACACTTCCAGCCCTTCAAACCATAGAGCTTCTCATCTCCATCTGTGTGCCTTATCAATGTCCCCTGGTCCCATTTGTCCCGATACTGTGTGCTGATACAGTGACTGGTACAACTGATGGAGGTCTGTCACATGTGTGCTGAGACAGTTTCTTGATTACTTCTTTAAAAACATTTATGAGCTTTATAAAAAGGAAACATGCCGGAGTCCACTGTGGTTTGATTGACGTTCTTTAAATGGTAGGAAAAGGCCAGTTCCAGTCCAGGGGCATCTCACAGCTGGCAGCGCGTGATGAGCACTTGGGAGGATAACAGAGCCGAGCTAGCTTTAAGGATGACTCATGTTTCCCTGCATTTCTAAAAGCTTTGTTGTTCGTCACAATTAAATTGTTAGCAAAAAAGAGAGAAAGTTACTTTAAAATGTTTTTCATAATGTTTCAATCAAAACAGACTCGTCGTTCGTCAGCGCTGGTTGCACCCGGTGCTTCATAATTGCTATTGTGCATTGCACTCTTGGTCTCAATTTAAAAAACCTTGTTCCTTGTCAAAATCACAGATGGTTGTTTGGAGATGCCATTTCAAAGGTGGAAGGGAACATTTCTTTGGCCTATGAACTGATAAGCAAATCTGTACTGTTCTGTAGATGTTTGTGATCTCCGGAAGCAGCGAAGTGTAACCTTTGGAGGCAGTGCACAGTAAATTATCACCAGGAATGTTTTAAATGCCTATTGCCTAAAATTATGAGTGTGAGACTCTAATGTCCATGAGTGATTCTGTTCTTAATGGCAGAGTTTCTGCCCCTAGGCTACAACCAAAATAGTCTGCAAAGAAAACGAGGGTTTATTATTATTATTATTAGATATTTTCTTTATTTACATTTCAAATGCTATCCTGAAAGTTCTCTATACCCTTCCCTTGCCCTGCTCCCCTACCCACCCACTCCCACTTCTTGGCCCTGGCGTTCCCCTGTACTGGGGCATATAAAGTTTGCAAGACCAAGGGGCATCTCTTCCCAATGATGGCCGACTAGGCCATCTTCTGCTACATATTAAGATTAATAAATATTCTTTAGATGCACCTGTTGTATGTTAGAGGGAAAGGAGGGAGGGAGGGTAGATTGTGTCAGCAACCACCAAGATGAAAGAATGAAACAGACAGACAGACATGCTGTCCTCCTCGATTGGTGCAATAATGTAACTTTCTCCAGGTCCTGAGACACCACTCCCATTATGCCACATCAGAGTCATGGAAATCAAACTGCTTTCTCTCAGGAGAAAAACACAAGTACAGATGGTAGAATAATTGAAGTGTTCTACCATCAAGCTGTATAGATTGGTTTTAGCCCTCAGTCAAGGCTCAATTTTGTTGCTCAACATGAGGGGAATATTTATGGCAAGATGAGTTATCCTTAGGTGGTAGCTCATTAAGATATAAGGAATGGAGTTGGTTTCCTTTTTCAATTAGGACCATATAACTATCTGTTGTTTGTCCTTCCCTTCAATTGTTAATAAGACAAGAATCTGTCATTTTGTAGCCTTCCTGACATTTTTATTTTTACTTGTGTTTCCATCTGAGCTCTTTAAGATATGGCAGTGACTACCAACCTTCCCATCACTGCCACTGAATCTTAAGGAATCACAACATAGTATGTTAGCAAAATGTGGGGCAGGAAGAGCTATGGTTGGCATGTGCCACCACCATTTGACCTTCACAGGCTTGTGCAAAAAATGGATTTCTTAGGAACTTGAAGTTCCTCTGCTGTCATTTGAGACCATTAGTTTTATTGGTTATTTTATTTATTTACATTTCAAATGTTATCCTTTTCCCAGTTTCCCCTCCACAAAACCCCTATCCCTTCCCCCTCTCCATGCTTCTCTGAGGGCATCCCTCCACCCACAATCCCACTCCCACCTCCCTACCTTAGCATTCCCCTATACTGGGACATCAAGCCTCCACAGGACCAAGGGTCTCCCCTCCCATTGATGCCAGATAATGCAATTCTCTGCTACATATGCAGCTGGAACCATGAGTCCCTCCAAGTGTATTCTTTGGTTGGGAGCCCTGGGGGGTGGGGGGTCTGGTTAGTTGATATTGTTTTTCTTCCTATGGGTTTGCAAACTCCTTCAGTCCTTCCCCTAACTCCTGCATTGGGGTCCCCATGTTCAGTCTGATGGTTGGCTGGTTGGCTGTGAGCATCAAATCTGTACTAGTCAGGTTCTGGCAGAGCCTCTCAAGAGATAGCCATAACAGGCTCCTGATAGCAGGTGCTTACAGAAGCCAGAATTGGGCATCACATCCTCTGGAAGTAATGAAATTACAAATGGCTGTGACCTGACATAGGTTTTAGGAACTGTACTCAGTACTCTGCTCTTAACTCATGAGACATCTCTCCAACCCCATTTCTTAATTTTTATCAACCCAAACAGTCAGATCCCCCAGCATCCCCACATATACAGTAAATATTCATTGGTAGAATGCTTTACTCTTTTTGCATAAAAACCCATGTATTTCAGATATGAGGATGAGTATGCATACCAGAGACTATGGTGCCATTAAATTGCATATGCTCAGGGTCTGATTACTAGTGGCACATTGGGAAATAACTATTTTCCCCTGAGAATTTATATAAATTGTAACTAAGTAATTGGAATGCATCTGTGTGCGTGCTGCTATGAAGTTGTGGTTTGGGGATCCAGTTTTTATTTTTTAATCCTGTGACGATTTACATGTCAAGCTAGCATGAGCGTCTCCCAACTGTGGGGTTATCAGATATGCTACCTTTTGTAGGTTCCCAGTGTTGGATGTTGTGTTAGTTGCATTTGTTAGTGCTATGATAAATGCCTGGCAAAGGTAATTGCAAAAGCAAGAGCTTATTTTGCCTGGTATTTTGTAGGCAGATATACATTATTATGGTAGGGAAGACAGCATTGGGAATATAAGGCAGTTGGTTACATTACATCCATAGTTTGAAAAAGACAGAGATGAATGTTGGTCTTGTGTGTTTTCTTTCTCCTTTTCTTTGGGTCAGGAAATAGTCCATGGGGTGAAACCTTTTATATTCAGGGCTGGTTCTGCATAGCTGAGTTAAAGCTCTCTGGAAGAACTCTCATAGACACATGTGCTGTACCTTAGGTGATTCCATATTCATCAAGGTGGTCATTGAGATTAACCTATTGCTTTGGGGTAACTTCGGTCCTCATCCACCACCCTCCTTCCTTCCATGCTGTCAATGTGCTTGTAGTTTTGCCATATTCAGATTCACTGTAGTCCATTCCAGTTTTCAGATTTTGGCATGTGCTTCCTCCTTTAGCCATGATATAAATTCCCTCTGTTTAACTTTATAGCCAGCAGCCATGCTAAAATTGACTCTTCTATTCCCTTTGTGGAAATGCTCTTGAGATATCTCCCTTTCCACTGGGAGCACTTGCAACAGGGCACGTGTAAAGAAAGGAAGCACAAAAGCACTGCACATGTGATTTAGGGTCTGATGGAAATGGATGTGAAGCATGGCTCTGCCTGTTTCTAGCTTTGTAATTTCTGCGTATGATTTGACATGGTAACATTTATCATTCAAATCACTGAGTTTTCATGAAACCTAAAAAAATCAGTGAATACAGAAATTAGCCTACAGTCATACTTAATACTTAGCTGGCTCTAAGTGGCCACTCTTTGCTTCCAAGGTTTGGCAGCAAAAGAGAACCCCAAAACAAAACCTGTACCTGGCTGGCCACTTCTGTATTATGGAATACATGAATCTTCCTTATGCTCATTTTCCTTAATTAATTCCAGTTACATTGGTCAGAGGGATGGTTTTAAATTCTCTCAAGATTGTCTTCTGAGTTGAACCAAAAGCAAAGAGAAATCTCTCTTTTTCAAAGAGAGTCATTTCCCAGAGATGTCTGTTCAACCCATATATGCAAATAGAGCCACAATGGTTTCATTGAAAGTTATTCAGAATACACAATACGACACACCAGTGTGAGCCTTAAAAAGTGTTACTGGGGCTTGCTACCCCTTGGTCCACAGGGTACACCCACAAGGAAAATAGAAACAAAGTAAAGGTAGGTAGCCCCACTTGGCACAGTTGATTGACTTTAATAGATCCTGATTATGCTGCTCATATTCCATGAAATTAAAAAGCTTACAAATGTTATGAGCCATTACCCTTCCATTTAAGGGAGCTTATGACATGTTAGCAACATTTAATGAAATTCTTTTCAAAATGCCATAGGCAGCTCCATGAGATTCCATGTTGAAATGCAACTTGAAGAATTGTTGCTGGAAAGTCTTTCCTCTTAGCTGCCTACATTTGTCATGGCTGAAACCCACTCAAAAGATGAAGGCAGATTCTAATCCAAAGAGAATGACTATCAGGTCTCTTATGTTCCTGACTTGACCATAAACTCTTCTCCATTTTCAAAAAACACTAGAAAGAATGTCCTATAAATATTTGGGCTTATAATTATGGTCACTACTCAAAAAGACTACATCTTTATACATTGATAAATTTAAAAACTTAAATCCTTTATGTTCAGCTTTGTCGATAGATGTTGACAACTTAAAATATTCAAGCAAATATCCCAAACTATATTGTCTATGCTGTCTTCAATGAGCTGTGCAACATAATTTGGGAGATAAGCGTTTGTGTAAGAAGACAATTAACACAAAAGTAATGAGATGATTAAGTCCTAGATTAGGCAGCACTTATTATTTATACAATAAAAGTTCATAAAAAGGGAAGTTTTATATAATATATGAAAGATGAGTAGAGAGACAAAAGCTATTAAGAGATAATGAATATTCTTTGGTAAATAGTTTTTCATTTAACTTTTATTAAGGGATAGTTAATGATAATATTCAATCCCTGTGCCGACATATTAACACCCTAAATATCTCCCTGTCTTGTTGCTGATTTCTTCAGCTACTTTTTAAAATCTATGGCTACTGAAAGTTACTAAAATCCTTGTATGTGTTTTCTGCCAGTTCCCTAGTTATGAGGCAGATCACAGTGTTATGCCCAGTGGGTGAACAGAGCAGGTAGATTTCAAACCCAAATCTGAACTAATTTGGCACCATGTTTTCTGTCTTGATGTTGATCTCCTTTGAAGAACAAGTGACTTCAGGGCATACCTCAGCATCCTCCTGGATGATGACCCCTTTGCAGGCAGGGTTCTGTGGCAGGACTTCCTTTTGCATTCATCTGTTCACCATATCATCTGGCACTCAGTGATATCAAAGAGATACCTGATTAGTGTTAAAGAACTTGAACATATAGCAACATAATTAAACTGCGACTTTCTTTGGTATCTCACTACTTTATCTGGATAAGAGCACCCTCTTTTCCTCATTCCCATGAAATTTTGCGAGCTCCTGGACCACATTCTACCCTATCAAAGGTGTGATGATCCTGATGGTACTACAAAGAACTATAAGGATCAAAAATACAAGCTGTGTTCACAAATTTTATATGTCTTGCCTAAGATATTTTCTCATGTTTCAAACCCCTTTGGGGTGCTTTCTGAGACACAGTCTTAATGTGATAATTCTGAGCCTTGAAGGAAGGCATCGGATTCACCGCAGCAGACTGGCTCCATTAGCCTCTGATTTCCAGTGGTCAGCAGATCTCATGGGAGTCAGTTAGAGGGTGAGCTGTTGCCCAGAGAGTCTTGTTAGGCTGCCTGCTTTCCTTAGGAAGGCATCTCTTTGGAGATTCCTGGTGCTAGAATTACAAAGCTGCTCCTACACATAACAGCAAGGAAGGCATGCTGTTCTTTGGCAGAGTGATTCATACACTATTCTGCAACTATACTTCTTATCTTCTAAAGTGCTCTAGGACAGCTGTGCATCATGGTCAGCCCACATTTGTCTTGCAGAAATGGATCATGTATCATTTACCTGGCACATTCTGAGGATACAGGCTCACTCCAGAGAAGTAGCCCTTTCCTACTTTCACTGTTCTCTGGATTTCCTAGCAGGGCATTGTCAAAGTTTCATTGCTGTGATTAAAATACCCTGACTGTAGGTCACTTTGGAGAGAAAAAGTTATATTTGGCTTATAATTCTAGACCACACTTGATCATTCTGGAGAAGTCAAGGCAGAAACTTAAAACACCCAGTCCATCACATCCACAGTCCAGTGGCAAAGAGATAACAAGTGTGTCCTTGCTTTCAGGATAGCATTCCTCTGTCCTATGCACCACAGAACTCCCATCCAAGGGAATGGTACCACCCAAAATGGGTTGAGTCTTCCTGTATAAATTAACTATAAAAATAATCCATCAATAGGCAGGAGAATCTGGTCTTGGAAACATCTCATTTGAAACTCTATACCAATGTTAGTATAGATTGTGCCAACCTGACAATTAAAATTAACCATCCTAGACACATCTGTGATGACTTTTTCCACAAGAAATGTATGTTAAGATCTCCAACTAGATTCATTGAAGCCTGTGTGAGGTACATTGGCTTTTCTTCTTCTAAGGATAACTAAACAGAAGGTGATACATTTCTGCCTTGAGCCAAGCTTAATACTCCCAGAAAGCATTTTGGTTTGTTATAAAGCTTTCTTGGTCTTCTTGGAAGCTAGAGGTATCTAGAAAAATTGTTTAAAAACTGACATGGATTAGGGATAACTAGGTGCTGGCCAAAGTAGAGTCATCAGAATTTATAGTGATCTGATCTGTGGCAGTTCATTTTCGGGTTTGTTTTAAATAATTTTAAAATCTTAAATAAAATATAATTACATATTCCCCTTCTTCCTTTTTTCCCCTTCAATCCTTTCCACACCCATCACTTATTTTCTCTTGAGTCCATGGCCTCTTTTCCTTTGAGATTTTCTTTATGTGTGTGAATGTACCTGTGTGCATGTGCGTGAATAAATACAAAAATGAAATCTGTGAGTCTGTTTAGTGTTGCTTGTATGTACATAGTTTCAGAACTTACCACTTAGTATTGGATAACCAACTGTGGTGGGGTGGTCTCATCCCTAAGAGAGACTACTTCTCCGCAGTTTACAGCTGCTTTGTCTAAGGTTGTTCTGTGGCTAGCATTGGGGCATTTGGAGATTCCCTACTTCCATAATATATATCATAATCTATACCACAGTATATCAATGCTGTTACTGCTCAGATCTTGTTTAAAGAGCCTTACTATCATGATATCGCCACTAACCAGGATAATATTAAGAATTTGAAGCTGTGTGTTCTTTGCTTCTCTGTTCTTTTTATTTGTTTTTGTTTTTGTTTTATTTTGTTTTTGTTTTTCCTTTTCTTCAGCATCTTCCTTTGTTGACAATGTTATCTTAGAATATATGAAAATCTGAGTCTACTGCCTGTAGACTACTGGATATCACTACAACCCATGAACTCTACCATCAGAGCTCAATAATTACCCTCCTTCTAGTATCTTATTGAACTCATACTCAGTGTTTGTGGAGTTAAAATTAAGTTTCCGTATTAAAGATGAATTAACATGTCTTTATTTCTTCTTCCCCTGTTATCACCTAGTAGATAACACTTAAGGAAAACCTGCCAGTGGGCATTTTGCTCTGGTTCCATCTTAAGTATTGGCACTAAGTTAAATATTGCTATTTTATGGCATGTGAGCATCATGGAGAACTCTCCATCTGTGGTTCTCTTTCTCTCTTATATGGACAGACCTCTTTCAAAATATGATACACTCTCAGATACAACCTTAGGAAACAAGATAGACTCCGTGTGGTTTCTAATTTGTTCAAAGCAGTAGATGGTTTGGACCCTTAATTCTAAACCTCATGGCCCTAGAGTTCACATCTGACCATGGTTTTATTTTGTTATGTTGTTTTTCAAGCTTTCCATGACTAGAAATTAAATAGAAATATCACAAAAAGGCACATGTTGCAGCATTTATCTTAGCTAGGCGCCCCAACAACAGGCAGGGTATTGTATTCAAAGATGAATCTATAATCTTTGTTGAAATGCTTTTAAGAAACCTATAGAATCTTGACTAGGAAACACACTGAGTCTTTGGCATAGTAAGAGCATAGTGAAAGGCTACATCATAAGAAAAATGGGATCTCACATTTATGGAACCTCAAAGTGTGTCAGGAATAATTTCAACTTTCCATATGGGAATTAATCTTCTATGTTATAACAACCCCATAAAATAACAATCTTGGCATGGGCATTCTACATAAAGCTTTGAGGAAGTTGACAAACTCATGACTGGTGCTAGAGCTAGCAAATACATAGCCAAAAATTAAAGAAACAAAACTACAACATAATGCATGCATTCTCCCTCCCTCCCTCCATCCCTGCCTCCCCACTTCCTCTGTGTGTTTGTATCTGCATTTGTATGTGTGTGTGTGCATGTACATGTGTGTGTTGGAAGCAGAAGATTTTAACTTTCAAAGAAATATTTAGGCAAAATATTCCTCAACTTTACATAATCTCCCCCATGCCATTTTGCCAACCACTTCCTCCATTTGCAGTAATAGCTGCTGTGTTCTACAAGGCAGTTGAATTTCAGCTGATTGGTTGATTGCATTAATATATACTTTGAACCCTGCATATACATGCAGTAATTTGTCAAAGTGATTTATCTGCCTCCTATACATGCACCCTGACTTACTAGAATGAGTTTGCATGACTACAACCAATTTTCTTGTGGGAGGGGGGCTGAGAGTGTAGATTAAATTCTTCTTCATATACTATTGGGCAAATATTAGAGATATTAGCTCATGTAATGCTCCTAGGAACACAGGGAAGCTGATGTTGCATCATTTCTCTATTAGAGGTAAAGAGGCAAGGGAAGTGAGGCCCAGAGAGCTGTGAACTTAAAGAGATGGAGTAGCCTGTCTTGAACTAATCAGATAACAGCCAACATGCCTACTTGTGCATCAAGCCTTGCCTTTTCCTCTGTGCTGTGTGCCTTTAGTCCTCACCGAATACTGGGGTTCTGTTTTGCTTTCTTGTAGCTTGGTGGCTTTTAGCATATCACTGTCCAGACTATATCAGCAAATCACAGCCACCCTCAGAGCAATAACCTAAAAAGAGAAGACCCAGTTCCTCATCATTTAGTCTTCTGAGAGTAGGTTCTACCTACTAGAGAACCTCTGCGTGTGCATGAACTCAGGTGGACACAAGCAAATAGCCTGGGTATAAGCAAAAGACCCAAGTGTCAGAAGTCTAAAGCTAGCGGATACTAATTCTGAGAAACTTCCAAAACAAACTCTGCCTTATGAGCTATGAGTGTTGGCTATCAGTCTATCTGGCTTCACCTTCCCCAGGGTTCCTTATACTTAACACTGTTGACATTTGAGGCCAGAAGATTCTTTATCACAACAGGCAATCCTGCAAACTGTAGGATTATTGGTCTCTACCCAATCTGTGCAAATAAAACCCTGTACACACCAGTCATTGCAGTAAAAACTATTCTCCCAAAGAAGTTTTCCAGCATACCATCTACCAACACTATTCTAGATGCAGAAATGGTGAAGACAATTGTACTTGTTTGCGGGACTGTGGGTATAGGGGAAAGAGGGGGGAGGGAGAGAGCCCACATCTTGCCAGAGTTCCTATGCTCTGGGCAGGCAGATGCTGGAGGACTGCCAGACGCTTTCCACTCAGCCTCAGGTAGGCATCTGGCTCTGTGAAGCCACTGACCCCACATGGTAGGAGGTGGACAAGGGGCAGGCCCCATACCAGGTTCTCAGTCTCCAACATCCCACACTGGATATGGCAGAGGAGCTAAGAACAGAATAGCCCCCCACCCCACCCCCCAGAGCAGCACCAGGCCCCAGAGATACAAAAAGAGGGCAGAGGGAGAGAGGTTCCCATGAAGGCAAGAGTCCTTAATCCGGGACTTAATGAACAGAGACAGTCTGTGGTTTTAGAGCTTTATTGTAGAAAGGCAGGGGAAAGAGAAAAGGGAGAGAGAGAGAGAGAGAGAGAGAGAGAGAGAGAGAGAGAGAGAGAGAGAGAGAGAGAGAGAGAGAGAGAAAGAGAAAGAGAGAGAGAGAGAGAGACTGGCCATGGCCAAGAGAAGAGAAGGGGGAAAAGGAGAGAGAGAGAAGAAAGACTAAAGAGTCAGAAAGGTTAAAGAAAGAGAGGTAAAAGCTTAGAGAGTAGAGGGAGAGTATAAGAGGGAGAGAGAATAAGAGGGAGAGTAAGGAAAGTAAAAGCTTAAGAGAGCAAGGAGGGACCAAGCAGCCTCTCTTATAGTGGGCTTGTTATCTTGCTGTTGCTAGGTATCTGGGAGGAGTCTAGCCTGAAGGTCAGAATCTTGGGACATTGTCTACATGACTACTAGTCACATGTTCTCTTGTGGGGGCTGTAGGGGCGGTAACTTCGACAGGAGCCAGGGGTCGAGGAGACATAAAGGAATGCCTTCCGTCCCATGTAGGTGGGAATTACCACCACTGGGGTTCTACCTCAGGTTGACTGGAGACCAGACTGTCTGTGCATAGCCCATTGCCCCACACCTGTTCATCCACAGATGCTGGCCAAGTGCTGCTCAATCTTCAACCTCATGTGACTCCATGTCCTTTTCCCCATAGCAAAGCAGGACTCCTGTGTTGTGACACTGACCTGGGGGCTTCATTTGACATAATGCCATTAAGAAGGATGCTTGGTCTCTGTTAGACACATTCTAAATCTTGTTGACTTAGAATTTGAGCCTCTTTTCCTTGGGGAAATCACAGACTCACCTTGAACCACAGTGTCCCTCTCTGCAAACCAGAGATAGTAAAAACAGCTAACATGGGTTTTGTTTTGATAAGAAAGAAGAGATGGGAGAGTGGGCTAAGGGACAAATACATAGTAAGTGTCTTAATTCTATCTCCAGGGAATCACAGAGACCTCTGCTGGTTCCACAAACCCAGAGATACAGAAACCCTATTGGTAGCTTTACTTTATAGAGCAAAATGAAAGAAGTGTCCAGAGAGGAGGCCATTCTTCTGTGATCCTAAACCTTTCCACAGCCTCTGGTAGGTCCCATAGAGTCACACCAATGGGTGGACTAGCTGAGCCTCTCCTGCAGACTTGTGATTAAAGGATTTGAGAGATTAATGGCATCTCTTCAGGAAGTAGGTTTGAGAGCTCAGTTGGGTAGATTCCAAGGAATAAGGATTTCTTGAATCAAATCCTGTCTCTAAAAGGTGTGAGTTTATACAGGGAAGGCTAGGCTGGGGCTCATTTTCAGAGTGAACAGCTCAGATACCAAGTCCTTGTGAGACTAGCAAGAATATTAGAGAGGCACAAATGGAACTGTTGGGTTTTAGAAGTCTGGTCTTATAATGTTCTGCTCTGTATGTCCAGTGGGACTTTCCAGCAGGTCACCTGACCCACTTCAACATTAGTTACATTAGTTCAACATTACTCCTCAACTCAATAAGAAGATTATTTGAAAGCTGTCGGGTTGTGAAATTTGAAAATTGCTGAGTCAGAAAATTCTAAGTGTCTAACTTGGACAAATTTAAAAATTTAAAAATTACCACAAGACTCAAATCCCCGGTAGTCATCACACAGTTGACCCCATGTTATCTAGGAAATGTTGGTTGACCTGAAGTGCATTGCTGACTGCTATCATGGGACCATTCAAGAATGGTCACCTAGAGTAGCACCAGGTGGTCAAAACTGGTTTTAGCCAGTTATAAAAAGTCATCAGACTCCAAGATTTTGAAGAGCAGGTCCTGGATCAATACCTCTGCCTTTGCAATGCCTCCCATCCGGAGACATTTCATTTCTACCAATTCTAGATTATCTGGAGGTAAGTGATGGTTTCCCCAGTCTGTATTTTTCAGTCTGAGTTAGCGAATGATGCAAATGAGTCAAGGATTTTTTTTTTTTTTTTTAAGATCCAGTGTTGAAGGACAGGTTGTGGAGGGCCAGGTAAAACACTTTCTTTATTCATTCTACAAGTACACACCTTCATTTTAACATTTTTGTTTATACATTCATTTTTATGTACATACATGTTTTGGCTGCATGCATGTCTATAAACCATGTGCATGAAGTATCCATGGAGCCCAGAAGAGGATGTCAGGTCCCCTGAGACTGGGATAACAGACAGTAGTTGTAAACTACTATGAAGATGCTGGGAATCAAACCCACATTCTCTTTAAGAGCAGTCAGTGCTCTTAACTTCTGAGCCACCTCTGCAGGCCTGAGAGTTTCTGGATTAAAACTATGTTTTTGGCTAATAGGACAAGACTCTGGGAAGGATTCTCTGGGGAGGAAAATCTACAAAGGTATTTGGAGATAACACAAAGGATGCTTCTCAAGAGCAAGAAGCAAGGATAATGGCTTGACCTGCATAAAGGGAAAATATAAAGTTTATGCCCTTCAGGAGGCTTTGGAAGCAACACACCTATCCAGCATCCCGCTGTCCTCAGAACACTGATGCCATCACCAGAGTGCTAGAAGCCACGGCTCATCTGGGCACTGCTTCCCTCCTATGCTTTACCATACCCTTTGTTCCAAATATGAGACAAATGAACCACTGCTGTGTGAACACCCATGGATGGATAAGAAAAAGAAAAGTATAGATGACTTTACTGTTAGCAAAGAAGGCAAAGAGTAGCTTTTTAAAAGAAATGGGAAGAAATAACTGTGCTAGACAAGGATAACAATTTCACCACAACATACTCATTGGGGTACAGTCAAGAGTTAGCAGTGAGTTGGAGCTGGAGAGATGGCTCAGTGGTTAAGAGCACTGGGTGATCTTCCAGAGGGCCTGGGCTCAATTCCCAGCACCCACATGGTGGCCAGGTGGTCGGGTCACAACTGCTGGTTCTCCCAACCCCAGGGAACCTGGCATCATCTTCTGGCCTCCATGGATGTAGCCTGCACATGGTATAAAGGCAAGCAGGCAGGCAGAATACCCATATACATAAAAAATAAACTAATAAGCAAAAGTATAAAGTTAATGCATGAAAATTTTTGAAAAAGAGACAAAGTTGGGTGGGTAGGAAGAGGAGCAGATCCGAGAACAGCTGGGGAGGGGATGAATCGGTTTAAAACACATTACCAAAGAGTGAATCAAGAGATAATGGGATTTCTTGGAATATATGTCACATTCATGTTAGGGATTACATTTTCTTTTTATTCTCTTCAGTTGGCTTCCATTTTCCACCTCAAGAAAGAGGTAGCTTTCCCTTCTGAGTCAGAAGGCCAGCAAATGTGTGCACATGTGTGCATATTTCATCATGAAGTGTTTTGAACGCTGATATTCCTGCTATGATAGACTTCAGAAAGTGTGTTTCCTTAAGGTTGCTTTGTTTCATTGGATCTTATGCTCCAAATCCTATACAAAATAAACCAAAAAATCAAAGCAAGTTAACAGGATAAGAAAAAAATTTTCTGAAATCAATGACTTGTTTTTCTTTGATCATGAAAATGTGTTAAATATGATTTGTCAGACAGGATTAATGTTGAGATAATAAGGATGGTGACAGGGTTTGAAGGGCATCACATACATCCTTGGAGTCCCACAGCCACATAAGCTACTGAACAGAACCTTAGCATGAGGGGAGTTAGCTGTAGTGAAGAGAACTGTGAAGCAGGATTAAGAGGGGACCCTTGATGCAACCTCAGCTAAAGCGCTGAACTAGATTTTGGTGTGTAAGAGGAAATATAGTGAATTTCAAATATGAAAAAAATACATCTAGGTTTCAATTCTTTGCATTAAAATTTGCTGTCTTTGTAATTAACCCTACTCCTAAGTTACTTCTTCAAAAGTAGTTCTGAGATTGTGTCTTCTCTATAAGGCAGGGAGGCTGCACCCAGGAAATCTCAATAATCTAGTTGTCTAAACAAGACCTGAGCAATGACAGCACAGGCCAACTTGGATGGGAGCAATCTCCCAAAGTCCCACCTGTAGGTGAAGAGCTGAGCCATAGTAGCTTCTGAGAGAGGGAGAATCGGTCTTTCCAATAGATGAGACCTCTATTTGGTTATCCAGAACTAAGTCATTAGCCCCAAAACATGTATCTATGTGTAGCACTAAACTGACTCAGTGAGTTGTGTTTATATTTTTATATGTATCTACTCATTTATCAATAATAGTTAAGGAAATGAAAGTGATAGAGATAATACATGAAGGTAGATGGAGGGTTTGGAGGTAGAGGATAGGAACAGTGGGAGTAGGAGCAGCAATGATAATAGGAGACTGGTGATTACCAAACTATATTCCATACATGTCTGGAAAGGTCATGACATCTGAGCTTGTGCAGTTAATAAAATTGTACAGTCATTGAAAATTCAATGAAAAAAATGGTCTTTTTTTTCACCCTTTCTTTACATTTAGTCATTTTCCTTTGGCAGGAGCATTTAGAATATCACTATTGTCTTCTTCATTTATCCAGACTTTTTTTTTTTTAACCATCATAGTATTTACATTTACTGCTCAGTAATCTGTTCTGTGCATTCTAGGATGCTTAGTAAAACTCTCAGTCTCTGCTCTTGATTGTTAGTATAACACCTGAATTGTAGCAGCAAAAATATCCCTAGACCTTGCCAGGTATCCATAGGAAGACAACTGGTTAAAAACAGCAGCAGCAAAAATGCATATGCACACACACACACACACACACACACACACACACACATGCTTTTCAAGTTGAGCCTGGTGGGTATAGGTCTGCAACCTTAGCTACTTGAGAGGTAGAGGCAGGGTAATGTCACATTCAGAATCTGCATGTGCTATAGAGTTCTAAGGCAGCCTTGGTAGAGCTAGGGTTGTAAATTGGAGCTAGAGCACTTGCTTCGCATGTGCGAATACCTGGTGATTGAAGGGGAGGGAAGCAAAAACCACGAATCCAGGTACTTTATAAATTAGAAATCATCATGCCGATAACATCAATTGGAATAAGACTTAATTTTATATCAGATAGAACATTTTGTAAAGTGGGGTTGAGTGTCCCTGACAAATATTCATGAAAAAAAGTAATATTTGTGCAATGTATCCAGAGTTCTGGTGGGGGTACCTTTCATATTGTAAGCCAATCACCGTTCAGATAGATTGCGTTTGGGCAATAAAAATTCTAACTGAATACAAGCTTTTTCAAAATAAAATAAAAGCATCAGAGAGAAGAATTTGCTGAGCAAGCGGAGAGAGAAAATTGCATGAGAGTTAAAGAAAACACAGTCTTGGAGGAAATTGGATGTTGTTCAACTATGTTTTGAAACTTCCGTGTTCTGCTCTAAACAGAAGTAGCCAAGCTGAGAAGCTGAGTGGATGAACTTGACCAAGAAATTTGTCTTCCTCTGCAGTTTTCTTATCCATCTAATATGAGGCAGTGAATACAGGAAGTGATCTGGAAGACTTATAACACAGTCACTGGGGAAGAGCTGCTGAGGTGGTTTGAATGTAAATGCCCCCATAGACTGGTAGGGAGTGGCACTATTAGAAGACTTGGTTTTGTTGAAGTATGTTTGGCTTTATTGGAGGTAGTGTGTCACAGAGGATAGGAGCTGAGGTTTCAGATGCTCGACCTAGGCTCAGTGGCTCATTCTTCCTTCCTGCTTCCTGAGGATACAGATGTAGAACTCTTTGCCCCTGTTCAGAACCATGTCTGCCTGCACTCTGCCATGCTTCCTGCCATGATGAGAATGGACTAAACCTCAGGACGGTTAGCTACCACTAGTTAAGTGCTGTCCTTTATAAGATCTGCCACAGTCATATGTCTCTTCACAGCAGGGGAAACCTTAGTTAAGACAGGTGGGGGACTGGATTTTACACTGAGAAATTTAAAAGGCACAGCAAAATGGAAGAAAGGGAGCCCCTAGAAAGATACCCCTGATTCAAGGCTTCTTCCTTAAAGATGATGAAAACCCTGACCTGTTTCTCTGTGGAAACATCATGGTACTTTGAAATCGGATTCCTCCCTTTTCTGAGTTAAGTCTGGTCTTCTGTAACAAGGATCAATGCAGAGAACAAGGTAGTTTCATGATTCCTTCCAACCTCCTCATTCTCTTCTTCGTGACAAAGAAATGTAGTCACTAAAACTCTAGAGGTGAAAAAGAAAACCAACCCAAATCTAAAAGATACACCTAATGTTTTTCAGGCTGTAGCAGGAGATATGCATTTAAACATGGTTTTTTTACCTTGTCTAAGGTGTGGTGGGTATCTTCTTTGATTTCAGATCAATACTGAAGGAAACATCTATTTTCTGGAATGTTTTCTCGTAACAGTGGGTTGTCAGCCCAGACGTGAGTGTTATGGGATTTTATAGCCCTGGATTCTATAAACCTGACAGTGATCTTATATTTAAAATGCTTGGCCACAAATATTTTCCCATCTCCTCAAACACATTTGCCAAGAACCTGCTACAACACAGAGCACAGACTTCCCCTGGTGCCAGTGTAGAGACTCTGATGCAGACTAGAGGGTGGGGACCTTGAAGGGTTTCATATTTACTAGATATGTTCTATTCCAATAAACGGGCAAGGAACTGGCTCTCGCAGGTTGAAGCATGTGCACTGTATAATGCAGTCAGCTTTGCTTTCTTTTTCCAATAGGCATACTTACTGTGTCCACTATTGATGGGGATCTGACTTTTTCCTGGTTGCTGGATCCTGGGTTCTTAATTCAGATGCTATTTGTTCATCAATAGTATTTCAGCTCTTCATTTTTTTTTTTTGTCATCTCAAAAAAAAAAAAAAAATCACAATTCTACCATGCAGTGTAACTGAAATTCTAGTTCGTGTCTGTGTAATCATGGTGTCCAAATCTTCTCTCCTATAACACTGCTTCCACAATGGACAAACAGTTAGTGCCATCAGGGTTAATATGTCATTGATGGCATAGAAAGGTTTATTTCTTCTCTGAGCCAATGAGTAAGGCCTTGGGGAAGACATAAGATTTAATCCCCTGAGGGAACAAGCATTTGGCTATGCAGAAGTTAGGAGACAGGCTTTGGGAGATAGAAGATTTGCAGCTCTGAGCAGAAAGGGAAATGATTCATGAGGGTCCCTCTGCAGGGTCAAAGTACTTGTGATGAACTCTAGGGAGGCTTGCACCCCACCGAGCCCTTGCTCTCAGTGCTGCTAATGTGGTACCTGGCAGTGCAGTGGGAGAGCTGACTTTATGCCCATTGATTTACCCTCACATCTCTCCAGCCACATATACATCATGGAGTGCTCTGCTCCAAGAGTCAGTGAAGGGAGGTTTTATGACTTAATTTTATTCCTCGGCTTGTGCAGACAAGTGGCTCCCATTGTGGAGGAGTCATCTGAAATAAAACATCATTATCATGGACCCTCTTCTTTGAGTTAGGTTCAAATAAGGACCTTCCATGGCAACTTTCCCTCAGTGAACTAAAGAGGCCATCTATTAGCAAACAGTAACTGCTGAGATCAGTACTTAGAGCTTTTTATTTTTAATTTTTATAAGATAATTACATCATTTCCCTCTTCCCCGTTTCCATCTCCTTCCATGTACCCACACCCTATCTGAACAAGAATATCACCAGTAGACATGCTAACCAACACATGGCTTTTTAAATGACATAAGAAGAGATGGCTGCTGGAAGATGATGCTTGCATGAAGGACCACTTTGTTTTACCATCTCTGTTTTGTGATCTTTGCTTTTGCTTATAGAGGGAGCATGGTGGTTTCAATATGATTGGCCCTTGGGAAATGGCACTATTAAGAGGTGTGGCCTTGTTGGAGTAGGTGTGGTCTTGTTGCAGGAAGTGTGGCACTGTGGGTGTAGGTAAGGTTCTATGCTTAAGCTCTGCCCACAGCAGAATAGACTCTCTTCCTGGTTGCCTTTGGATCAAGTTATAAAACTCTCAGCTCCTCTAGCACCATGTCTACCTGCATGCTGACATGTTTCCCATCGTGATGGTAGTAGACTGAACCTCTGAAACTGTAAGCCAATCCCAATGTACATGTTTACCTTTATATGAGTTGCCTTGGTTATGGTATCTCTTGTCACAGCAATGGAATACTAAGACAGGGAGGCATCTTACATAGTATGCATATTTTCTAACTCTCAGGTTTTGCCTTTCCAGTATTGGGTATATTAAGCGGGATCCTGTTACCAAATGTTTCCTAACCTTGTACCCAACTTACCATGTTTTTAGACTCACCCCTCTAATAACACAAACATCCCTGAGTGGTTTTAGGCTAAATTTTAATCTCCTTGTCTCATTGTTTCCTTTCCTCCAATCTCTGAGAATATCACCACAGTAGAACAACATCTATCCATGAGAAATGTTTAATTTCAACCTGCACCGTTTGATTTTTCCTTAGAATTGATCCCTATTAAAGATATTATTCATTTACTTACTTTTTACTTGATAATGTACCTCATCTACACACATATATACACACTCACATGAGCATACATGTGTATGAATATATAATGTCTGATTCAATACTATGCTTCTGTGTTGCTGGGATGTATGTGGTATATACATTTAGGAAATATAAAAGAATTGTCTCCAGAATCAAGATCAGTTCTGAGTGTAGTGGGAGTCAATGTGGAGCCAAGCCATGTGCACATTGCTTTTGTACTGCTGAGAAATATGTTCTCCATTTCTTTTGCTCCATTCATCCTTCCTTTCTTCAGCTTCTTTTCAGGTTACCTGTGTAAATCTTGACACAAGGTGATATATATTCTCATTCTCAGAGAAATAGCTGCTTTGTGTAATGATAGTTACAAACTCTACTATAGAAACACATTTACAAATACAGTTAATGTATGCTTTGTTCTTTGGGTAGCTGATTGCGTACGTTCTGGACCTAAGGCATCATGGTGAGCTATAAGCGTGTATCATTTGAATATGGTTAATAGATTGTGTTTTCTCTATTGGGGTGATTTCTCAGTTGTTCTGGACTCCTGTCCTTGATTTCTCTTTTTACAAACAGGCAGACTTCATTTCATTAAAAATGAAATGTGGCTCTGAACTTCCCATCTGCAGACTTTCTCTGTTTTCAGTGTTTCCCTAGGAAGTCAGCAGTTGGCTGATCATTTCCAGTCCGCAACCCGTGTAGTTACATCAGCAGCTGAGGAGATACTGGAGACTCCATAGCAACACCATCTGTGCATTCGCAGAATGTTCTTCTCTCAGATAAAGATGGGGAGTATTAGTCATAATTAGGCAAGTTGCATGCTGGGACCAGTATCCGATTTGACTTCCCAGGATTTTTTACACTGATAAGTAACACAGGATCATGTGGACATTAATGAATTCCAAGGAAACTGAAAAGAACTGTTATACTAGGTTTTAGCTCTCCATGCTACAAAGGATTCCACAAACAAATGACCTTGAGTCAAATTCAGCCTATAGCCCATTTATATCAAGTTTTATTAAAACATAGTCATAACTAGTCATATATGCCTTTAAAAACATTCAAAATGGATTGTTTCTGATATAGAAATACTTTATAGACTATTCACTGACTCTTTACAGATAAAATTGGCCTATGCTTATCCTAGAACTGTTAGAAGAATTTTTGTACTGTCTCATAATCAACATGACTTTCAAATGTAGTCCATGTCTATGCTATGTTTGAAACTGTTAACTTATGATGTAGGACCATCTCTAGCCAGTCCTCCATGATGTAACAATCCCTTCTACCCTGCCCCCACTGGATAAAATGAGCACAGTGCTTCTTATCTATTCTCCCAAAGCCCAATTAACAGATCCTAATGTCTCCGTGTACTACTATGTAAATTAATGTACATTAATGTTCTTGGTACATAGAGCAATCATCTGTGTTTCCATTGTATCCTCTCAGAATGTGAAACCATTGTAAGGATAGACTAATTTAGATAGCTGTCAATTTTGTATTAAAAGTGGTCCTTTTAAATTTGTATTTACAAAAGGTGTCATTTTTTTATTTAAAAACATAATTCTTTGACAGTCTCAAATATTGTAATTTGACTATATTCATGCTCTCCCCAACTCCCTCCAGACCCATCACTACCTCCCTACCCACCCAACTTTGTTTTCCTTTAAGAAAAAAAACAAAACAAAACAAACATATACATAAAAAACCCATCAAGTCCAATTTAGCCTGCCCAAATACTCTTGTCTGTATAACCATCCACTGACCCTCTCCAGTCGAAATGTCAGAAGTGCAGCAATTGTCTAGGGGATTCCTCAGCTTGCTCCCTTGACAGACAAAGAATTGAACATCCAGGATAGATCATAAAGCCTCGAAGAAGATACAACTAAACACTTCATTCTTTAAGGACTGGAGGAGATTCTATGTGGGCACCGGCTTGGGTATGTTATAGAGCCCCTGTGTCCCCATATTCTCCCATTGATCCTTTTTAGACACCAGCCCCCATGCCTTCCCACCATTTCACCTCTCAATGGTTTTTTGGTACAAAAATCTTCCATCTCAGGGAGGCTGCCTTCACTTTCTCAGAAGACCTTTCTTTCTCTAACCACCACCTTCCAAGTTGCTTCACAAACCTACCAGAGGTGACACCCTAAAGCAAACTTTGTTTCCATCACCTAGCACCTGTTAGTTGCTAGTAACTCCTCAGCTAGGTGTGGGATGCCATGTCTACTCCCCCTTCTCCATGCTGGGATTTTCTCTGACTTGAGTTTGCACACGTGCTGTGTGTACTCTCACAACTGATCTTTTATTTACTTATTTTTTTTTTTTTACTTTTCTTAGTTCTCTCTAGTAGTGTAAGGAGTAGAAAATGCATGAGAAAATGTAGAATGAGCAGGTAGGACATTGCATGAGGTTTTTGAAAAGAAACTTGAAAGTGTTCCCTGGTTGCTCTTTGCAGGCAGTTTGGATAGTGGTCAGGTTCCTAGTTCCTGGACCCCAGTGCTTACAACAAAAGCTCATTTTTACAACTGCTTATGTGTCTGCCCAACCTTCTTACCCTTTCTGTTTCAGCCTCCTCTTTGGTAACATGAAAAAAGCAGTGTTACCCTCCTTGTTCATTGCTGATTAGGACATCATGTAATCCATATACAGCTTAAGTAATATGCAGCTACTAACACTAGAGACTCATTTCTTTTAAATATTTTTCAACTTGCTATCATGTCTCTGAGTCTTAATATCTCTAAACTATTACTTACATGTATGCATGATTATATCCTTTATGCAAAGAACTCTATAACTCTTATTCTATGTCAGATTCTGAACACATTGATTGAATGGTAGGCCCAATGCCCTTGCTTCCTTCAGTTTTCTTAGTCTAGTAAACGTTGAGACTGTGTCTCCTATTTTGGAAATGATGTAACTCAGTTTCAAAGGTTGTTTAAAAATTCCACTCTTTGATTTTTATGAATGAAGAGCACAGCCAATCCATGGAGGGATGAAGTGATGCTGCCAGTAAAGAATTTCACATACTTTCCACGGAATTCAGTGCTGTGGGCAGAGACGTTTTCTAGTTCCCACTGTGACACTGTGGCAATCAGGAGGCCCTAGATAGAAGGGCCCTCAGACATTCTAACCTAAGGAAAATTCTAGATGCCTTGGTCTTTAGTTGATGGGTACGGAGCAATGCTCTGTCAGTCAAAGGCACATAATGGATAGATAAATTCCCAAACCACTTGCTGTGCAAGAATACCACTAAGGCAGTAAGGCAGATATGAACTGAATGCCAGATCCACTATTTACAACCAAAATAGTCTTATACAGAGCACTTGCTCTCTGGGATTTCTCGTCTATAAAATGGGAATTGTGAATGGTCACAGTGTAAGCTTTTTCAGTTAGTTGGTCCTGATTTAAGCCTACAATCTGAAGAATAAAGGTCCAGAAAAAAAAGTGGCCTTGATCTCTCAGACAGGATCTAGAGGATCCAGAATCCTCTGCTGACTTCCATGGGTACCTTAACTCATACATGCACACACATTGTATTTGTTAGGATTTTATTGCTGTGAATAGTCAATATGACCACAGCAACTCTTTTTTTTATTATTATTTTTTTTAATTAGGTATTTTCTTCATTTACATTTCCAATGCTATTCCAAAAGTCCATATACTCCTGCCCCCCACACTTCCCTATCCACCCACTCCCATTTCTTAGCCATGGCATTCCACTGTACTGAGACATATAAAGTTTGCGAGACCAATGGGCCTCTCTTTCCACTTATGGCCAACTAGGCCATCTTCTGATACATATGCAGCTAGAGACACGAGCTCTGGGAGGGGGAGTATTGGTTAGTTCATATTGTTGTTCCACCTATAGGGTTGCAGATTCCTTTAGCTCCTTGGGTACTTTCTCTAGCTCCTCCATTGGGCCCCTATGATCCATCAATAGCTGTCTGTGAGCCTCAACTTCTGTGTTTGCTAGGCCCTGGCATAACCTCACAAGACACAGCTATATCAGGGTCCTTTCAGCAAAATCTTGCTAATGTATGCAATGGTATCAGCATTTGGAGACTGATTATGGGATGGATCACAGGGTATGGCAGTCTCTAGATGGTCCATTCTTTTGTCTCAGCTCCAAACTTGTCTCTGTAACTCCTTCCATGGGTGTTTTGTTCCCAATTTAAAGGGGCAAAGTGTTCACACTTTGGTCTTCATTCTTCTTGAGTTTCATGTGTTTTGCAAATTGTATCTTATATCTTGGGTATCCTAAGTTTCTGGGCTAATATACACTTATCAGTGAGCACATATCATGAGAGTTCTTTTATGATTGGGTTACCTCACTCAGGATGATGCCCTCCGGGTCCATCCATTTAGCTAGGAATATCATAAATTCATTCTTTCAATAGCTGAGTAGTACTCCATTGTGTAAATGTACCACATTTTCTGTATCCATTCCTCTGTTGAGGGGCATTTGGGTTCTTTCCAGCTTCTGGCTATTATAAATAAGGCTGCTATGAACATAGTGGAGCATGTGTCCTTCTAA
Source organism: Mus musculus (assembly GCF_000001635.26). Taxonomy (NCBI): domain Eukaryota; kingdom Metazoa; phylum Chordata; class Mammalia; order Rodentia; family Muridae; genus Mus; species Mus musculus. Next base: position 47,163,785 of record NC_000077.6, on the reverse strand, counting down.
CTGGTTGGAACATCTTCTGGATATATGCCCAGGAGAGGTGTTGCGGGATCCTATGGTAGTACTATGTCCACTTTTCTGAGAAACCACCAGACTGATTTTCAGAGTGGTTGTACAAGCTTGCAATTCCACCAACAATGGAGGAGTGTTCTGCTTTTTCCACATCCTTGCCAGCATCTGCTGTCACCTGAATTTTTGATCTAAGCCATTCTGACTGGTGTGAAGTGGAATCTCAGGGTTGTTTTGATTTGCATTTCCCTGGTGATTAAAGATGCTGAACGTTTTTTCAGGTGCTTCTCAGGCATTCTTTATTCCTCAGGTAAGAATTCTTTTTTTTAGCTCTGAGCCCCATTTTTAATGGGGTTATTTGATTTTCTGGAGTCCACCTTCTTGAGTTCTTTATATATATTGGATATTAGTCCCCTATCCGATTTCGGATAGGTAAATATCCTTTCCCAATCTGTTGGTGGCCTTTTTGTCTTATTGATGGTGTCTTTGCCTTGCAGAAGCTTTGCCATTTTATGAGGTCTCATTTGTTGATTCTTGATCTTACAGCACAAGCCATTGCTGTTCTATTCAGGAATATTTCCCCTGTGTCCATATCTTTGAGGCTTTTCCCCACTTTTTCCTCTATAAGTTTCAGTGTCTCTGGTTTTATGTGGAGTACCTTGATCCACTTAGATTTGACCTTTGTACAAGGAGATAGGAATGGATCAATTAGCATTTTTCTACATGATAACCAGCAATTGTGCCAGCACCATTTGTTGAAAATTCTGTCTGTTTTACACTGGATGGTTTTAGCTCCCTTGTCAAAGATCAAATGACCATAGGTGAGTGGGTTCATTTCTGGGTCTTCAATTCTATTCCATTCATCTACTTGTCTGTCGCTATAACAGTACCATGCAGTTGTTTTCACAATTGCTCTGTAGTACAGCTTTAGGTCAGGCATGGTGATTCCACCAGAGGTTCTTTTATCATTGAGAAGACTTTTTGCTATCCTAGGTTTTTTGTTATTCCAGACAAATTTGCAAATTGCTCCTTCCAATTCGTTGAAGAATTGAGTTGGAATTTTGATGGGGATTGCATTGAATCTGTAGATTGCTTTTGGCAAGATAGCCATTTTTACAATGTTGATCCTGCCAATCCATGAGCATGGGAGATCTTTCCATCTTCTGAGATCTTCTTTAATTTCTTTCTTCAGAGATTTGAAGTTTTTATCATACAGATCTTTCACCTCCTTAGTTAGAGTCACGCCAAGATATTTTATATTATTTGTGACTATTGAGAAGGGTGTTGTTTCCCTAATTTCTTTCTCAGCCTGTTTATTCTTTGTATAGAGAAAGGCCATTGACTTGTTTGAGTTTATTTTATATCCAGCTACTTCACCGAAGCTGTTTATCAGGTTTAGGAGTTCTCTGGTAGAATTTTTAGGGTCACTTATATATACTATCATATCATCTGCAAAAAGTGATATTTTGACTTCCTCTTTTCCAATTTGTATCCCCTTGATCTCCTTTTGTTGTCGAATTGCTCTGGCTAATACTTCAAGTACTATGTTGAAAAGGTAGGGAGAAAGTGGGCAGCCTTGTCTAGTCCCTGATTTTAGTGGGATTGCTTCCAGCTTCTCTCCATTTACTTTGATGTTGGCTACTGGTTTGCTGTAGATTGCTTTTATCATGTTTAGGTATGGGCCTTGAATTCCTGATCTTTCCAAAACTTTTATCATGAATGGGTGTTGGATCTTGTCAAATGCTTTTTCTGCATCTAACGAGATGATCATGTGGTTTTTGTCTTTGAGTTTGTTTATATAATGGATTACATTGATGGATTTTCGTATATTAAACCATCCCTGCATCCCTGGAATAAAACCTACTTGGTCAGGATGGATGATTGCTTTAATGTGTTCTTGGATTCGGTTAGCGAGAATTTTATTGAGGATTTTTGCATCGATATTCATAAGAGAAATTGGTCTGAAGTTCTCTATCTTTGTTGGATCTTTCTGTGGTTTAGGTATCAGAGTAATAGTGGCTTCATAAAATGAGTTGGGTAGAGTACCTTCTACTTCTATTTTGTGAAATAGTTTGTGCAGAATTGGAATTAGATCTTCTTTGAAGGTCTGATAGAACTCTGCACTAAACCCATCTGGTCCTGGGCTTTTTTTGGCTGGGAGATTATTAATGACTGCTTCTATTTCTTTAGGGGATATGGGACTGTTTAGATCGTTAACTTGATCCTGATTTAACTTTGGTACCTGGTATCTGTCTAGAATTTGTCCATTTCGTCCAGGTTTTCCAGTTTTTTTGAGTATAGCCTTTTGTAGAAGGATCTGATGGTGTTTTGGATTTCTTCAGGATCTGTTATGGCTCCCTTTTCATTTCTGATTTTGTTAATTATGATGTTGTCTCTGTGCCCTCTAGTGATTCTAGCTAAGGGTTTATATGTCTTGTTGATTTTCTCAAAGAACCAACTCCTTGTTTGGTTAATTCTTTGAATAGTTCTTCTTGTTTCCACTTGGTTGATTTCGCCCCTGAGTTTGATTATTTCCTGCTGTCTACTCCTCTTGGGTGAATTTTCTTCCTTTTTTTCTACAGCTTTTAGATGTGTTGTCAAGCTGCTAGTGTGTGCTCTCTCTAGTTTCTTTTTGGAGGCACTCAGAGCTATGAGTTTCCCTCTTAGAAATGCTTTCATTGTGTCCCATAGGTTTGGGTATGTTGTGGCTTCATTTTCATTAAACTCTAAAAAGTCTTTAATTTCTTTCTTTATTCCTTCCTTGACCAAGGTGTCATTGAGAAGAGTTTTGTTCATTTTCCACGTGAATGTAGGCTTTCCGTTATATATGTTGTTGTTGAAGATCAGTCTTAGGCCATGGTGGTCTGATAGGATGCATGGGACAATTTCAATATTTTTGTATCTGTTGAGGCCTGATTTGTGACCAATTATATGGTCAATTTTGAAGAAGGTCCCCTGAGGTGCTGAGAAGAAGGCATATCCTTTTGTTTTAGGATAAAATCTTCTGTAGATATCTGTTAAGTCCATTTGTTTCATAACTTCTCTTCGTTTCACTGTGTCCCTGTTTATTTTCTGTTTCCATGATCTGTCCATTGATGAAAGTGGTGTGTTGAAGTCTCCCACTATTATTGTGTGAGGTGCAATGTGTGCTTTGAGCTTTACTAAAGTGTCTTTAATGAATGTGGCTTCCCTTGCATTTGGAGCATAGATATTCAGAATTGATAGTTCCTCGTGGAGGATTTTTACCTTGATGAGTATGAAGTATCCCTCCTTGTCTTTTTTGATAACTTTGGGTTGGAAGTTGATTTTATTCAATATTAGAATGGCTACTCCAGCTTGTTTCTTCAGACCATTTGTTTGGAAAATTGTTTTCTAGCCTTTCACTCTGAGGTAGTGTCTGTCTTTTTTCCCTGAGATGGGTTTCCTGTAAGCAGCAGAATGTTGGGTCCTGTTTGTGTAGCCAGTCTGTTAGTCTATGTCTTTTTATTGGGGAATTGAGTCCATTGATATTAAGAGATATTAAGGAAAAGTCATTGTTGCTTCCTATAATTTTTGTTTTTAGAGTTGGCATTGTGTTTTTGTGGCTGTCTTCTTTTTGGTTTGTTGAGGGATTACTTTCTTGCTTTTTCTAGGGCATTATTTCCATCCTTGTATTGGCTTTTTTCTGTTATTATTCTTTGAAAGGCTGGATTCATGGAAAGATATTGTGTGAATTTGGTTTTGTTGTGGAATACTTTGATTTCTCCAGCTATGGTAATTGAGAGTTTGGCCAGGTATAGTAGCCTGGGCTTGCACTAGTGTTCTCTTAGTGTCTGTATAACATCTGTCAAGGCTCTCTGGCTTTCATAGTCTCTGGTGAAAAGTCTGGTATAATTCTGATAGGCCTGCCTTTTTATGTTACTTGGCCTTTCTCCCTTACTGCTTTTAATATTCTCTCTTTATTTAGTGCTTTTGTTGTTCTGATTATTATGTGTCGGGAGGAATTTCTTTTCTGGTCCAGTCTATTTGGAGTTCTGTAGGCTTCTTGTATGTTCATGGGCATGTCATTCTTTAGGTTTGGGAAGTTTTCTTCTCTAATTTTGTTGAAGATATTTGTTGGCCCTTTGAGTTGAAAATCTTCATTCTCATCTACTCCTATTATCCGTAGGTTTGGTCTTCTCATTGTGTCCTGGATTTCCTGGATGTTTTGAGTTACGATTTTTTTGCATTTTGCATTTTCTTTGATTGTTTTGCCCATGTTTTCTGTTGAATCTTCTGCACCTGACATTCTCTCTTCCATCTCTTGTATTCTGTTGCTAGTGCTCGCATCTATGGTTCCAGATTTCTTCCCTAGGGTTTCTATCTCAAGCGTTGCCTCACTTTGGGTTTTATTTATTGTGTCTACTTCCCTATATAGGTCTAGTATGGTTTTGTTCATTTCCATCACTTGTTTGGATGTATTTTCCTGTTTTTCTTTAAAGACTTCTACCTGTTTGGTTTTGTTTTCCTGTTTTTCTTTAAGGACTTGTAACTCTTTAGCAGTGTTCTCCTGTATTTCTTTGAGTTATTAAAGCCCTTCTTGATGTCCTCTACCATCATCATGAGATATGTTTTTAAATCCGGGTCTAGCTTTTCGGGTGTGTTGGGGTGCCCAGTACTGGCTGAGGTGGGAGTGCTGGGTTTTGATGATGGTGAGTGGTCTTGGTTTCTGTTAGTAAGAGTCTTACATTTGCCTTTCACCTTCTGTTAGTCTCTGGAATTAGTTGTTATGGTTGTCTGTGGTTAGAGCTTGTTCTTCTCGTGATTCTGTTAGCCTCTATCAGCAGACCTGGAAGACTAGCTCTCTGCTGAGTTTCAGTGGTTAGATCACTGTCTGCAGGCAAGCTCTCCTCTTGCAGAGAAAGTACACAGATATCTGGCATTTGGACCTGTCTCCTGGCAAAAGATGAAGGCCCAAAACAGGACCAGTCCAGGAAGCTGTTAGCTTCTATAGTCCACACTCTCAACTGTGCAGACTAGTCTCGTCAGGATGGCTCCCCTGGGTGTTCGACCAGAGTAACTCTTATAAAGAAAAACATTTAACTGGGGGATGAATTGTAGTTTCAAAGATTTCATCTATTATTGTCATGGCAGGATGCATGGTGGCATTCATGCAGACATGATGCTGGAAAAAGAGCTGAGAGTTCTAACCTTCATCTGTGGACCCCAAACAGAGACTGTGTGCCACACTGGCCATAGTTTGACCCTATAAGACCTCAAAGCCCACCTCCATACTGACACACTTTCTCCAACAAGGTAACACCTCCAAATAGTACCTCTTCCTATTGGCCAACCTTTAAAATCCACAAATCTATTCAAACCACCACACACATATACAAACACACACACACACACACACACACACACACACACACACACACACACGAGGGGGGGGAAGCACAGAATTCCCCATCTGACTTAGCCCCTACTCTGTTACCCTCTGATTGCTTCAGCTGTGTCCACACCCACTGAGTGGTAAGAGCATCAAGTGAGTCAGGCAATGGCATGTTTGGTTTAGGAAATTTAAGTTCCAACTTCCTCCACATGAGACCTGAAGTGAGCCATCTAGCCTTTCATCAGTGGAAGTAAATCTGCTTATCCCCTCCCTGAGGGGCCTTAAATGCTTACTAGGTTCCTATAGTCCTCAGGAACACTGGCTATAACTGGATCCCCAAACCTCCGTGGGAAGCACATGTCTAATATTTAGCCATTAAGGAACTGTTGTTGGCTGCATCGGGGAATTAACTTTCTTAATGACTTAGATGATGGTTTTTCTTTTAAGATTTACTTATTTGTGCGTGTGCGTGTGCGTGTGCGTGTGCGTGTGCGTGTGCGTGTGCGTGTGCGTGTGCGTGTGCGTGTGCGTGTGTGTGTGTGTGTGTGTACAGGTGTACATAAAGGCCAAAAGAGGACCTTAGGTCCTTTGGAGTCTTATCTACAGGCATTTCTGATCCACCTGATGTGAATGTCAAGATTCAAACTTTGGTCTTCATGATTGAACAGCAAGTCCTCTTAACTGCTGAACCACACCTCCAATCCCAAAGAAGGCTTTTAATTCTGAATTGTGAGGGTACTAAAGTTTCTCATTTCCAACAATGTAATGGCACTTCTACTTAATGGTATTTGTGTCTTAGCAAGTAAAAATTATGGATCTCTTTATATCATCTCTCCAACAGAAGGAGGAAAAGGGCAGTATTAGAAATCTCTATAAAGAGCCTCCAATGGTAGTGGGGGTCAGAGGTTAGAAATATAAGCATGTGTTACCATAGTGATAGAGTTAAAATTCCTTTAGGAGCTTGTTTCATATATTGTTTGTTATTTCTATCTGTTTTCTTTCATCATCTTTGGTTTTTTTCCCTCAAATTACAAAATAATTAAGGAATTTGGCAAAGAAACCCAGGCAGATGTAACAGCTTCCTCTTACATCCCTTACTAGAAGTAAACAAGCTGCAATGTCATTTTTCTTCCTGCCACCAGAATCACACCCTCCCCTGAGTGCTCAGCTGCAGCACAGTGACACAGCCCCTTGGAAGTAGAAAGCTCTAAGTCTCTCTGGAATGTGACTAAATTTAAAGGGTGTTGAATCTGCTGTGGGGGGAGGGGAGTCTACAGAGAAGAATCCTCTGTTTTCTGAAAACTACCCAAGGCTACCCCCAGAAACCCTTCAGAAGAAAGAGCATGAGGCTACCAGGTGGTACCAGCATCAATGCACTTGCAGGCTCTATTTATCCAACCATCAATAAAAAAAGTTAGGGAAACCCACACATGCACTAAGGAGACAGCTCAGCTCACCATGCAAGCCTGAGGACCAGACAATGCCCATGTAAAAGTCAGGCACTGCAGTAAACTCCTGTAACCTCAGCAGTGTAAAAAGGGAAACACAGGCAAACAGGAGGATCCCTGGAGCTTGCTGGCCGGCCAGCCTAGCTTAGTCAGGGAATACCAGGTTCAGTGAGGGGTCCTCTCTCCAAACCAAAAGAGAGCAATTAAGGATTGACACTAAGCATCAACTCTTAGCCTTCACATGTGGGAGCACATATACCTGTACTCACACACACAGACATACAACACCCACATACACACTCATACCTCTGTACACACATGCACATACCCCTACACACATACACATACATACACACACATAGCTACATGCACATACACTCACACCTCTACACACATGTGCACATACCCCTACACACATACACACACACATACACACACTTGCATGCACACATACTCACACCTCTACACACATGTGCATATAGCCCCCCCACACTCATATCCCTGAATGCACACACACACACACACACACACACACACACACACACACACACACGAAAGAAAGAAATAAACTTAGGCTGAGGATTCATTGACAACTTGTGTAGTATATACAAGGCTTGAGTTTGAAGTTTAAAAGTCAGATTTGATTGAAATTTATATTCCATAAATAAGATACTATTTTATCATTGTTGAGGAAAAGACTTAATTTTCCCACCTCCTAAATTTCAGGGAAATGCAATTAACTGTTGATAATTATAGTAAGAAATGACTCAATTCTGTAATGTGGCTTGGAATACTGTCTTTGAAGGGAAGCAGACTGCTTACCAGTTAGAGTCTGTACCTTGCCTGTGGGTCTTTAGATAAAGCTAGCTGAGTCTTTCCATCCTTGATCCTTAGTTTTCACATCCAAAGAGCAAGTCCTGGATAATAATGCCTGGTTAAAATGGCACAGTTTACATGAAGGTGTTCCCTAGCATACAATATGCACTCTGTAACTGCAGTTATTGAATTCTGTATTGGGTACTGAGGTTTTTAGTAAAAACTGCAAATTAGACTTTGCTACAGGAAAAAAAAAGGAAAAAGGTCTAGCACAACATCAAAAGAACTCTTAGGATGAGTTAAAGTCAATGTAGAGAGATATCATTTTCTTAAAATCCCATCTGCTACAGAAGTAGATATCCTCCCTTAGTGAGATACAATTCTTGGACCTTGTGTTGCTCCGTAGACCTTTGGAGGTTACCAGCCACTTTTGGCTCTCACTCTTTCCCTTCTAGAAATCAAAAAGAAAAAGAAAAAGAAAAAGAAAAAGAAAAAGAAGAAGAAGAAGAAGAAGAAGAAGAAGAAGAAGAAGAAGAAGAAGAAGAAGAAAAGAAAAAGGAAGGAAGGAAGGGAGGGAAAAGAAAGAATGAACAAATGAATGAATGAAAGAGAGAAAGAGAGAAAGAAAGAAAGAAAGAAAGAGAAAAAGAGAGAAAGAAAGAGAGGAAGGAAGGAAGGAAGGAAGGAAGGAAGGAAGGAAGGAAGGAAGGGAGGGAGGAAGGGAGGGAGGGGGGAGAGAGAAAGAGAGAGAGAGAGAGAGAGAGAGAGAGAGAGAGAGAGAGAGAGAGAAAGAAAGAAAGAAAGAAAGAAAGAAAGAAAGAAAGAAAGAAAGAAAGAAAGAAAGATAGATAGATCCAAGAAAATTTCCTCTGTGGAGTCTTCCTAGCCTGGCTCTTTGCCCTCCCAGGAAATTCTTCTTGCCTGAATGTTTATAAAAACAAGTAATGAAGGACTCTTCATTACAAGAGCAGCCGCCAGCCAGACTGCAGTTAGAGACAATGTTTGATGCTGCTGAGCTTGGTTTCCTAAGCTGAAATGCTCTGATTAGGGCTTATTTGACCAGTTCGCTTTGAAGAACAATGTTTCGATGAATTAGAGGTATAGGCCAGAAGACTGGGAGTGGAATGACCAGGGATGTTAGCCCTTTGCAGGATCTCTAGGAGCAAGTAAAGCAGGTCAGAAGGGATCGGAGTCTGAACAAGGACTTAAGGGTCTTCTGTTTACTCACTTTCCATTTCTTGGATTGTAGTCACAGACTCTTCACCCAGTTGACTGAGGAGAGACATCAGTGGGGAAAACGCAGATATGATAGATACTTGTTGACACTCTGAAGTAGGCACTGTGCTAAGACTCCATCCAGCTCACAAAGGAGATGAGATCATTGGCTCATTTTGACAGATAATGAACCCAAGGCACAGAAAGAACAAGGAATATAGCCAGGCTTTCATGCCATGCTCAGAGTGGGGCTGTGAGTCAAACCCAGGTTCTTGACTCAGCCCTGCTGGGAGGATGGGACATGAGTAAGGAGTTGACTTGAGACCCCCACCCCCACCCATACACACACACACCTTCATGTTTGTCCTCTCTTCCTCTACAGATGGTATCTGCTGCCTCAAGATTTTTAGATTAGTTCAGAGGGATATGTCACAGTCTTTCTCCTCTCTAGAATCATTATCAAAGGCTAGAGACAGTAATACTTATCCTTAGTGGTGGCTGGCATCTGTGGGGATCAGGAAAATGGGCATTTGCTGTTCTGACTTATTTGAGAAAATAGAGAACATAAAATTAAGTCAAAATAATCATTTTTTTTCCAGGGTCACTATGAGTCTTTAAGGTTGCTGATTTGTTTTTGTTTGTTTTTAAATGAATTCACATTTAGCCATGGTGACAATCTAGCTATAAAACTCATTTTACCTTGGAAAACAAATTTTGAACCCATAGAGTAACATATCCCACCGGTGACACTAAGGCTACCTGTGGACATATACAGCCAAGGACAGATGTGAAGATGGCCCAACACAAAATTACAAGCTTACTTAAAACACTATGAGACATTTTAAAACTTCCTTGCTCAATTCTGAAGAACGTGAACTTTGTGGCATGGTCAATGTTGCCCTGCCTATAGGTTGTAAGCTGGCAAGACTTAATGTTCCTCTTCTCCTACCCTGCCACCTAGCCTCCTTTATTGTTATGAATTTGGGTGTTCACATCCCACATAAGTGAATCATGTGGTACCTTCATTTTATGACTGGCTCATTTTGCTTAGCACAACAGCCTTCAAGTTCTCCTCTTATGTCAGTGTTGGGTTTTTCTTATGCTTGAGATCCAATGGTCTCATTCTCATTCACTATTTATCTAATCATGAATCGATCACATTTTAAAAGTCCTGAAGCACACTGATTGACTCATCTTGAGTTTCAAAAGTCCCATCATTTTATAATCAAGAAGAGACACAAAAGCAGAAATGTCTATCCCCCATTCCCAAGCCTATGCAGACCTAAGTCATCAGTGGCTCAGCAACCAACTTGTATAAACCAATGGGGCAGGCTTGCAGATTCCAGAGCAGAAATTTCTGTAACTCTTCTTCCATAGAACCACAAGTGCCCTCGGTACCTTTTCATCCCTGCTCACGATGTTTCATTTATCCTAAACCAAGTGAGTTAAAAATTTGCCTTCACTAAAACTTGCTTTTGGGTATGTACTTAAGTCTTGTGGAAAAAAAAGAAAGAAAGAAAGAAAAGGTTACTTTCTACAGTAATAGATTTGCTCAAATATTAACTTTGGAGAATTGTGACTTGACAGTTCTTCAAAGAATATATAAAACTAATTATGTGTGAAAGTTGTTTCAATTTTAAGAGTTAAAAAAGTGCACCAGCTTTGGATTGTTCTCTTTGAACTTGTATTACAGATCTGTGTGTCACTCTAATCTGACGTGGTTTTTGGTTTCTTGACCAAATGAAAGCAATGGGAACTTAATCATGTTTTGTTTTGTTTGTTTATTTTTCATGTGGTATGAAGACAGGAGCTACTCTACCCAAGTTTTGCCTTAAAATAAAATTTGCATAAATTTACCTTTTGAACACTAGTATTTATCTACTGAATGAAAGGTGACTCCAGTACGCACACATTTCTGAACATTATCCACGTGGCTTCATTTAACTAGTTGTAGATGGCATGTTATTTCATTTTGAAACTATGAAGGCACAAGATTGAAAGGGAGCAGCATTCTGCAGGATGTACACAGCATGGCTCACATGTCTGTCTGTGAATGACATTAGTCAGTAGTGATTCCCCATGTGCAGCCTGAGCTAGAGCTGAGTCTGGGTGGAGATCTGAGGTCCCCCAGCATCGTCACTGGGGTAACTTCTGCCCTGTGTCACCATGTGATTCAGTCAGCTCATGAGATTTGGGTCATGGCTGTGTGTCTTTTAAAGCACTAATTACTTAGTATATCTTCTTTGGTTTTCTTTGATCATTTAAAGAAGGAGTGTATCACTTATCTATGTTAAGGCCAACGTAACTTCCAATAGATAGAGGATAGATACAAAAATTAACTACAAATAGGGAAATATACTTGAAGCCAACTCTCTTCGATAAAAATGGAAATGTAAACATTTATAGCATTTATAGTGAGTGTCATATAAGCCATCATAGGACCTGTGTCAGGTAGGATTCTCTAAGGACCAAATGGATGTGTGTGTACATGTGTGTGTATGTGTGTGTGCATGTGTGCGTATGTGTGTGTGTGTGTGTGTGTGTGTGTGTGTGTGTGTGTGTGTGTATACAGGCATGAAAAGAGATCTATTAGATTGACCTACATAACATGTTCTTTGTGGTTCAGCAATGGCTGGCTGCAGACTAGAGAGACTAAGAACCTAGTGCCAACTCAATCTGCATGGCTAGATTCCTCAACTATCCCAATCTGGCACTTAAGGCCTGTAGGGTTCTTGGAGAATAGCTGGTTTTAGTCCATGTTTAGAAGAAAAAGGAGCCCAGTTTGGATGCCAGAGAAGAATGCCAATAGTGATGGCTTAGGCACCAAGAGGCAAAGGCAATCATGCAAAGATTTGCTGTGAGACTTCCTTCTATCTAGAGAGCTACAGGAAAATGCCGCCCACTCCGAGGAGATGCCTCCTGTCTCCTCAGTAATCACTTCTGGAAAAACGCCCTTTCTGGCTCTCCCAGCAGCACATCTTTTAGATTATTTGAAAACCAATCAAATTAACAATCAAGAGTAAACATCACAGGCACCAGATGAGACATTACTTATTTCATCAATGACAGTAAGAAACAGCTAAAAGGGAAATGAACACTTTATAAGCAACACTATGCTCTATGATACCTCCTATCTTACCTATCCTTGGTCTAGACTTTGGGAAACAAATACATGTCACATAAGAAGCAATAATAACAGTGCCTAGCAGAGTACATATTTAGCCATATAACTGCCATGACTGCCAGCGATAGTGATGGCTATAATACCCATGTCCCCACTTATCATGGCCACTGGCTGATCATCATCACTAATGTCTTATAGATTCAGGAGAACACTTTTTCCTCCAAAGATTTTTTATTCCTGTGTGTATATGTGTACTTCTCTCTCACACCCCCACTCCCACCCCTACCTCATCATTTGAGCAATATAGCTGCTTGAAAGGCTTCTTCTCATCAACCTGACATTTGTCTGTATCTGTAGAGCAGTATCCCAAAATTATTTACCTCTTAAAATCCACCCAAAACACCACTCAGAATAAGTCTGACTTCTCTATTCCATGGCATCTATGGGCTTATAAAGATGACTCTCATATCCAAGTTTGCCTCTGCTTTGCACGGGTGACTTTCACATCCTTTTTCAAATGAAATCATTTCTAACAATACCAACTCTACTCTTTAATGCACATTCTGTCTGTATTGTAAAGGTTCCCCAACAAAACAAAATCAATAGACTAGACCGGTAGAAAATGAGAGAAAGATCATTACACTGACAGACATAATTTTTAAATATTTGGCTACCATAATTATAAAACTGATGAGTTCAAAGTATACAGGGTGGTTTCTAGGCTGGTGGCCTCAGAAAAGCAATTCTGCTAAGTTCAGAGCGCATCAGCCTGGTAACTAGAAATATCAGTCTCAATATCAAGTCCAAGTCCAAAGGGCATCTGCTACACAGTCTTACTCCTGGGGCAACCATTTGCTCTTTCCAATTCTTCAATCAATTTAGTGAGGCCTACCTATAGTAGGAAGGATCATCTGCTTTGGGTAAGGTCGAATGATTTAAATACACACCACCAGGAGAAAATCTACAATATGAAATCTGTAGTTGTGTGGTTTGGTTTTATCAGCATGTGGTATGAAGCATATTAGAACACAGTATTCCCCTGAGAGTTGCAGAGATGACTGGATGGCACCAGAGGACGCAGTTTCAACACCCAGCACTCACATCAGGCATCTCACAATCTTCTGTAACTCCAGCTCTGGGAGACCTAATGCCATCTGCATTTTCTGATCTTCACAAGAACCTGTGCACATGCGCACACACACACACACACACACACACACCGGTGGGGGACAGAGAGAGAGAGAGAGAGGGAGAGAGAGAGAGAGAGAGAGAGAAAGAGAGAGAGAGAGAGAGAGAGAGAGAGATCGAGATCTTTAGGGGAGAAAGTGTTTTGACTTTATAAATCAAGGCACTTAGTGATAATGATCATTCAGTGGCCATGGTAGTTGATGACATGTACACTATAATGATCAGGATCACTAGTAAGTCATGGCAGTCACCATGGCTAGCATGACTAAAAGTGTACTCTCTGCTAGCTATAGTTATTATTGTCTCTCATGTAGAATATAATTCTCCTAAATCCCTGAAAGGTAGATTATATTTTTATATCTTTATACAGGTTCAAGAAGCTGAGAGATGGAGGACTTAAGGAATATGTGGAGATTCATATATAGCAGCTGAGAGGCAGGGTTAGCATTCAGACTCAGGTCTGATGGCAGAGTCCATATTATATCCACAAAGGACCCTAACCCCTAAGAACATTGCAGAATATACATGGTAGCCATAAACCCTGGAAATGCATGCCTTGCTTCTGACATATTTGACCACAATAAAGGACTACCTAGTACCTGCAACTGATTGACTGTCATTGCAAAGTCTCTCAGAGTACTTCCTGCAGGATGAGGAAATGCTTGGCTGCAAATTAGTAAAGCCAGCATGGGACAAGACAGCTTGCATAGCGGGCCCACGAGGGCCAGATCTGAACTCCTCAGGCATGCTGAAAGTGCAAGGTTATTCAATCAGAACCTGCAGACGAGTCGTCTGAGTCAGCCCATCACAGACACGTGGTGCACTGAGGAGTGTGTCAGTGAGCAGCAGGTGCCACGGCATTTCACAGCCCATTGAGCTCTGCATGACTAAGGAGGAAACCAACCGCACTGGCTGAATCCTGTCACCAAGCTCATCGTCATTATAGTAAAATATCACGAAACCATATTGTGCAGACACCTGGGTCTTAGTGTCCTTACTGTCCTGTTTATTCACCTCTCTCTATATCCCTCTTCAAGGTATAAGCTGTGTCTCTGAACTTAATACTTTAGGCCAGCCCTCAGAATCATGTTGAGTGAGAACCTGCCTTCTTTTCAAGACTACAGTGTAAAATCTCATGGCAATCTGGGAGCTTATATTACCTGAAAAACTTTTGTGTGTGTGTGCCTGTTATGAGAGAGACAGTATTTCACCCTTAAATGCAGCAGTGAATTGGCAGACTCCCTGCTTTGGGTGACTTTTACCATGGTGAGGAAAAACAAATAAACATTAGATAATCAGGTAGATATATAGTAAAATGTTAAGTCACACTGAATGATAGAAAGAAAAAGCCAGAGTAAGCAAAGAAGAGAAGTAACAGTCTGCTGTAGTAGTGGAGGGCGCTGAGAAGGATGGGTGACTGTGGCAGATCATTGGATGGGCACTTCCAACCACAGGGATCAAAAGGGCAGATCCTTGGAGATTATTCAAAGAATGAAGAGCACCCCAGAGTGCTCCCGGTGAGGAAGTACCAGGAAAGTCACTCCAAATGGCACAGACCTGGCATCCTGCCACTCAGGAAGATGAGGCAGGAGGATTTAAAGTTATAGGGTAGTCTGGGTTACTTAGAGAGACCTCTTTGGATAGGAAGGGAGCAAAGGAAGACATAGAAAAGGGAGTTGAAAGAAAGGAAGCTAGGATGGTGTGTAAGGGAAGAGGAGTGTAAAGTCTGATACAATTGGGGAAGAAAGGAAGGAGAGAGGGAGGGAAGAGAAAGGAGAGGCACGGAAAGAAAAGGGAAGGAGGGAAGAGGAAAAGTGGGGGTGGGGGCCAAGGATGTGATGAAACAAAGGCAGGAAGAGGGGATAAAAAGGGGGAATGAGGGAGAGATCTTAAAGGAATAAAGACCGAGGAGAGCACAGAGGACCTGGTCATTCATGTCACGTCTTATAAAAATGGAGCTTGAGTGTAGACTTCAAAAGTTTTGGGGAAGCTCGTCTCTGTGGTAGTGACATACTCTGTGTTGAATTTACAAAAACTTACCCAACTTCCCTGAGGATAACAGATTTCAGAAGGCCAAGAGAGGAAGCCAGGCAATGAATATAGAAAGAAACAGCTAATTCTGCATCCAAGATGCAATCCTTTTTATGTATCTTTTATTTGATTCATACTTTAATGGCACCACAGCCTGAAAGTACATTTGGCACAATGCTCATTCCAAGTTCCTTGGTGAAACAGCCCATTTGCTAGTGTTTGCAAATGTTTTAGTGTATTTGGAAACAATGTAGAACCCCGGGTCTGAGGGTTCTTAGTTTCCAGTATTAGCTCTATCTAGCTAAATGTTGGTGTTCCCATCTCCCATCTCCAGGCTATTATTTGAGCCAAGAAGTCTATGATTTTCCAACAGAATTGTATTGTGAAAATCTTATATAACTGCAGATGAATGTGTCCCATGCTTCCAATAATTGCCATCTATTTAAGTTCCACTGATGGATTTATATCCAGTCCTCATTGGTGTTCTTCTTTGGTCAGACTCCCACTATGCACAGCCTCTGCCAGGCACATGGCTCCTTTTTGTTTCTCTGCTACTGACAGATGGCTTTTTGCTTTCTAGCCCCTTATTCATTTTATTGAGCTTTTACTTTCTTCTCGATATTAGCCCAGAACATCTTTTTTGCCATACTTATTTTTTTTCTTTTCCATATGAGTTTTTGTATGCGTGGGGTGCATGTATCCACATGTGTGTTCACATGTGTGGGGGTCACATGTCTTCATATGTGTATACATATGCGTGTCTATGTCTTCCTTGATTGCATGTGCAGACGCATATTTATTTATTTTTAATGTGTTTGAGAGGTTACTACATGAGGACAATGCATTGCTGTGCCCATGGGGCCCGTCTCCCATTCTTTAACATTAGTTGTCACAGAGTACCCTTACTGTTTCCTGGGCATGAGCTGCCCATTTTACGTGTATTATCCTAGTTCCTTCAGCAATCCATAAAAAGTGCATGCTGTTTCTCCTTTGTACTGAAAGATAAGGAGGAAACAGAAGTGCAGCTACTCAGTTGTCGCATTTACATAGCCGTAGTGTGGGGCAGGGTGCTAGTCCCAGCCTGTCTGTCTCAAATAAGGATTCTAATCACTATAGATTGTGCAAAACAGGTCACACCATAACTTTTCTGTTAATTTGTTTGAGTCAAGAAAACGTATCAGCCCTCAACATCAATGATTCATATCTTTTATAAAGCCGTAATAGGCAGAATGAGCATGATGCCTGATTCCTTCTATATTTATTTATTTCATCTTTATTTCATCCCTTCAACTCTGGAGGGCATCTATTACTTCATGCAATATGCTTGTTACTTGGGGCCTATGTGTGTGCTGTATTAACTTCCTATCTAAAGCTTAGATCTCCTCTGGTCTCCTTCTAAGGTCCATCTTTTGACTCCTGAACTATTGCACACCCTTCTCTAAAAGGTCATGATCTAGAGCAACAGGCCTTCTCTGATGCAGGGAGGGAGACATGCAAACAGAGCTGAGGAAAGTGTGGAGGCAGCCACAAGGCCCATATCTGTGCCCTCTGACCAACCTAGGAGTTGCCACATGAGGCCAAGGACATCATCCAAGGAAAAGCCCGGTTTGTAAATGTGGCTGAAAACCAAAAATATTCTGGCCTTTGACATTTCTGCTTTGAAGAATAGCAGCAGAACAAATTTAGTCTGTGTTGGTTTCAAGAGTCAGGGGGGGAAGAAGGAAAAATATAGCCTGCCTTTTGTGATGGGTTTTAGGATTTTAATATTGGAACCAGTTTGGCTTCACAAGGAAAAGTTATATATTCTCATTCATTCTCTCTCTCTCTCTCTCTCTCTCTCTCTCTCTCTCTCTCTCTCTCTCTCTGCTTTTTGCTTTTCTCAGAACCCCTGGTTAAGTTTGTCTCACCCTCCATATACAAAGATTTCTTTGCTCACCAGTTGTAAAATCTATGTTGCAGCTCATGCATGTACAGCTCAAAAATGTGTCCCACAGTGACAGTGCACAAGAGGAGAATTCAGTTCTTTTCTTTGCTGTCCTGTCTTTGCGGTTTATCAGCATGCGAATCTTCTCAAGTCTTGACTGACACCTGGCCTCAGCCTTGTCATCAGATGGCAGTGGCTCAGAACTCGGAACATGAAAACCTATGGCAGACATAGCAGAGACCTTAGTTTTTGGAGATATTCTGGCTTAGCCTTTATGGTTTTATTGTTTGTTTCTTGTAACACAGGGTCTTGTTACATAGACCAATCTTGCCTGGAACTAGGTACATAGCTCAAGTTGGCCTTAACTCTGTGATTCTCCTGTTTTGGCCTGTTACATGCTGAGATTACACACCAACTTCTTCTTTTTCCAAGGTGGTAATGTCAGAGATATGTAAGCAATGACTTGTACATATAAAGCTATAAACAAATAAACCCTGAAGATACAGATAATCCACAGGGGAACCAATTCTGTTGATGCACCCAGTTATGAGGAAAACACTAACACAGACTGAGAAGGAAGAATGTAAGGGGACTGTTTTGAATCTCGTGGATTTTCTTGCTTTTAAAACATTTACTTTTTAAATTTTCATTTATAAGAATGGCTAGTCATGGCTCTCTGCAAAAGGCTAGAAAATATCACAAAGAAGGTTTTAGGCAGTCAAAGTGTGATTTTATGTTTTGTGAAGATGAAGTATTACCTGGGAGTGTGTAGACTTGTGCATTAAACATTGCTAAGAACCACCTTGGCCACTGTCTGATATCACCAGTGTCTGGATTGTCACACAAGTGTTACCTTGGTCTTTCAAAATTCAGTAAATAGCTCTAGCTACCTGTTCACTGCTCTGGCTCAGTTGCTAATATTATGTTGATTGTATTAATGGGTCACTGCTGAATCCAGCATGGGACTCCTCTACCATCTAAGGCTAAATCATTTGGTTCTATAAATATCCATGCCCAGCCTCATTTGCGCAGAGTAGAGCCCTGGTCACAAGCTCACACTTGCTTTGTCTGTTTGTTTTTCAGATTTGGGTAATGGTGAGGAGACGGGAAGTTCCCAAGGACCTTCAGTTTACTTTCCTATTTAACCCTATAAACAAAGAAGAAAATTATAGCAATCTTCTATTCTTTTATAGACTTGGCTATAGTTCAGGGACTTCTGCTAAGAAATTGATATTGATTTATAATTTTATATCTGCTTCTGATTTGATTGTTAGAGATCTTCATATGTAATTTGAGATCAACTTTCTCTCTCTTTCTCTCTGGGTCTCTCTCTCTCTTTTTCACACACACACACACACACACACACACACACACACACACACACACACACACACAGGTTTTTGCCTCCTGTGAAGGTTCTTTGAATTGCTCATTACCTTCAAACTATGAGAAATTTGGCTGAGATGCTGTCTTAATTAGGATTTTATCTTTGTGAACAGACACCATGACTATGGCAACTCTTATAAAGGAAAACACTTAACTGGGGATAGATTACAGTTTCAGTTTAGTCCATTATCATCATGATGAGCAACCTGGACACATGAAACCAGACATGGTGCTAGAGAAGAAGCTGAGAGTTCTACAACTTGATCTGCAGGCATCAGAAGGAGACTAGGTGCCACACTAGGCATAGCTTGAGCATAGGAGACCTCAAAGGCTGTGCCCACAATGACACTTCCTCCAAAAAATCCACACCTGATTTAACAGGCCATATTTTCTAGGTAGTGCTACTCTCTTTAGCCAAGCATTTAAACACATAAGTATGGGGACCATTCCTATTCAAAACAAAACAGATACTAACTCCAATCACTATATTGTAGTATGTTGACCAACCCCTAGATCCCTATTAAAGGTACCAAGAGAGAGCAAATAGAGAAAAATTAAACTACCAGGGAATAATTGACATGGTAACATGTTTTGTGTGAAATGTTGACATTGGAGGCAAAATATTTATGTTTGTCTATAAGGAGGGTTTTAGCATCCAGCTTGACTATACAGTGGGACTTGAAATCTGTGTCACAGGATTGAAAGAAATATCAATCCACATCATCATCTAGACCCCTGTGTGGCTCATTCTTAGCATTTCCCAACCAAGACTCAGACTCGTGCTATGCACACATTTTAGATCTTTTTCTTTATGATGGCCTGTAGGTTAGTCAACAGCTACTTTTGTTCCAGGTGTCCATAATACAAGATTTGTTCTTGGCTTCTTCCCCAAGTCCCCTGCCTAAACCTAACTACCAGTCTCCATTAGTATCAAAATTGTCTTCCTCTAACTCTGCTCCAGGCCAAGCTACCATCATTTCTCATCCAAGGTACTAAATTGTCTCCATCCTGGCTTTCAATATTAGGTTGATACCCTTAAGCTGGCTAGAGTGATCACATTTGCAACAATTGTATATAGTGTCTCCTAAAAGTTTAAATATAAAGGCTTTGTCCAGATGAGCCTATAGATGGGTCCTTAGGTCACTCAGGGACATGTTCTTAAAGGAAATTATGGAAATCCAGTCTTTCTTTTCTTGTTTTGAGATGCATATGTTCATTCTCCATATCAGCTGCAACCAAATTCTGCCATTCCATCTGTGGCCCAAACCGGTGTGACTGCTACACCATGAACTTAAGCTATCTAGTTATGAGTAGAACATACCATTTTTCTTCATAGGTAGCCACATGTGAGACGTGTTATTGGTAACACAAAAACTAAAACAATGGTTACTTGAAAGTGAGGTTCTAATCACTTTCCTGCTTTAAACCCTTCAGATATTTTTCATTTTTTGGACAAAAGTTGAAAAAACACCTTTCAAATGTTCTATGTAAGAGAAAAGAACTTTGATAGTCCCACAAGCATTTTAGACATAACCACCAATCCACAGAGATAAAAGTATGCTAACACAATGCTAGTGAGGTAGGCAATAGAACAAAGTAGGATGCTCTTGCACTGGTGTATGTTTAGGAAGTAATGTATGATCACAATTGTGTGGCATATTACAAGGGGAAATACTGGTGACATGGTGATAGTGTTGAGAGAAATGATTTCCATTTGTATTTCTACTTAAACTACATGTGGAAGTGAACCACAGGGAGAATAAAGACACCATAAATAATAAAACTAAGTTGTTAAATGAAGAAAACATAAGGAGTGGGAGGGAATTTCTTAAACAATTCCCGAGATAACATCCATAAAAGAACAACAAATGAATTTTCTTACATCAAAAATTAAATATTCTTGTTCATTAGAGGCAGTGTGGGCAATATTTTTTGCTTTTTTTTGGTCTTTTTTTTAAATTAGATATTTTCTTTATTTACATTTCAAATGTTATCCCTTTTCCAAGCTCCCCCTCCCAAAACCCCCTATGCTTTCCCTCTCCCCCTGCTCCCTAACCCACCCACTCCAGCTTCCTGACTCTGGCATTCCCCTATACTGGGACATAGACCCTTCACAGAACCAAGGGCCTCTCCTCCCATTGATGACCAACTAGGCCATCCTCTGCTACATATGCAGCTAGAGCCACGAGTCCCTCCATGTGTTTTCTTTGATTGGAGGTTTATTCCCAGGGATCTCTGGGGTACTGGTTAGTTCATATTGTTGTTCCTCCTATGGGGCTGCAGACCCCTTCAGCTCCTTGGATACTTTCTCTAGCTCCTTAATTGGGGACCCTGTGCTCCATCTAATGGATGGCTGTGGGCATCCACTTCTGTATTAGTCAGGCACTGGCAGCAATGTTAACACATTGTCATCTCCCTCAATCATGAGTTTCTGCCACAGTGACCTTTCTCTGTGTCTTAAATATACAAAGCTCCTTTGTACTTCTGGGTCAATACGTATGCACCAAAAGTCTTTCCTTCTGGTTTAGCTACCCAGTGCACACTCATCACTTAAATGGCAGAAATTCTCTTCTTCAAAGAGGTCTTTCCTACAAAGAAGTCAGATTACTCCTGTTTGCCCTTAATATCGTCCTGTACATGAGGAATCCTAAAACCCCCACCAGAAAACCCTAAGAACAGGTCAACACCATTTAGCAAAGTAGTAGAATACAAAACCAGTATATAAAATTGCAGATCTCTTGTTATATTTCCAAAGTGAACAAGCTTTAAATAGAAACATAGATAGATAGATAGATAGATAGATAGATAGATAGATAGATAGATAGATTGTTCACAATAGCTTTTTAAAATCTTATGAATAAACCTTGATGAAAAAAATGAAAGACCTCTTAAGAAAATTTATTAAAAAAAAGGAAAAAATTTTCAAGTTATTAGAAAACAGAATATCCTTTCATATTCATTGATTAGACAGATTACTATAGTGAAGATGGCTATGTTATGAAAAGTGTTCTGCAGATTTAGTGTAATCCTCTTCAAAATTCCAATGACACTCTTTACATAAATACAAAAAGAAATCCCCAAATTTCTTTCCCTATAACAGGAAATACAGAAAATTATTTGGAAAGCCAACCAATTTTGATTTTAACTCATACTACAAGCCATAGTAACAACAACAACAACAAATCATGTTACTGGCACACACACACAAAAGACACATAGATGATTGGGATAAAATGGAAAATGCAGAATTAACTCCACAGAGCTAAAGCCCTGACAGTATTTTTCAGAACCATCAAAAATACACAAGGGAGAAAGCACAGTGTCTTCACCAATAGTATTGAGATAGTAAAGCTTGGTGGTTCTCTATAGAAGCATGAAGCAAGACCCTTATTCCTCATCCCATACAGAAAGAATTTCAAAACTGATCCTAGGCCTTTATGTAAGAACTGAAACTTTGAAACTTAGAAAAAAATACAGGAAATACACTCCAAAATAAAGGCATAGAAAAAAAAACTTGCCAGAAAGGACTCCAGAAACTCAAGGAATAATACCAAGATTTCAAAATATCTGTTCCGCATAACACAGGAAACACATCAATTGAAGAGGAAGCCTGCAGATGAAATCTTACTGGCTATACATCTGACAAAGGATCAATATATAAAATATGTAAAGAGCTGTAAAGGAAAACACTTTTACTGATTTGAATGAGAATGGCCTCCATAGACTCATATACTTAAATAACTTAGTTCCTAGTGGGTGGAACTGTTCAGGAAGGATTAGAAGGTATGGCCTTCTTGAAGGAAATGTGTTACCTGGAGCCAACCTTCTGGTTTCAAAAGATGCACAGCATTCCCAGTATGCCTGTCTGAAACCTGGTTGTAGATCAAGATGTGAGCACTTGGCAGTTCCTTTGATCTACTACCATGAACTCTAAACCTCTGAGACTATAAGCCCAATTAAATAACTTGTTAATGAGTTGCTTTGGTTATAGAGTTTTGTTACAGCAATAGGAAAGTAATTAAAACACCACGAAGATAGTAATCAATGCAGTCAATAAATGAGATAATAAAATGAATGGGCCATTCTCAAAAGATGAAGTGTCGATGGGCAATAAGTATGCAAAATAAAAAATATTCAGTATTTTTAACAATCAAAAAAATGCAAATTAAAACTACATTGATTTCTTTTCACCTCATGCATTGCACAAATAAAAAACAAATCGTGGGAAAGATACAGGAGAAGGTGTGCTCTTAAATATTACTAACTGGAATGTAAATTGGTCTAGGTACTATGAAAATCAGTATGGTGACTGATAGCATTTTCCTTGAGGGCAAAGTGGATGGGAAAGAGAGGTTCAGGAGAACCTACTAAAACATACTTTGCTTTAAAATTCCATGTACACTGTTGCTAATCTTAAAAATTAAAAAGAAGTAAAGAAAAGAAATATAGAGGTTCTTGAAAAAGACCTGTTTTACAATGATATAACTATCCCAGTATTGGGTATACAGGTCAAGGGCCACAGAAGTACTCATCTATCCATTCATTGCTACAATGTTCACAGTAGCCAAGATATGGGATCATCCTAGGAAGGTACCCATCAACAGATGAATAGATCAAGAAAATGTGGCATCTTGCACAATTCTGCCATTAAAAAAAAATTCTGTCACTTGCTAGAAAATAAATGCAACTGGAAAACATCATAATATACAAAAGAAGTCTAATCCCAGAGAATCATATTTCCTTTCACTCCTGGAACGTTAAAGTTTGTATAGTTATATAAAACCGTGTGTGTGTGTGTGTGTGTGTGTGTGTGTGTGTGTGTGTGTATGTGTGTGTGTGTGTACATACAAATATAATCACAAAGGAGAATAGAAGAGAGACTAGCAATTGGGGACAGGGGAGAGGAAGGAATCTAAAGAAAAGGGTGAGTATAGTCAGAGCATTAGATATACTTGAAATAACAGTCTTTGTGAAACACGCACAATACTCTGTATGTAAAAATAATGGAGGAAAAGGCCTCCCCTAAAAGCCTGAGTAAAGCTGTGTCTCTCCATGAGCCCTCAATTCAATATCTCCTCTGAGTTCTCCATTCATGTCACACACTGAAGTTACAAATGCATTATTATTTATGGAGATCTAAGTTTAGTACTTACCCTCTCCCAGTAGACTTGTGAGCTCCCAAGGATCAAAGGCCACCTGCTTAGCACTTGGCATAGCACTTTGAACCTCAAAGTTGCTGTGAGGATATTAGTAGAATTTATTGACACAGAGCGGCGGAAAGATGAGTCACTTGACACCACATATTGCATATGTGCTTCATATTCCTGAGTTTTCAGGAATTCTTTTATCTTTATCTTATCAAGACTCTGGGGTAAAGATTTGTGCTGTGGCTTCTGGATACCCAGAATGTAGGCAGCTCAAATATCATTTGTAGCCCTACAGTTCCTTGCAATGAATTAGGTGGTGGACAAATATTTGTTAAATAAATGTCTATAATGCTACTACCTCCCCATTGCTCATGTTCCCATTTTCAAACAATCTTATTACTCAGTGCTTAATGGCTTGCCTTGTAAAACCCAGTTACTGTTAGACTTCTGTTGATTGCTTCATTTATTGACAACAGTTTCTCTCTGTTGACTCTTAGTTTGGTTTGCACATTCAGGTATTCAACAAACATTTATTGAAAGCCTAATGGATGCCAGGGATTTACAGGGTACCAGAAGAACTGGCTGTCTCCATGTTACATTGACATGTGGCCATGATGCCTGGAAGGAATTCTTGAAACAGAACAGTTCGTCAGCAGCAAGTGATGATAGAAACTAATATGCACCCAAATTTGGGCACATAGCAGAGGAGCTGAACTAGAGAGCTGGGCTGGGATAACTTGACTGTTTCCCAGCTTATTTTGAGCAAATGAGTCAGAGGATAGCTTCATTATTCAATACCAGAAAGACATTGCAAAACAATACCAATCTGTCTAAGCATAGTTATAAAAAATACCCTGGGCAAAATTGAAAGTGTTGTTTTTAAATATTTGCTTTTTAAGTGATATCTCCATAAAGTATCTCCTGAAGAATGATGATGTCACAAACATTTGGGACATACAGAAGAAAAACTTACTTATAACCACTTAGAAAAGAGCCAATGACGAGTCTAGTTTGCAACCGTACTGTTTTCTTTTCTAGGACATAACAAGATTTTGAATTGTTTCAGTGTTAATTATGAGACTATATGGAATGATAGCTACTGCAAAGGAGCCAATAGTTTCTGACCTCCCTGATTTCTTGTTAACTGACCAGGGAAGAATAATTATCCATAAAGGAGCTCAGATGAGGGACCAATTATAAGAGTTCCCAGAGATAATTCTAGTATATCTAATACTATGAAAAAGTTGGGTAAAGGGAAATTTTCTAACACAAATCAAGCAAAGAATGGAATCACTTGTCTTTAGCATAATACTGTGCTTACCTGCATAGGGACAGATGTCTCTGCAAGGACTCTTCAGAAATCCTAGAAGTTAGGACTTGCCAATCATATAAGACCCACTTGCTTTTAGCTTCATTTGCAGAAAAGCCCTGAAGAGTGTTCACTGTTCCTATCTACTCCACAGCCAGACTATTTTACTCACACCTGATAGCAATAAAAACATCTTGCGACAATTACCAAACCAGTGCTGATAGGTTGTTGTTAATTAGAAACCCTCCTTTCTTCAGCTTAATTCTTGGCCAGTGTCCCTCATCCCTCTTCAGGATCTCATCAAGAACATCCTGATGCATCTGGTTCCCACATCTCCCATGTCTCTTTCTAGTTGTTGGCAGTTTCTTGGACATTTTGTTTTGGTGACCTTGAGAATTGTGAGAAGTACCAGTCAGACATTTTCTGAGATGGGCTTTAACTGAGACTTGCCTTCTGAGTAGAGGAAGTCATGGATCGAGCAAAAGTACCACTGTTGAGTTTGTATGCTGTTTTTCTTACAGTATATCCATGACACCTGCTATCAATATGATTTAGTGCTGTTGATGTTCTTGACCTTGGTCACTTGGCTGTCAGCCTGTTTATCAGTCTTCTTGGCTCCGAAGAAATCATTAAATTCTGTCTGTTTTAAGAATATGTTTCATCTATGTAAATTATCTGCAATTCACTCTTCACAATTTACTTACCCATTCAGTTGTGTATAGTTATATAGGAGCATGAATATTTATTCTACATTCAGGTTTATAATCCAGTATGACCTTATTTTATTTCTTGTGTTGTTTTAATTTGGTCAGTGCTTTTCAGTGCCCCCATGTCCCTTTGACAGGCTCCCATTATGAAGGTGTTTTGGGTTTTGATAGTGTTTTTGAAGATATCCCTTCAGGCATGAGTATTGCTCTAGGCTCAGCTTTTAGATTCCTTGCTTCTGTGTTCGAATCAGCAGTTTCTCTAAGGCAGTTGTTCTCAGCCTGCGGCTGAAGATGCCCTTGATGATCACATATTGGATATCCTTTATAACAGATATTTACATTACGATTCATAATAGTAGCAAAATTAAAGTTATGAAGTAAGAATGAAAGAATGTTATGGTTGTGTGTCACCACAACATAAGAAACTGCATTAAAAGGTCATGGCATTAGAAATGTTAAGAACCACTGCTCCAAGGTGTTCTTCTAAGGTATTTTTCTATTGTCTTCTTTACTGTGCCAGAATGGTTTTATACATATTTTGTTTCTTTCACTGTATTCCATAGCCTTGAAACTTACTTCATACATACAGAAGCTGAGGCCCAAAAAGAAGTACTTGACCCAGAGCCACATAGTTATTGAAGAATGGAGACATGATTAAAGTCCAAATCTGTCCCACCCTGAATATAACACTCTACCTTTGTTCCAAGAAGCCAGCATCCCATGACACCTACTTAGCATTAGACAGAAGCAGCTGTGATTCCTCTTGCCTTTGTGTGAGGAAGAAAAATCAAAAAGACATCCTGACTTTCCTTGGGAGGAATCTCCCCAGTATGAGAGCAGCTGCTTCTTTTCCTCTGAACTTCACACACAGTTCAGAGAGCCTTCACGAAGTGTGCCAGTGGTTTATGTACTATCTTGTGTTTTCCCTGATATGATTTTCAGAACAGATTGCTAGCTCCTCACCAGGCAAGGAAAATATACCACAGTACAGGATTATCCAGATAAGAAACACTAGGCTACTACATCCTATCAAAACAGACGCTAGTGATCTGGGTTTGACTCAGTGCAAATATTAAAACCTGTGTGTCTCCTACCATGAGAGCCCAAGTCTCCATTACATTGATACCACATTGTTATTATAGTTATTTGGCATTCACTAGGTCTCCTCCTGGGTTGGGAACTTCTCAAAAATAAAGGTTATTCGTATTCTCCAGAGCCTGGTATAGGATCTGACATAAGCCAGGTATCTAATTCATATACAGAGAATATGTAAAATAAGTTCCTGGTATCTAGACTAGCAACTGCTTGCTGTTTACTTACACACAATTTTGACTGACTTTTCTCCTAAGATGGGCATGGTATAAGGTAATTCTACAAACATAAGCCAACAGCTATGAGAACAAACCCTAGTTTTCTTGCAAAAAGTCTTAGGAAGGAATGAAGTCTTGTGGCCATTGAGAAGAGAATAAGCAATAACAGACAAAGAAGAATCAGTAACAACTGAACTATATTAAGTAGGTAATAAAAGGTAGCTGAGACGGCAAAGCTTGTAGCCTTTCAGTAAGAGCAAAAGAGATATGAGCCACCTATGGAACAGAGCCCTGGTGAGACTTAGTAGGTGAGTTGTTTATAGGTTTTGAAGTTGGAGTGTAGAACAGGGTGACTTATGTCCTAGACATACAAATAGATTAAAAGCCAGTGGAGAAAGTCACTGTGCATACTGGAGAGGAGCCCAAAAGGAGACTGGATAAAGAAGACCAGTTAGGCAGTCATGAGTCCTTAGATCCCACTCTAGAACAACCATCAAGACAAGCTCCTCCCCTTCACATATTCGAAGACAAAACATTTTCTTTACTTTCTAGAAAATACTTCAAATCAGAGGATCTCTGGCCTCTGGGATACCCAACAAAGTTGGAATCAAGAGTGAGGTGGGAAAATCAGAAGGTTTAATTGAAAGTCTGTTTAGTATAGGACAATAGCCCAACCTCCTCCTTCTCTGATAAACACATCTTGGGCAGAGGATATCCCTTGTGATCCTGGATATCAGCTGGTTGTCTGTGTTTCCATCCAGCTGTGTACAGTGCCAGAGTAAGTCATGCTAGCAAATGAGTTAAGAGCTGCCCTCTCACCAAGTCAGATCACCTCTGGTCTGTGTGACTCCCTTCCAGGCTCCAGCCAAAGCTTCAATCAAGGTCTTGCCTGTATACCTTCTCATACAGCAAGGCTATGCATCCCAGTGCTTCCCAGTCAGTTCCACCAACTGGGGACTAAACATTCAAACACTTGGCCTGTGGGGGCCATTCTCATTCTAACTGGCACAGATATGTAGATACAGACCTTGGCTCAGCTGTAAAGAATACATACATCATCATAGTACAAACTAAAAATTGTGCTTTACTCAAAGCTAAGCAGAGCCCATACCACTGGAGAAAGTAAGTGAATAACAACTAAAGTTAATAGCCCCAGAGATAGCAGAAAAGGACATGGTGGGCTACCGGGTGCATAATCCCTGAGGAAACCTGCAGCTGTATTGAAAGCCCTTGCAGGAATGAAAAGACCTGAATTGCTGCTTTTTGCTGTAAGTCTTGCAGATGTGACATTTACCTGTTCTGTTTCAATATAAGAATAAATAATATATTTTTAAACAGATACAATAATTTTAAATGTCAGCAGGAAGGAGCCTCTTGGTGTCGAAATGGCCTCTTGCATTCTGTAGTCACCAGAGGACAGGATAAAGTGAATTATGCTCATGCCAGTGACCCCCAAGACATCAAGAAAAGATTACACTGTGTTCTTTGAGTCTGCTTTAGAGAACTGGAGGTATGAGGAACTCTTCTCTATCAAAGTTTCTCTGTGTTACAAATTCTAGCACAAATGATGGTTTTTAGCATCCTTTCCATACCTTGAAATCTGAACCCCACATCCAGAAGGACAGGTTGGTTGGCCACAGTCTGACTCCGTGCTCTGGGCTACCAGATGAGTTTGCAGATTGCTTTACGCCAATCCATCTGAGTCCCTGGATTCCTTATCCTTTTAGGTCACCTTCAGGTCAGCTTGAGGGTAACAGTAGTGAGTGGGACAGTGCAGGGAACACAAAGAAGCACAGAGGTCACACATGGTCTTGTCTTACAACTCCTCATTTGTTCTGATACATCAGAGGTCTTGGGAATGCTTACATGGCTGACATTTTCCTGGTTCCAGTCAGAAGCAGTCAGAGAACAAAATGAAATTCACAGGGACCCAGCTGCCATGTGAGAGTCTTCCCCTTTGTGTATCCTCTCATGCCCTTTCCCCGGTAGCCTTTCTATTACAAATAAACTGGAAGGCCATAAGAAAGAGCACTGGGCAAGAATGAAGCTCTTTGTTTAAACTCTGAAGATTCCATTTTCCAAGATGCCAGCCTGTTTTAAACATCAATGCTAAAGTATAGTATTTTGATATATTGGTAAAAAAGAAACAGGCAAGCAAAATGACTCATATTGTAAAAGTATCTATCACCAGCCTAACCACCTAAATTTGATCCTTGGAACCCACATGATGAGCATGATGAGAGGAGAGAACTGACTTGTGTAAGTTTTCCTCTGGCCTCCACATGTGCGCACACATGCACACACACATACACATATGAATTAATAAATCACAGGGAACCATCTCTAAACATAAAACTATAGGCAACAAAGGAATTCTGGGAGCAGGACAATAAGTAAGTCTCCCAAAGGGAGGATCCCTAAAGTTGGTTATTCAATGCCAAATGAACAGCCTTGAAATCATATGTATATATGAATGATTACTACCATGGTGACATTCCTGGCATACACCCATGCCTCCTTGTGCATGTCCTTTTGAAGATTAACTGTATACCAAGATGGCACAGACATTAACAGTTTCGACAGAGATCATGCATCCCATGAGGTTTAAGATCAGGCTTGTCCAAGAGAAAGTACATCACCACCATCCCCTCTTCTGTATTTCATTCTAAAGGGAACAGGTAGCACAGTATGAGAGATGGATATGGGGACCTGTGTGATAAAGGGGACAGTAGACAGTAGCCTAGATTACTTGGAAGAAAAGAGCCCTAGAAATAAGAAAAAGACAAATGGACTAGCAGAGATCTACCTGGGGATGTCGTCTCTCCTGGGTTCTTTATGCATGTGCTGTCAGCCTTCCACATAGGTTTCGCCTGACTGGCAGGGATTCATCCTGTCTTTCTGATGTTCTCTTTGGAAGCTGCATGGTTCCTTTGGAGAAACTGTTGCTTCTGTGCTCCAAGGCTCTCCTATCCACAGGAAGATACAAAAAAGCTCAGCTAGCTCTTATTCAATTGTGTGTATGTGAGAGACAGGGCGAGTTTTGGATGTCTGACCCTTTGGAGGAGATCTATGTTGACTGTGTACCCATCACTATACAACTGGACCTCTAAATCAAAGATGCATTGCTGTAGAAGGACCTCAATTGGGTCCTCGATCCCTTGGCATGGAGGGTGACAAACAGACATGGACACAAGGGAGTGCTGTATCTGGATGTAATTTGTCTCAAAGCAGCACCAGTCTTATAAGTGACTTTTACACAAAACAGAGGAAGGCATACAAAAAGCTAACAGGAACCAATTGGGATAAAAATCAATGTTAACAACTGGAATCAAAAGCAGCCCCACTTAAGGTCAGCTTAATCTTAGAAGCCAGGGGCGAGGGCTTCATGCCCTTGTCATAGTTCCTATTCTAGTCTATTGTATAGTCCACCTTCCCCTAGGCCATTGTAAATTCCTGTGTCTGGGTGTAACTCAGCTATCTATAGTTCTAAGTATTTACTCTATTTCCTTCTTAAACCATAACCTTCTTTCTTCCTAGGTAATTGTAAATTCTTGCATATGAGAGTAACTCGGCTATTAATTCTAAGTGATTGTGTGGGCGGACTTTCTTATTACTAATAAGTAATATAGTCTGCCATACATAACTATAATAAGAATTCTAAACTTACTTTGCTAAGCTTACCCTGAGATTTCTAACTTTATGTAGTATATAGTAATGCCTGATTTCTTTCACTCTCTCTCTCTCTTACAATACTAGAGGCAATTCTGAATGTCACTGAATAGGCAACATTCTTACTGAATTCCAAGCCCAGGGTCAGCTCAAGGACTACGTAGGGCATTGGTGAAGGCCAGGAAGCAAAGTTCAATTTTGCTTAGGTATTTGCCAAGTCATTGCTTGGAGACACCTATAATAAAACAATACTGAGGAAAAGCACACAGATCCGTTCACCGACTAAAGCAAGGACATTATTGGAGGGAACTTTTTGCCTCAGAACTGTGTCCAGGTTTTGGGGCCCGTCACTCGGGTCACTACTGGAGTGGATGTAGGCAGGTCAGCCCTTTGGAGAGTTAGCATTACAGTTCCTTCATTGTAGCATTCTGCCACCTTTATGATCGTCTTCTGTTTTCTTATTACAGGGTAATGCCCTATACTTCAAATCTGCCAGGAACGTGACAGTGAACATTCTCAATGATCAGACAAAAGTGCTGACTCAGCTGGTGACAGGTAAGAGAAGAACAAATAGACAAATGGCTGGTCCATCCGCACCCAGACAAAGCATATTTTACTGTCCCGTGAAATACCACATGAACCTGAACAAGGCTGAGCTGGCCATTTACAGTGTAGAGAAAGAAAACTCAGCTTGTACCCTCTGAGTCTACCAAAAGATACTGTCTTATCTATTTACATGTTTAATTTACCAAATACAATGACACTGGATTTTGTGGAAAAGCTGCTTTTAGTAGTTCATGGCCCCTAAACATGAGCCAGATGCCTCCATCAAGGAAAAAAAAAAACTCTTAAATTTTGTTCATTTTAGAGAATTTCATACATGTATACAATGAAGTGTGATCATATATACCCCTCAATTTCCTCCCTCCAGCTCTCCCCAGCACAGACTTTCCCAACTTAATGTCTTTTTATCTTAATAACCTACTAATTTCAGTTAGCTATGCCCATACATGCACAGGTATGGGAATATTCAGTAGGCTGTGAAAAACATACTAGTGGCCACATCCTCAAGAAAGAGTAATTTTCTCTCCCCCACCTATCACTGTCGGTAGCTCCTTAGTAAGGAGTGGGTCCTGGAGACTGTCTACTTCAACGAAGCTGGGATTTGAGCTGCTTTGATCTTATAGTCTATATGTCTATATATATGTGTCTCTGTGTGTGTGTGTGTGTATGTGCGTGTGTGTGTATGTGCGTGTGTGTGTGTG
Source organism: Mus musculus (assembly GCF_000001635.26). NCBI lineage: Eukaryota > Metazoa > Chordata > Mammalia > Rodentia > Muridae > Mus > Mus musculus. Next base: position 47,131,887 of record NC_000077.6, on the reverse strand, counting down.
CATGCATGTTTGTGTGTATGCATGTGTGTGTGTTCATGCATGTGTGCATGTGTGTGTATTCATGCATGTGTGCATGTGTGTGTATGTATGTGTGTGTGCATACATGTGTGTGCATGTATGTGCATGTGTGTGTGTGTGTGTGTGTGTGTGTGTGTGTGCATGTGTGTGTGTGTATCATTTAGGACTGAGCACTCAGCCTCTTTCCTTAGTACTTTTTTGACCAGTGATGAATCTCTCCATTACTGGGTTTCCATGACAAAAAAAAAAAAAAAGTTCTCTGGCTAAGCATAAGAGCAGTCTGGGTCTGTGGGCATAAGATAAATATTTAGAAGGTACTTTGATCACATGATTGATCACATGACCCTGTTATGCTTCAATGCTGATATACCAAGAAGGAATTTAATGCCTGGTACTGTAATCTGAGCCAAAAGTCCATGGCTTTGGGGGTTATATAGGCCTTAAGATGGAACTTGCCATTTTTAATTTGGGCAAATAGTCATGCTGTCCCTTTCAACAGGAGAGGAAAGGCCAGCTGTATCCAACTAAGGAGAGCAGAGGATGTTGTGTGTGTGTGTGTGTGTGTGTGTGTGTGTGTGTGGTATATTTAAGTAAATGATTATATGAATATGTCCATGTATGTATTTACATGTACCCATATATGTGTATGAAGGACAGATGTTGACATCAGTTGTCTCTCTCCATCACTCTACACCTTATTTTTTGAGCAGTATAACTCACTGAGGCCAAAGGATATCTTTTGGCTAGACTAGCTGGCCAATTAATAAGAAAATTTTGATTACCTCTACCCCTCTTTTCCCCATCCTTCTAGCAGTACAGTTGCAGACACAGCTAACATGTCCAGCTTTTTTACATGGGACTTGGGCATCCAAACTCAGGTCCTCAATGCTTGCACAGCAGGAACTTTATTATCTGAGCCATCTCCCTAGCTCCTGTAAAAGGGATTTTAATGATCGCTTCATCCTACTTGCTACACTTGCTGTCTTTGATCGTAATTCATCTGCAAGCTGCAGATGTGTCCACAGGCTGTGCACGTGTGGTTCGTCTTAGTACAGAAGATCTGTTCCTAACAGCTGTGGGTAATACCCACCAGGTTCTAAGCTTTTCATTCTAACAGTTTAAGCAAGGATTGGTTGTTCTTAAAAATGGCTCCACTAGTAAGCATGGGACTCCTAGACATGGTCATGTGTTGAGCCATGTGATCAATACACCCTCTGTATGTGTACTAGACAAGGTCATGTGTTGAGCCGTGTAATCAATACACCCTCTGTATGTTTACAAGAGGTGATAGACAGGGAGGCATTGTATACCCCACAGAGGAAGGAGACGTTGTAGGTCTGAATGACATTGTTAGACCTCCAGAAGAAAATGTCATTTGATTTCAGAGCTGAAAGAAAAACACCCAGATAGACATTTTGAGAGAACAGCAACCCAAATACACTCCAGACATTACTGTTACTAGAGTTTGCAGGGCCCTACTAATAACCAAGTCCCCGGGAAGCAGGTGCCTTTGCACGCAGAGCCCTGTTTCCCTTCCCTGAACAAAGCTGCATTTGGGTGTCAGGAGTACGTAGCCCTGAAGTGGACTGGTCATACACAGCTGAGAAGCTCCTGGGTCTGTGGAAACGCTGCCCAACAGTGATCCACAAACACAGTTACAGCAAGCATCTGGACGATAGGCTTTGTTTGTGTAACATCTGGCCTCCAATCACCAGTGCTAAATAATTAACTAAACAGCCCCAGTAAGCAGTGATTTAAGCGGCATGTGTGAGAACTGCCTCCAGGAGGGAGATAAATTCGACATCCAACTCCCAGATCTCAAGGCTCAAAAGGAACTTAGCTAGAGTGTTGATGAGTTTTCATTTGTGGGAGATTTGATTTACTTGAAAGAGAGTTTTGACAAAGCTGAGAATGACCATTACTCCACTAAAGAGAACCTTCCTCCCTTTTCTCTCTTTTCTCTCGTCATCTTCCTTTTCCTTCAAACCTCCCCTCCCCCTCTCCATATCCACCTTCCCCTCCTCTTTCTTTCATTCCCCCTCTCTTCTTTCCTTGATCCATCTATTCTCCATGTTGTTCTTCCTCCTTATTTCCCTTTCCCTTACTCACTTCTTACCACTCTTCCTCTTCATTACCTTCCCCCTCTCTCTTCCCCTACACCCTGGATCCTCTGGTCTCCTCCTCTTCCCATCTCCTCTCTCCTGCACTCTTTCTTCTCTCGCTTTCCAATAGTCTTTGTCTTTTGATCTCCCATTCCTAAATTAGTGCCTCTTAGGAGCTGGAAGACAGCAATCCTGACTCTTAAAATGAGGTGCAAGAAAAATTAATGCTGAGGACAAAAGGTTAAACATAATGCCTTCTAATTCTTATTATATGGGACATGCAATTCTACAAAGGAAATATTGCATGTCTCCCAAGCAATGAAATCCCAAGGATTCCAAAGCTCTCATGTTTGTTTGCCTTGGAAATATCTCAAAAGTCCACCAGAAAGCCTGATGTTCCAAGTTTAGGTCATCTTTTTTGCATGAGGCATTACTTTCAGAGGTAGAACTAAAGCCAGGCGACTGATTCATTTCCACTCATAGTGTTGCTGACTGAGTATCTAAGTACAGTCCATTTTGGGAGCCCTGAACCCTATAAGGAGAACAGCTTTAAGGGGGGAAAAAGAGTCCTAGTACCAAAGGAGAAACTGGGATAATAAGCACCAGGCCTTTCCTGTCTCCAAATTCCTGGTGGCCACAATACCTCCAACTTGTGGTTTTGCTTTCTCCTCCCAATTGGGGAGAAGAGACTGAAGAGTCACTTCACACATAGTCTGCCACCCATAGAAAGTACTAACTGAAGACGAGTTTAACCTCAGAAGTCATATTTTTCTAGACCCAAAAGAGCTATAGATTTATTGAGGGGCTTCCAGGATAGACTCCAAGTTCACCAGCATTTCACTTTAGGGGCATGTTTAAAGATTCCAGCCATGCCTTGGGAAGTTTGGCATCCTAGGTAAAGCCAACCATGGACAAAGCTGTCTGCTTCAACTAGCCAATATTCACTATGAGGGTTTTGGCTAAATCTTTGTTTTGCTGTGTTTTATGTTTGCAAATGGTTCTGGCCCTTGAATTCTCTTTTGTATTTTGTGGTTCTCTGAAAAGGAAGATGACTTAATTGTGCTTTGTATGCTCCAATTGCCGTGGTCTCTTTCAGGATAACCCCCTGATAAGTCTCACACACTGTTCAAGGCTCCAGAGTGAGCTCAGACTATACCCAGAAAACCTGGAGCCAACTCTAACAGTCTTGCCAGGTTCATGGATGCGGAGCTTAAGCATTTGTCTCCCACTGTCGTCCTTCCACATGACTAGGTCTAACATGGGCAAACTGCCCTGGCCCCATGTCTATCTGAGGTTGTTCATTCATTTATTATTAGCACATTGTCTCTTCATCTCTAGTTTTCTTCCCATCAAACAGTTATCCTTCTAGAATTGATGAACAATATAGATTTCACTCAAAATTTTACTGGCATCAATTAGATAGCTACATCTTAACTTTCATGGGAACACCTACACTAAATCTTTTGCACATTGCTGTTCTTCAAGATTTCCTTGGGTTCTTTGTCACTGACATCTACATTTCCTCTTCCTCAGAAGTGCTATCTCCTTGATGTTCTGAGTGTATTGACTCCAGCTCTCTTCACCTTTGTAAATAGGCAGATATGCTTTGTGTTCCATATAGCACTGTGAGAGTGGGATTCCACTCTCAGATTCCCACAGTGACCTTGAGGAGGCCCTAGGCTCACAATGCTTGTTTTCTTTCTGTGCAACCAGACAAGAGCTTTTCCAGGGCTCACAGTGCTTCTAGATTCTGTATGATCTCTGTTGCTTCAGTCTCTGGCTCATGAAAGAACCTTTCCTACACACATTTTTCATGTTAGAGGGTAAATATGAATGCTCTGACAGGGGAGGAGGAGGTCTGCTAAATGGTTGTGAGTAAGTGAATGACCAAACTATATGAAGAGACACACATTATTAATAATGCTCAATACCGTGTAATCATCTCAGTAGAAGAATCCTGATGGCGTGGACAAAGGTGACCACACTACCCACCAGAGCAATCACTACAGATCACAGCATTTTTTTCAGCTCAGAAGATTTTGTTTTGTTTTGTTTTTATTTTTTGTCTTGTTTTTATACACTTGACATCATTTGATCCTTGAAGCCTTTCTTTGAGGTCCACAGAGGAGATGGTAATAGTTTTGCATACACAAAAACAGAAAGATAAATTGCTTACAAGCACATTGCCAATAAGAGAGAGTGGGCTTTTGTCTCTAAGTCCTATACTTGTGGGGAAAAAAAAAGTCATCCCAGATATAGAAGGAGCTGGTCTGGCTCTAATATCCAGGCCTCTACATAAACTTAAGTAATTTCATAAAACATCCCTTAAGGGACCATAATGGATGGAGCCATCAAAACACATACATACAGACAGGGAGAATATAAAAATATATATGCAAACATTTGTGCATGAATATATAAGTGCACATGCATTCACACACAAACACACACACACACACACACATACACACACACACAAATCTCTAACCATCTCTAACCATAGACAAAAGTGTCAGCTTTCTCCAGATCACAAGGCACCCCACCTGAAACACACACACACACACACACACACACACACACAGACATCCCCATCAGGTGAAATCATTGCCTACTGTTTACTCCACACTATTATTGGCATTTTGCACAGCTCTTTCCTACTTTTAGGTAAGAGTTATTGAGATAGCCAATCGCAAAATTACTTCCACACCCTGAAAATACTTGATCTAAATCTTGCTTTCTTAATGCCTGACCTTCATCCCCTAAATAGCCAGAATTGACCTTAGATCCCACAGCAAGTCCTTACTGTAGGTTCTGTTCCTATGCCAGTGTTTGTCTGTGACATGCTTTCTTGACTCCTGCAATGGCTATCCTCTCCCCTCTGAAGGTATGTTCCCATTGGTCCTCTCATAGCTATTTATTTTAAACAATGGTCTCTTGAAATTTTCCTAAAAGGAAACAAACAAAAATCAATGTTGGAATCTAACTGGGTTCCTTGGGAAGATATTGTTGACTTTACCTGCAAATATTTCTAGACCAAAAGATAGACTCTATTTAATCAGACCTGGATTCAAATAAGGATGACCTTACCCCTGGCTACTCAGATGCTTTTGTGTAAACCAACTTTTGGAAGTCACCTGAAACAAAAGT